>NC_050102.1:84068899-84678274 GCF_902167145.1 Zea mays | reverse complement strand
TGGATTCGAAAATAAATTCGGTAATTTTTTTAACTTTTTGTGTTGTAGGGAGCAAATAATACATAAAACAACTTCTATAATATTTTATTCATATTTGTACTAATGTGCTTGATAACATAAGAAAAGATCAACATCAAATTTTATACATATCTATTTTAAAATATTAAATTTGTTCTAACAGTTCGGATTACCACTTTCATCCCTACCTCAGACACCTAGGTTATCCCCAGAATATTCCCATAAAGCGGGGTTACAGACTGTAATTATAGGGATGCCTTTACAAATTAGGCATGTAACGCGCGGCGGCCACGCAGGGCCTGTTACAATGGGTCGGATCACACGTGGGCCTTCATGCTGGACGAGGCCGCACGGTGGGACGACCTCGTCACAGGTCTTCGTCCGATGTCGTATGGGGCGAAGGGTGTCCCTGCCCGCTGTCTTGTTTCTGTTGGACCAACGACTACGGTGAAGGCCTCGAGCGAAGGGTGGCGTCTTCGCCTTCGCCCCAACAAAACTTTGGTTAACATACTACAACAGAGTTATGGATCATATATTAGCAACCACTATATTATACCTTTAATGAATTATGCTGCACAAAATCTAAATTATAAATATTTAGACTATACAAAATTTAGAGTGTATATATCTATGTGCGCCGCAGCCTTGGGCGGGGCCATGGCCCCTGCTGGCCCCCCCTTGGCTCCGCCCCTGGTGGCTCCTATCTCTCGGTGTTTATGAGCCTACGCGAGGATAGGGCGGCGACTACGCTAGCGGGTGAGAGGGCCAGGGATCGTTTATATGTAGGCCGGTTGCATCGATCACCGATGGAGTTTGCTATGCTAGGATCTGATCGGGGTCCTATTGCGCGCGAGCGATTTCATCGTAGAAGAGTGCTATGGTCTGCTGGGCCCACGCGCCAGAGAAGCGGGAGGCAAAGTAGCACGACCCTGAGAGGCTGGCACCTAGGCCCCATCTGTCGGCGTAGTCACCATTAGGTTCATACACAGAAGTGGGTGCGCGCGGGATGAAGTTGGGCCGAGATGCGCAGACTTGGCCCAGGTGACTTGTTTCTTTCATTTCTTTTTCCTTTTTAGTTTCTATTTTCCAATCTCTATGTTGTTCTTTTCTTTCTTTTCTTCTTTTCTTTTCACTTGTTTTTCATATTTCCAATTCAAATTTTCGTTATAGGTGTTACTTTCAAATATGCACAATGAAAAATCCAAAATGATGCAAATCATATATTTATTTACTATCTTATTCCTTTAAATAGTAGAATGTTTCCACCCATATAAAATTAGTAAAGAAGAAATCATTCCATAATTAAGGACCCTTATTTTATTAGGGAGGACCATGACTCTACAATAAAACACAAAATCAAAATATCTCTAGTATTGTTTCTTGTATATTTAATGCCTTAGAAATCACATTTTAAGGTTTACATCCACCAACTCCATATCGATGATCATTGTGATGTCATTCCCCTCATGAGCGATCTTAAGGGTGTCCCATATCTCCTTGGCGTTGTCCAAGCCACTAACCTTGTTATATTCATCCATGCATAAAGATGCTAGAAGCACCGTAGTAGCTTGGGAATTTCTATTAATTTGCTCATGAATATGAATAGTATCATCATTGTCATTATAATGCATTCTATTTTCTACTATGTCCCAAATGCTAGGGTGGAGTGAAAATAAATTACAACGCATCTTGTGACTCCACCATGAATAGTCTTCATCAAAGTGAGGAGGCTTGCCAAGCAGAATGGATAATAAATGAGCATTTGAACCACAAGGAATGCGACATTATTTAAAAGACGTCTTGGAGTAATTTTGTTTAACGGTCTTTTTCTTGAGGTCGTTGTCGTCCTCCTTTGGTGAAGATGAAGATGCATCGCTATCGTAGTACACTATCTTCTTGATGCGCTTCTTCTTCTTCCCATCCTTCTTGGTCTTGCCAGATCCAGAGTTGATAGTCTCTCCTTCCTTGTTGCTGGAGAGGATCTCCTTCTTCTCATCGGTCACCTTCCCCTTGCCTTTAGCATCCATATCTTTGAGTGATTAGTCCTTAATGAAGAGAACGACTCTAATACCAATTGAGAGCACCTAGAGGGGGTGAATAGGTGATCCTGCAAAACTTAACTCAAACCACACAAACTTGGTCTAAAATGTGAGTTAGAGAGAATTAAAACCAAGTTTGAGAGTAGAGAGAAGAGAGAAGTTCCTTTCACTTGATTGTTCTTTCAATATTTAAATTAGACTTAGAGAAATATCGCAAGTCAAGTATTAGAATGAGGAAGAGATAAAAATTGCAATAATATAAATGGCACGAGAGACACAACAAATTTTATCCCGTGGTTTGGTCAAGTGTAATATGCTTGCCTACTGCACGTTGTGGCATCCCGATGGACGAGGGTTGCACTCAACCCCTCTCAAGTGATCCAAAGGTCAAACTTGAGTGTCATTGTTCTTCCTTATTTTTCAAAATATCCCAGTTGTGAGGAATCTCCACAAGCTGGAGTCTCTCACGCCTTACACAAGTGATCACAATCAAAACAAGAGTATGGGAAGGAATAAACTATGCACACAAGAGCACAACGTAGTAACTACACGCACAAATGCAAAAAGAAGAGAGCGCAACAACAAAACGAAAGAGCAACGGCCCAAGAAATGCGCTCAAATCTCTCTAGAACACTTCGGAGATGTGGTCGCGGAGTTTCGAAGTTGTGGTGTGCTCAAGTTATGCTTGGTATGCTTCTCCATGCGCCTAGGGGTCCCTTTTATAGCCCCAAGAGGCCTAGGAGTCGTTGGAAGCTATATTAGGAAGCTCCAAACCTTTCCTATCTACGTGCGCACCAGACTATCTAGTGGCGCACTAGACAGTACATAGTTAGCAATTTGTTTCCTTCTATAGTGGTTCTGACCGTTGAACGGACCGTTGTACGTTTGGCTGCCGGGCACACCGGACTGTCCGGTGAGTCTTCCCTTGGGAACCGACTGACCGTGGCGCACTAGACAGTACATAGTTAGCGATCGTTGGCTCGGCTGATGTGACTGGCACTGATTGCACAACACCATTGGCACAGATGAGCGGCTATCACACTAGACCATCCGGTGCACACCGAACTATTTGGTGAATTATAGTCGGCCAAGTCCCGGAGGAACCCGAGAGCGCCCTGTTCAACCACTAACCAGCCTAGGCACCGGACACTGTCCGCTGCACACCGGACTATCTGGTGAGGGCCAGACTGGCCCAAGTTCATACTGCTTCACTCCTTTTTGGCTTGACTTGAGAAGTCCCTAGCACCTAGATGAACATAGTTAGCAACTAAAACAATTGACTAAGTGCTAGAAACATACATTTATCACATTGATTCATAGAGGTTTGCAATATGCCCATTTTTAAGCCCAAAAGCGCTTTTCTTATTTCCTTCAATCTTTTGGACTTGATTGCTTCAATTTGCTTCTAAACACATGTGCTCTTGCTCATATAAGGAGTGCTAGTTTATATTGGTGTGTTGAACAGTTAATCACCAAAACACTTAGAAATGGTCCAAGGGCACATTTCCCTTTTAGTATTCTTCAAATCACACCTCACTAACATGGCGACAATTGTATCATATTTGTCCAGGAGTGACCTAAGAAACTGAAAGGGAAATGTGCCCTTGGGCCATTTTCTAAGTGTTTTGGTGATTAAGTGTCCAACACAAATGGTTATGTGTTAAACTATGCCAAATGGTGGACAAAGTGCAAATCAATACAAAGGTATGATTCTAGACTTAGTACATTAGTTTTTGTGTACTAACATATTTGTCTAAGTGCTAGAATCAGAGAAAAGACAAATGGAAAAGACTTGGCTCGAGCAGCCAAGACTCTGCTCAGTCTGGGTGCACCGGACTGTCCGGTGGTGCACCGAACAGTGTCTGGTGCGCCAGGCTGGCATCTGGTGAACTGCCTGCTCTTGGGTCTCGACGACGGCGTACGGCTAAAAATCACCGGACTGTCCGGTGGTGCACCGGACTATCCGGTGAGCCAACGGTCGGCCGCCCAATCCGCGCGTGACGCGTGGCCGGGCCAACGGTCTGAAGGGTGCACCGGACTGTCCGGTGAACCGGACAGTGTCCGTTGCGCCAACGGCTCCAATTCTTCAACGGTCGGGTGCGGCAGAATAGGAAAGAAATCTGCACCGGACAGTGTCTGGTGGTGCACCGGACTGTCCGGTGCACCAGTCGAGAGAAGGCAAGATTTGCCTTCCTGGATTGCTCTCAACGGCTCCTAGTTGCCTTGGGGCTATAAAAGGGACCCCTAGGTGCATGAAGGAGTACACCAAGTATTCTTTGATCATCTCTTAGCACCAAGACATCTCTCTAGCGCATTTGATTCGTTGTGTTAGCAATTTGAGCTCCTCTTGAGTTGAAAACTCCGTGTGTGATCTTTGAGTTCAAGTTGTGACTTGTGTGCGTGTTTGTGCTCGTGCTTTGAGGCTTGTGTGTGTTGATCTTCCCACTCTTACATATGTGCTTCTTTGTGATCATCTCATTGTAAGGGCGAGAGGCTGCAAGTTGTGGAGATTCCTCGCAAACGGGAAAGAGTAAAAGAAAAGGAACACCGTGGTATTCAAGTTGATCATTGGATCACTTGAAAGGAGTTGAGTGCAACTCTCGTCTATTGGGACGCCACAACGTGGACTAGGCAAGTGTTGTACTTGGCCGAACCACGGGATGAATCTTTGTGTCTCTTGTGCTTGTTCTCACTGTGTCATTTGTGGTTCACAAGAGCTCTCCTTAGCCACTTGATTTCATTGTGCTAACACTAAATCAAGTTTGTGGCTTTAAGTTTCAAGTTTTTACAGGATCACCTATTCACCCCCCCCCCCCTCTAGGTGCTCTCAATTGGTATCAGAGCCGTTCTCTTCAAGAAAGGGACTAATCGCCCGAAGAGATGGATCCTAAGCGAAAGGGGATGGTGGTCAACGACAATGAGAAGGAGTCCATCTTCAACGAGCCAAGGGACGACAAAGTCAATGACTCCGGCTCGAGTCAAAAGAAGAAAGACGAAAAGAAGAAGAGGTGCATCAGGAAGGTTGTCTACTACGACAGCGACGAATCTTCCTCTTCTCAAAAGGACGACGAATACGAGGAGAAAGAGCACAAGTTGATCATGTTATGGAGGAAGAACCACAACATGCCCCTCCAACCCAAGTCCGAGCGACGATTCAACGGAATCATCCCGTCGACCAGATTTTGGGTGATATTAGCAAGGGAGTAACTACTCGCTCTAGATTAGTTAATTTTTGTGAGCATTACTCTTTTGTCTCTTCTATTGAGCCTTTCAGGGTAGAAGAGGCCTTGCTAGATCCGAACTAGGTGTTGGCCATGCAGGAGGAGCTCAACAATTTCAAGAGAAATGAAGTTTGGACACTGGTGCCACGTCCCAAGCAAAACGTTGTGGGAACCAAGTGGGTGTTCCGCAACAAACAGGACGAGCACAGGGTGGTGACAAGGAACAAGGCACGACTTGTGGTAAAAGGTTATGCCCAAGTCGCAGGTTTGGACTTTTAGGAGACTTTTGCTCCTGTGGCTAGGCTAGAGTCAATTCGCATATTGTTAGCCTATGCCGCTCACCATTCTTTTAGGTTGTTCCAAATGGATGTGAAGAGCGCTTTCCTCAACGGGCCAATCAAGGAGGAGGTGTACGTAGAGCAACCCCCTGGCTTTGAGGATGAACGGTACCCCGACCACGTGTGTAAGCTCTCTAAGGCGCTCTATGGACTTAAGCAAGCCCCAAGAGCATGGTATGAATGCCTTAGAGACTTTTTAATTGCTAATGCTTTCAAGGTTGGGAAAGCCGATCCAACTTTATTCACTAAGACTTGTGATGGTGACTTATTTGTATGCCAAATTTATGTTGATGACATAATATTTGGTTCTACTAACCAAAAGTCTTGTGAAGAGTTTAGCAGGGTGATGACTCAAAAGTTTGAAATGTCGATGATGGGCGAGATGAACTACTTCCTTGGGTTCCAAGTGAAGCAACTCAAGGACGGCACTTTCATCTCCAAACAAAGTACACGCAAGACTTGATCAAACGGTTTGGGATGAAGGACGCCAAGCCCGCAAAGACTCCAATGGGAACTGACGGACACGTCGACCTCAACAAAGGAGGTAAGTCCGTTGATCAAAAAGCATATCGGTCTATGATAGGTTCCTTGCTTTATTTATGTGCTAGTAGACCGGATATTATGCTTAGTGTATGCATGTGTGCTAGATTTCAATCCGATCCAAGGGAGTGTCACTTAGTGGCCGTGAAGCGAATTCTTAGATATTTAGTCGCTACGCCTTGCTTCGGGATCTGGTATCCAAAGGGGTCTACCTTTGACTTAATTGGATATTCAGACTCTGATTATGCTGGATGTAAGGTTGATAGGAAGAGTACATTAGGGACGTGCCAATTCTTAGGAAGGTCCCTGGTGTCTTGGAGTTCTAAGAAACAAACTTCTGTTGCCCTATCCACCGCTGAGGCCGAGTACGTTGTCGCAGGTCAGTGTTGCGCGCTACTACTTTGGATGAGGCAAACCCTCCAGGACTTTGGCTACAATCTGAGCAAAGTCCCACTCCTATGTGATAATGAGAGTGTTATCCGCATGGCGGATAATCCTGATGAACACAGCCGCACAAAGCACATAGACATCCGGCATCACTTTTTGAGAGACCACCAGCAAAAGGGAGATATCGAAGTGTTTTATGTTAGCACCGAGAACTAGCTAGCTGATATCTTTACCAAGCCTCTAGATGAGTCAACCTTTTGCAGGCTGCGTAGTGAGCTAAATGTCTTAGATTCGCGGAACTTGGATTGATTTATAGCATACATGTGTTTTATGCCTTGATCATGTTCCTTATGCATTTTGTTGTTTATTTATGATGTTCAAGTTGTACAAGCACTCCCCGGACCTCACAAGTCCATTTGCAAGTGTGCACATATTTAGGGGGAGGCATGCTACAACTTGACTCTTTGAGACTAACCGTGTGCTTGAGTGTTCTTAAATTAGTCTCAAAGGTGTATTGAAAGGGAAAGGTGGACTTGGACCATGAAAGACTTCCACTGCACTCCGATGAGAGGGTACCTTACTCCAAGTTCATCTCCATACTCTTATTGCCTTGTATTCTTACTTGAAGATTTTGGTGAGGCAATGGGGTTTAAGGGCCAAGATTGATCCCGTTTTGGTGCTTGATGCCAAAGGGGGAGAAAATAAGGCCAAAGCAAGAAATGGATCAGCTACCACTTGAGAATTTTGAAAATAGTAGAATTAGAGCTTTTGTTTTGTCAAAATACTCTTATGGTCTCTTCTTGTCAAAAATTGGTCTCTTGTGGGGAGATTGTTTGATTATGGAAAAAAGGGGGAGTTTTTGAATCTTTGATCAATTTCTCTTGGAATACCTTTCTCTATGCCTCAACAAGTGAATTTGACATAGAGATAGGAAATTGAGTTTGATTTGCAAAAACTAACCAAGTGCTGGCAAAGAATGATCCAAATATGCCAAATTTGAATCAAAACAAATTCTTGTTCTAATTTGCATTGATGTTGCACTTCTATATGTTGCTTTTTGTTGTGTTGGCATAAATCACCAAAAAGGGGGAGATTGAAAGGGAAATGTGCCCTTGGGCCATTTTCTAAGTGTTTTGGTGATTAAGTGTCCAACACAAATGGTTATGTGTTAAACTATGCCAAATGGTGGACAAAGTGCAAATCAATACAAAGGTATGATTCTAGACTTAGTACATTGGTTTTTGTGTACTAACATATTTGTCTAAGTGCTAGAATCAGAGAAAAGACAAATGGAAAAGACTTGGCTCGAGCAGCCAAGACTCTGCTCAGTCTGGGTGCACCGGACTGTCTGGTGGTGCACCGGACAGTGTCCGTTGAGCCAGGCTGGCGTCTGGTGAACTGCCTGCTCTCGGGTCTCGACGACAGCGTACGGCTAAAAATCACCGGACTGTTCGGTGGTGCACCGGACTGTCCGGTGAGCCAACGGTCGGCCGCGCAATCCGCACGTGACGCGTGGTCGGGCCAACGGTCTGAAGGGGGCACCGAACTGTCTGATGTGCACCGGACAGTGTCCGGTGCGCCAACGGCTCCAATTCTTCAACGGTCGGCTGCGCCAGAATAGGAAAGAAATCTGCACCGGACAGTCCGGTGGTGCACAGGACTGTCCGGTGCACCAGTCGACAGAAGGCAAGATTTGCCTTCCTAGATTGCTCTCAACGGCTCCTAGCTGCCTTGGGGCTATAAAAGGGACCCCTAGGCGCATGAAGGAGTACACCAAGTATTCTTTGATCATCTCTTAGCACCAAGACATCTCTCTAGCGCATTTGATTCGTTGTGTTAGCAATTTGAGCTCCTCTTGAGTTGAAAACTCCGTGTGTGATCTTAGAGCTCAAGTTGTGACTTGTGTGCGTGTTTGTGCTCGTGCTTTGAGGCTTGTGTGTGTTGCTCTTCCCACTCTTACATCTGTGCTTCTTTGTGATCATCTCATTGTAAGGGCGAGAGGCTCCAAGTTGTGGAGATTCCTCGCAAACGAGAAAGAGTAAAAGAAAAGGAACACCGTGGTATTCAAGTTGATCATTGGATCACTTGAAAGGAGTTGAGTGCAACTCTCGTCCATTGGGACACCACAACGTGGACTAGGCAAGTGTTGTACTTGGCCGAACCACGGGATAAATCTTTGTGTCTCTTGTGCTTGTTCTCACTGTGTCATTTGTGGTTCACAAGAGCTCTCCTTAGCCACTTGATTTCATTGTGCTAACACTTAATCAAGTTTGTGGCTTTAAGTTTCAAGTTTTTACAGGATCACCTATTGACCCCCCCTGTAGGTGCTCTCAGAAACTTGTGAGAGAAATCCTTATCTGGTACATTTAATTCAAGTACCTTAAGTTCATTCACAATCTCATTCAACCGGTTGAACATGTCGGATATCCTCTCGTCTTCCTTCATGATGAATTGTTAAATTTTCCCTTGAACACATAGAGTTTTGCACTCTTCACAAAAGTGGTTCCTTCATGAATTTCCATTAGCTTTGTCCAAATCTCATGAGCGGTTGTGAGATTTTTGATCTGGTTGAACTCATTGATATCCAATGCATCATACAACACAATCATAGCTTGATCATTGACTAGAATATTTTCCACATCACTAGCGGTAGGCTCATCTTGCTTGAGCACCACAAAACCATCTCTAACAAATTCTCCAATTTTTTCCACTCATAGCTCTAAGATGGACCATCATTCTTATTTTCCAATAGTTATAATTATTTCCATAAAAGTGTGGTGGCTTCCCTTGCACGTTCCTTCCACTAGCCATAATATTCTAATCTAGGATGGTTAAATCCACAATCAATAGAGTCCTCGGCTCTAATACCACTTGTAAGATCAAGGATATAGGCTAGAGGTGGGTGACTACTCGATTTTAACTAAAATCAAAAACACATGCAAGTTTAATTAGAATGATAAGAGAATTAAATTATCTAGCATATGTTAAGTTAAGTAAGGTTTGCAACCTAGGGTGAGGATGAGATAAATTTGATTATGTAGACAATGAAGAACACAATAAGCATAAGAGAGAAGATTGCAATGATGAAAACAACAAAGGAGACATCGATTTTTTTATCGTGGTCTTAGTGATTTGATGATCACCCCTAATCCACGATGAGGTGGATTCAATGCACTTACTTGCTCATCTATCCAGGCTTTGCTTGATCTTTGAGCCAAGTGGTCAAGAAATCAATTAAACCTCAATTCCATTATTGCCGCTTTTGCCGCTCCGGTGTGGCAAGCACGTACCTCAGATAATTTCCTCTATGGTTTCTTCACAAGCTTCTTGAAGAGGTCGACAAAGTCATCACCAATTCGTCTAGGAGGTGATAACCTCCAAGAGTAATAAGTCGATGGCGCTCTCTTGATGATCTACCTAGTGCATCAAGATCAACTCGATGATGCAACGCACTAGAATCACTCAATCACTCACTAGAATGTAATCCCAAGCTAAGATTGTGAATGAGAATATTTGGAAGACTCAAGTGTGCTCAATGTGTGCTTAGAATGGCCAAGATAGGTGTCTCACACAAGCACAACTACTATTTATAGCCCCCAAACAAAACTAGCCATTATGGGCAAACTGCTCCTTTCTGCGCACTCATGGATGGTCCATGCCCTAGGACCAAATGGCCTACCTGTTGGGGGTCTTCTTCTTCACCGAAGGTCCTCCAAGCAAAAACACCTTCAGCAGTGTGATATGCGAACTGACACAACACGAGGGTACAAGCCGAAGCTACAATCCAGGGAGCTTCAGCATGACAAAACCTTGAGACGAAGGGCAGGACCGACTTAAAGAGTAAAAGACCGTTTAGTCCATGATAAGTTGTGTTTTGGTTATGATTAGTTATTAGGGACACAAATGTAATTTTGTCCGAGCTGCGTCTTGTGCCTATAAATAGATGAACAGCACCCCAGCACTGTTCACGCTGTCTGGTATTCACTCACTCGTCACACTCGGGTTCTCACCTTCTGTCAAGCCGAAGGTATAAATGTAATTCAATATTGTCCATGTTTATTCATGACTATATAATAAAAATGTTTTAATGATACCATATGATTATTCATGTTTTTTATATGAATCATATGATTCTGCTTTCCATTGTATATTGAGATGATGAAGGTACGTCCTTCATGACCTTCGTTTGAAGATCATTGTATCCTAAGGGAAATAATGCTTCGAAGGACGAAGGTCTTTAACCATTAACATTTGTGTTGCCTTGTTATTAATTCATAGCAGTTGAGAACAAGTCCCCAACATTGGCGCCCACCTCCGGTGAACTCACTTCCACTATTGAGACGATGGCTTTGTTCAATAACCAAGTTGTAGCACCTTCGGTCACGAAGCTAGTGCTCCCAATCACAGGCGGTTCAAGTGCAGAGCTAGCCAACAAAAAGCAGAAGAAGGAAGCGCAGAGAAGAGTGCAGCATGTTGGGGTGCAAGGACCCTTCGTCAGGTCCAAGTGGTCCCACAACCCAATCACCTTCTCCCAGGAGGATCTTCAGCTCAAAGATTATCCCCACAACGACGCTATGGTTATATGTGTCATCAAGGGATTTCTGGTCCACAATGTCCTCGTTGACACAGGCAGTGCAGCCGACATCATATTTGCAAAAGCTTTTAGACAGAAGCAAGAACCAGAGGACAAGATTCATGATGCTACACACCCTCTTTGTAGCTTCAGAGGAAGACAGATTGTGGCACTTGGCAAAATCACAATGTCAATTACCTTCGGCTATGTCCACAACATAAGAACTGAGCAAGTTGTTTTTGACATTGTCGACATGGAGTACCCGTACAACGCAATTATTGGTCGAGGGACACTCAATGCCTTCGAAGCAATACTTCATCCAGCATACTTATGCATGAAGATACCTTCGGAACAAGAGCCCATTGTTGTCCATGGAAGTCAAGAAGCTGCTAGAAGGGCTAAAGGGAGTTGGATAGATTCAAAGGCAATACACAACATAGATGGAGTCGAAGCTTGTCAACAATATAAACACAAAAGAGAGAAGGCTGCTTCAGCAGATCAGCCGAATCCTATGCTCCTATGTGAATATATAGCAGATCAAAGGGTACTGTTGGGGTCTCAGCTATCTGATGAGCAGGAAAAAACTCTGATAAGGTTTTTGTTCAACAACAAAGATGTCTTAGCTTGGACAGCCAATGATCTTTATGGTGTCAACAGAGATGTCATCGAGCATTCACTTAATGTGGATCCATCTTTCAGTCCAAGGAAGCAAAGACTTCGAAAGATGTCTGATGATAAAGCTGAAGGTGCTCGGAATGAAGTAAAGAGACTTCTCAGTGTTGGTGTTATCAGAGAAGTAACATATCCAGAATGGCTATCCAACACTGTTATGGTGAAGAAGGCTAATGGCAAATGGAGAATGTGTATTGACTTCATAGATCTCAACAAAGCATGTCCAAAGGACGAGTTCCCATTACCAAGAATAGACTCCCTCGTAGATGCAGCAGCTTCTTCGGAGCTCATGAGTTTATTGGACTGCTATTCAGGCTATCATCAAATTTGGATGAAGAAGGAATATGAGCCGAAGACTAGTTTCATAACTCCCAATGGTACTTACTATTACCTTCGGATGCCTGAGGGGCTTAAGAATGCTAGAGGAAGCTTCAGCAGAATGACAGCCAAGGTCCTTCATTCTCAAATAGGCAGGAATGTGCTGACTTATGTTGATGACGTTATAGTAAAAAGCACGAAGCAAGAGAATCACATTGCTGACTTGCAAGAAACATCTGCCAATTTCAGGCAAGCTAGTCTGAAATTAAATCCAGAAAAGTGTGTTTTTGGAGTAAAGAAGGGCAAGTTCCTTGGCTGTCTGGTATCAACGAAGGGAATCGAAGCTAACCCAAATAAGATCGAAGCTATCCTTCAGATGGAGCCACCAAATACAAAGAAGGGGGCCCAACGGTTGGCAGGAAGGCTGGCATCACTAAATAGATTTATATCCACATCAACAGAAAGAAATTTGCCATTCTTTGAAATACTGAAGTCAGCCGAAGTTTTTCAATGGGGTCCGATTCAACAAAGGGCTTTCGAAGAGTTAAAGCAATACTTGATAGACTTGACAACTCTAACTCCACCTTCGCTAGGGGCTCCATTACTCTTATATGTAGCAGCCTCTCACTCTGCAGTCAGTGCAGCGCTTGTACAAGAGAAGCAAGATGGCCAAGTTAAAAAACAAGGACCACTATATTTCGTCTCCGAAGTTCTAAGTTTATCAAAGAAAAATTATACAGAATTTGAAAATATGTTATATGTTGTGTTGATGGCCTCCAGGAAGCTTCGACATTATTTTCAAGCATATCATATAATTGTTCCTTCGTCACAACCTCTGAAGGACATAATGAGGAATAGAGAAGATACTGGGAGGATCGAAAAATGGGCTGCTGAGCTCAATGAATTCTCTATTGATTATGTTCATAGATCCTCAATTTAGTCTCAGGCCTTAGCGGACTTCATTGTTGATTGGACGTCAGGGGCTCAGGAAGAAGAAGTAACAAAGGACGTCGAAGCCTGGATAGTCTTTTGTGATGGTTCTTGGGGAACCTTCGGCGCAGGAGCGACCGCTGTTCTAGTAGCGCCCTCTAAAGTCAGAACATGCTATGCAGCAAGGTTGGATTTTAGTTGTACAAATAACATTGTTGAATACGAAGCCCTTCTTTTGGGGCTTCGGAACCTAAAGGCAATGGGAATAAGAAGGGCGATCCTTAAAACTGACTCCCAAGTTATCTCTGGCCATGTAGACAAAAGCAGCAAGGCAAGGGATCCGAAGCTTGAAAAATATTTGGACACAGTCCGAAGGTTAGAGGCCTCTTTCGAAGGTTTTTCTATAAAAAATATTCCAAGAGGGGAAAATGAGCATGCAGATCTACTAGCCAAGTCAGCAGCACAGGGGCTCCCTCTATCTTTGGAAGTATTCTTTGAGACAATAAAAGCATCTTCGGTTGAACTTTTGGAGAGAGTAGTACTCGCAATATCACCTGTACATAGTGAAGATTGGAGGACTGAAATCATATCTTTCCTCCAAGGTAACTGTCTTTCGAATGACGAAGTTTATAATAAAAGAATGGAAGCAAGGACAAGACCATATGTCATGATAGAAGGGGAGTTATACAAACAAGGAGTTTGCTCTCCACTTCTAAAGTGTTTATCCAGAAACTGAAGTAATAGAGCTAATGAAGGAAATACATGCAGGTTTGTGTGGATCTCACATTGGGTCTAGACCTTTGCTGGGAAAGGTTTTTAGACAAGGATTTTATTGGCCGAAGGTGGCTTCAGATGCAGCAGATCTGGTTCAAAAGTCCGAAAATTGTCAAAAATGTGCAAGAGACCAGACACAACCTTCGTCGCTAACTCAGTTATAACAACCAACCTGGCCATTGCAAAGATAGGGTCTGGATTTGTTGGGTCCACTCCCACCAGCACAAGGCAACTTAAAGTATTGTGTAGTGGCAGTAGAATATTTTTCCAAGTGGATGGAGGTGAAGCCCTTAGCTACAATAACTTCGGTCACAGTCCAAAAAATTTTCTGGCAAAATATTGTTTGTCGCTTCGGTGTGCCGAAGGCAATAACCGTGGACAATGGTACACAATTTGATGCCAAAGCATTCAAAGACTTTTGTGATCGAATTGGTACGAAGATTCATTTTGCATCAGTTAGACATCTAGAATCAAATGGGCTGGTAGAAAGAGCAAATGGTATTATAATGACAGGAATAATGAAGCTAATCTTCAACCAGCCCAGAGGAAAGTGGCCAGACGAGCTGATTAAAGTGGTGTGGAGCCACAACACAACTGCGTCAAGGTCAACAGGATTTACACCCTTCAAGCTCTTATTTGGTGACAAAGCAATAACTCCAGAAGAGGCAAAGGCATGGTCAATAAGAACAACAGCTTCGGTAGAAGATGAAGTTGATTATCAAGTAACAAAAGATACTATAGAAGGGACCAGACTTCAGGCTATAGAGCACATCAATAAATATCAGGCCAAAACAATAAAGTGGCGTGATAGAAAATTTCGATTGAAAAACATCAAGCCAGGGCATCTGGTGCTCCAGAGAGTGGCCAACCCAGACACAGTGGGCAAGTTGCAGCTGAAGTGGGAAGGTCCTTTTCTGGTAGTATCTTTATCAAGACCCGGTTCTTATAGATTGAAGGATATGGACAGCAACGACATACCCAGATCTTGGAATGCGGATGAGCTTCGGCTTTACTATGTGTAATTTGATGTAATCCTTTTTCATTTTTTATAGCACCATTTTCCTTTCAAGAGGGGAGAAAGGTTTTTAATGGGGCCATAGCTTGTAATTTTTCATTCTTATTTAGCCCTCGAGGGCCAAATCCCCCAAAGATGTAATATGTTAAATCTGAGCATGCACCATCGAGTGCAAAAAGAAAAACAGGGAGAAGCTCAAAAGACGTCCCCAAGGGGATGCAGAGCATGACGAAGCTGCAAAAAGTCGTTTCTAAGGGAGCGCAGCGTAAGTTTTCTACTAAAAAGTCGTTCCTAAGTGAGAGCACCTAGAGGGGGGTGAATAGGTGATCCTGTAAACTTAAAAACTTAAGCCACAAAACTTTGATTAAGTGTTAGCACAGTTAATGCCAAGTGGCTAGAGAGAAGATCTTGCACAATACGATAACCACAAGGAGTTCAACACAGAGAAGACACAATGGTTTATCCCGTGGTTCGGCCAAGTACAACACTTGCCTACTCCACGTTGTGGCGTCCCAACGGACGAGAGTTGCACTCAACTCCTCTCAAGTGATCCAATGATCAACTTGAATACCACAGTGTTATGCTTTTCTTTTCTTATCGCGTTCGCGAGGAATCTCCACAACTTGGAGTCTCTCGCCCTTACACTTGAAGTTCACAAAGAAGCACGGAGTAAGGGAGGAAAGCAACACACACAAATCCACAGCAAAATGCGCACACACACGGCCAAGAATCGAGCTCAAAAGGCTATCTCAAAGTTCTCACTGGAACGGAGCTCGAATCACTGAGAATGACAAACGAATGCGCAAAGACTGAGTGTGGATGATCAAGAATGCTCTAAGGTTGCTTGGTATTCTCCTCCATGCGCCTAGGGGTCCCTTTTATAGCCCCAAGGCAGCTAGGAGCCGTTGAGAGCAAATCTGGAAGGCCAATCTTGCCTTCTGTCGTCGGGTGCACCGGACAGTCCGGTGCACACCGGACACTGTCCGGTGCCCGATTTCCTTCCTAAAATGGCGCGGCCGACCATTGCAGATCAGGGAGCCGTTGGCGCACCGGACATGTCCGGTGCACACCGGACAGTCCGGTGCCCCCTTCCGACCGTTGGCCCGGCCACGTGTCGCGCGCAGATTCCGCGGCCGACCGTTGGCCCGACCGACCGTTGGCTCACCGGACAGTCCGGTGAATTATAGCCGTACGTCGCCGGTAAATTCCCGAGAGCGGCCAGTACGCCCGAGTCAGTCTGGCGCACCGGACACTGTCCGGTGCACCACCGGACAGTCCGGTGCTCCAGACCGAACAGCCTTTTGGCTGTACACAGCCAACTTTTCTCTGACTCGATTTCTCCTGTTCCAAGCACTTAGACACAATACATTAGTCTTCAAAACAATGTACTAAGGCTTAGAAACATACCTTTACTCTTGATTTGCACTTTGTCCATCCATGGGTATAGATTCACATTTAAGCACTTGTGTTGGCACTCAATCACCAAAATACTTAGAAATGGCCCAAAGGCACATTTCCCTTTCAATCTCCCCCTTTTTGGTGATTTATGCCAACACAACATAAAGCAACTAGAACAAGTGCAATATCACTTCAAATAAAACTCAAATTTATTTTGATTCAATTTGGCATATATGGATCATCCTTTGCCACCACTTGGTTTGTTTTTGCAAATCAAACTCAAAATCCTATCTCTAAGTCAAATCCACTTGTAGAGACATAAAGAGAGGTTTTCCAAAGAAAATTGATTCAAGATTCCAAAAACTCCCCCTTTTTCCCATAATCAACACTTCTCCCCACAAGAGGCCAACTTTTGACAAAAGAGACAATGCAAGAGTTTTGACAAACCAAAAGCTCTATCCTACTGTTTTCAAAGTTTCTCAAGTGGTAGCTGATCCATTTATTGCTTTGGCCTTTATTTTCTCCCCCTTTGGCATCAAGCACCAAAACGAGATCAATCTTGGCCCTTTAACCCCATTGCCTCACCAAAATCTTCAATTAAGAGCAAATAGGCAATAAGAGTTTAAAGATGAACTTGGAATAAGTTACCCCCTCATCGGAGTGCAGTGGAAGTCTTTCATGGTCCAAGTCCACCTTTCCCTTTCAAACCTTCTTTGAGACTCCTTTGTTGAGGTCGGTGTGTCCGTCGGTCCCCATCGGAGTCTTTGCGGGCTTGGCGTCCTTCATCCCAAACCGCTTCAGCAAGTCTTGCGTGTACTTTGTTTGGGAGATGAAGGTGCCGTCCTTGAGTTGCTTCACTTGGAACCCAAGGAAGTAGTTCAACTCGCCCATCATCGACATCTCAAATTTCTGCGTCATCACCCTGCTAAACTCTTCACATGACTTTTGGTTAGTAGAACCAAATATTATGTCATCGACATAAATTTGGCACACAAAAAGATCACCATTGCAAGTCTTAGTAAAAAGAGTTGGATCGGCTTTCCCAACCTTGAAAGCATTAGCAATTAAGAAGTCTCTAAGGCATTCATACCATGCTCTTGGGGCTTGCTTAAGTCCATAGAGCGCCTTAGAGAGCTTACACACGTGGTCGGGGTACCGTTCATCCTCGAAGCCAGGGGGTTGCTCTACGTACACCTCCTCCTTGATCGGCCCGTTGAGGAACGCGCTCTTCACATCCATTTGGTACAACCTGAAAGAATGGTGAGCGGCATATGCTAGCAAGATGCGAATTGACTCTAGCCTAGCCACAGGAGCAAAAGTCTCCTCAAAAACCAAACCTGCGACTTGGGCATAACCTTTTGCCACAAGTCGAGCCTTGTTCCTCGTCACCACCCCGTGCTCGTCCTGTTTGTTGCGGAACACCCACTTGGTTCCCACAACATTTTGCTTGGGACGAGGCACCAGTGTCCAAACTTCATTGCGCTTGAAGTTGTTGAGTTCCTCCTGCATGGCCAATACCCAATCCGGATCTAGCAAGGCCTCCTCTACCCTGAAAGGCTCAATAGAAGAGACAAAGGAGTAATGCTCACAAAAATTAACTAATCGAGATCGAGTAGTTACTCCCTTGCTAATGTCACCCAAAATTTGGTCGACGGGATGATCTCTTTGAATCACTGCTCGAACTTGGATTGGAGGTGCCGGTTGCGCTTCTTCCTCCATCACATGATCATCTTGTGCTCCCCCTTGATCACACGCCTCCTGTTGATGAACCTGTTCATCGTCTTGAGTTGGGGGAAGCACCATAGTTGAGGAAGACAGTTGATCTCGTTCATCTTGTTCCAGTGGCCGCACTTCTCCAATTGCCATGGTTCGTATAGCGGCCGTCGGAGCATCTTCTTCATCTACATCATCACAATCAACAACTTGCTCTCTTGGAGAGCCATTAGTCTCATCAAATACAACGTCGCTAGTGACTTCAACCAAACCCGATGATTTGTTGAAGACTCTATACGCCTTTGTATTTGAGTCATAACCTAATAAAAACCCTTCTACGGCTTTGGGAGCAAATTTGGAATTCCTACCCTTCTTCACTAGAATGTAGCATTTACTCCCAAATACACGAAAGTACGATACATTGGGTTTGTTACCAGTCAGCAGCTCATATGAAGTCTTCTTGAGGAGGCGGTGAAGGTAGACCCTGTTGATGGCGTGGCAAGCCGTGTTCACGGCTTCCGACCAAAAGCACTCGGGGGTCTTGAACTCTCCAAGCATAGTCCTCGCCATATCTATGAGCGTCCTGTTCTTCCTCTCTACCACACCATTTTGCTGAGGTGTGTAGGGAGCGGACAACTCGTGCTTGATCCCCTCCTCCTCAAGGAACTCCTCCACTTGAAGATTCTTGAATTCGGACCCGTTGTCGCTCCTTATCTTCTTCACCTTGAGCTCAAACTCGTTTTGAGCTCTCCTTAGGAAGCGCTTGAGGGTTCCTTGGGTCTCAGACTTATCCTGTAAAAAGAATACCCAAGTGAAGCGGGAAAAATCATCCATAATGACTAAATCATACTTACTTCCCCCTATGCTTAGATAAGCGACGGGTCCGAAGAGGTCCATATGCAGCAGCTCCAGAGGTCTTGAGGTGGTCATCACATTCTTGCTGTGATGTGCTCCTCCCACTTGTTTACCTGCTTGACAAGCTGCACAAGGTCTATCTTTTTCGAATTGCACGTTAGTCAAACCTATCACGTGTTCTCCCTTTAGAAGCTTGTGAAGGTTCTTCATCCCCACATGTGCTAAGCGGCGATGCCACAGCCAGCCCATGCTAGTCTTAGCGATTAAGCATGCATCTAGACCAGCCTCCTCTTTTGCAAAATCAACTAAATAAAGTTTGCCGTCTAGTACACCCTTAAAAGCTAGTAAACCATCACATCTTCTAAAGACAGACACATCTACATTTGTAAATAAACAGTTATATCCCATATTGCATAATTGACTAACAGATAGTAAATTATATCCAAGAGACTCAACTAAAAACACATTAGAGATAGAGTGCTCATTTGATATTGCAATCTTGCCTAAACCTTTCACCTTGCCTTGATTCCCATCACCGAATATGATTGAATCTTGGGAATCCTTATTCTTGACGTAGGAGGTGAACATCTTCTTCTCCCCCGTCATATGGTTTGTGCATCCGCTGTCGATAATCCAGCTTGATCCCCCGGATGCATAAACCTGCAAGGCAAATTTAGGCTTGGGTCTTAGGTACCCAACTCATGTTGGGTCCTACCAGGTTAGTGCAAATATCCTTAGGGACCCAAATGCAAGTTTTGTCTCCCTTGCATTTTGCCCCTAACTTCCTAGCAACTATTTTCCTATCCTTTCTACAAATAGCAAAGGAAGCATTTAAAGCACAATAAATTGTAGAAGGTTCATTCACTACTTTCCTAGGAGCATGAATAATATTCTTTCTAGGCACATGATGAATAGCATTTCTCCTAGACATATTTCTACCATGCATATAGGAAGAACTAGAAGCAAACATGGCATGAGAATCAAAATCATCATAAGCATTATAACTCCTATCATGGTACATAAAAGCATGGTTCTTTTTAGCACTACTAGCCATAGGAGCCTTCCCTTTCTCCTTGGTGGAGATAAGAGCCTTATGGCTTGTCAAGTCCTTGGCTTCCCTCTTGTAGCCAAGTCCATCCTTAATTGAGGGGTGTCTACCAATCGTGTAGGCATCCCTTGCAAATTTCAGCTTATCAAATTCATTCTTGCTAGTCTTAAGTTGGGCATTAAGACTAGCCAATTCCTCATTTAATTTGGAAATTGAAACTAAATGATCACTACAAGCATCAACATCGAAATCTTTACACCTCTTACAGATTGTAACATGTTCTACACAAGAACTAAATTTACTAGCTACTTCTAGTTTAGCATTTAAATCATTATTAACACTTTTTAAAGTAGCAATGGTTTCATGACAAGAAGACAATTCACTAGAGAGCATTTCATTTCTTTTAATTTCTAGAGCAAGAGATTTTTGTGCACTAACAAATTTATCATGCTCCTCATATAAAAGATCCTCTTGTTTTTCTAGTAATCTATTCTTGTCATTTAAAGCATCAATCAACTCATTAATCTTATCAATTTTAGATCTATCTAATCCCTTGAATAAGCATGAGTAATCTATCTCATCATCATCGCTAGACTCATCCTCACTTGAAGAAGCATAAGTACTAGTATCATGAGTGCTTACTTTCTTCTCCCTTGCCATGAGGCAAGTGTGACGCTCGTTTGGGAAGAGGGATGACTTGTTGAAGGCAGTGGCGGCGAGTCCTTCATTGTCGGAGTCGGAGGAGGAGCAATCCGAATCCCACTCCTTGCCTAGATGTGCCTCGCCCTTTGCCTTCTTGTATGCCTTCTTCTTCTCCCTCTTGCTCCCTTGTTCCTGGTCACTTTCATTATCGGGACAGTTAGCAATAAAATGACCAAGCTTACCGCATTTGAAGCATGAGCGCTTCCCCTTGGCTTTGGTCTTGCTTTGCTGTCCCTTGCGACCTTTAAGCGCCGTCTTGAATCTCTTGATGATGAGGGCCATCTCTTCATCATTAAGACCAGCCGCCTCGATTTGTGCCACCTTGCTAGGTAGCGCCTCCTTGCTTCTTGTTGCCTTGAGAGCAAGGGGTTGCGGCTCGTTGATCGGTCCATTCAAGGCGTCGTCCACGTACCTCGCTTCCTTGATCATCATTCGCCCGCTGACGAATTTTCCTAGGACTTCTTCGGGCGACATTTTGGTGTACCTGGGATTCTCACGAATATTATTCACCAAATGAGGATCAAGAACGGTAAAGGACCTTAGCATTAGTCGGACGACGTCGTGGTCCGTCCATCGCGTGCTTCCGTAGCTCCTTATTTTGTTGATAAGGGTCTTGAGCCGGTTGTATGTTTGAGTTGGCTCCTCGCCCCTTATCATCGCGAACCGTCCAAGCTCGCCCTCCACCAATTCCATTTTGGTGAGCAAGGTAACGTCATTTCCCTCATGAGAAATCTTGAGGGTGTCCCAGATCTGCTTGGCGTTATCCAAGCCGCTCACTTTGTTATATTCATCCCTGCACAATGAAGCTAGAAGAACAGTAGTAGCTTGTGCATTCTTATGGATTTGCTCATTAATGAATATAGGACTATCCGAACTATCAAAGTGCATTCCACTATCTACAATCTCCCATATACTAGGATGGAGAGAGAATAGGTGACTACGCATTTTGTGGCTCCAAAATCTGTAGTCCTCTCCATCAAAGTGTGGGGGCTTGCCGAGTGGAATGGAGAGCAAATGTGAATATGAACTTTGCGGAATACGAGAGTAGTCAAAAGAAAAGTTCGAATTAACCGGTTTCCTTCTCTCGTAGTCGTTGTGGTCGTCGTCCTTTTGGGAAGAAGTAGACTCATCGCTGTCGTCGTAGTAGACGATCTCCTTGATGCGCCTTGTCTTCTTCTTATTCCCTTCCTTTCGTCTATGACCTGAGCCAGAGTCGGTAGGCTTGTCATCTTTGGGCTCGTTGACGAAGGACTCCTTCTCCTTATCGTTGATCACTATCCCCTTGCCCTTAGGATCCATCTCTTCGGGCGGTTAGTCCCTCTTCTTGAAGAGAACGGCTCTGATACCAATTGAGAGCACCTAGAGGGGGGGTGAATAGGTGATCCTGTAAACTTAAAAACTTAAGCCACAAAACTTTGATTAAGTGTTAGCACAGTTAATGCCAAGTGGCTAGAGAGAAGATCTTGCACAATACGATAACCACAAGGAGTTCAACACAGAGAAGACACAGTGGTTTATCCCGTGGTTCGGCCAAGTACAACACTTGCCTACTCCACGTTGTGGCGTCCCAACGGACGAGAGTTGCACTCAACTCCTCTCAAGTGACCCAATGATCAACTTGAATACCACAGTGTTATGCTTTTCTTTTCTTATCGCGTTCGCGAGGAATCTCCACAACTTGGAGTCTCTCGCCCTTACACTTGAAGTTCACAAAGAAGCACGGAGTAAGGGAGGAAAGCAACACACACAAATCCACAGCAAAATGCGCACACACACGGCCAAGAATCGAGCTCAAAAGGCTATCTCAAAGTTCTCACTAGAACGGAGCTCGAATCACTGAGAATGACAAACGAATGCGCAAAGACTGAGTGTGGATGATCAAGAATGCTCTAAGGTTGCTTGGTATTCTCCTCCATGCGCCTAGGGGTCCCTTTTATAGCCCCAAGGCAGCTAGGAGCCGTTGAGAGCAAATCTGGAAGGCCAATCTTGCCTTCTGTCGTCGGGTGCACCGGACAGTCCGGTGCACACCGGACACTGTCCGGTGCCCGATTTCCTTCCTAAAATGGCGCGGCCGACCGTTGCAGATCAGGGAGCCGTTGGCGCACCGGACATGTCCGGTGCACACCGGACAGTCCGGTGCCCCCTTCCGACCGTTGGCCCGGCCACGTGTCGCGCGCAGATTCCGCGGCCGACCGTTGGCCCGACCGACCGTTGGCTCACCGGACAGTCCGGTGCACACCGGACAGTCCGGTGAATTATAGTCGTACGTCGCCGGTAAATTCCCGAGAGCGGCCAGTACGCCCGAGTCAGTCTGGCGCACCGGACACTGTCCGGTGCACCACCGGACAGTCCGGTGCTCCAGACCGAACAGCCTTTTGGCTGTACACAGCCAACTTTTCTCTGACTCGATTTCTCCTGTTCCAAGCACTTAGACACAACACATTAGTCTTCAAAACAATGTACTAAGGCTTAGAAACATACCTTTACTCTTGATTTGCACTTTGTCCATCCATGGGTATAGATTCACATTTAAGCACTTGTGTTGGTACTCAATCACCAAAATACTTAGAAATGGCCCAAAGGCACATTTCCCTTTCACTAAGGAAATGCAGAGCCAAAAGCGTGATGAAGCTGCAAAAAAGTCGTTTCCAAGGGAGCGCAGCGTAAGTTTTCTGCTCAAAAGTCGTTCCAAAGGGAATGCAGAGCCAAATACCACCGAAATATAAGGTGAAGAAGTTCAAAAGTCGTTCCTAAGGGGATGCAAAACTTATATGCCACCGAAATAGAAGGTGAAGAAGCTCAAAAGTCGTTCCTAAGAGGATGCAGAGCTTAAAAGACTCAAAAGTCGTTCCTAAGGGGATGCAGAGTCTAGGTGTGGCTTCGTGTGTGTTCGGGACATTCATTTGCACGTTACATTACATCATTCATTGCATTCATATACATTCATGTAGACATTCATAGGATCATCATCATCATAACATGAAGCACAAACAGAAATACTTCAGCTTTGATAACAATGCTTCGATGAGCATGAAGAAGCAAGGATACGCTTTGTTGTGTACGAAAAGAAGGGAAGGTGTTTTTTGCCTTCGGCTCAAAAGATATAAGTTTCGTCCACAGCAAAGCAATTCATGCATGGATGAAAAGGTAAAAATATATTACAAGGTATGGACAAATATACAAAGTAATGTTCAATTCCCAATTACAATGTCTTTTACAAAGATAATACAAATCTTTCTAAGCTTTATGCAGCAGCTTCAACAATCTTCGAAACGTGCTTCGGACTATTGACCTTCGGCATCGTCATCCTGTACACAACAAAGCAATATAAGGTAAAAAGTAATTACAAAAGAATAAGCAACATGTATAAGTATCGTACCGGCTTAAGCAAGCTTCGGGCCTCGTCACTAGCCAAATCTCGACCACCCTTCGCCCAAATCTGTGTTATAAATCTGCTCCCTATGCTCCGGGCTTTACTGGGGATGTCAACCAAATCTGATGGAGATAGGCTGAAGTTTGGCCTATTTACAATTTTTGCATGCGTACAGCTAGCCTTCAAAAATGTTGTAGCTCTGCCACGAGAAGCTAGCAGGACATAAAAGTCACCGTGCTCGGCTATTACTTCGTCAAGCGCCTCCACTTCGCCTTCAATATGTTCGAAGGTGCTTGATATGTTTTCGGTCGAAGGGGTAAACTTTTCAGCATTGGCCCCAACTGAGTTAAAAACCTTTTTCAGTCGCTATACGCAGCAGCTGCCAAAATCCAGACATATGTTCCAAAGTTCTTTCAAAGATTGCTACAGCTTCGTATTCTCGGCAACTTCGGCTTCGTATTTCGTCTGCAAGCTTTTTCTCTCTTGTTCGAAGCTCTCTGATTTTTGCCGGAGATCCCTGTTTAATCTAGCATTTTCGGCTTGCGCTTCTGCAAGGGAACCTTCCATTGCTTGGAGTAGGAAATCTTTCTTTTCAAGAGAGGCTTCAGATTCTTTGATTTTGTTCTCTAAGCCCTCGATTATAATTTCGTTCTTTTTATCCTCGAGGTCTTGTTGCATTTGTAGTGCTTTGCTCAGTAGCATAATCAGTACAAATAAACCTTCATTAGCAAACTGGTTTCGTCGCAAAAATAAAAGGTAAAATTTTGCTTCATCTCAAGAATTTTACCTTAAAGTTGGAATAAAACAAACTACCGACGATATGTTGTCGTCGGTAGCTGCTAATATCAGCTTCGAGCTTCGGACAACCAACACTCTTCGATAGAGTGCTGATTATCTTCGCCCCGGTACAGTTGCGAACGCATCCTAAGACCTCTTCTTCGATTCCACCAAAGAGCATGACTCCTGGCTGGTAGCCACATAAAATGCCATATTCATGTAGCTCCTTCCTTTCGGCCTGAGATAGTTCTTGTCCGACCAGGTTCCGAAGGTCGAAATCTTTCTCCTCCGAAGCAGCATCGGCAATTTTCTTTCCTTTGTCAGGCACTGGGGCCATGAATTTTTCTGCAGCTACAGCTATTTCTTCTGTAGGCATACTCAATAGAAATTTATCGATTTCAGATAGTGTGCTTTCCAAGTTAGCAGCTTCGGTGGCTGTTGCACCTTCGGCAGAAACATTTGCTTCGGCAATGGGCGAGGCCGATGGTGGCGTCTGCTCAATGGCTTCCATTACAGTACCAATCCTCCGCTTTTTCTGAACGACCACCTTTTTTGTAGCCAAAGGTTCGTCCTGCTTCTGTAAAAGCTTCGTCAGTTCTGGACCCAGAGGACTTAGCAGCTTGATAGGTAATGATTTAGTCATTACCTTTAAAATCTCTTCTACTTCGACAGCAGGAGGTGTTGAAGGAGTTTCCTTTTCCACCTCAGTCACCTTCGGCTCAGGAGTTGCAGCTTTTCTTTTCTTCAAAGCCGACACCTTCGGCTCGGGACTGGATTTTCTCTTCTTTAAAATTTTCTCATCTTCCTTCACCATTCTGGCAGCTTGTCTACTTAGAACACTAACAATCCTTTTCCTTTTTGTCCCTTCGGCACCCTTGTTGAGTTGCTCGTAATCAGGGTATTCAAATTTTAGAGCGTCCATCACCCGGTTTAACCTTCGTTTTGGTCGGGTGCCGAAGGCTGCTGTCATTAATTAGTCTTCTTTTTTGGTGTAGTTCCCCAAAATCTCATTGCACATAGTTTCAATCATTTCCAGCCATTCTTGGCAAGGTTGCTTGAACTTTTTTTCAAATTTGAAGCGATAAGGTAATTGAACAAGTTCATATTTTTTTCTTTGTTCCCTTCATCTTCGGCATCACCCAATCACTGGACGTTGGGTATGTCTGGATGGCTAGATATTCCTGCACCAAGTCCCTGGTGCTGATCTGTTCAGCCACTACCCTGAATTCTACCTTAGCCAGCTGGCATGCTGACCCTATCTGCATGTTGCACAGGGGTCTGGTCATTTCGAAGCTTAAACTCAGCGGGCACATAGCCATTGTCATCAGTTTCCCCCTCTTCTTCTCATCGACCTTGATATAAAACCATTCACCTTTCCAGCGGGTTGGCCATTTGGTGCGGTAGCTAAGAACTGGTGCCTTCGTATCCTTGCGATATGCAAAATTATAGCAGCCAAAATTTTCATGCAGACCGTCTTCCCTGGTCTTCGTCTGGTAGTGCAACTCGTGCACTCGGCAGAATGCTTAGGCATCTGGGCTCATCCCTTGGCTTCGGAGGGCCCAGATGAAAACACTAAGCCTAACAATGGCGTTAGGGGTCAGCTGATGAAGATATATTTCGAAATTTTTCAAGACTTCCTCTATCATCTCATTCAGAGGAAGTTGGAGTCCTGCTCTGAAAAAACTTTTGAAAACCACCACTTCATCATCTTTCGGCGTTGGGGTGGTCTCTTCTCCGGCAAATCGGACAAGTTTCCTTTCAGCTTCCCCAAAGTAGCCCAACTTCATCATCATGGGCATGTCGGCTTTAGTAACAGTAGACTTCTCAAAATCTAGATGGCTTGGTTTTGATGGGATCAAAATACTATAATCTTCTTCATCTTCTTCAACGTCTTCTTCTTCATCAACGGTCTGTTCAGCTTCGGCAATAGGGGCACCTTCGTCAGTAGCTCCCTCTGTCACAACTAGACCTGACTGTCTCATAACTTTGGAAATTGGAGCTGTCTCGGTGGCCTTGGTCTCCTCTCCTTCACGAGTCACCCTTGCAGTCGAACGCACTCTGGCCATCTGATGGTTTTTTTTGCGGTTTTTACGAAGTTGATGATTCTTTTTGCAGTTTTGACGAAGCTCACTCTTTTGATGATGTTAGCTCTAAATGATGAAGTGATCGCTTGAGAACGCAGTGAAAAAGCTTCGGCCATGGTTAAATTTTTTAACAACACAACAGTGCAATGGCAATGAATGTTGTGGTAACTCTACACCAACCTGTCTGTTTATATAGTGCTGCAGGTGGGAAGGTGAACCGCCAAAACACCCGCACCCACTGAACGGTGGACCACTCGGCGCCTGGAAGGTGAATTGCTAGATCGCTCGTATCCGCTGAGCGGTGTACCACCCGACGCTTGGAATATTTTAATCGTTTCTCGGCAACGAGCTCAGGGAAGGTGTTTTTTGGACCTTCGGCATTCCAAAGCCTTTGAGATTTTTTTCGTGGATCGAGCTCGTTACGAAAAATGATCTAGCACCGCGAAGGGGCTACTGTTGGGGGTCTTCTTCTTCACCGAAGGTCCTCCAAGCAAAAACACCTTCGGTAGTGTGATATGCGAACTGACACAACACGAGGGTACAAGCCGAAGCTACAATCCAGGGAGCTTCGGCATGACAACACCTTGAGACGAAGGGCAGCACCGACTTAAAGAGTAAAAGACCGTTTAGTCCATGATAAGTTGTGTTTTGGTTATGATTAGTTATCAGGGACACAAATGTAATTTTGTCCGGGCTGCGTCCTGTGCCTATAAATAGATGAACAGTACCCCAGCACTGTTCACGCTGGCTGGTATTCACTCGCTCATCACGCTCGGATTCTCACCTTCTATCAAGCCGAAGGTATAAATGTAATTCAATATTGTCCATGTTTATTCATGATTATATAATAAAAATGTTTTAATGATATCATATTATTATTCATGTGTTTTATATGAATCATATGATTCTGCTTTCCATTGTATATTGAGATGATGAAGGTATGTCCTTCATGACCTTCGTCTGAAGATCAATGTATCCTAAGGGAAATAATGCTTCAAAGGACGAAGGTCTTTAACCATTAACATTTGTGTTGCCTTGTTCTTAATTCATAGCAGTTGAGAAGAAGTCCCCAACACTACCCTTCACTTTAACGGCTACTTTCTGTTTGAAAAGTGTGTCAGAACTGTCAGAAAAGCGAGGCGCGGGCCGTCTGCCGACCTAGGCTGGACTATTCGCGGCCTAGGAACATTAATACCCAAGCTCTGCCCACCTGACTTTAACACGAGCGAACGGACCGTCAAGCATGGTCGGACAGTCCGTGACCTGGGAGTCAGTACAGTCTGTGGCCTAGGCACTGATAGTCCACAAGCCAACTCCACAAGAACACAAAGTCCCTGAACAAAGAATTTTGAACATATGTGGATGGTTCGTGCCTTTCAGCCAGACGGTCTGCACAACCACTCAGGGACTGTGCCAAAATAAGACCCTCACTGGTTGATACTGTCGGATGGTCCGACCACTTGTCCTGGACAATGCATATTACAAAAACTTCGGACCACACCAAAACTCACTATTTCTGCAGACCTCTCTGCTAGCAAGCGAACGGTCCAGCCTCCTAGCCTAGACAATCCGTGGATCAAAACATTTTGCCCCTTTTCAAATATGCTTTTGAAAAGATTTTATTTCGTAATTCATAAGTGTTGTTAGTCCTCATGCACATGCAACATCTATATGCTCTATGAGGCACTAAGTTTCTCATCAAGAAAACATCATTGACCCGTTTTGATAGTACGACTATCTAGCCTACTAATCGATCAATTACTTCTCTAATCACCTTTTGACCAGCAAAAGTAAATCGTAGATCAATTTTCAGTGGGCCAACTTGCATTCTTATTTTCTCCAAGAATCCATTAGTCCACATATAATTGTCATTAATTACCAAAACACTACTTAGGGTCCTAGATGCTTCACAGATAGTGGCAAAACCCATAGATATTCGAAAGGATTTGACCAAAGTAAGCAAGGAACCTGATATAGAAACAATGGTCAAATCAGTGTTCCAACCTCTTCTCCAGGATTGTCTTGTATTATGGAGGTAATGACAAAACAAACCCCATAATGCTTTTGAGTCCATTAGGGGTTAATTGAGTTAATTTTGCTCCTCCATCGAAGTAGGCTGACACAAAGGTTACGTCTGACGACCCAGGTGATAGCGACTCGGATGAAGCACCAAAAGGACTTCCTCGCATGGTGACGCATGGACACTATCTTCAGTGAGTTGTTTGGAGAGAAGAGTGTGGAGGTTCTTGGGACTTGATCGAAGGACGACAAGAAGGTAAGCGCTGAAGAAACTAGAACGACATCTGACAGGTCAGCCGTCGAGTTGCCGAAGGAAAGCACTTTGAGTGATGGTGAAGAAAAGAGGGACAAAGATAAAGAAGATGAGACATCAAATGCTAATGAAAAAGAACGAGAGAAAAGAAAGAGAAAGATGCAGTACACTGAAATGTCTCTATTGTCCGAAATAGATAAGAGGTTGAAGGAAGCTACATTCACACTGCCATGTTTTTAATGAGAAATTGGTTGTTGAAGAAGCAATGGAGCTTTGGAATTACGCAAAGAGCATGGGTTATCGCATGGGCTCCATGGTGTTTAGGGGTCGGAAGGAGACGACATTAGAATGTGACGAAACCTCTCAAGTTATTAGTCCCACCTACAGTTGTCCTTGTCCTATGGACCTTTGACAACCCTGTAGATGCACTTAATCACTCGACAAGTTCGGTAACTATATCCTCATCATTTCGCCCAAGAGCGCTTCACCCATTTCGCAGATATTACATCACATCGGAGAAGAGAATAAGCGGAAACAAATTACAATAACTTAATTTACATTCATTCAATATAGAGAGAGAGTATTATTATTATTACAATACGAGGGTACTAAGAGTGCATAAGTAATATTATTATTACAGACCACCCTCCCGCACAAAATATTATTGTTTTTAAAGTGGGAGGCCAACATCCTCCCGCGACTGACTTCACTGTTGGGGCTCATCCTTAGGTACCACCTTGGAACAAAAAGAGCAAAAGTCTGATGTTTCCTCACCTACAACAACATGGGTTCGAAAATCCTGAGTACGGAGTGTACTTTCGCAAGTCTTACCCGACAAAAGAAAAGACTCTCAAGGATATGCTGGCTTGGGGAGTCAAGGTAAGGCTATTCAAGAATCAAAGACTCTATTTGCAGAAATGCTTACTAACAGTGGATCCTTAAAAATCCAGTTTTATTATCAAGTTAAGTCATTACCTGCAGCTAGAGTTCTTTCTACCATAGTTTAAGCACTTGACCTGCACTAGCCGTCTTTTATCACCCTTTTACTTAGCTGGAATGCTACGTGTAGGGCAGTGACCGAGTCTTCATGTCCGAGAAGTAACGGTGATCCGAATCTATTAATACCCAGCTGGGGATCTCCAACCACACGACATATGTAGCACTTAACCCTTGCATATGTCAACTCGCAACTGGGTTTCTTAAGACCAGACCGAGTTCACGCCAACCGAGAGCACAGATACACCACCGTCCAGCCTCTTGCTACGGAGGATACACGCTACTCTCGCCATCTCTCCACTCCCATTGCACGTTGGTCTTTCTGGTATTAGTCTGCTCGAGGCAAAGCTTACCCTTGACGAGGCATGTGGTCAGTTAAAAGGTCCTCAATCAGCAAGCCTATATCGGTACGGTCCTTAATCGACTCAGACGGATACACTACACCGAGACTTCCTTCTCGTGCAAGTCACCCACCCGGTCTCAGATTTATCATTTAAAACCCAAAGTTTGGTACCTGTCAGAGGTACATGTTTTTCGATGTTGAACCCATCACTGCCATGATGGATCCATCATCAAGTTTTATTTTTGAAAACATCCCATTCCATCTGAAGCATCATCTTTGGTTTAAAACAAAACCTTTTTGTTTTCTAAAGCAGGACTAAGCATCAGAAAACCTTTTAATAAAACAGGTAATCAAGGAATGGTAAACAGTTCCAATGAAGGAAATGCAGCAATTGGCTCAACACCCAATTCCTATCACCTAATGCATCATTCAAGTGATAAAGAGTTTAAAAATCACAAGGAAAAGGTAAATGCACCGGGGCTTGCCTTGGGTTGTAGAGGATTTAGGATCTGTTCCACAGATATCAAAGTAAAAACAATTTCCAGGAGGTGGAGCTTCAGTTGGTGGTGCAGTTTCTTCTTCTTCAACACTTATTTCTTCTTCGTTTTCTATACATAACCATACATATACATGAATGCTCATGTGATGCTATGAATATGCAATTAGAGTAGAGATACATCAAGTTGTGCTCTTGAATACAACTTTCCTTCACGGTACCCCTGGGTAACTAGGGTTTTCTGAGCTAATACTAGGGTTAGGCAGTTTTATTCTAAGAGGCTAGGGTTTTGGGGTTTTAGGGTCAAACAATGTCCCAAGCATACCAAACTTTATTCAAAGGCTCTAATTACCAAATTAAGCTTATACAAAAAGTTTTATGATTTTTGGATTTATCAAATAACTTCTAAAATTCCAAAAGTCTAGGTTTAGGATTCCTTAAATACTAAATAATCCTTGGTTTGGACTAAAAATCTTGGAACTATTTTTATTAAATACTAGGGAATTTTAGGAGTTTAGTAAAATTGGTCCCATATTTTTACTATTTTTCTAGAATTTCTTATGGATTTCCAAACCATCTCGATTAGCCTAGGTCTACGCGGAATTTGGGCGCGCCCGCGACCACGCGGTAAATTTTGCGCATAGGCCCTTACTGGTTCAAATATCAGAAGGGAAGTCCTCAGCTGATTTCAATGTGTCACTGACACTTTTCTTTCAGCCCCTTCAAAGTTTTGTGTCTTTTAAAATTGGGTCCCTGACTCCGAACGGCGGCGAGGACAAACCTCCCTGCCACGCCATGGCGGCGAAGGACCCTAGCACTCATTGATACTTGCCCGACCTAATTCTACCCTAAACCGAGCCGCCATGGGTATTAATTTGGCTCGCACGTCCAGAGAATGTCCTAACCATGCGCACAGCGGGGTCTCGGTTCCGCAGTGCATGTTCTTGCATTTGTCATGGAAATCCCAAATTGAGGGAACGGAGAGCATCAGGGGTCACGTAGGTCATGGTGCTCACAAAAACCAGCGTTGGTTCAACAGAATCCTAGTTGGTCGACGTAAGCGTTGTACACGGTAGGGTATACGACGTCGAGCCCGCGTTCCCACAAAACCATGCCCGTAATGGCCAAACGACCGCCACGGTGAGCTTTACGGGCATACAAGGCTGCTAAAACAACAATTCAAATGCATGGAACCATACCAGGTTCGCCTGGCCACGGAGCGTGGAGAAGAACGTGCTCTGCGGGGTCCGATGAGGGGAAATGGTGTCGCGGTGGTTTCTGGTGGAAACAGGGGGTCACGTTGGGGCTATACGGCCGCAAAGGACTACCAATTCACGGTGCACTACCAATTTGGGGAGAGGAGGAGACACTGCGAATTTTGGCTTCGACCGAGCTCATTGGAAGACGGTGAATACTTCGCCATGGTTCATAGCGCTATTTAAAGGAACGACGACCAGGCTAACGATCTGCGGCCACGAAACACATCGATAGCGCATGGCCACCATGTAATGAAAGAGCATAGTGAGGTAGAGTTGAGGCGTGAGTGACACGGCGATGAAAGTACCGTGCCACGGTGAGCACTAGTGAAATATCTCCGGCCAGACCTCGGCCTAATCCGCGAGAGAGTGAATTGACTCAAAGTTATCTTGTTGCGGTCGTCTCTATCTCCAATTCACTTGAACACATCCAAATCTAGAGTACCGCGGATCTTTTCTTCAGATATTTCCTGAGTCACTGATCTTCGTTGTTCCACTGAACCGACCTCCTTTCACCCCCCCCTTTATGTTGATTCTTGTTAAGAACAGGTTAATCTCTATTAATAAGAAGTGTTCACCAGACAATGGTCTTCAAATTTACTATAGGATTCATGGATCAAAACTGCATAGATTCTTAGATCTGGTGCTCTCAATTCGGCTACATATCACTGAGACCATACTGCTCTGAATCCGGTTTTCAGTATCGCCCAATTTACGTGACTTGCTTCTGACAGAGCAACTTCATACCACCGGTTCTTTGATTTTTGTACCACAACCTAGTAAGACTACTGTACCAAAGTTATTCCCCTACAAACCAGCTTTAACCTTATTACAAAGGTTTTAGTCAAACACCCATCAAATTGAGCTCCACACGGTCCCAAAGTCGGCCCCATACAACTGATCTTCTGAATGTTACAGGGCCTTAGTCTGATTGCTCAAGTTTGAGGGGGTTTTTCATTAAACTCCTCTAGGTTTTAGGGTTGAGTCTTTCAATCAAACTTATTCTCTTATCATGGTTCTACCATCTTGATGTACTGATCCAGGACAGAATCCTCATGAAATAAGAGATATAATGCTCCAAAGATGGTCCCAACTCACTCAAATTCAGACTAAGTAATATGGTGTTCATGGGTCTATTTACAAATAGGTCCAAATCCCTCCATATTTCATGCAAATCCTTCCATGTGAAAATTACTAGGTTTATGGTACTCTATCACTTTACTATTTGCACTTTGGTCAAAAAGTTCCTAGAATTTACATTTAGCCCCCTAAGGTTTCAATTTGGGTTTTCTAGGGTTTCTTTTTAGGGTTTTGAGGACTTTAGGGTTTTTGTGCCACTAAAGTGCATCAAGTGTGATACCTTGTGAGCAATTCTCATATCTTAGGAGATTATCACTTATTTGAGCTTCACTTTCACTCAATAGCCCTAATTCAAGGTTAAGTACCCTACCCTAGGGTTAAGTACACATCAAGTCCTATCATCACAACTTGTTTGAAAATTTTACCTAGTGAATGCACTCTAGGTGTAACAAACACATGATATGTAAATGCACATGATGTTATGCTCAAGTTTTGGTGTCAATAACACCAGTGGTGTTACATCCTTCCCCCCATAATAGAATCTTGTCCTGAGATTTAAAGTCCTAGGATGAGTAATGGAAAAGGAAACACGTCACATCTTTATTTCCTTATTTGTCTTACAGAGTAGGGTGGGAAGGGGTTTATTCCAACTTTACAACAAATGTACACTTCTCAAAGATTACATGAAGCTAAGAACCTAGGAAAATTCTTTTCCCAAATGTCTTGAGTCTCCCAGGTAGCTTCATCTTTAGTATGTTGGTTCCATTGTACCTTATAGAATTTAAGAGTCCTTTTTCGGGTGACCCTGTCTTTCTGATCCAAAACTCAAATGGGATATTCTGAATAAGTTAAACTGGTTCCAAGACAACATCTACCACATCGATGGCTCGATCAGGAACCCGAAGGCACTTCTTTAATTGAGATACATGGAACACATTATGCACTGCAGATAATGTTTCTGGCAGTTGGAGTCGGTAGGCCGATGGTCTGTATCGTTCAAGAATAAGAAACGGGCCAATATACCGGGGTGCCAGTTTCCCTTTTACCCCGAAATGGTTCACACCCTTCATTGGTGACACCTTCAAGTATACATGATCACTAACTTGAAAGACCAAAGGTTGACGTCGCTTATCCACATAATTCTTTTGCCGAGCTTGTGCCTCTGTCAAGTTGTGTATGATCCGTTGGACTTTTTCTTCCGTTTCTTTAACCATGTCTGGCCTGAAAAACCATCTTTCTCTGGGTTCAGACCAATTTAAGGGTGTCTGGCACCGTCGTCCATACAGTGCTTCGAATGGTGCCATCTTAATGCTTTCTTGATAGCTATTATTATAAGAAAATTCTGCCATTGGCAGACATTCATCCCATTTTTGCGGAAACTCCAGGACACATGCCGCAACATGTCTTCAAGTATTTGATTTACTCTCTCAGTTTGTCCACTTGTTTGAGGATGATAGGCCGAACTATGGAGCAGCTTAGTACCTAAGGATTTGTGGAGCTCTCCCCAAAATTTGGATACAAATTGTGGTCCGCGGTCCGACACTATTGTTTTTGGAACCTTGTGCAAACTGAGAATACGAACAATATAAAGTTCCGCGTATGTGGCCACTGTATACTTTACTTTGACGGGAAGAAAGTGGGCGATCTTTGTAAGCCGATCAATTATAACCCATACAGAATCAAAACCTTTAACTATTTTGGGAAATCCCACAATAAAATCCATGCTAATGTCCTCCCATTTCCAAGTTGGGATGGGTAAAGATTGCAGTGGTCCAGCGGTCTTCATGTGCACTGCCTTGACACGTCTACAGGCGTCACATCTTGCCACATAGCGTGCAATCTCAAGCTTCATTTTTGTCCACCAATAATGTTGCTTTAAGTGTTGGTACATCTTAGTACTTCCGGGATGAATGGAATATCGACTAAGATGAGCTTCATCCAAAATTTGGTGGCGGGCCTCAGCATCTTTAGGCACAACTATGCGATTATTGAACCACAATATTCCTTGGTCGTATTTTCTGAAACAATTAGCTTTGTTGGCTTCTATTTTCTCATGAATGTGTTTCAAACCTTTGTCGGTTCTTTGGGCATCAATAATTCTTTGTAGAAGAACTGACTCAAGCTTTAATTGGGTCAAAGTTCCATGTTGTATCATACCCAGGTTCAACTTTTCCATTTCTTGACATAGTGTGGTGTCAGAGGTCCTCACTGTAAGACAATGACAAAAAACCTTACAACTTAGTGCATCTGCCACCACATTGGCTTTTCCTGGGTGATAGTGGATTTCTAAATCATAATCTTTAATCAGCTCAAGCCATCTTATTTGCCTCATGTTCAGTTCTGACTGGGTAAAAATATATTTCAGACTTTTATGATCTATATATAAATGGCAAGTATTTCCCAGCAGATAATGACGCCATATTTTAAGGGCATGAACAACTGCAGCTAACTCCAAGTCATGAGTTGGATAATGCTCCTCATGTCGGCGCAATTGTCTTGAAGCATAAGCTATGACTCGGCCCTCTTGCATTAGGACACATCCGAGTCCACTGCTTGATGAGTCACAATACACATCAAAAGGCTTTTCTATATCTGATTGAGCCAATACCGGAGAGTGGTTAATAATACTTTCAGGTGCTCGAAGGATTCATGGCATTTTGAGGACCAGTCAAACTTGGTATCCTTTTTCAATAAACTTGTGATAGGTTTAACAATCTTGTAGAGATTTGGAATAAACCTACGGTAATATCCAGCTAGTCCAAGAAAGCTTCGAACTTGATGTATTGTTGTTGGTGGTTTCCATTCTAGAATATCCTTAACTTTGCTGGGATCGAACGCAATTCCTTTTGCAGATAATACATGTCCTAGAAATTGGATTTCCTCCAACCAAAACGCGCATTTGCTAAATTTAGCATACAACTGGTGTTCCCTTAAGCGCGTTAGCACAATCCGCAAGTGCTTAGCATGCTCCTCTTCATTTTTGGAATAGATCAGGATATCATCAATGAAGACCACCACAAATTTATCTAACTTGGGCATAAATACCGAGTTCATTAAGTATGTGAAATGGGCTGGAGCATTTGTCAATCCAAAAGACATGACCAAATATTCAAATAATCCATACCGCGTAGTAAATGCGGTCTTGGGTATATCTTCGGGTCGGATACGGATCCGATGATAACCTGTCCTGAGGTCAATCTTGGAGAATACCCGAGCTCCAGTAAGTTGATCGAATAGAATATCAATCCAGGGAAGAGGGTACTTGTTCTTGATAGTGACCTCATTAAGGGGTCTGTAGTCCACGCACATTCGAAGTGTTTGATCCTTTTTTGATAAAAATTGTTGGACATCCCCATGGTGATGAACTAGGCCTAATGAACCCCTTCTCAAGCAAATCTTGGAGTTGAGTCTTGAGTTCTGCCAATTCATTAGGTGGCATTCGGTATGACCTTCTAGAAATAGGAGCCGTACCGGGCTTTAGTTCAATCATGAACTCTACATCCTTTCTGGAGGCAACCTAGGCAAGTCTTCAGGAAAGACATCCAGGAATTCACACACCACCGGAATGTTCTGGATTTCTGGTATGATAGCTTCATAAACTTGCCCAGATGGTTTGACTGGGGTAGCTATAGGAATGGACAGTCGAATCTCTTCATGGCCATGGCTCAATTTGATGGTCCTTAAGTCTGTATTGATGATGGCCTTATGCTGGGCTAACCAGTTCATGCCCAGAATTACATCTATGTCTTGGCCCTTTAAAACAATCATGTTGGTAGGAAATTCCCGTCTGACCAACGTTACTGGTATGTGGAAGACTACTTCCTTAGTAAATATCCGTCCCCCAGATGAATGGATAATAAATCCTTCCCTTGATTCAATGCAAGGAATGCGATGCTTTTTCACAAAATTCTTGCTTATGAAGGTGTGTGATGCACCAGAATCAAAGAGAATAACTGCTGGGTAATTGGCAACAAGGAACGTACCCATCATTATCGGCTCGCCCTCCGGTGTTGTAGCCACTTGAGTATAATAAATTCGTCCAGTTTTCTTGAAGTTCTTGCGTGCTGAAGTATTAGCCATATTTCCCTTTCCTTGGTTAGAGTTCCCAGAGTTCTATTGGAAATTGGTTTTATTTTGCTTCGGGTATGGGCATTCCTTGATAAAGTGTCGGACTTTCCACAGTTGAAGCAACTAGTAGAAGAACTAGGGAGAGCATGGAAACGAGTACCAGGGGCACTCGGCTGATTGGTAGGAGCGGGGGCAGTATTGGGACGAATGAAAACAGGCTGCTTGAAGGGATAGGAAGGTGGCCGAGGTGAGGAACGATTTTGATTAAAAGGTCGGATCACCAACCTGGTTCTCTTCTCAGGTCCTTGGTTTGACCTTTCACCTCCAAACCCCTTTGATTTTCCATGCCTGATATTTTTGGCTTCCACTGCCAGTGTTGTACTGACAGCCCTACTGTAGGTGAGATCCAAGCATGTTGTCATTTTCCGTAGAAGCCTGTCATTGAGTCCCCTCATAAAACAATTCTTTTTCTTCAGATCTGTATTTACTTGATCGATGGCATAGTGGGACAAATGATTGAACTTATTGAGATACTGCATTACAGTATCTCCCCTTGCTTTAACCGGATAAACTCTTGTTGCTTCATATAGAGCAATCCCTCTGGAACATAATGCTCCCGGAATGCTAGCTTGAATTCCTCCCAAGTGATCTGATGCCCAGCTGGTTGAATTGCTACAAAATGTGCCCACCAAGTACTGGCAGGCCCCCTCAATTATTGTGCAGCAAATAGTGGCTTTTGTATCTCCGTGCAGCGAATCAGCCCAAACTTTTGTTCCATAACTCTTACGCACTCATCAGCTTCTAGAGGTTCTTCTGCTTTAACAAAGAGCGAGGGTCGAGTCTCAGAAAATTCTGAATATGTAGTATCACGAGGTCCTTGCGGAGGAGCTCTGCCTCCATGCTGCTGGAACTGATTGCCTGCCATCTCACGCAAGAAGCGTGTATTATCCACAGTGGCATTGACTAGGGCAGCAATAGCCTCAGCCAACATCGGTGGTACCGGTGGCAGGTTAGGAGTATCTTCCCGACCGCGGGAAGTCCCCGCACCATCATGTGCGTGAGTCCGTGATGGCATCTGAGGCAAAGAAACATTTGGAAAAATATAACATGCCAGCACACACCATCATATTACATTACCAAAATGTAATAATTTTACAGACTCCAACGTACAACTTGACTTTATTACTTATTTTACATAAGTATAATATCTAAACTATACTATTCTAGTCTTCGCCATCCTTGGTTTCTTCATTTCATGCTATAGGAGATCGTTCGTCAGCAAGGTTCATGGAAGGAGGGGCCCTAAAAAGGTCCAACTCCTCATCAGGCCCATCATTTGCTGTTCGTGATGGTCCGGCTCCCAATGCAGCAGCATCGGAAGGCACATCCGGGTGCAGTCGAGCATACAGTACATGTACTTCTTCATGTAGAGTATTACAGTACACTTGCAGGCTGTTGAGGGCCACACTAAGCTCTGCCACACGGGCTCGAGCTTTTGCTTCGCGGTCCCAAGCGATCGAACGCGAGTTGATGGCCCAATCAATGGTCGAATCCCGTTCAGATATCTTGTACTGCAAGCGGCTGACGTCAGCTGACAATTCAGCTATACGTTGGCTATCCTGCACCCATATCCTATTCCGGTGACGTAGCTCTATCCGAAGTTGTTCCACCTTGGCCTCCAAGTCTCCGATTGGGTCATTGCTGCCGCTACTACTCTCTTCATGTCTGGGGCTAGCTGATGACGAGGCATGCCAAGAGGTCCAGTAGATTTGCATGCAGTTTTCCTTGTACGCGCCATGTCTCCATAAGAGGGGAAGATTTATTAGTATAATTTTAAACATGATGCATGCATAACCAAGTATATGGAATCAACCTTCGTTGACCCCCAACTTCATATATACTGCACTCTATTACCCTGACTTTACAAGGTAAGAGACTACCAGAAAGTGATAGGGTAAGAATGAAAGAATATTTCTAGATAAGGGTTTAAAAATTCTTTTGAAGTACTAAGTAATATCCGAAGAGATGGGTTTCGCTCCGATACTAGCTGTGACGGAACCTCTCAAGGTATTAGGCCCACCTACAGTTGTCCTTGTCCTAAGGACCTTGGACAACCCTGTAGATGCACTTAATCACTCGACAAGTTCGGTAACTGTATCCTCATCATTTCGCCCAAGAGTGCTTCACCCGTTTCGTATATATTACATCACATCGGAGGAAAGAATAAGCAGAAGCAAATTACAATAACTTAATTTTCATTCATTCAATATAGAGAGAGAGTATTATTATTATTACAACTCCAGGGTACTAAGAGTGCATAAGTAATATTATTATTATAGACCAGGGAGGCAAAACACCCTCCCGCACAAAAGATTATTGTTTTTAAAGTGGGAGGCCAACATCCTCCTGTGACTGACTTCACTGCTGGAGCTCATCCTTGGGTACCACCTTTGAACAAAAATAGCAAAAGTCTGTTGTTTCCTCACCTACAACAACATGGGTTCGAAAACCCTTAGTACGGAGCATACTTTCGCAAGTCTTACCCGACAAAAGAAAAGAATCTCAAGGATATGCTGGCTTGGGGGAATCAAGGTAAGGCTATTCAAGAATCAAAGACTTTGTTTGCAGAAATGCTTACTAACAGTGGATCCTTAAAAATCCAGTTTTATTATCAAGTTAAGTCACTACCTACAGCTAGAGTTCTTTCTACCCTAATTCAAGCACTTGACCTGCACTAGCCGTCTTTTATCACCCTTTTACTTAGCTGGAATGCTACGTGTAGGGCAGTGACCGAGACTTCATGTCCGAGAAGTAACGGCGATTCGAATCGATTAATACCCAGCTGGGGATCTCCAACCACACGACATATGTAGCACTTAACCCTTGCATATGTCAACTCGCCACCGGGTTTCTTAGGACCAGACCGGGTTCACGCCAACCGAGAGCACAGATACACCACCGTCCAGCCTCTTGCTACGGAGGGTACACGCTACTCTCACCATCTCTCCACTCCCATTGTGTGTTGGCCTTTCTGGTATTAGTCTGCCCGAGGCAAAACTTACCTATGACGAGGCATGTGGCCAATTAAAAGGTCCTCAATCAGCAAGCCTACATCGGTACGGTCCTTAATCGACTCACACGGAGACACTACATCAACACTTCCTTCTCGTGCAAGTCACCAGCCCGGTCTCAGCTTTATCATTTAAAACCCAAAGTTTGGTACCTATCAGAGGTACATCTTTTCCGATGTTGAACCCATCACGGCCATAATGGATCCATCATCAAGTTTTATTTTTGAAAACATCCCATCTGAAGCATAATCTTTGGTTTAAAACAAAACCTTTTTGTTTTCTAAAGCAGGACTAAGCATCAAAAAGCCTTTTAATAAAACAGGTAATCAAGGAATGGTAAACAGTTCCAAGGAAGGAAATGCAGCAATTGGCTTAACACCCAATTCCTATCACCTAATGCATCATTCAAGTGATAAAGAGTTTAAAAATCACAAGGAAAAGGTAAATGCACCGGGTCTTGCCTTGGGTTGTAGGGGATTCAGGATCTATTCCACAGATATCAAAGTAAAAACAATTCCCAATAGGTGGAGCTTCAGTTGGTGGTGCAGTTTTTTCTTCTTCAACACTTATTTCTTCTTCGTTTTCTATACATAACCATACATATACATGAATGCCCATGTGATGCGATGAATATGCAATTAGAGTAGAGATACATCAAGTTGTGCTCTTGAATACAACTTTCCTTCACGGTACCCCTAGGTAACTAGGGTGTTGGGGGCCTTCGGCTTCCGAAGGTCCTCAAAAACATGATTTAACAATGTTTCTGGAGTATGATACACAAACAGGTACCTTCGGACCCAGATCAGAACCACAACGTGAAAAAGCACAAAGAATACGAAGGCTGGCGCAGAGCCGAAGTTATGCACAGGGGAGCTTCCGCATGATAGCAGAAAAGGGAACCGACTTAAAAGGGAAGGCTATTCAGACCTCGATGGATTACTATAGAGTCATTAGCAAATGTAAAGGGCATAAGTGTAATTTTACATGGGCTGCGTCCCGTGCCTATAAATAGATGAACAGTGTCCCCGTACTATTCACGCTGACTTGACATTTGCTTTTGCGTCACGCTAGTACTCTTACCTTCTTTTGAGCCGAAGGTACATTTGTAATTTGATATAATTTCCACTTTTCCACAATAATAAAATAGAAATGAGTTGATGATAATACATGATTGTTTATATTATTTTTTATATTTCATATGGTTCCCTCTCCATTATTATATGTTGTGCTGATGAAGGTATGCCCTTCATAACCTTTATCCAAAAATCATTATATCCCAAGGGAAATAATGCTTCGAAGGACGAAGGACTTTAACGTTTAACATTTTTGTGTTGCCTTGTTCTTAACTCATAGCATTTGAGAACAAGTCCCCAACATTGGCGCCCACCTACGGTGAACTCTTTTTGACCACCTTCGGCAAGCACTGACCTTCGTCATGCCACCGAAGAAAGCTTCGGCGATAGGGGCTGCCGCTCTGCAGCCGCTAGACCCAAACCAGGAGACCCTTTCTCTTCGAGAGGCCCGAAGCTAGAAGAGGAAGGCCACTAGTCCAACACCCCAGGAGGACGAGTTGGACCAAGAAATCAGGAACATGGAGATGCTTCATCAACAAGTACAAAGGAAGAAGGAGAAGATGGCCCGACTAGCCGACCTTCAGAGGCAGATTGACGAAGCCACTGAAGAAGTACGCCATCTTGCTCAAGATGAGCAAGAACGAAGGCCCCAGCACAGGGAGCTTCATCAAGAAGGATTGTTCGATGATGATGGATGGTATGATGATTTCCATCATGGAAATTTTGCTTTTGATGATGCTTCTCCTCTGTCAGCAGAACTGCAGGCTACACCTTGGCCCCCATCTTACAAGCCACCCCAGCTCCCCATGTATGACGGACACTCAGATCCGAAGCAATTTCTGATGAGCTACGAAGCAACCATATCTTCATATGGAGGCAATACCGCAGTCATGGCGAAATCTTTCGTCATGGTAGTCAAGAATGTTGCGCAACCTGGTACTCCTCTCTTCGGCCAGGAACAATCACATCATGGCAGAAGCTGAAGGACATGCTGATCACTAGTTTCCAAGGGTTTCAGACGAAGCCGGTTACCTCTCAAGCTTTGTTCCAGTGCACGCAAGACCACGAAGAATACCTCCAGGCGTATGTCCGAAGGTTCTTGCGTCTGAGGGCACAAGCGCCAACAGTGCCCAATGAAATTGTCATTGAGGCCATGATCAAGGGGCTTCAGCCAGGACCTACGGCCCAATACTTTGCCAGGAAACCCCCTCAGACCCTGGAGAAATTGCTTCAAAAGATGGATGAATACATCCGCGCTGATAATGACTTTCGTCAAAGAAGGGAGGAAGACTACAGGTTCTCTGAGATGACCAGGGGCTTCGGAGGGAGAATCCACCCAAGGCATGTTAGATCAATCCACTCCACCTAGAATGACGACAGAGGAAGTCAACAGAGGCCACAATATTCCTCACAAGCTTCGGGGCAACAACAAAGCTATCTTCGGCCGCCAGCTCCAATGGGCAGAGGCGCCAGGGGCTTCGGAGGAAGGTTTGGGGATCAGCCCAGAAAAATTTATTGCTTATTCTGTGGTGAAGACAAGGGCCATACTACAAGGATGTGCCATGTCACCATTCAGAAACAGAAAGAAATAGCAGAAGCTGCAGCTCAGCAGAACCAGCCGAAGCAGGTCATGCATACTGCTTCATATTACTCACCCTATATACCAGAGTATGTGGGTAACCATCCTGCAGCGTCTGTTGCTTCGGCTAGTCAGCCACAGGCATCCTGGCCACAGCCTCCACCTCCGCCACCACTACAACCTGCATATTCACGCAGCCAACAGCCAGAAGGGAGTCAACAGACTCATCAGCAGAGAGACTTCAGGGAGGAGTCCGAAGCTCGCACAGTCAACAGTACTGTGCCAGAGTCGAAGCATATCTACTAAGAGATATCCTACCCCTAAATCAGTTTTTACATTCGTTATCATTTTTTTCTTACTAAGGAACAATTATGGAAGATCTAGTTTTCTTGTTGTTTTCAATTCTTTGTAATAACTTCGTTTTTGCCATAGTGAAAATATATCTTCTTCATAGACTTACGGAGTCCAAAAAAAGTCGTCGAAGCACGAAAGTCATTCTTAAGTCACAAATACCTCCGAAGCTACAAAAAGTTGTTTTACGAATCGCAGCGTATATTTGCCAAAGTCGTTCTACGGAACGCATCGTAAGTTTGTCAAAGCTACAAAAAGTCGTTCCTAAGGGAGCGCAGCGTAAGTTTTCTGCTCAAAAGTCATTCCAAAGGGAATGCAGAGCCAAATACCGCCGAAATATAAGGCGAAGCGCGAAAAGTCAACGCGAATACCGCCGAAATAGAAGGCGAAGAAGTTCAAAAGACGTTCCTAAGGGAATGCAGAACTTACAGCGAAAAGTCTGCGCTGATACACCGAAAAATAAACGGTGAAGCCGAAAAATAAACGGCAAAGAGATTGTGTATTCCAATATGGGGATGTGAGTGTGTGTCTTCGGTACAAAGTATCATTTTCGCATAGCATAACATCATCACATCATTTCGCATAACATAACATCATACATCATATTGCATCAATGGCACAAGAAGGGGACATAATGTTGACTTTCGGAGAATGCTTCAAAAAAGTGAAATTGTGCTAAGGCACAAAATAAGTTTTGAAGAGATACAGATTTATCAGCTCTGAAGTGGAGGAAAAGGTCTATTATTGACGAAGTATCAGTGTTATGGCGACGCTTGGTGCATTTTAAAAAGCACTCTGATATCAAGGAAGAAAGCCTATTACTAACGAAGCATTAATGTTTCTACGACGATTGGAGGATTTTTCACGAAGCATAAAAACTCTTCTTTACGAAGCATGAAAAGAAGGGAAGGTGTTTTTTCGCCGAAGGCTCAAAAACGGTATGTACAATAAAAATTTCATGCATCGCAAAGAAATAGATTACAAAGTCATTTACACATTACATTAAGAGCTCATGAGTACCAAATATTACAAGCATAGCCCATCAAATGTTACATTAATATTCTGGCAATATTTTTACAATATCTATTCTTCTTCTCTCAAAACCTTGTCTGCAGCTTCGGTCAGCAGTTGAGTAACAGCTTCGTCCATAATGGCTTCAGCCATGCTAATAATTTCTGATGATTCTTTTGCCTCTGCTTCGGCCAGTGGCTCGAAGGGCTCTAGGGGAGGAGATAGTTCAGCTGCGGCAGAAGACGTAAATAAGTTCGAAGTCACAAAAATAAAAAATAAAGTTAAAAGTTATTAAGCAATACCTATCCGCCTTTCGAGTTCTGCAGCTGCTTCAGCTGCCTTCGTTGCTTCCCTAGTATCGTGAGTATCTTTTTCGCTTTTCTTTATTATTTCGTGAGCCATCCCTCGGTCGCCATTCTCCCAAATGTCAGTGAAAAATTTCCCGCCTATTAAGCTTGCCTCGGCTGAGGGATCCTTCGTATCATCAATAGATAAAGTAGCTTCGGCTTGGGCCAAAGCTTTCACATGATCGCAACCTGACTTCTCCAAAATAGCTGCAATTCCCCTCGCACCTGAGAAGGCGCAGACGTCTCCACGGTCATTTAAAATCTCCTCAAAGGCTTCGGCCTCGTTGCTAATCCACTCAATTGGCCCCTTGAGATCGCCCCGTACGAAGTTGTCTTCACTTGAATATGCGCCAACATTGGCGAAGCTAGTTTTTATTTTTCCCACACATTCTATGGATTTTTCATAACATCTTTCTTTTGAAGAGCGAAGTTCTACAACTGTTTTATCCCAATAATTTTTCCAGTAATCACTGGCGTCTCGGTCAGCTTCGGCAATAGCACATGTTAATTTTGCTTCAGCCAGCTGTTTCCGAAGATCCTCAATTTCGCATTTCTGGGCTTCAGCTTGTGCTTTGGAAGTAGCTTCGTCTTCTTTTATTTTGTTCACCAATGAGTTTAATATTTAATCTTTTTCAAGACCTTCGTTCCTTAGTTCAATTACTTCGGAACGAAGGATGTTCAAAGCTATAGTGCATCCTTCGTCTTCGGCACTTTTCTGCGCCCGGAGTACGTTGCTGAGAATGAGGCCCTACGAAAGGAGTGCGGTATTAAGTATAAGCAAATAAAAAATCTTTTGTTTTTAAGTACAAAAAGCTCATTCTCGTACCTTTAAACTATTATATGCTAAGCTGTCGGCCAAGTCATCTTTTGATAGCACCGAAAGCCCGTCTTCTAGTGTCGAAAATCCGAAGCTTCTGCTCATCTCCCGGCAGACAGAAATCTCCTTACTGTCTGGGAGACAATACAAGAAATCTTCTTCTCCGCTGCCGTTGAATATCAATGCCCCCTTTGGATATTTCAGTTTCTGGGCATAATATTGAGCTTCTCGCTTTTCTTCTTCAGATAACCTTTTTCCCGAAGCATGTCGTACAATATAATCGAGAACTTCGGAAGATGCTTCGAGAGTAGGAGTGGCAGTTTTTTCAGGCAGAATTTGTTTTGTAGCTTCTTTTTCCGCCTCCTTTTCTCTGATTTCTAAGGATTTTTCCTTGGCGGGCTCTGAAGGTCCAGCTTCGGTCTCGGCCTGGCTCTTTGCAGCTTCGGCTTTCGTTAGTTTTGTCTCAGTCTGCGTTTTTAAAGCTTCGGCAGTTTTCCCTGGAGTAGAGCTTGAAGTTTTTATCGTCTCTAGCACATCCAGTACGTTGACCATCCTTTTCCTCTTGGGGGTCGTTGTAAGATCTTTTTGTGCCTTCGGCACTGACATTTCTGCCGAAGGGCTTATAACTTCTAATATCTTTGTTCTTTCGACCTTTATCTCTTCAATGTTGTTAGCCTTCGGCTCAGTTAATTTGGTCGTTGATGCCTTCGGCATTACAGCCGGCTCTTCAATCTTCTGCGTAAGCACAGTTTCTTTGGCTTCAGTAGCCAAAGAGGTCTCACCGCCAAATTCGAGCACTGTGGCCGGTTCAATATAGCGCGGTCGGTGAGTAAGAACCTTCATCTTTCTCGTCTTCGGCGCGGGCTCACTCGGAGCAGCTGAAGTAACATCCTTCCTAGAAGTTGCACTCTTTCTCTTCTGCCCCCTTGGCGGGTAATGGTAGTCAGGATACATAAATCCAATAGCATCAAAAACTCTATTTAGCCTCTTCTTTTTCCGGCTCCCGAAGGCCGCAGATAACGCATTATCTTCCGCTTTGGAGTACGGCCCAAGCAGTTCATCACTTGTACCTTCGATACATTTCAGCCAGTCATCGTTTGGCTTATCAAATTTATCTCCATATTTGAAGCTGTATTTCAGTCGAACCAGCTCTCCTTCGCCGGATTTAGTGACAGTCTCCTTCGGCATTTCCCACTTCTCTAAAAGTGGCCATATTCTGAAGGCTATGTGCTCCTGGATTAGGTCCCTTGTCCCGATGAAAGAGCAAACCGTGCCGAAGGCCCTTCGGCATCCTTCGGCTGCCTCATCAATCTCTACCTTCGGTTTCCGAAGGCCGAAGCACTGACAGATAGGACGCATGATGATATCTTTAATGTCTTCTCGTGCCTTTAAATCATTTTCCACATAGAACCATTCTTTCATCCAGTCTCCAGGCCATCTCTTCCGAAAGGTCGGCACGGGGCAGCTTGAGCCAGAACGAGCGACGAAGCTATAGCAGCCAAAATCGTTATGATATTGTTCTTTACCCCAGGGCTTCATCTCGTATAAAAGTTCGTGCATGCTGCAAAAACTTTTTGCACTTGGTTCCAAACCTTGACTCCTCACGGCCCAAACGAAGATTCCCATTCTTTTTGCACTTGGTGAAGAAAAATCTGGTATATCTTTAAAACTTCAACCACAAATCTGCTTAAGGGGAGCCGAAGCCCAGCTTTGAAAAAGCTTTGGTAGATCACGACTTCATTCTCTTCGGGGACAGGAGAAGTCCTGTCTCCGTTGTCAGCCCTCACAATAGATATGTCTTGAAAATACCTTCCTCTCATGTTATCAAGATGACTTTGCCTGATAGTCGACTTTCCGAAGACTGCGTGACTTGGTCACCAGGGCCGATCTTCGGAGTCTTCGCTCCCACTTTCCACATCATAACTATCGTTGTCATCCGTTTCTTCAGATAAGCCTTCTAGAATTTCTTTTGTAATCTTTTCTGTGTTGGTCTTTGCAATTGACTCGATGAATCCAGCAGTTTTTTCCTTAAGAAGCTTCTCTTCTTTGGTTAGCTTCGCTTCAGCAACTGTCTTCTTGTCTTGAGACATTTTATCTTTGGAATTGACGAAAACTTCAAATCCGAAGCTCAGGAGCTCAGAAAACTTAAGAAATAAAGCAAGCATTGGTATGCAAGAGCTAAAAATTAAGCAAGCAGAGCAGACGACAAAAAGTGCCAAAATGAGCTTGGGGTGCGCTCTTATTTATACACCTAATGCGTTGCAAGCCGGAGGGCCCCGCTTGTCATTGATTGTTGCTATTCTAGCAAAGGGAAGGTGTTTTTTTGGACCTTCGGCTTAGGGCCTTCGTTCGTATCGCAATCTGAATTTATCATTCTAACAAATTAATATTGCGAGGGGCTATTGTTGGGGGCCTTCGGCTTCCGAAGGTCCTCAAAAACATGATTTAACAATGTTTCTGGAGTATGATACACAAACAGGTACCTTCGGACCCGGATCATAACCACAACGTGAAAAAGCACAAAGAATACGAAGGCTGGCGCAGAGCCGAAGTTATGCGCAGGGAAGCTTCGGCATGATAGCAGAAAAGGGAACCGACTTAAAAGGGAAAAGGTTATTCAGACCTCGATGGATTACTATAGAGTCATTAGCAAATGTAAAGGGCATAAGTGTAATTTTACATGGGCTGCGTCCCGTGCCTATAAATAGATGAACAGTGTCCCCGTACTGTTTACACTGACTTGACATTTGCTTTTACGTCACGCTTGTACTCTTACCTTCTTTCGAGCCGAAGGTACATTTGTAATTTGATATCATTTCCACTTTTCCACAATAATAAAATAGAAATGAGTTGATGATAATACATGATTGTTTATATTATTTTTTATATTTAATATGGTTCCCTCTCCATTATTATATGTTGTGCTGATGAAGGTATGCCCTTCATAACCTTCGTCCGGAAATCATTATATCTCAAGGGAAATAATGCTTCGAAGGACGAAGGACTTTAATGTTTAACATTTTTGTGTTGCCTTGTTCTTAACTCATAACATTTGAGAACAAGTCCCCAACATAGGGTTTTCTGGGCTAATACTAGGGTTAGGCAGTTTTATTCTAAGAGGCTAGGGTTTTGGGGTTTTAGGATCAAACAATGTCCCAAGCATACCAAACTTTATTCAAAGGCTCTAATTACCAAATGAAACTTATACAAAAAGTTTTATTATTTTTGGATATATCAAATAATTTCTAAAATTCCAAAAGTCTAGGTTTAGGCTTCCTTAAATACTAAATAATTCTTGGTTTGGACGAAAAATCTTGGAACTATTTTTATTAAATATTAGGGAATTTTAGGAGTTTAGTAAAATTGGTTCCATATTTTTACTACTTTTCTAGAATTTCTGATGGATTTCCAAACCTATTCAGAAAAAGAAAAACTATCTACAGTATTGGGCCGAAACCAGCTCGATTAGCCCAGGTCTACGTGGAATTTGGGCGCGCCCTCGACCACACGGTAAATTTTGCGCACAGGCCCTTACCGGTTCAAATATTAGAAGGGAAGTCCTCGGCTGATTTCAATGTGTCACTGACACTTTTCTTTTAGCCCCTTCAAAGTTTTGTGTCTTTTAAAATTGGGTCCCTGACTCCGAACGGCGGCGAGGACAAACCTCCTTACCGCGCCAGCGGCGGAGGAACCGAGCACTCATTAATACTCGTCCGACCTAATTCTACCCTAAACTGAGCCGCCATGGGTATTAATTTGGCTCACACGTCCAGAGAATGTCCTAACCATGCGCACGGCGGGGTCTCGGTTCCGCAGTGCATGTTCTTGCAGTATTTGTCATGGAAATCCCAAATTAAGGGAACAGAGAGCATCAGGGGGGTCACGTAGGTCACGGTGCTCACAAAAACCAGTGTTGGTTCAATAGAATCCTAGTTGGTCGACGTAAGCGTTGTACACGGTAGGGTACACAACGTCGATCCCGCGTTCCCACAAAACTGTGCCCATAATGGCCAAACGACTGCCATAGTGAGCTTTAAGGGCATACAGGGCTGCTAAAACAACAATTCAAATGCATGGAACCATACCAGGTTCGCCTGGCCACGGAACGCATCGATAGCACATGGCCACCATGTAATGAAAGAGCACAGTGAGGTAGAGTTGAGGCGCGAGTGACACGGCGATGAAAGTACCGCGCCACGGTGAGCACCAGTGAAATATCTCCGGCCGGACCTCGGCCTAATCCGCGAGACCGTGAATCGGCTCAAAGTTATCTTGCCGCGGCCGTCTCTATCTCCAATTCACTTGAACACATCCGAATCCATAGTACCACGGATCTTTTCTTCAGATATTTCCTGAGTCACTGATCTTCGTTGTTCCACTGAACCGACCTCCTTTCACCCCCCTTTCTCTTGATTCTTGTTAAGAACAGGTTTATCTTTATTAATAAGAAGTGTTCACAAGACAATGGTCTTCAAGTTTACTATAGGATTCATGGATCAAAACTGCATAAATTCTCAGATCTGGTGCTCTCAATTTGGCTGCATCTCACTGAGACCATACTGCTGTGAATCCGGTTTTCAGTATCGCCCAATTTGCGTGACTTGCTTCTGACAGAGCAACTTCATACCACTGGTTCTTTGATTTTTGTACCACAAGCTAGTAAGACTACTGTACCAAAGTTATTCCCCTACAAACCAGCTTTAACCTTATTACAAAGGTTTTAGTCAAACACCCATCAAATTGAGCTCCACACGGTCCCAAAGTCGGCCCCATACAACTGATCTTCTGAATGTTAAAGGGCCTTAGTCTAATAGCTCAAGTTTGAGGGGGTTTTTCGTTAAACTCCTCTAGGTTTTAGGGTTGAGTCTTTCAGTCAAACTTATTCTCTTATCATGGCTCTACCATCTTGATGTACTGATCCAGGACAGAATCCTCATGAATTAAGAGATATAAAGCTCCAAAGATAGTCCCAACTCACTCAAATTCAGACTTAGTCATATGGTGTTCATGGGTCTATTTACAAATAGGTCCAAATCCCTCCATATTTCAGGCAAATCCTTCCATGTGAAAATTACTAGGTTTATGGTACTCTATCACTTTACTATTTGCACTTTGGTCCAAAAGTGCCTAGAATTTACATTTAGCCCCCTAGGGTTTCAATTTGGGTTTTCTAGGGTTTCTTTTTAGGGTTTTGAGGACTTTATGGTTTTTGTGCCACTAAAGTACATCAAGTGTGATACCTTGTGAGCAATTCTCATATCTTAGGAGATTATCACTTATTTGAGCTTCACTTTCACTCAATAGCCCTAATTCAAGGTTAAGTACCCTACCCTAGGGTTAGGTACACATCAAGTCCTATCATCAGAACTTGTTTGAAAATTTTACCTATTGAATGCACTCTAGGTGTAACAAACACATGATATGTCAATGCACATGATGTTATGCTCAAGTTTTAGTCTCAGTAACACCAGGGGTGTTACATAGAATCTACTCCAGACACTATTGATATTGAAGCAGTGTCGGTACCTTCAAAATGTTGAAGTTCGAACACCAATTGACTAGGTCAAACAAGCAAGTTCTTGTGAAGTGTTTGGGATACACAAACATCAAGGTTCTTTTTTTTATGCCACAGGTCCCCGCATGTGGTTACCTTACATGTATCTTTGATGTTGTTATTTGTTTAAAAGGCTTCCCCTTATACTCTTAGTGTATGTGTGATAACTGTTTGGAGCAATGTCTTGTAAACATAAACTACGTTTTAATGTTGGTGTCAACTAGATGTAAGTTATAATGTCCATTTTTGACCTGGTAATTCTAGATTAAGGTCAGATATACAATGCGCTATATGGATAATGTGCCAGGATGATTGATTGAGTTAATTATTAACTAATCATAGTCAATGGAAAACTATTTAGTTAAGTAATTGACCCAAGAGGGAGGAGATCTTAACGTCGAGATAGATATCATTCTTTAGTGTAGAGGAATATAATTTATACATTTACTTTAGATTCTTTACTTAATAAATGATGCAATAAACCATTGAATATTAATTGACTGTTGAGTTAAATTTTGCTCATAGCAGTGAGCATGTTGATCACTTGATTGATATATTGAATGTTAAGTAATGAACTCAGAAACTTATTCTCTTAGATCATGTGCATATATTTGAGTATTTGTGTTCATAATATTTCTGTAGTTAAATGTTTATGTGTATACCTAATTTAGATCTTTATTGCTTTCACCATAGCTCGCTATAACTCTTTATAGCTTTTGAGGAGGTTGTCACCAAATATCTTAGCCCACTATTTAAAACATCACTGAATAGACCTGATTATTGCCTTTGCTCTTCCTTTTTCATGTTTTTGGTTGAAACTACTTTCTATCTTATGTTTTTAGATGAACCAGATGCTGAGTCTACAGCGTCTAGGGTTTCCCTCTTTGGTGGTCAAAATGTTGTAGTGGCAAATGTATGGCCCCCTCTTTGTGTGTGGCACAACATGATCATTCGCTTACCTCTTCTCTATATGTTGCTTGTTTTCCTATCTTTTTGCATTGGATACCATTTTCTATACATGCTCCCATGTCTTGGCATTCAGAAGATATCTTTGTGAGGACATAACAATGACCGCAAAGTACGTAAAATGTGCTATGGTTGCTCCATTGCTGCATCCAGACTAAGAGGTTTTCTGGTTTGGCTGTCGCTAAGGCTAAGCCAACAGACTGTGTATATGGCCATGTAAAACATTGTTTCCACTATAGACTACAGTAATTATAGAGTCGAGTTTGAAATAGAAGGTGGAATGAGTGAGACTGCTGAAGATAGCATAAGAGGTTTTTCCGTTTTTCGCAAAGTAACATGATTCTTAGTTTACTACTCATTTGGTACATTGGAGATAGGTACTTGTTGTCTGTATTTGCTATATTTGTGGTTTGCTACTTGAAATGGTTGTGCCCGAATGGTTTCTTTAGTTTAATACTCATTTGGTACATATATGATAGACTTGTTGGTATTGCTCTATGTGGTTTGCTAGTTGGAATGACTATGGGGAACTGGTTTCATTAGTTTACTAGACTAGGATAGGCTTCTTATCGTTATTGCTATTGTTATATATTGATCGCTAGTTGGAACGGTTGTCTAGGGAACTTCATGTGATGATCCACGCGTGTATGGGGTTAATTCGAAGATACACTACTAGAAATTAACCAAGTTTGTAAGGATTTTTGAAGAAAAAAAAAAGTATGTATGCCTCTACTAGAGAATTGCGAAAAATGTTGGCCTTTTTCACTAATGTGCTTTCTTCTTTTAATTAATCGAGAAAACGCGGTGACTTTGTTCTTTTTAGGACTAGTTTGGCAAACCTCATTTTTTAAAGGAATTTACATTTTCTCAAGAAAAAAATTCCTTACGGAACGTTTGGATCCCTTCATTTTAATGGAATTGGAATTCACTCAATAAAATAACTTATTTAGTTTTGAATTTGGCATTCTACCACTTTCCAAAGTTTAGATATAAGACTCTCAAATTCATAGAGTGGATGATAGGAAATGATTTTATGCATTACTAGAATTTGTTTCTACTATGTAACTTACATGACACTCTTTGTTCCACTCCTCTATAGTAAAAATGTAGCACATAAATATCTCTGACATCTTGCTAATAATAATATATAAATATATTTTTTATAAAAGCGAATTAGCTTAATTGATATATGACTAAATTACTATTATTAAAATGGAATTCAATTCCAATGATCCAAACGGGGCATTAGGAAAATTGAGTTGCCAAACTAGCCCTTATCAATTGAAAAACCATGGTGATGTGATTACTAGGTTATATGACAACTTTGGCAGTTAAGATTACAAAATTCAACTTATTGATGATAGATTGTGAACAGCCTAGGGTCCAAAAGTTTGTTGCTCTTTGCCAATTTGGATTGTGGTTGCTTGGATGCAGTCCAACAACCTGATAACAGTTATTTGAGTAGATTGTTAAATACTGGAATCTGAATAAGCGCTTTTGATTGGCTGATTCAATTGAATTATTACTCTCCAAAAAAAAAGTAAGGCCCCGTTTGGATCCTTAAATAATTCAGCTCGAATCGACCGTGCATGACCCGTGCTGTTGAATCACAGAGCAAGGTCCAGTACAAATGTACAGTTGATCGGAAGAGCAAGTATGAGACGCGGTGCCGGGCCACTATCCAATGTACGGGTTGGTTACCAGAGACATGGAAACCCAGAAGATTAACTCATGCAGTTGCAATACGTGAAAACCCATTTTCTCATTGACATACAGCAGATATTCGACTCCCTAAATATTGCCATACAGGTAGAAATGCATCTGCAACATTTTTCGAGTGCCTTCAGGCTTCAGCATCAACTTCTGATGCAACTTCACTCTAGTCCAAACAATAAACATTTGCATTCCTCGCTTATTAATTAAGAAAATGATTGATTCTTTTCGTCAGCAACAGAACATGTAAAACTGGTCATCCACCTCTATCTGAGATTGATTTGATTCCAAACTTCCAGACCACGCTGGCTGTATTAAACAGCTGCAGTAAGATAAAGTCAATGACGGATTACAGCATGGCCCATGCAGAATTTGACACTAAACTATGTTGAGTAACAGAGTTCTCATTATCTTAAGGGAGCAAACGCACAATTGGAGATTCTAGTTTAGCAGTACATTTAAGGTTTATATGTAATAACTAACAACTATACTTCGTGCACTTCATTGGAATATGAGTGTTCATATAAATACAGACTTATTCATACTCACAAAATAAATGGAACATAAACGAATGCTTATGTCAAGCAAATCAACTTACATGAGAAAATGAGTGGCCAGAAAATTATTGTACCCTTGAAACATTCTTATGCAGATATCATGTCAAAATGTTAGTCCATGGAAATCACCTGTCAGGTCACATAAAAAAAAGGAAAAAGGTTGACAATACAATAGGATCAGTTATTGATGCAATAAATGAAGTGTACCTAGTATAAGATTCCCCTTATGGAATGATTAAACTGAAACTTCTCATATCTCTTTATTTCATATACCTCTTTATTTGTAGCCAACTTCTTTCATCAAGTGGCGGTAGCTTCGACCCCGTATCAAACGTTGCCAAAAGAATGCTAGTGTTTCTTGAATGTTCAATTGTAATCTCTGTTCAGCAAGCCTAGATGAAATGCTGATCAATATCAAGGCACACAACCATTTGTCACAATACTTGAGTAGAAGAACAAACCATCTGGCAAGACAACGCTGAATCCCTCGAGTGATTGGTCGCATAAAGGATGGTTCTCTTTGTTGATACAGTAAACCAACCTAGCAAGCAGCAACCATGTAATAATCACATAAATAGCATTACACCAAATATAAAGCTGAGTTCAATGAATTCACCTCCATCATGGCAACAGCAGCAGGATCATCCAATATTTCCAAGCTGTCATCTGCTAGGTAGTTCACCTGTTAAATACACAAAATAAAACTCTGCTCTCCATAAATAGATGATGCGAGATGTGCAATAGGGTTGCCTTTTAGTTGCATGATTGTAATGAGTGGATCAGTGGGAACAAGGTAAGGATGTCACTTCTCTAATACTGGAAAGTGCACATGCATCAAATACTGAATGCTTGCTTGCGAAGAGATTATACCCCAAACTCAGTGTTTACAAAAGATTGGATAAAATCCATTAGCTGAATCTTCGCCCATTTATAGGACAAGTCAGGATTGTCATCACGAGGTGGATGTCTCCAGGGTGCACCAAAGGACGATCTGATCTTTGGTACTTTACCCTCACGGACATCTGAGGCAAACTCCTGCAGCATTTTTAATGCCTTCTCCATGGCTGGATTAACGACAGAGACCTGGTGAACAGAAATAAAAACAGCAATCATGGTTTTCCCCCTTAATTTGTACACATTCTTTTAAGTCTGCAATATGAAACAGCAACACAACAATGATAAAAGAGCATATTTGAAATAGGGAATGAGTAAAGTTTTCAAATTAGAAGATGTCATCTTAAATAGCAGTTATGTCTAATCAACTTGCTGGCAGCGATTGAAACTTTACTTACTTGCAAGTGTGCCAGGTATGTATCAATAATTTCCTCAATATTTCTGTCATGAAGAACTCTGTAATGCAACAGATATTAAACACAGGCAACACAGCAATATGCAGCGTGTGCAGTTAATAAAACTAAGGCGGGCGCTGCTATCATGTATATTTTAAAACTTGTAAATATAATAAAATTGTGCTGCTTACTGAGACTTTACTGCAAACCACATAATTGAATATAGAAAAAATAGCAAATGTTTCAGAAACGAACACTTTGAACCCTGTATATAAAGCATAACTAAACGAGAAGGATTTACTAAGAAGGCATAGTGGACAAACCCTAATACATATTAAAAATTAGTTCAAACTTAACAGGGAAACGAAGTGAAACTGATGAACTTATAGAATTTGTTCAGAGGGGAAAAAGACCTGGAATTGATCAACTCATCCATCTAGTGATTTTCAAGAAAATATGTGTGGTCTACAAAAGCAATAAGCATAGAGGGTTTTTTCCCTTCTATTTATTAATAACAGGAGGCCAGAAGAAGTCATCTTACCCAAATAAGATCAGAAACAAAAGTGAATCATATTTTGGGATAAATACTGTCAACATGGGGTAAGGCAAATGAAGTTCAATGACAAACTACGGATGCAAGTTACTTACTCTGGGCTATTCGCCTTTTGCTTCAGCATATATATCTCAGATAACTGCCGTGGGTTTGGCCCAAGAACCTCATCGACAACTTTCCACTACAACTTCAATAAAAATCAAAAACAAATTACGTACAGAGATTGCACAACGGGAAAATTGTAGGAAGAATACATATATGTCACACAAAAGGGTAACATTAGCAGGTCTAAAAATAGTAGCTACCTCCTGTTCACTGAAGAATTCAGAAACCATATGCAGCTTAGCTTCTTGTGGCGTCCAACCAAATGTCTGTCATCCAATTATTACATTTCAAGTAAAAAAGCAGGAACCAGGGGAAAATTAGAAAGACACCGAATCTCTACTACTCTATAAGACTCTAATGTAGACCATTCGTGCACCGTGGTTCTGCCTCCCCACGGCGCGTACGACCCACATGTCAGTGTCTACCCCTATCTCTCCCTTCTTCCCCGTGCGTGCAGCGCTTTGCTCTCCCCTTCCACACCCTCTGCCCTTGTGGCCTGCACCATGGCCCTCGCCGCAATCCCCTCGCCGATCCACGTCTCGGCCATGGAAGGAAATGCATCCCCTCGCCGCAATCCACGCCTCGCCGCTGCATAAAAATCCCTACACCTCTTTCTACTCAAACCTGTTGTCCTCATCTAACAAACAGGAACACCCCGCCCCTCGCGAAATATCTGCCTCAGCGTCAGCCCCCTCCCCCGCCCGCCCGCCCACCCACCTCGCACAACCTCCGCCTCCACGTCACCCTCTTCACCTTTGCGAAACCTCCTCCCCTAAACTCGCAGCTGCCATGCTGATTCCTTGATCTGAGTAGCGAGGCGTTTTGCATCTACTGCGTGTGTGTGATCTGGCAATCCGATACAACATACGACAGGTGAGTCCCTTGGTCGAGGGCGCGGCGCTGGAGAGCCACCGTCATCGTCCGCCCCGGGCGCCGCCGACGCCGTAGTGTTCCTCCGGTCCTTCGGCGTCAATGCCTACGTGCGCGGGCCCACCAAGGTCTCCGCCGCCTCGCCCAAGAACGGCCGCCATGGGCTCATCCGCCTCCTCACCGACTGCGCGTGGGCCCACCGAGGCCACCACCGCTAGGCCCAAACATGGTCGCCGCGACCTCGCCCGCCTCCTCCCGCCGTTTTGACGCGACGCGAGGTGCGCTTGCAGGAGCCGAACGAGGCCGGCGTGAGGACTGAGGGTGGCAGTGATTGGGGTGCCACTGGTGGGGTGCGCGCCACGTGTCGTACTGCTGCGTGGAGAAGGCGAACGAGCTGATCCATGGGTACAACGCCAGGCTCGTGGTGAGGCTGGACGAGCTGCGACCGAAGTTGGCCGGCTATCTGTCACTAAATGTCCTTTTTCTAATATTCTTTCTTCGTTATTATAGGGAAGGTAGACTGTGGGCCACTTCGTTTAATGGGGAGTTGGTTGCTTGGAAGTTTGAAGTCAGGTGCTCGGAGCAGCGGAGGTGGAAACGAAATTGGGATGAGCGATGTTCAGGAGTCCAGATGAGCTCACCGCGACTCATCATTTCCCTTCCTAGCTGCAGATACAGCCATACAGAGTGAGTAGGAGTACTCCACATGGAAAATTATTAGAGAAAAAGACATTGTGCAGACCATCCTGAAAGTGTATTTTCTTGGGCTACCTGTTAGCGCAGCCGCATCAACTTCAATTCTGGTATATATACCTAAGATCAATTAACCGGTCAACATAACTTCACGTTAGAGCATTCTCAAGTGCCATGCTACATACAGTTCGTCTGTTCTGATGAGATGGCATTTCCATGTTTTTTTCCCAGGACCAATCTACACAAATATCACATATCCTTTCCCACTGAACCCACCATTTGTGCCGGCTGATAATCCCACGGGTTATAACAGGATAGTCTTTCACATCCCAAAAGAGTGGAAAGGTGTGCTATTTACATAATATTTGGTAATATTTCTTTTCTGTACAACAATCATGATATGTTGGTGCTAATTGCCACCCAATTTTCTGTTTTATGTTCTGAATCCTTCTATTGCATTTAAACTAGCATAAGCAACTCGAATACTAAGAACTTTAGATAACGTGACATTGTCCTCCTTTTATTTTCTCCCTCAATACCTCTATGCTATGATGATTGTTGGGAACCTTTCCGTCCGGGCAGGTTAATCCAACGGGGAAACGGAAAGTGTGTTTGTAGGGTTCAGTATGGAATGCCAAAAGCTTTCTTCTTTTTTGTAGCGGGTACTGTACAGGGGTATTTATAGGCACTCGAGCGGCTGCTTGTCCCTTGACAAAGACGTTTATGCCCTCGAATACCTGGTTTATCCCCAGAATATTCCCACGAGGGGAGGTTACAGGCAGTCATTACGGTAAGGCTATTACAGATACGGCCCTTAACGCGCTTATCCTCGCGGGGCCCATTACAATGGGCCGAATCCCACATGGGCCTCTCGTGGCGGTGACGACGTGGGAGACCTGTAGACTTCGACAAAGCCTTCGTCTTGCAACCCGTCCACGAAGGGGACCGCGCAGGTCTCCGTCTGGTTGGCGCCTTCGGCATATTCGGACGTGTTGTGGATGTGTAGCAGGCGAAGTCATAGAGCGAAGGGTAGCGTGTTCGCCTTCGCCCCAACAATGATTTGAATGATGTTGCCATTATATCGAATATTTGTCATGTTCGAGAAGATATATGTGGTTCATGATATTGAAAAGGAATCTCTGAGAGTAGAAGACCTATCGTGAAGTTTTGTGTTGGTTTTCACATTGTCGGTGCGATTCTTGATAAGGCGAGGGTCTTCAGTAGCCAAACCTCTTGAAATTTTCTCCTTTTTGTTTTGCAGATACCGGAAGAGATGAGAAAAGTACTTGCGAGCTGTTTCAACATTATTCCTGGATAATTTTAACATCATAAGCTCATGCAACTAGCTCTGCTGCCGCCTCTGCGTCATAATATTGATGTTTCTTCGTTCTGAAGCGCAGCTAGCTGTCGACCCTAATTTCCTCTTCCCTCCAATATATTAGCTATTAGCAGCAGCTAGCATCACCTAAAGAGACAAAGCAGAAATGCCAACGATAAACCTTTTTCCCTCTTGCACGCCTACTGTCATTGGAAGGCACAATTTAGTGCAAGCATGTAGGATGTTATGTTTAATTTCCGGCAGCAGTTGGCCACACGCTTGGAGCCACACGCCGCTCGCTGCTCGGCGCTCTCCGCTCCCGACCACAGCTACACCACACGACTGTGAGCTCACCTCCAATTTCTCTCCGTTATTCACAAGATTTTAATTCGTAGAAGTCAATCTTCTAATCTTTTTTTTATTTTTTTATTGAACAATATGTGCTTTCTGTCCGCCCTTGCCGTGGCACCACGAGAAAACAAGAGTAAGCGTACAAAGGCAAGGAATTGGTGCTCGTTAGAGGAAGAAACACTAAGAAAGGGTGTTGAACAGTATGTTTTGTCTTGATGTGATTTATTTTATTATTATTTGACATCTCAGCTTTCTTGTTCTAAAACAATTGTGTTTAGAAGATTGTTGTTGTTGTATGATCTTCATCATTATATTGTGCTTGTTTCATGTGTAGGTATGGTAGTGGCAATTGAAAGGATATTTTAGATAACAATCCTGACGTTTTTTATCGGCAGAACACCGGTTTGTATTTGGTTATTATAGTGAACTTGCTGTGGTTGCCAATCAAGGTACTGATGGGTTGTATGTATGATGTATTGTAGGTGGACGTTAAGGGTAAGTGGAGGGATATGATTATCCGATAATGTAATGGAGAAACATGTAGGTGTCAAGTAACTGGAACCCCTGACGCTTCGGACAGGACAAACGTTACACCAGACCACCTTTCTAATGGTTTACTAGGGTGAAGTAGCTAGCCTGTTACCACTGGTGTCATGATGTATTTAGATAGAGTGTTGTGTTCAGCTGTTTGGGGGATCATTTTCATAATCTGTTGGTGCAGAGTTCGACCTCTAATGATTCGGATCACCGTCTGTGGGTTCTTGGGCTGAATGATAACAAAATGGAAAGGAGCATTTCCATTTTTAATCTTTTTGGCCTAAACTGTTAGATGCTTATGTGTATTATTGTAATCAGTCTAAGGATTATGGGCATTGTTCTACTGTGTTTGTCCCCCTTAATCTGCTTTGATAAAGTGTTTGTGCTTCCCATCTGTCACGTGGTTTGCCATTAACTTTTTTATTAATAGATCGCCGTTTAAAAAACAATAATCGTTGCTTCCTCGATGCTATAAAATCTAGATCATCGTCAGCAGTTTAAAGACCATAGATATTCTTCAATATCCTTCTCTCTAGATATATATAAGGCTACTGAGAGGAGACCTAATGGTCTAATTGAGTTGAAGACCTGCATGGCTAAACCTATTTATACAAGCCATAGCGATATATGTGCACTTAACTATGTGATATATAAAAACCGTAGTGAAAGCAGATGAACTGCTGAATATTGATTGATGATATGAGGGTTAAAGGTTACATATATATAGGGAGGAGATCTGTGTGGTTTATGGAAACAGAACCAATCATGATCTCCTCACATCTCTAGCTATAGAAACATAACCAATCAGGGTCTCTAGCTATAGAAACATAACCAATCAGGATCCCCTCATATCTCTACATATCTCTAGCTGTCCTAATCAGAACCAATCAGCAGATGGCTGTCCTTATGTGGCTGATAGGGACAGAGATGGCGCCAGCCTGTAGGGACTGCCTGCATGGCGCAGTCAAGACTGCTAACACCCCCCCGCAGTCGGAGCGTCGAAAGCCTGGACGTTCAGACTGGACCGGAACTCAGTGAACAATGAAGATGGCAGGCCTTTGGTGAAGATGTCGGCGTAATGGGAAGTGGTAGGGACGTGAAGAACACGAATAGTACCAAGAGCAACCCGCTCGCGGACAAAGTGAAGATCAATCTCAATGTGCTTCGTGCGCTGATGCTGAACCGGATTAGAGGACATGTAGACAGTGCTGATGTTGTCACAGTAAACCAATGCAGCGCGCTGCAGAGGAGCATGCAGCTCTAGAAGAAGCTGGCGCAACCAGGTAGCTTCGGCAACAGCGTTAGCGACAGCACGATATTCAGCCTCGGCACTGGAGCGGGAGACAGTGTTCTGTCGCTTGGAAGACCAGGAGATAAGACTGTCTCCTAGGAACACAGCGTAGCCCGAGGTAGACCTGCGTGTATCTGGACAACCAGCCCAATCAGCATCAGAGTAGACCACCAACTCAGTTTGCGCAGAGGGGCGAAGTAACAATCCGAGGTGGAGAGTGCCACGAACATAACGAAGAATCCGTTTCAGAGCAGCGAGGTGGGGCTCGCGGGGATCATGCATATGAAGGCAGACCTGCTGAACAGCATAAGCAATATCTGGTCGAGTGAAAGTCAGGTACTGGAGAGCCCCTGCCAAACTGCGAAAATCCGTAGGATCAGTGACTGGAGTACCATCTGTGTCTGAGAGCTTGGGATTTACATCGACAGGAGTGGAGCAAGGCTTGCATTCGGCCATGCCAGCGCGAGTCAGAATGTCAACCATGTACTGCCGCTGAGAGAGGAACAGGCCACTCGGAGTGCGCTGAACCTGCATCCCCAAAAAGTGATGAAGCTCGCCGAGATCCTTCATGGAAAACTCCTGCTGAAGAGTTCCAATGATGCGCCGTAGGAGGGCTGTGGATGAGGCTGTGAGCACAATGTCATCAACATAGAGCAGGAGATACACCAAGTCAGTGCCGCGACAGTAGACAAACAGAGATGTGTCAGATTTAGCCTCCACAAAACCAAGTGAGAGCAGAAACGAGGCAAACCGGCTGTACCAGGCGCGGGGCGCCTGTTTGAGACCATATAAAGAACGATTCAACCGGCAGACGAAGTCGGGGTGAGCTGAATCTGTAAAACCAGAAGGCTGGGAGCAATATATTGTTTCTGACAGAGTGCCATGAAGAAATGCATTCTTGACGTCGAGCTGATGAACAGGCCAGTTGCGAGACAGTGCAAGAGTCAACACAGTGCGCACTGTAGCAGGCTTCACAACCGGACTGAAGGTCTCGTCAAAATCAATGCCAAGACGCTGTGAGAAACCTCGAAGAACCCAACGAGCCTTGTACCTCTCAAGAGAACCATCAGCATGGAACTTGTGCTTGAAAACCCACTTGCCGGAGACAATATTGGCAGCCGGAGGACAAGGAACAAGATCCCAAGTGTTGTTCCCCAAGAGAGCCGAGAACTCCTCTTCCATGGCCTGGCGCCAATGAGGATCAGCAAGAGCAGCTCGATAGGTCCGTGGCACAGGTGAGAGTTGTGCTGCGTGAAATAGAGCTGGCTGTCGAAACCCCAGTTTTGCTCGAGTAGTCATGCGGTGATGGTTGACGACCGGGGGAACAGGAACAGCGCCGGGTGGGAGCTGAGATGCGGCTGCTGAAGGCGAAGAAGCAGCAACAGGCGTCGGTGCAGCGGGTGCAGCAACGGGCGTTGTTGCAGCGGGCGCCTGCGGTGAAGGAGTAGCATCAGCAGTCGGAGCTGGCGCAGAACGACGAGTGTAGACGAATCCGTCGAAGCGTCGAGGGCCGGGACCCGGCTGGGTATCCGGGGCGCGGTCAGCAACGACTGCAGGTGCAGCGTCGTTTGTCCGGGCGGAGCCAGGATCAGGTGTAGGTGCGGCGGTAGGCAGGGGCAGCAGCTGGTCGTTGGAGCACGGACTGCTGACTGCTGCTACAGGGGCCGCACGTGGCTGTGCGGGAGCGTCTGTTATACCTGCAGGAAGGAGACAGAAACGTGCTGATCCAATAGGAGCAGGCACGGCAGGGTGAGAATCTAAGAGAAACTCGAAATCCTCGGCAGTGGGTGTGGATGACTGTTCGGCAAAGGGAAAAGAAGTCTCATCAAAGACTACGTGCCGAGATATGATGATCTTGTTGGAGTGAATATCGAGGCATCGATATCCTTTGTGATGATCAGAATAACCAAGGAAGACACACAAAACAGAACGAGGAGCAAGTTTGTGGGGGGAAGTGGCTAACAAGTTAGGATAGCATTTGCAACCAAAGACACGAAGATGATCATAGACTGGAGTTGTACCGAAGAGGGCTTGGTGAGGGGTGGAAAAACGAAGTGTCTTGGTTGGCAAAATGTTGAGAAGACGAGTAGTGGTGTTGAGTGCCTCAGCCCAGTAAGACGGGGGAATGCTGGCCTGAAAAAGAAGGGAGCGAACAACGTCATTAATGGTGCGAATGATGCGTTCGGCTTTGCCGTTCTGAGGCGAAGTATAGGGGCATGACATCCGGAGATGGACACCATTGGTGAGGAAGAAAGCGCGGGTACTAGAGTTGTCAAACTCACGACCGTTATCGCACTGAACACCTTGAATGGGGACGCCAAACTGAGTATGCACATAGGAGAAGAAATGAGTAAGAGTGGCAAATGTGTCAGACTTAAGGCGTAGGGGGAAAGTCCATAGGTAATGTGAGTAATCATCAAGTATAACCAGATAATATTTGAAACCAGAAATACTCAACACAGGAGAAGTCCATAGGTCACAGTGAATTAACTGAAAAATTTTAGTGGCACGGGATGATGACACACTAAAAGGAAGACAAGTATGACGACCTAACTGACATGCATGACACAAAGTATCAGTAGTAGCATTCTTATTACAAGAAATCCCCGAAATGTGTGCTAGTTTGGACATGACTTCGCGACCTGGATGCCCAAGACGTTGATGCCAGAGCGATGGTGAAACAGCAGCATGAAAGGTGGATGCTGAAAGCCGCAGCGGGTAGAGAGGACCGGAGCTGTCACAGCGGACGATCTCTTTCCGAGAGAGAAGATCCTTCACAGAGCAGCCAAAAGGGTCAAATTCAACTGAGCAATTATTGTCAGAAGTGAACTGGCGCACAGAAATAAGATTCTTAATGAGATTAGGTGCAACAAGAACATTGTTAAGACGAAGGGAATTGGAAAGAGCAGCATGACCAGCAGAAATAACAGGAATGGAATGACCATTGCCGACAATAATAGAGCAAGGAAGCTGCGTAGGAGTGGACTGGGAGAGAGTACCAGCATCAGAGGACATGTGAGTGGTGGCGCCCGAGTCGAAGTACCACTCACGCTGCTGAGGGGGCTGCAGTGTCATGGTGCTGAAGTCGGAGAGGAGCGCCTGCTGATCCCAGGAAGGGAGAGGAGCGCCCGAGCTGTAGAAGCCAGGCGGTGGAGCTTGCCACTGCTGTTGGGTAGTCAATGGCGGCGGTTGCTGGCTCCCAGGCCATGGTGGAAGTGGCTGCTGGATCCCAGACCACTGCCCCTGGGCACCGGCGAGTAGGGACTAGGGCAGCGGGGGTGGCTGCTGCTGAGCATCGTGGCGAGGAGTCGAAGGAGCGCCTGGAGCCCGCGGGCCGGGCCACATGTGGATGGACCCGGACCACGGATTGTGGGGGGACGGCCACTGTCCACGGACAGGGGACGGCCACTGTCCACCAACAGAGGGGCCAGAGAAGAAGCCACCGGGAGCTGCGTCGTTTGGCTGCGAACGCCCGCCCTTCTTCCCAGCACGTTTGCCCCGTGACTGCTGGTGCGGCTGCTGCTTCGGCTTGGAGTTGTTCGGCGACGCCTTAGGTGGTCCGGAGGCGAGCAGAGCGGTGGCCGATGTCGAGGAGTGATGTGCCAAGGTAAGTTCCTCGAGGAGAAGATCGTTTCGTACCTCCAAGAAGGTAGGAAGAGGCCGCCCGCGTCGAAGATGAAGACCGATGCTGCTGAAACGTTCGTTGAGGCCGCGGATGACGTTGAGGACGAGAGTGCGGTCGGGAACGGGCTCACCAAGATCACCGAGGGCATCGGCCATCCCTTTGAACTTGCGACAGTAGTCGGTGATGGAGAGATCGCCTTGGCGGAAGTTGCGAAACTCCGCGTCGAGGAAGAGAGCTCGAGTCTCCCGGTTCCCGAGGAACTGGGATTCTATGGCGAGCCACGCGGCGCGGGCGGAGACGTCGCGAATGAGAACGGCGTCGGCTAGCTCGGTGGTGATGGTGCCGACGATCCAAGACTTGACGACGCAATCCATCCGCACCCAATCTGGAGAGAAGGGTGCGTAGTCGTCGGTGAGGACGTGGCCTTCCAGGGAGTACTTGCCGACGGCGAGCAGGAAGGCGTCGCGCCACCGGGTGTAGAGGGTGGACGACACGTCGAGGAGGACGGGAATGATAGCCCTGATGTTCTGAACTGCAACCGCCTGAGCGTGCAGATTGATGAGCGCAGCGGCTTCATGAAGGAGAAGAGCTTCACGCGTGCGAGCGTCAGGAGCGTCGTCACGAATGGTGGAGGCGTCGTCGTTGTTGACCTCCTCGTCCAAAGGATCAGCAGCGGCGCGGGCCTGGGCGGCCCGGGCGAGAGCGTCGCGGATGCGGGCGGCGGCCGCGTCGCGCTCCTTGGTGGCCTCAGCCGCCTCGCGTTCAGCATCGCGGGCACGCGCAAGGGCGAGCTCGCGAGTTTGAAGACGAGCAGCCCTCTCCTGCTGCGCGCGCAGAGCAGCCTCTGCCGCAGCAGCGTCGTCGACTCTGGGAGAAGGGGGCTGGTGGCTAGCCATGGACGGCGCGCAGGAGCAGCAGCCGTAGCAGCGTCGGGTGAGCGCGCTAGACAGCGGAAGGTGAGTAGAAATGAACCTAGACTCGTGATACCATGAAAGCAGATGAACTGCTGAATATTGATTGATGATATGAGGGTTAAAGGTTACATATATATAGGGAGGAGATCTGTGTGGTTTATGGAAACAGAACCAATCATGATCTCCTCACATCTCTAGCTATAGAAACATAACCAATCAGGGTCTCTAGCTATAGAAACATAACCAATCAGGATCCCCTCATATCTCTACATATCTCTAGCTGTCCTAATCAGAACCAATCAGCAGATGGCTGTCCTTATGTGGCTGATAGGGACAGAGATGGCGCCAGCCTGTAGGGACTGCCTGCATGGCGCAGTCAAGACTGCTAACACGTAGCAACGCACGGGTACCAAACTAGTAAAGTAAAATGAACATACCTCACGAGAAATAAATATGTTCGGAAAACCAAAATCAACGAATGCTTGAGAAGAATAGTACCTGCAATGATTCACAAAATGTGTAAAGTTGATACTTTCCAGGTAGCAGCAATGCAGCAGAGTACTTGTTTTACAGTTAGAAATTCCATAACCCGTAAAACTATGGCAAGAGAAAACTATTAGAGTTAGGTAAACTGTAAGTCATAACATGCCAGGACGATCTATCGAAGTTACAAGAAAATAAACATAGAACAAAAACAAATCTACAAGGGTCTGTAACAAGCTTATTTTCTTTACAGGACAAGCTTTCATCACAACAAAAAAACATGAAGATGCAACGGAGTCCAAAGGAAATAGATTCTCTAACTGGAATATTATGTGTTATATTTGCGAAAGGGTAATCCCATATCCTTGTAACCTCATATAAAAATGGTTATTCAAGTTGAAAGCTTTATTTTATGGTGATGTTTTTACACGCTCCAAAGTAGCTAAAACAGAGGCAGGGAAAAAAGTATATGAAATTGTTTTCTCAACTACATTTTGGAATTCAGTTGAGGACTGTCTTAGAGCTTCTTTACCACTACTTGTTGTGCTTCGATTGGTTGATGGTGATGAGAAGCCAGCCATGTCTGAGGTTGCAGCAGCTATGAAGATAGCGAAGCAAAAGATTACTTCATCATTCTCTACTCAAAACAAGAAATCTTGCCTTAGTCGCATCATGAAAATTGTTGAGAATCATTTGGGTGAAACAAATGGATACTCCATTGTATGGAGCAGCACTCTACTTGAACCCTGGAAAATTCTATAGCATGAAGCAAAGTGATGATGAAGGCTATGTTGGAGAGCTAAGGGGTTGCTTCAATGATGTACTTGTAAAAAAGGTGCTAGATGAGGACCTTAGGGACAAAATTGATGCTCAGGCTGTCCTTTATGAGAACCAAAGAGAAGCATTTGCAAACCCGATGGCTATTAAAAATGCTACAACAAGAAATCCACGTGAGTATTCTGAAAATGTCACTTTATTAGTTATTTTCAGCAAGAATAACTTCATTTCCAGCATGTAAATACAACCTGTTTTGCAATTTAAGTTGATTGGTGGCTTGCATATGGTGGTCGTACCATTGAGTTATATAAGTTTGCAGGCGGATTGTTAGCCTTTGTGCTTCATCATCTGGTTGCGAGCGGAATTGGAGCAAGTTTGAAATGGTAAGTTAACTAACATGATCATATTACACAATTCAATTTGCAGTTGTTACCCCTTTATTTATTGTTACTTCTACCTTGTAGATGCATACCAAGAAAAGGAACAGGCTAGAGCACAAAAGATTGAATGATTTGGTGTATGTTTCATACAATGGAAAGATGGCCACTAGGTTCCAAAAAATTCATGAAAAAGGAAAGAACCTTGATCCTTTGGTTCTTGAAGATTTTGATTGGGACAATGAATGGGTTGATCCATTAGCTAATTCATCTCTTGTTGGAGATGACCCTCTTCTCACATGGGAGCATGTTGATCATGCCACCGGTGCATCTACACACCTTCAAGGCCGCTACTTTCCTAGGAGAGCCCATGGTTTTCAAGTGTCAGCAGTTGAGGACAATGAAGATTGGCTTGATGTGGGTGAAGAGAATGAAGATGATGAAAATTTTGTGTTTGACAACCTTGATATGGATGATGATGAAGCAACAAACAATAGTGCTAGCTATGGTGATGAGCAAGACAGACAAGAATGATGGTGGTATAGATGATTTGGATGATGGTTATTGAGATATGATAGAGGGAGATTGAGTAACGCTTGTGTGCTTGCAGTTGTGGACATTGCATTCCACTTTAGTTGCTTTTGTGCTATGCTTGTGATTGTGAACTATTCCACATTTCATTCCACTTTGTTTGTGGTTGTCTACTTGCTAGTTGCTATTAGTTGAACACTTGAACTTGTGTTATTGTGGATTTGTGGTAGTGTGGTTATGGGCATGTTACATTATTATGTGAAATTATGTTATATTCATATTTTGTCCATGTTGTTTAAAAAGACGTTTTAAAGCTCGCTTAAACGTTTTAAAGTTAAAAAGTTCTCAGGAGCGCTTCAGCGTTTTATCGCTTTAAAAAGTTCTCACACAAAAGCATCCCACACCACTGTACAAATGCAATTTGCCGGTATCACAAAACTTCACAAAAGAACAAACATGGAGAAAGCAGTAACACATTTCTTCTAGAATATATTCTTAGAGTAGTTCAAATTTGAAAGATTTGAATAAAATCTACAGATATATAACTTACATGTTCCCAAACAAAATAATGTATTAGTTATTGATGTTTGTGGTTTTTAAGGTTCGACTAAATCTTGCCCTACGACATGTTTTTTGTGACCGGAGAGAGTACAATCGAGTGCAGAGGTGTTGAAAAAGATGTGAACATTGTGCTGAAAATGGTCAAGATATGGATTGAACAAAGTTTTGCATTGAAATTCAGAACAATTTGATCTGACATCATTTACATTATATGTCTTTCCAAATGTCTAACTACTTTTAGGGGGCGTTTGGATCCCTTTATTTCAGTGTTTTTAAGGCGTCCTGTTTGTTTCAGGTTTTTTGCTGATTCTGGCCACCAGAAGTTGTTGCAGACTGCCAAACACCTAGCTTTTCAGCCCGCTTCTATTAGAATTACTTTGGTGAAAATCGTCCAAAATCAACATGAACACAAAATCTACCGAGTCGTCAGGATAGGAGGAATCTGTCACTTCCTAGATCCTAAACCCTATAGACTCATTCATTGTCCTCCACACGTAATCTTCACTATACTAAGATTCTCTCCACAACCATATTCTCCCCACAGCTACATTCTCAGAAAAGCTCATCAGAAAAAAGCCGAAACAAATAGACCCCTAGAGTCCAAGTGATGGGCCAACGCCCAAAAATCCTAGGCGCCTTGCTCGCCTAGGCGCCGCCTAGGCATCTAGGCGGCGGTTCAACGCCTTGCCTCGCCTTACGCTTTAAAAACACTGCTTTATTTTGAAGGAATTGAAATCCACTTAATAGAGTAGGCTATTTGGTTTGGAATTTGACATTCCATCACTTTCCAAAGTTTAGATATAAGGCTATCTCAAATTCATAGGATGAGAGGATGGAAATTGATTTTATGTATCATTAGTCTATGTTTCTAATCTGCAATTTATAACACGCTCTTTGTCTCGCTCCCCTATAATAGAAATGTAGCATATAAATATCTCTCTCATATGGCTAACAGTAGTATACAAATATGTTATATGTAAAATCATATTAGCCTAACTGATCTATGCCAAAATAACGATTATTAGAATGGAATTCAATTCCAAGGATCCAAAGGAGGTGTTAGGCTTTAGTGTGCCACGAGCCATTCAAATCCCTAACACATGTAGATCAATTGATTGATGGGCTTTAATGTGCCTCATGTCGTTCAAATCCCTAACATGTGTAGGTCAATTGATTGATGAGCATATTTTGATATCTCAGCTGTGCTAGAATTTGATAAAAACACAAACATTGTTACAACACAAGGCAAACACAGGGTAGTTCCATAGGAACAGGAATTCATCCTTAGACAAAAAAAACACCGCGATAAAAGAAGAAAGACCACAATCCCATGCATTGCATATAAAATCCTTTTGTAACAGTAACTTTGATTTGTTTTTGTTATTCCACCATATATACCCACCAAACTGCAGTGTTCAAATAAGCGTGAGGCTGTGAGCACTCAATTAGGCGCTAAATGTGGGGTTTGTGCATCGCTTAAGCCCTAAGCATTGAATTAAGCGCTCAGGCCGCTTAATCAAGCGTGTAATCTCTGACCCAACATTTTGGAAAGCAAACTAGAAGCAAAGAGGCAACAGAGTTTAAATGAAGCATTTTGGAAAGAGAGGACACATCAAGTGGAACAATATGTTGCTAGATGGGTATACACTCATGGTATATCATTAAATGCAGTTGGCAATGATCAGTTCATTGAAATGGTAGAGGTCATTGGCTGTTTGGATCCTAGTTTTAAACCCCCTACCTAACATGATCTTCGAGAGAAGTTGCTGAAAGAGGAACATGCAAGAATGAAGACCTTGCTGCAGGACCGTGAAGAGATCAACAAAAGTGGCTGTTTAGTGATAACTGATGCTTGGACATACATGAAGAGAAAGAGCATCACGAATGTGTGCACACATACTTCTGATGAGGCAAGTTTTGTGAAATCTAAGGAGATGTCAGATGTTTCACACAAGTGAGGTCATATTTGTAGTGGACAAAGAAATTGATGAGTTAGGAGCATAAAACGTGGTGCAAGTAGTGACAGACAACGCTTCTAATAACATGGCAGCAAAGGCATTGCTGTTAGAGGCAGCCAAACATTTTTTTGGTGCTATTGTGCAACACATACAGTTAACTTGATGCTGCAAGGCATTGGCAACCTACCAAGGTTCAAGAAAACGATTGACCAAGCAAAGGCATTCACTATATTTGTGTATGGGCACCACAAAACCTTGGCATACATGCGGTACTTCACTTTGAAGAAGGATGTTGTAAGACTGAGTGACTAGATTTGCTCCATGTTACTTTATTTTGCTAAGCTTGATGGATAAAAGAGATGTGCTAAGGAAGATGGTGGTTGGTCAAAAGTGGGATGAAATTCCAGATGTGAAGTCAAAAAAAAAGGAGGATGCAACAGCCACCATGTTGAGTCGGCCATTTTGAACAAAAAATGTAGCACTTTGTCTGTTTTTGAACCTTTGGTGAGGCTACTTCATTTGGTTGATGGTGATGTCAAGCCATCCATGGGCCAATGTTATCTGATCAGGCGATTAATCGACTATATCGGACAGTTGACCTCAATTAGGACTCTCATTACAATTAGCTCGATTATTTTTCCGGTTAATCGATTAATCGCGATTAGTATCCGGTTAATCGATTGATTAGGCTGTATGGGCGATTAGTTGGCCAGCCCAACTTGCAGTGCCATCCTTGGGCCAGGGTGTATGTGGAACAAATACAGCTGAAGAAATGGAGGATGAAGATTCTGGTGGAGCTAGAGATGGACCTGCAAGGCTGCAACAAACATTGATGGAGGAGGCTTCCAAGTGGATGTAAGATTTACTTGCTTAATACTTTTTTATCTATTTTATTAAGACTCAAATAAGAAACTCATTGCTTTGCTGTTTTTGGTGCAGGTTCAACTGTTGTGGAGAAAGGAAGAGGACAAGAGGCAAGGAATTATTGTTGTAAGACCAACCCATCTTTTAGATATATAATTGGATTTTTTACATTATATGCAAAAAAAACGCTTAATCACGGTTAATTGTGCTTAAGCACTTTTTTGAACCTTTCCTAATTGTGTATGATAAATTGGCAAGATCCTAACACTACACAAGATGTGTAGGCATGATTTTCATAAACTCATTTAGTCAAACCTATAATAGATTTACTCGCACTTTAATAAGAAAACAAGGCATCTCTACAGCAAGTTTATGTTCCCAAAGAAAACCACAGAAGGTCAAAAATTCAAAGTTAACTAAACAATAATCCTGTTGCAAATCTTTTGCCCTTCCAATCTCTATGTTTCCACCAGATTACTTTTCTCAAACAGTCATGCTTTCTGCTTGTACCTCACATGTGAACATGATTATGCTCTAAACTCAAGTTCTATTGCCTATAGGCTCTTAGAAACACTAGAAATGACCAACAGAACATGCACAATGCAAGAAAAGGAGTACGAGAACTCACCCATCTGAAGTCGACATAATAACTGGCAAGCACTTTTCATTGGCGCCAAGTGCAATCACCCTCCAAATGAAGCTATCATGGTACATCGCTGCAGGCACCATCGTCTCATCCTCACAAATTGCCTTCCTCAACACATCCACATTGTTCAGGATCAGCTTTGGCTGTACAAAAACGACAGCAGCATCAAGACAATAATGTCAAGTTACACTAACCCTGCCACAAAGCCACCACAAACCCAACTGAAATAACATCAGATCTACCTGGAAGAATTCCTCCTCTGCCGCACGTGACAGAACATCCAGCAACAGGCACGGCCAGTCAGTAGCCGAATTGGCCAATGAGCGCGAGAATCGCCCAGTTCTGTTCATCTCCCTAATTGCCTCCTTCCTCCACCCCTCCTGCATCCCAAGCACCTCCTTAGCCACTCGCAAGGCTGCCATTGCCTCCTGCATGTATGCCTTCTCCTCCATGGAGCAGCTAGTCGCCTCCCCCTCGCCAATGCAGAACGCGGTGTCGTCCCTGTGCACCGCGGCGAGCACGGCCCTCGACCAGAGCGCCGGAACGGAGGTCGACGAAGAGCGGCGGGCTGGCACAGAGGTGGCCGAGGAGCGTGTGGCCGGGGGGATCAAGAGGCGGGAGAGCGCGGTACTGACGCCGTGGTTGCGGGAGAGCGCGGCGAGCACGTCCTTAGAGCCCACAGCACCGCAGAGGACGGCGGCGCGGGCGAGGCCCTCAAGCGCGGACTCGAGGCGAAGGCGGAGGTCGTGCAGCGAGTGGGGAGACGCTGGGTCGGCGGGGAGAAGGGACCACGGGGCTGCGGCGGGAGAACTCGGCGAGGGGTGGAGGAAGTTGATGAATGCGACGGCGTGGGGCTGGTCGGACCACCGCGGGAGGAGACGGTGGAGGAGTAGCGTGGACTTGCCGACGCCGCGTGGCCCGTGGAAAAGGAGCGGCTGTGGCACGCGCGGGTGGAGCGCATAGTTGTGAAGTACGGTCTCCAGTAGAGGACGCGGTATCACGCGCCACGGCCGGCCGGCGGCGGCCATGGCGGCGCGGCGGGGACGGTAGGGTTCTGTGGGGTTTGGGGAGAGCAGACTAGTGAGGAGAGCAGAGCAGAGTGGTGGGAACGAGCGGGCGAGGAGAAGGCCACAAGGGACCGGATGGCATGGAATGGGAGCGTGTGGTTGTGGGCCGAATTGGGCCAACCATGAAGGACTAAATAAATGGGCTATTTGTTCCACGCTCCAGCAAGCCCTGCAATGCAACGCCGGCGAGCTGGCGGAGACGACGGACGCGTCGGACGGCGACGTGGGGGCTGATATGCAATCATGCGCGATGGCAATGGGTCCGATCCCCGTGGGGAATTCCTCCATTAGAGGATGTGAATAGAGAAAAAACTTTCTTCGCGATGATATAAACAGGAAAAATGTATCCTCCAATGGGTAAATAGGGATAGGGACGAGGAAGCAATCCCCATCTCCGATCTCCGCGGGGACCCGTTAAACTTGCATGTGACTATGATTTTGTGTACTAGTTAACGACAAAAATAAATAATTACCTTGTCAAGAGACCACTAATTGTACAAATGTGTTCATTTTGATGTATGCATAATGATTTCTTATATCTGACAATGTGTATAAGTGACAATGTTTAACATTAATAGCAAAGAACGTATGTCTTGATTATAATTTAAACAGGGATGGGGATTCCAGTTGGGGATTTATCCCCGCGGGAATGGGGATGGGGAAAAAATGTTACCCGCAAATGTTTGAGGGACCCCCGCGGGGAAGTTTTTTCATCGCGGAGACGGGGATGAGGAGCTATTCCCCGACGGATAATTCCCCGTTGCCATCCCTACATGTGCCGATCAGAAATTAACCATGATGGCGGTTTATTTAGGGATAATTACGCCTGGTGCTCTTATTTTAACATGTAACTGCAGAATTACTCATATTTTTTAGACTTTACATATTTGCTCCTGTTTTTCAAAACAAAACTATTGTATGTCCCTACTCCATTAGTTGTACTTAATAATGTTATGTCTTAATAAAATAGACAAGAAAAAATTGCGTCATTGCCTCTAATTTGAAATATAATTATAGTTTTACCCCCTATTTTTAGATTTTCATGGTTTTATGACAATCCAAATTATTTTTGCAATAATTCAAATTATTTTACAGTAATTTGAAATATTTTCATAATTTTAAAAATATTTTAGACAACAATTCAAATTATTTTCCAATAATTTGAACTCAAATTATTTTGTCAAAAATATTTTAAATTGTTGATCAAAATCTTTTTATCTTGGAGCTAATTTAAATTATTGTAAAATATTTTAAATTGTTGTCAAAATAATTTAAAATGTTGGAAATTAATTTGAATTGTCATAAAAACATGTGAAGTATAAAAATAGGACAAAACTACAATTACACTCTAAAATAGAGGTACTGGTCCAATATTTCTTGTCTTTTTATTAATAGTGTTAAGTATAACTAATGGAATAGGAGTATACAATAATTTGTTTTGAAAAAAAAAACAAAGGTAAATACGCAAAGTCTAAAAATCAAAGATAAATCTACGGTTATACTCTAAAATGGGACACTGCCACAATTGTCCCGTTTATTTAGGAGCAAGAGGAGCAACTCCAAAAGGACACTAAAGATGTGTTCCCAAAACGTTTTATTGGAGTTGTTAAAAATTCTTTAAAAAAGCTAAACCTACAACAGACTCCTAATAAAATGATCCCTAATCTCTACTATCTATTAAGACGATAGTGTAGATCAAGGCACAACCATGCCCTCGCCCCCTTACCCGACGCGCACACGCACGCCACCGTCCTCATCCGGGAGCCGCCCCGACGCCCCGCTCTCCCGTCTTCTTCGCCTCGGCGTCGCCGCCTCCCACAAGCCCACCCCATGCGCGCGCTTCTCCCATTGGATGCGCGTGTGCCCGCACCGATACGTCTCCCACCGACGACACGTGCCCGCTCTGCGGTAAGATTGTCGCCCCCCTCTCTCATCGCCCTCGGCAGGCAGCCCTTGCCCTTCGATGCCCTCGCGCTGGCGGTGTCCCCCGCCGATGAGGCGTTCGCGTTGCGCGAGGTGCTGGTGCGACACTGTCACGGTGTCACGGACCTGCAGGCGGATCCTCCCCTACAGGACCGTATAGCTCTCACTCGTCCTGAGATTGACGTGTGCCGCCATTCGCCTCCGCGATACACGCACCCTCACTGCAGTGCCCCTTTCCTCCCCTTGCCTTGATGCGCAGACCGAGAAGGAGATCCAAACAGCCAAGTCCCATATTCTCTCCACCATGCTCACCGCCACGTGCCTATTGGAGTACCGCCGCCTCCTCAACCATCGCATCGCCGACCTCACAACCCACACCGCCGACCTCACAACCCACGTCCTTCTCCTCGTGGCCCACGCGGCCCCTCCACTCGCACTGCAGCAAACACGACAACAATGGTGTGCGGCGGGCTACACATTCAGATGCTCCATCTAGGCATCCAACTTACTCCCTCCAGCTTCGATCCCTCGCGCTATGAAGGTGTCGTGCAGCTGCGCACAGGTGGATGTGGGCCTCAGCGACAGCAGCTATGAGAGGGGGTGGCACATCCACTGGTACGTCCATCTCGATCCACCTGGTGCTTTGGTTTTTTAGTGCCCCGTTCTTGAGCCACGGCTTGGTTTGCTTGCTCCTATTTTGCTTGGTTAGGAAGTCTAGATTGCTTCGGCAAATGCATCGTCTTGCTATGTTATGTGTAATATTTTCTCTATTGTGAGCCCTGAAATCAAAATGTTTCTCCTGCGTTTGCTGCCTTCCTCCATCCAGTTCCTTGTGGATTTGCTTCTTGTGTGTTGTTGTGCTAATAATACCTATTTAATTTTGCAATTTCTTGGGTGGTCAAGTTCTGCACCTGCGTGTTGTTTCTTCGTGCTATCATAGTTCATGAAGCTAACTTTGATTTTAAATTGGCAGTCTTATGGGTCCAGTTGGTACCCGATTGATGTTTTATATGCTTCTAACAGACAAAGTCATGCCATAGAAATTGTGTCAGTCACAACAACTTAGTGTCATTGCTATCATAACATAAGTCATACTATATAACTTGGTGCTTTTCAAAATGAAATTTAATGGAATACAACCTGGGCATGACTTTTCATACTCTTTTGAACTGATATGGATGCACACTTAGGAAATAATGGCACCTGTTACAAAAATTAAATCAAAAGGTTAGCCAATTCAACTTAAAGCAACAACTTCCCATGGATGTTGGTCTCATGATGATATTCTAGTAGTCTTGAAAATAGAGATGCCACACAACTGATGAATGATGAAATTAAGTTTTGCTTAAAAAATTCCCATATACATAATTGCAGACTTGAAATTAAGATAGTAGAAGTAATATTCTATACCAACTTCTACAGTCATCCAAGCACCTTACCACATATCATCTAAGCTTTGAAATTCATAGCTTAGAAGTTATTGTTTTCCCCAAAAATATGTGTAATACCATGTAGTTTTGTGGCTGAATTACTAAGTAACTTACCATAACATGGAGTTACTGAATTGCTTAGTTGGTAACTAGTATTTGTAGCTCTTGTTTTGTAATACAGCAATCTGAAATACAATTTCCCTTGCCGAAACATTTTAGTTGAGCAATCTGCGGGAAATATGATATTTTCATTCATCCAAGATGAAGCTGTTCAAAAGGTGATAGAGTTTATGGATACATACTCTTTAAGCCAGGAAGACTTTGACACGATTGTGGAAGTATCCAAATTTAAGGTTAGCAATATCGTAAAATCAGTTTGGTTTTGCAGTCTAATGTCGTGTTCACTTGAGCATTCTTGACTAGTCACATTATTTTTGCATTTGTGTTTGCGTTGAGAATTTTTGTTTTGGCATGGTCCATTGTGTCAACGACTATTATTATTCTTAAATTTCTTAAGTAGTGTGTTTATTAGGAGTAACCTATTGAACACTGCAGCTATGATGTTCAATCCTGTGCAATTTGCTTGCATTGTCGCCACGTCATGTCAACTGTAAAATTTGTAATCATGTGATTTATGTATGGATATTGGATACAAAACTAGACTTTGAAATACAACAAATATGTTACATGACTTGTAGATAAATTGCTTGCATTGTCCCTAGCGAGTAAACTTGTTTTTCATAGTTTACCTTTGTCTATTGTCATTGTGGATCTTAATAAATTTTATTTTTCATACTAATTTTTAGTTTTCGTGGTAACGCACGGGCGCATATCCATTATTTTTGAAACAAGTAACGTAGCCCATGGCAAATGCTAATTGGTCGGTTGTTGGACTTCCGTGCAAACATGTAAACTAGTATCACAGCTTTAGCCTAGTAGTCATTTAGTCAAGCATGTAAACTACATGCAGTAGAAGACCAGCAATAGAGCAACAAACAAAACACACATTTATTACACAAAAGTGAAAAGGCATAGAACAACCCGCCGTCTCCATCGTACGTAGCCTATTATCACGTGGATATGGACAAGATGCGACCGCCATGGAGTCATGCATTGAGTATTGGGCAGGCTGGCGCTGCCTCGTCCCTGCTTCGTTCGTGTAATCAGTGCGATTGGGGAAGGATCAGCAACTTGCAAATTCGAGATATTGATATATATATAAATATCTCGTATGTAATAATTTTTATCATGCGCGTGACGGTTTAAAATATAGACAATACTAAATAAAGAAGAATTTTACCCACTATAACAACTTACGTCATATTTTTAGCAAGAAGATTTCAGCTCTTTCGTATCATCTCCAAGAAATCTCTTAAACCAACTCTAAGAAAACACGTTTTGAGTTAATTTAGGATACGTTTGATTGTGGGACAGCTATGGATAGGCAGGACAGGGACATTCCCTGACGTCCTCTCTCACCCCTCTGATTTTGAGGGACAACTGGGGACAACACTGGGATAATTATGTTCCAATCTCTTATGCTGAATCAAACAACCTTATTTAAAGGATCGTCTTTTCTCATCTTGTTTTGTCATTACAACCAAACACACCCTAAATTAACTCTTTTATGCAAATTTAAAATTTATCTATACTACTACTTAAGACAGCAGTGTAGGCGTCCACACAACACACAGTTGTGCCCCTCAAATCCGACAGCCATCCTCCTCCCCCGCCTCCCTTTCATCCTAGCCCGCCCCTTCCATACTTCTCCTCGCATCCCTTCCATCCTCGTCCGTACTCCTCCCCACGTCCACAGTGGATACCGTGAGCTCGCCCCCGCCTCCATGGCTCCATCCTCCGCTCGCGATTCCCCGTGCCCGTTGGAAGGGGGTCACGGATCCTCACGCGGTTCCTGCTGCACTACCTCCGCGCCGCCACGCGCTCGCCGGCCTCGCAGACACGGCCGTCCACGGCGTGGCGCTCGTCGGGGGCACGACGTTCTCGTGCCGGGGCCTCTTCTGGGTGCTCCGGATCGGGTCGGCGGTGTGCCTGAGCAGGGAGTGGCAGCACAAGCTAGAGCGGCTCATGGGGCTGATGCTGGACCAGGCCACACTCGACGACCTCCTCGTAAGACCCTAAGGAGGGCGTCCACACCATGCCCCCGCCTTCCCGCGATGCTATCCGCCCGAGCCCTGCTATTCTCGCGGCAGGGAAGATGTCCCCCCGGCTCTGCTCCAAGCACGACACTGTAACACTATAAAAACCATCAAATAAAAATAATACATTTAGTTATTAATGGTAATAATTTTTCTTTTAATTGTTTGTTATTTATTTACATTTGGAATGCTTTTTGATTGCTCATAATTGATTTTGGATGTTGAATAACATTTCTTCTTAAATGGAAATCCAAATAAATAATATAATTATTAGTCCAAAAATAAATATTTTATTTATAAATAATTTTAGTATAATTATTATGAATTTTAGGGTTATTTAAAAACATATTTTGAATTTAGAAAAGGAAATAGAAAAAAAGAAAAAACGTAACCTAAACCCTAACCCTAAAGCCCAATAGGGGCCCAAGAAGAGCCAATCGTGCCCTCCTCCCCCTGACCTAATCAGGCCGCCGCCGCCTCCCTGGTCTCCTAACCGCGCCGCACCAAGCCGCAGCGCCAAGTCGCGCCAGCAGAGCCGCCCGACGCCCGCGCTAGGACGCCAACCTCGCCACGCGCCTAGGACCCGACCGAAGACCCCGATGCCCGACCGAGCTGCTACCCCGCGCCAAGCCCAGGCACGCCGCCACCGCCCGACGCATCGCGACCGTGCAGCCCAAGCGTCGCGCCCCTTCCCCGAGCCACCCCGACGCGCGACCCCGAAGCCTAAATGCCACCGTCCGTTCGTCTCGCGAGTTATTGGAGCATCAACTCTACCGTTTCTTCTCTCCCCCATTTACCTCCCTCATTGAAGCTCCATGAAAGCCATCAATGGACAGCCGCCATTTCTCTTCCCTCCCCCGACGCCCTCTCCCTATAAAATCTGGGACTCCCTTCCTCTCTTCCCCCCCAGCTCCTCTCTCCCTTCTCCCTACCCGAGCTCGCCCTCTACTCTCTCTCAATCTCCTCGTTGTTAGAGCCACCGCCGCCGTCGTTGGAGTTCGCCACACCGTCACCAGAGCTACGCACCCGTTGTACCGAGCCTTCGCCTAGACGCACGCCCAAACTCATTCGTCGTCCATCCCAAGGGTGAAGACAACCCCAAAACATTAATTTATTTGTTAAAGCATGTTTTGAATTAATTTGTGAATCTTGTGAATTATCGTTGTAATATTGAGATGATGTGATTTGGCGATTCACGTGTATGATTTTAGAGATTTCGATGTATACGTGTAGCCAAAATCGAACCCCGCGACAATGCTTTGAGTATGTGTATGATTTTATAATTTTAATGAATACGATCACTATTCACTACCTTAGTGATTTTCATACTAGAAAACGTTTACAGATTTGATTTCGCTTTAGTGTGTGGAGCGATAATTGGTTAGTATTGATATAAGTATAATTTTAGTGATATGAGAAATTGAAATAGGTATTAAGCCACGTATTTCCGGTCAGATGAAGATATAGATTTTACTATTCATAATAAATGTATTCATAAGTATAGCACTTAAATTATGTAGAATTAGTAAAATATTTATGTATATAGTAATAACCATGGATATGTTATTAAAATTCCTATTTAGTAATATATAATTAATTTTTAGTATATTAATATCAGAATAATTATAATAAACAATTTTTAGTTATACGTATAAATTCTATTTAGAAAAGAAAGGAGAAAACCGAAAGAGTAGAATTTATAATAATGTTAAAATGACTTAACTAGGCACTCATACTTTTCTAATAAAGAAATTGATAGTTATGTTGGTAAACATAGGTTTCTTACTAAATAATTAGATAACTTGTTTCTAGTTTAGAATGACCTTTTAATAGATATCATATTTAACAAGGTTCGTTATAGATGTTTAAGTATAGCCATATTAAATAGAAACTTAAAAGAATATGTAGACTATATATTTCTTAATAAAAATATAAGATAAATATATGTCCAATTAATAGATTATTTATATTTACTTAATTAAAAGATAACAAGGGTCATTGCTTTTATAAACTAAAATGATAGTTTATACATAATTTCCTTTCTAATTAATTAGATCATTTGTTCCTACAATAGAATTAAAGATAATTAATAGATTAATTATCCTTTATCATAATTTATTAATCAAACTTATAGTCAATTTGTTCTTAACTAGATTTATGGCATGATTAATGATTTCATAGAATTTAGTCCACATTATATACGAATCACTTAACTTTTCCTAAAGGATAAAATAAAGTAATAAGAGTTTAAGTTCTTTTATAACTTAAAATGTTAATGTATATATTGACTTTGAATGTAGTTTCTTAATAATAGGCTATGCATTTTTCCTAATCAAAGTAAGACAATTAATGGTTTCTTTATTTTACACGACAATACACTTAAGGGCCTATAATCTAGCATTTCATAAAATAGGTGTTTAATAATAATGATCTTTCCACATAAAACCTATTTAGACTTATATTTTAGTTTATCATAAGTGAATGTTTAACAATGATTTATAAGATGTTCCATAATGCTTCTTAAATTAATAACGTGTTTCATAGTCCATTAACCTTAGATATATAACATATATCTTTTCTAAAAAGGTTAAAAAGGTTTAATATTGTTATAACGTGTTTTATCATCTTATAAACCCTTAATCTTAGACATATCACATATGACGTTTTATAAAAGATTAATTTGGTGAACCTAATATTTGTATATTTTAATTAAGATATTTTAAGCTCATGTCTTATTTTATAAAGTATAGATCACATTTGAAAAGAATACCTTTTATTATAACCCTTGCGTGTAATGTTTTTGAAAAGCGAACGCTCTTTTCGTTAGACTTTCTTTTAGCTTTACGTATGGTGAATGTTGTATGCTATTGAGTGGTATTTGTTCTTCTTGTTTGTTGTGTGATATTCAGTGGTTGATCTAGTAGTTAAGAATCAAGATCTATTCCTATCCGTGGAAGAACCTCAAGTTTTCAATAAGCAAGGTGTTGGGGGCCTTCGTCTTCCGAAGGTCCTCAAAAACATGATTAACAATGTTTCCCAAGTGTAATATATGTACAGGAACCTTTGGACTCGGAATAAAGTTGTACACAATATGAAAAGCATGGTCGATATGAAGGTTGAACCAGCTCCGAAGCTATGCGCAAGGGAGCTTCGGCTCAGCGGCAGAAAAAGGAACCGACTTAAAGGGGAAAAGGCTATCTAGTCCTCGTTGGATTGTTCCTAAGTCAATAGTAAACATAAAGGGCATGAATGTAATTTTACACAGGCTGTGCCCTGTGCCTATAAATAGATGAACAGTACCCCTGTACTGTTCACGCTGACTTGTATCCATTCGTGCGTCACGCTTGGACTTTTGCCTTCTGTCAAGCCGAAGGTACGAATGTAATTCAATATTGCCTGTGTTCATTTATGATGATATAATAAAGATATATTAAGGATGTCATATGATTATTCATGTTATCTCTCATGTTTCATATGCTTCTTCTTTCATTAATATGTATTGTGATGATGAAGATACGTCCTTCATGACCTTCGTCTAAAGATCATTATATCCTGAGGGAGATAATGCTTCGAAGGACGAAGAGTTTTTACCATTAACATTTTGTGTTGCCTTATTCTTAACTCATAGCATTTGAGAACAAGTCCCCAACATTGGCGCCCACCTCCGGTGTACTCACTTCCACAATCTTTGCAAAGCATCAACCTTCGTCATGCCGCCGAAGAAGACAACAGCGCCAGGGGCTGCACTGCAGCCACTGGACACAAACCAGGAGACTCTCTCTCTCTCCGAGAGGCCAGAAGCCAAAAGAGAAAGGCCACCAGTTCAACACTTCAGGAGGAGGAGTTGGACCAGGAGATCAGGGACCTAGAAGTCATTCACCAGCAGGTGCAAAGGAAAAAGGAGAAGATGGCCCGGCTGACCGACCTTCAGAAGAAGATAGGCGAAGCTGCTGAGGAAGTGCGTCATCTTACTCAAGATGATCATGACCGAAGGCCCCAACACAGGGAGCTTCGCCAAGAAGGCTCATTCAACGAAGATGAATGGTACGATGATTTTTATCATGGTAGCTTTACTTTTGATGATGCTTCTCCCCTGGCAGCAGAATTGCAGGCTATTCCATGGCCACAATCCTACAAGCCACCTCAGTTACCCATGTACGATGGGCACTCAGACCCAAAGAAATTCTTAATGAGCTATGAGGCAACAATATCCTCATATGGAGGCAACACAGCTGTCATGGCAAAGTCCTTCATCATGGCAGTCCGAAGTGTGGCTCAGACATGGTACTCTTCTCTCCGGCTAGGGACAATCATGTCATGGCAGAAGCTCAAGGACATGTTGGTTACCAGTTTTCAAGGCTTTCAGACGAAGCCAGTCATAGCTCAGGCCTTGTTCCAGTGCACACAAGACCATGAGGAATACCTTCAGGCATATGTCCGAAGGTTCTTGCATCTGAGAGCACAAGCGCCCACAGTGCCCAATGAAATCGTCATTGAGGCCATGATTAAGGGTCTTCGGCCAGGGCCTACGACCCAATACTTCGCCAGGAAACCCCCCAGACTCTAGAGTAGCCGCTTCAAAAAATGGATGAGTACATCTGGGCTGATAATGACTTCCGACAAAGAAGGGAGGAAGCTTATAGATTTTCTGAGATGACTAGGGGCTTCGGAGGAAGAATCCACCCTAGGCATGTCAAATCAATCCACAACTCTAGTCAGAATGATGAAAAAGGAAGCCAGTTTCAGAGGCCACAACACAACTCACAGTCTTCGAGACAGCAGCAAAGCTCCTTCAGGCCACCAGCTCCAAGGGGCAGAGGCGGCAGGAGCTTCGGAGGCAGATATGGGGATCAGCCCAGAAAAATCTATTGCTTGTTCTGTGGTGAAGATAAGGGCCACATGATAAGAACATGCCAGATTACCATTCAAAAGCAAAAAGAGATCGCCGAAGTAGAAGCTCGGCAGAATCAGCCGAATCAGGTCCTACATACTGCTTCGTGCCACTCTCCCTACATACCAAAATATATGGGCAACCAACCTGTAGCTTCTGTTGCTTCAGCAAGCCACTCACAAGCTTCCTGGCCCCAGCTCCCACCGCCACCACCATTGCAACCCACTTACACCCGAAGCCAGCAGCCAGAAGGGCGCCAGCACTCCCAACAACAATGTGACTTCAGGGAGGAGTCCAAAGCTCGTACAGTCAACAACACTGTACCAGAATCAAAGCACATATACTGAGCAATATCCTACTTCTAAAATACTCTTATCTTCTATGCCATTTCGCTTTTTGAATAAGGAACAAGCAATGAAAACTTAGTTTTAATTTCTTGTTGAAAGGGAATTAGGCTTACACCTATTTCCTAAATGATTTTGGTGGTTGAATTGCCCAACACAAATAATTGGACTAACTAGTTTGCTCTAGTGTATAAGTTATACAGGTGCCAAAGGTTCACACTTAGCCAATGAAAAGACCAAGTATTGGGTTCAACAAAGAGAGCAAGGGATAACAGAAGTGTACCCTGGTCTGGCGCACCGGACTGTCTGGTGTGCCACTGGACAGTGTCCGGTGCACCAGGAGACTTCATGCTGAACTTCTCACCTTCGGGAAAGTCCAGAGGCGCTCCGCTATAATTCACCGGACTGTCCGGTGTACACCGGACAGTGTCCGGTGCTCCAAGGAAGAGCGGCTCTGGAACTCGCCAGCCTCGGGAATTTGCTCCGCTATAATTCACCGGACATGTCCGGTGTACACCGGACTGTCCGGTGAGCCAGCGGAGCAACGACTACTTCGCGCCAACGGTCACCTGCAGGCGCATTTAATGCGCGCCAGAAGCGCGCAGAAGTCAGGCACGCGCGAGACGGTGCACCAGACAATCTACAGTGCTTGTCCGGTGTACACCGGACAGCCAGGCGGGCCCAGAAGTCAGAAGCTCCAACGGTCGAATCCCAATGGCCTGGTGACGTGGCTGGCGCACCGGACATGTCCGGTGTGCACCGGACTATCCGGTGCACCATGCGACAGACAGCCCCACCAAACGGCTAGTTTGGTGGTTGGGGCTATAAATACCCCCAACCACCCCACATTCAAGTCATCCAAGTTTTCCAACTTACAACCACTTACAAGAGCTAGGCGCAGCAGCTCGGGCTCTTCCTGCATGCCACAAATGGCCCACAAAAAAGAAGAATCCTAGAACAAAATGGGAGGTCGCTAACCAACTTCTAGGGGAGACATAATTAACAACATTGATCTTGGTTCAATACAAGACACACCCAAGTGATCAAATCCTCTCCCAATTCCACAAAAGCTTTAGTGTTAAGTGAAAGTGATTTGTTGTGTTCTTTTGAGCTCTTGCGCTTGGATCGCTTTCTTCTTTCTCATTCTTTCTTGAGATCAATACTCACTTGTAACCGAGGCAAGAAACACCAATTGTGTGGTGGTCCTTGCGGGGAAGTTTTGTTCCCGGTTGATTTGAGAAGAGAAAGCTCACTCGGTCCGAGGGACCGTTTGAGAGAGGGAAGGGGTTGAAAAAGACCCGGCCTTTGTGGCCTCCTCAACGGGGAGTAGGTTTGTGAGAACCGAACCTCGGTAAAACAAATCCGCGTGTCACACTCTTTATTCGCTTGCGATTTGTTTTGCACCCTCTCTCGCGGACTTGATTATATTTCTAACGCTAACCCGACTTGTAGTTGTGATTAACTTTGTAAATTTTAGTTTCGCCCTATTCACCCCCCTCTAGGCGACTTTCAATTGGTATCAGAGCCCGGTGCTTCATTAGAGCCTAACCGCTCGAAGTGATGTCGGGAGAACACGCCAAGAAGGAGATGGAGACCGGCGAAAAGCCCACTACAAGCCACGGGAAGGCTTCATCGGAAGAGTCCCGCAAGAAGGGAAAGGGGAAGGAGAAGAAAGCTTCTTCCCACAAGTCGCATCGGAGTGGCGACAAGATAAAGAAGATGAGGAAGGTGGTCTACTACGAAACCGACACTTCATCACCTTCCACCTCCGGCTCCGACGCGCCCTCCATAACTTCTAAGCGCCATGAGCGCAAGAAGTTTAGTAAGATCCCCCTACGCTACCCTCGCATTCCTAAACATACACCTTTACTTTCCGTCCCATTAGGCAAACCACCAACTTTTGATGGTGAAGATTATGCTAGGTGGAGTGATTTAATGCGATTTCATCTAACCTCACTCCACAAAAGTATATGGGATGTTGTTGAGTTTGGTGTACATGTACCATCCGTAGGGGATGAAGATTATGATATTGATGAAGTGGCCCAAATCGAGCACTTCAACTCCCAAGCCACAACCATACTTCTCGCCTCTCTAAGTAGGGAGGAGTACAACAAGGTGCAAGGATTAAAGAGCGCCAAGGAAGTTTGGGACGTGCTCAAGACCGCGCACGAGGGTGATGAACTCACCAAGATCACCAAGAGGGAAACGATCGAGGGGGAGCTCGGTCGCTTCCGTCTTCGCCAAGGGGAGAAGCCACAAGATATGTACAACCGGCTCAAGACCTTGGTGAATCAAGTGCGCAACCTCGGGAGCAAAAAATGGGATGACCACGAAGTGGTTAAGGTTATTCTAAGATCTCTTATTTTCCTTAACCCTACTCAAGTACAATTAATTCGTGGCAATCCAAGATATACACTAATGACTCCCGAGGAAGTAATCGGGAATTTTGTGAGCTTTGAATTTATGATCAAGGGCTCACGGAAGATCAACGAGCTTGACGGTCCCTCCACGTCCGAAGCTCAACCGGTTGCATTCAAGGCGACGGAGGAGAAGGAGGAGGAATCTACGCCAAGTAGACAACCAATCGACGCCTCCAAGCTCGACAATGAGGAAATGGCGCTTGTCATCAAAAGCTTTCGCCAAATCCTCAAGCAAAGGAGGGGGAAAGATTACAAGCCCCGCTCCAAGAAGGTTTGCTACAAGTGTGGTAAGCCCGGTCACTTTATTGCAAAATGTCCTATTTCTAGCGACTGTGACAGGGGTGACGACAAGAAGGCGAGAAGAAAGGAGAAGAAGAGGTACTACAAGAAGAAGGGCGGCGATGCCCATGTTTGTCGTGAGTGGGTCTCCGACGAAAGCTCTAGCGACTCCTCCTCCGACGAGGATGCCGCCAACATTGCCGTCACCAAGGGACTTCTCTTCCCCAACGTCGGCCACAAGTGCCTCATGGCAAAGGACGGCAAAAAGAAGAAACTTAAATCTAAATCCTCCACTAGATATGAATCCTCTAGTGATGAAAATGCTAGTGATGAGGAAGATAACTTGCGCACTCTTTTTGCCAACTTAAACATGCAACAAAAGGAGAAACTAAATGAATTAATTAGTGCCATCCATGAGAAGGATGATCTCTTGGACTCCCAAGAGGACTTCCTAATCAAGGAAAACAAAAAGCATGTTAAAGTTAAAAATGCTTATGCTCTAGAAGTTGAAAAATGTGAAAAATTATCTAGTGAGCTAAGCACTTGCCTTGAGACGATCGACAACCTTAGAAATGAAAATGCTAATTTATTAGCTAAGGTTGATTCAAATGTTTGTGATGTTTCAATTCCCAATCTTAGAAATAATAATGATGATTTGCTTGCTAAGATTGAAGAGTTGAATATGTCTCTTGCTAGCCTTAGGTTTGAAAATGAAAAATTGCTTGCTAAGGCTAAAGAATTAGATGTTTGCAATGTTACAATTTCCGACCTTAGAACTAAAAATGATATATTGCATGCTAAGGTTGTAGAATTAAAATCTTGCAAACTCTCTACATCTACCGTTGAGCACACTTCTATTTGTACTAGATGTAGAGATGTTGATGTTAATGCTATACATGATCACATGGCTTTAATTAAACAACAAAATGATCATATAGCAAAACTAGATGCTAAAATTGCCGAGCATGAAATTGAAAATGAAAAATTTAAATTTGCTCATAGTATGCTTTATAGTGGGAGACGCCCTTGAAAGGGAAATGTGCCCTTGGGCCATTTCTAAGTATTTTGGTGATTTAGTGTCCAACACAAGTGCCTAATTGTAAAAAGGTGGACAAAGTACAAATCAAGGATAAAGGTATGTTTCTCAGAATTAGTACATTGTTTTGTGGACTAATGTATTGTGTCTAAGTGCTGGAAACAGAAAAAATCGAGTTGGAGAAGAGATGGCTCGAGCAGCCAAAGTCTGCTCAGTCTGGGTGCACCGGACTGTCCGGTGGTGCACCGGACAGTGTCCGGTGCGCCAGGCTGGCTCGAGAAAAGTTGCTGCTCTCTGGACTTCGACGGCGGTGTACGGCTATAATTCACCGGACTGTCCGGTGGTGCACCAGACTGTCCGGTGGGCCGTTCACAGGCGAACTCGTCGCTCTCGGGATTTTACCGGCGACGTACGGCTATAATTCACCGGACTGTCTGGTGTGCACTGGACTGTCCGGTGAGCCAACGGTCGGCCGGACCAACGGTCGGCCGCGCGATCTGCGCGGGACACGTGGCCGAGCCAACGGCTAGAAGGGGGCACCGGACTGTCCGGTGTGCACCGGACATGTCCGGTGCGCCAACGGCTCTTAGGCTGCCAATGGTCGACTGCGCTGGTTTTGGAAAGAAATCGGGCACCGGACAGTGTCCGGTGTGCACCAGACTGTCCGGTGCGCCAGTCGACAGAAGGCAAGATCAGCCTTCCTAGATTGCTCTCAACGGCTCCTAGCTGCCTTGGGGCTATAAAAGGGACCCCTAGGCGCATGGAGGAGACCACCAAGCATCCTTTGAGCACTATTGATCACTCACACATCATTCTTGCGCACTTGGTTGCCATTCTAGTGATTTGAGCCCCGTTCTAGTGTGCTAGTCTTTTGAGCTCAAGTCTGGGTATTGTGTGTGCGTATTTGCTGTGATCTTTGTGTCTTGTGTGAGTTGCTAATCCCTCCCTTGCTCCGTGTTCTTTGTGAATTTCAAGTGTAAGGGCGAGAGGCTCCAAGTTGTGGAGATTCCTCGCAAACGGGATTGAGAAAAAGCAAGCAAAACACCGTGGTATTCAAGTGGGTCTTTGGACCGCTTGAGAGGGGTTGATTGCAACCCTCGTCCGTTGGGACGCCACAACGTGGAGTAGGCAAGCGTTGGTCTTGGCCGAACCACGGGATAACCACCGTGCCATCTCTGTGATTGATCCTTGTTGGTTATTGTGTTTTGTTGAGGATTCCTCTCTAGCCACTTGGCAATTATTGTGCTAACGATTAACCAAGTTTTGTGGCTTAAGTTTTCAAGTTTCACAGGATCACCTATTCACCCCCCTCTAGGTGCTCTCAATTGGTATCAGAGCCGTTCTCTTCACAAAGGGACTAACCGCCCGAAGAGATGGATCCTAAGGGGAAGGGTATCGTGATCAACGATAAAGAGAAGGAATCCTTCGTCAACGAGTCGAAGGATGACAAGCCTACCGACTTTGGCTCGGGCCATAGACAGAAAGAAGGGAAGAAGAAGAAGACGAGGCGCATCAAGGAGATCATCTACTACGACGACAGCGATGAGTCCACTTCTTCCCACAAGGACAACGACGACAACGACTACGACAAACGAAAGACGGTTAACTCGAACTTTTCTTTCGATTATTCACGTATTCCTCAAAGTGCAAATGCTCATTTATTATCTATTCCACTTGGTAAACCTCCTCATTTTGATGGAGAGGACTACGGATTTTGGAGCCACAAAATGCGTAGTCACCTATTCTCTCTCCATCCTAGTATATGGGAGATTGTAGAGAGTGGAATGCACTTTGATAGTTCGGATAGTCCCATGTTCATTAATGAGCAAATTCATAAGAATGCACAAGCTACTACTGTTCTTCTAGCTTCATTGTGCAGGGATGAATATCACAAAGTGAGCGGCTTGGATAACGCCAAGCAGATCTGGGACACCCTCAAGATTTCTCATGAGGGGAACGACGTCACCTTGCTCACCAAAATGGAGTTGGTGGAGGGCGAGCTTGGACGGTTCGCGATGATAAGGGGCGAGGAGCCAACTCAAACATACAACCGGCTCAAGACCCTTATCAACAAAATAAGGAGCTACGGAAGCACGCGATGGACGGACCACGACGTCGTCCGACTGATGCTAAGGTCTTTTACCGTTCTTGATCCTCATTTGGTGAATAATATTCGTGAGAATCCCAGGTACACCAAAATGTCGCCCGAAGAAGTCCTTGGAAAATTCGTGAGCGGGCGAATGATGATCAAGGAGGCGAGGTACGTGGACGACGCTTTGAATGGTCCGATCAACGAGCTGCAACCCCTTGCTCTAAAGGCAACAAGAAGCAAGGAGGCGCTACCTAGCAAGGTGGCACAAATCGAGGCGGCTGGACTTAATGATGAAGAGATGGCCCTCATCATCAAGAGATTCAAGACGACGCTTAAAGGTCGCAAGGGACAGCCAAGCAAGACCAAAGCCAAGGGGAAGTGCTCATGCTTCAAATGCGGTAAGCTTGGTCATTTTATTGCTAACTGTCCCGACAATGATAGTGATCAGGATCAAGGGAACAAGAGGGAGAAGAAGAAAAACTATAAGAAGGCAAAGGGCGAGGCTCATCTTGGCAAGGAGTGGGATTCAGATTGCTCCTCGTCCGACTCCGACAATGAAGGACTCGCCGCCACCGCCTTCAACAAGTCATCCCTCTTCCCCAACGAACGTCACACATGCCTTATGGCAAGGGAGAAGAAGGTATGTACTCGAGACTCTACTTATGCTTCTTCAAGTGAGGATGAATCTAGTGATGAGGATGAAATAGATTATTCATGTCTATTTAAGGGCCTAGATAGAACCAAGGTAGATAAAATTAATGAATTAATTGATGCCTTGAATGATAAGAATAGGCTTCTAGAAAAACAAGAAGATTTGTTGTATGAAGAACATGACAAATTTATAGAAGCACAAAAATCTCATGCTTTAGAAGTTAAAAGAAATGAAATGCTTTCATGTGAATTATCTTCGTGCCATGAGACAATTTCTAGCTTAAGGAGCATTAATGATGATTTGAATGCTAAGTTAGAAATAGCTAGTAAATCAACAACTTGTGTAGAAAATGTTGTTATTTGCAATAGATGTAAAGATTTTGATATTGATGCTTGTAGTGAACACATAGCTTCTATTGCAAAGTTAAACGATGAATTGGCTAGTCTTAATGCCCAACTTAAGGCTAGCAAAAGTGATTTTGATAAACTAAAATTTGCTAGGGATGCCTACACGATTGGTAGACACCCCTCAATTAAGGATGGGCTTGGCTTCAAGAGGGAAGCCAAGAACTTAACAAGCCATAAGGCTCCCATCTCCGCCAAGGAGAAAGGGAAGGCCCCTATGGCAAGTAGTACTAAAAAGAACCATGCTTTTATGTACAATGATAGAAGACAGTCTCATAGGAGTTGTAATGCTTTTGATTCACATGCCTATGATTCTTATGCCATGTATGCTTCTAGTTCTTCCTATATGCATGATAGAGATATGCCTAGGAAAAGTATGCATCATGTGCCTAGAAAGAATTTTGTTCATGCTCCTAGGAAAGTTATGAATGGTCCCTCTACAATTTATCATGCTTTGGATGCTTCCTTTGCTATTTGTAGAAAGGATAGGAAGATAGTTGCTAGGAAATTAGGGGCAAAATGCAAGGGTGATAAAACTTGCATTTGGGACCCTAAGGAAATTGTGACTAACCTTGTAGGACCCAACAAGAGTTGGGTACCTAAGACCCAAGCCTAAATTTGCCTTGCAGGTTTATGCATCCGGGGGTTCAAGCTGGATTATCGACAGCGGATGCACAAACCATATGACGGGGGAGAAGAAGATGTTCACCTCCTACGTCAAGAATAAGGATTCCCAAGATTCAATCATATTCGGTGATGGGAACCAAGGCAAGGTGAAAGGTTTAGGCAAGATTGCAATATCAAATGAGCATTCTATCTCTAATGTGTTTTTAGTTGAGAGTCTTGGGTATAATTTACTATCTGTTAGTCAGTTATGTAATATGGGATATAATTGTTTATTTACAAATGTAGATGTGTCTGTCTTTAGAAGATGTGATGGTTCACTAGCTTTTAAGGGTGTACTAGACGACAAACTTTATTTGGTTGATTTTGCAAAAGAAGAGGCCGGTCTAGATGCATGCTTAATGGCTAAGACTTGCATGGGCTGGTTGTGGCATCGCCGCTTAGCTCATGCGGGGATGAAGAACTTACACAAGCTTCTAAAGGGAGAACACGTGATAGGTCTAACCAATGCTACTTTCGAAAAGATAGACCTTGTGCAGCTTGTCAAGCAGGTAAACAAGTGGGAGGAGCACATCACAGCAAGAATGTGATGACCACATCAAGACCCCTGGAGCTGCTACATATGGACCTCTTCGGACCCGTCGCCTATCTAAGCATAGGAGGAAGTAAGTATGGTCTAGTTATTGTTGATGACTTTTCCCGCTTCACTTGGGTGTTCTTTTTGCAGGATAAGTCTGAAACCCAAGGGACCCTCAAGCGCTTCCTAAGGAGAGCTCAAAATGAGTTTGAGCTCAAGGTGAAGAAGATAAGGAGCGACAACGGGTCCGAGTTAAAGAACCTTCAAGTGGAAGAGTTTCTTGAGGAGGAAGGGATCAAGCACGAGTTCTCCGCCCCTACACACCACAACAAAATGGTGTGGTAGAGAGGAAGAACAGGACGCTCATCGATATGGCGAGGACGATGCTTGGAGAGTTCAAGACCCCCGAGTGCTTTTGGTCGGAAGCCGTAAACACGGCTTGCCACGCCATCAACAGGGTCTACCTTCATCGCCTCCTCAAGAAGACGTCATATGAGCTTCTAACCGGTAACAAACCCAATGTATCTTACTTTCGTGTATTTGGGAGCAAATGCTACATTCTTGTGAAGAAGGGTAGAAATTCTAAGTTTGCTCCCAAAGCTGTAGAAGGGTTTTTGTTAGGTTATGACTCAAATACAAAATCGTATAGGGTCTTCAACAAATCATCGGGTTTGGTTGAAGTCTCTAGCAACGTTGTATTTGATGATACTAATGGCTCTCCAAGAGAGCAAGTTTTTGATCTTGATGATGTAGATGAAGAAGATGTTCTGACGGCCGCTATACGAACCATGGCGATTGGTGATGTACGACCACAGGAACAAAAGGAGCAAGATCAACCTTCTTCCTCAACTATGGTGCATCCCCCAACTCAAGACGATGAACAGGTTCATCAACAGGAGGCGTGTGATCAAGGGGGAGCACAAGATGATCATGTGATGGAGGAAGAAGCGCAACCGACACCTCCAACCCAAGTTCGAGCGATGATTCAAAGGGATCATCCCGTCGATCAAATTCTGGGTGATATTAGCAAGGGAGTAACTACTCGATCTCGATTAGTTAATTTTTGTGAGCATTACTCCTTTGTCTCTTCTATTGAGCCTTTCAGGGTAGAAGAGGCCTTGCTAGATCCGGACTGGGTGTTGGCCATGCAAGAGGAGCTCAACAACTTCAAGAGAAATGAAGTTTGGACGCTGGTGCCTCGTCCTAAGCAAAATGTTGTGGGAACCAAGTGGGTGTTCCGCAACAAACAAGACGAGCACGGAGTGGTGACAAGAAACAAGGCTCGACTTGTGGCAAAAGGTTATGCCCAAGTCGCAGGTTTGGACTTTGAGGAGACTTTTGCTCCTGTGGCTAGGCTAGAGTCCATTTGTATTTTGCTAGCATATGCCGCTCACCATTCTTTCAGGTTGTTCCAAATGGATGTGAAGAGCGCTTTCCTCAACGGGCCAATCAAGGAGGAGGTGTACGTAGAACAACCCCCTGGCTTCGAGGATGAACGGTACCCCGACCACGTATGTAAGCTCTCTAAGGCGCTCTATGGACTTAAGCAAGCCCCAAGAGCATGGTATGAATGCCTTAGAGATTTCTTAATTGCTAACGCTTTCAAGGTTGGGAAAGCCGATCCAACTCTTTTCACTAAGACTTGTGACGGTGATCTTTTTGTGTGCCAAATTTATGTCGATGACATAATATTTGGTTCTACTAATAAAAAGTCTTGTGAAGAGTTTAGCAGGGTGATGACGCAGAAATTCGAGATGTCGATGATGGGCGAGTTGAACTATTTCCTTGGGTTCCAAGTGAAGCAACTCAAGGACGGCACCTTCATCTCCCAAATGAAGTACACGCAAGACTTGCTGAAGCGGTTTGGGATGAAGGACGCCAAGCCCGCAAAGACTCCGATGGGGACCGACGGACACACCGACCTCAACAAAGGAGGTAAGTCCGTTGATCAAAAGGCATACCGGTCAATGATAGGATCGTTACTTTACTTATGTGCTAGTAGACCGGATATTATGCTTAGCGTATGCATGTGTGCTAGATTTCAATCCGATCCTAAGGAGTGTCACTTAGTGGCGGTAAAGCGAATTCTTAGATATTTAGTTGCTACGCCTTGCTTCGGGATCTGGTATCCAAAGGAGTCTACCTTTGACTTAATCGGATATTCAGATTCCGACTATGCTGGATGTAAGGTCGATAGGAAGAGTACATCGGGGACGTGCCAATTCTTAGGAAGGTCCCTGGTGTCATGGAACTCTAAGAAACAAACTTCCGTTGCCCTATCCACCGCTGAGGCCGAGTATGTTGCCGCAGGACAGTGTTGCACGCAACTACTTTGGATGAGGCAAACCCTCAGGGACTTTGGCTACAATCTGAGCAAAGTCCCACTCCTATGTGATAATGAGAGTGCTATCCGCATGGCGGAAAATCCTGTTGAACACAGCCGCACAAAGCACATAGACATCCGGCATCACTTTTTGAGAGACCACCAGCAAAAGGGAGATATCGAAGTGTTTCATGTTAGCACCGAAAACCAGCTAGCCGATATCTTTACCAAGCCTCTAGATGAGAAGACCTTTTGCAGGTTGCGTAGTGAGCTAAATGTCCTAGATTCGCGGAACTTGGATTGATTCATAGCATACATGTGTTTATGCCTTTGATCATGTTCCTTATGCATTTTGTTGCTCAATAATGGTGCTCAAGTTGTATAAACACTCCTAGGACCTCACAAGTCCATTGCAAAGTGATGCACACGTTTAGGGGGAGATGTGTTACAACTTGACACTTTGAGACTAACCATGTGCTTGAGTTTGCTTGATTTAGTCTCAAAGGAAGATTGAAAGGGAAAAGGTGGACTTGGACCATGCAAGACTTCCACTGCACTCCGATAAGAGGGTAACTTATTCCAAGTTCATCTTTATGACCTGATTGCCTTTGCACTCTTATTTGAAGATTTTGGTGAGGCAATGGGGTTTACAGGCCAAGATTGATTCCGTTTTGGTGCTTGATGCCAAAGGGGGAGAAAATAAAGGCCAAAGCAATAGATGGATCAGCTACCACTTGAGAAATTTTGAAAATAGTAGATTAGAGCTTTTGGTTTGTCAAAACTCTTTTATTGTCTCTTATGTCAAAAGTTGGCCTCTTGTGGGGAGAAGTGTTGATTATGGGAAAAAGGGGGAGTTTTTGAAATCCTTAATCAAATTTCTTTGGAAAACCTCTCTTTATGTCTCTACAAGTGGTTTTGACTTAGAGATAGGAATTTGAGTTTGATTTGCAAAAACAAACCAAGTGGTGGCATAGAGTGATCCATATATGTCAAATTTGAATCAAATTAATTTGAGTTCTTATTTGAGGTGATTTTGTACTTGTTCTACTTGCTTTATGTTGTGTTGGCATAAATCACCAAAAAGGGGGAGATTGAAAGGGAAATGTGCCCTTGGGCCATTTCTAAGTATTTTGGTGATTTAGTGTCCAACACAAGTGCCTAATTGTAAAAAGGTGGACAAAGTACAAATCAAGGATAAAGGTATGTTTCTCAGACTTAGTACATTGTTTTATGGACTAATGTATTGTGTCTAAGTGCTGGAAACAGAAAAAATCGAGTTGGAGAAGAGATGGCTCGAGCAGCCAAAGTCTGCTCAGTCTGGGTGCACCGGACTGTCCGGTGGTGCACCGGACAGTGTCCGGTGCGCCAGGCTGGCTCGAGAAAAGTTGCTGCTCTCGGGATTTCACCGGTGACGTACGGCTATAATTCACCGGACTGTCCGGTGGGCCAACGGTCGGCCGCGCGATCTGCGCGGGACACGTGGTCGTCCCAACGACTAGAAGGGGGCACCGGACTGTCCGGTGTGCACCGGACATGTCCGGTGCGCCAACGGCTCTTAGGCTGCCAACGGTCGACTGCGCTGGTTATGGAAAGAAATCGGGCACCGGACAGTGTCCGGTGTGCACCGGACTGTCCGGTGCGCCAGTCGACAGAAGGCAAGATCAGCCTTCCTAGATTGCTCTCAACGGCTCCTAGCTGCCTTGGGGCTATAAAAGGGACCCCTAGGCGCATGGAGGAGAAAACCAAGCATCCTTTGAGCACTATTGATCACTCACACATCATTCTTGCGCACTTGGTTGCCATTCTAGTGATTTGAGCCCCGTTCTAGTGTGCTAGTCTTTTGAGCTCAAGTCTGAGTATTGTGTGTGCGTATTTGCTGTGATCTTTGTGTCTTGTGTGAGTTGCTAATCCCTCCCTTGCTTCGTGTTCTTTGTGAATTTCAAGTGTAAGGGCGAGAGGCTCCAAGTTGTGGAGATTCCTCGCAAACGGGATTGAGAAAAAGCAAGCAAAACACTGTGGTATTCAAGTGGGTCTTTGGACCGCTTGAGAGGGGTTGATTGCAACCCTCGTCCGTTGGGACGCCACAACGTGGAGTAGGCAAGCGTTGGTCTTGGCCGAACCACGGGATAACCACCGTGCCATCTCTGTGATTGATCCTTGTTGGTTATTGTGTTTTGTTGAGGATTCCTCTCTAGCCACTTGGCAATTATTGTGCTAACGATTAACCAAGTTTTGTGGCTTAAGTTTTCAAGTTTCACAGGATCACCTATTCACCCCCCTCTAGGTGCTCTCACAGTCGCGAATACATCCCAATATCTCTTCGTCGACCCCACCGAAGAGTATGGATCCGGGACGGTAACCGCAGGATATAGCAAACTCTTTCAATTCTAATCTGTCCTCTTCGGAAAGTAGTTGGCCACCCAGGTGACGAAGGTCGAAATCCTTATCTTCCAAAGAGGCATCTTCAATCCTTTTCCCCTTGTCAGAAGGCGTTGTGGCTACGTTCTCTTCAGCAACCACATTTGATATGAGTCCATCAATTTCCGACATTGTGGTTGCGAGTTCGTCAGCTTCGGCTCCAGTGGTATCTTCGGCATCGATAGGCATAGCTGTTTTTGCCGCCAAAGTTGGGGGCGACATCTGCTCAATAGCTTGCATCACATTTATCATCCGCCGTTTTTTCTGCCCCCGGCCTTCTCCTCCGTAGATGGAGCGGTTTCCTTTGATTGCAAGAGGCTAGTCAGATCTAACCTTAGAGGACTTAGCAGTGCAAATGGTATGGATTCATTCATTACCTTCAGAATTTCCGAAACTTCAGTAGTAGAGGGTGAAGGAGGACCTATAGTCTTCTCTGGCACATCTTGTACCTTCGTATCCGCGGAAGATATCCTGACGAGTTTACGCTTCTTGGGAGTCGAATCCTACGGCTCCGAGAGAGTCTTCTTTTTCTTCGAAGCTTTCTGGTCCTCCTTGATAGATCAGGTAGCTTGCCTACCTAGAATACTGACAACCCTTTTTCTTTTGACCCCTCTGGCCCCTTCGTCAAGCCTTTCATAGTCAGGATACTCAAAGTTAAGAGCATCCATAACACGGTTCAACCTTTGTTTTGGCCGGGAGCCGAAGGCAGCAGTCATCAACTGGTCTTCCTTCTTCGTATAGTTCCCAAGAATCTCGTTGCACATTTTTTCTATCAATTCTAGCCATTCAGTGCATGGCTCTTTAAATGTCTTCTGAAATTTGAAGCGGTAAGGGAGTCAGACAAGTTCGTACTTTTTCCCTTCTTCCTTCTTCTTTGGCATTCCCCATCCGCTAGAGGTTGGGAAAGTTCTGTTTGCCAAGTATTCCTGCACTAAATCCCTAGTGCCAATATGCCCAGCCACCACCCTGAATTCTACTTCGGCTAGTTGGCATGGGGAGCCGAGTTGCATGTTGCATAGTGGTCTCGTCATGCTGAAGCTTAATTTCAAAGAGCTCATCACCATATCATAAGCTTCTCTCTTTTCTTCTCGTCATCTTTCACATAAAACCACTCATTAGTCTAGCCAGTAGGCCATTTGGTGCGGTATCCAATCACAGGGGCCTTCGTATATTTTTGATATGCAAAATTATAGCACCCAAAGTTTTTTGTGCAGACCATCGGCTCTGGCCTTTGTCTGATAGTGAAGTTCGTGCACTCGATAGAACCCTTCGGCATTGGCACTTTTACCTTGGCTTTGGAGAGCCCATATGTAAATGCTAAGCCTAACAATAGCATTTGGGGTCAGCTGGTGGAGATATATCTCAAATCTTTTCAAAACTTCCCCTATCATATCGTACAGGGGAACCGAAGCCCCGCCCTGAAGAAGCTCTTGAACACAACAACCTCATCATCTTTTGGCTCCGAAATTACTTCTTCCCCAGCAAAGTGAATCAATCCATCTTCATTTTCTCCAAAGTACCCTAGCTTCTTCATCACAACCAAGTCCTCTACTGTTACGGTGGATCTTCCAAATTCAATGTGACTAGGTTTGGTTGGGCTCAGAATATTGTTGTCCTCTTCACTCTCATTGTCACTCCCGACCTCAGCCTCAGTCTGTTCAGCTTCGACATTAGGGGTATCTTTGGTAGTAGGTCCCTCTTGCACAACTAGACCTGAGCGCCTCATCATTTTTGATATGGGCGCTGTTTCAGTCATTTTAGTTTCGTCTCCCTCACAGGACACCATGGCAGTAGACCTTACTCTGGCCATTTCAGTTTTCAGTTTCCTTCAGACGAAGCTAATCTTAAGTGATGAAGCGCTTGTTGAAAGCACAATGCAGAGAGCTTTGACTTCGGTTAAAATTTTCAACAGCACAACAATGCAATGGCAATGAATGTTGTGGTAACTTGTCACCAACCTGTCTGTTTATATAGTCCTACAAGAGAAGAAGGCGAACCGCCACAGCGCGCACACTAGCTGAACGGTGGACTGGCCAGTGCTCATAATATTTTAATCGTTTTTTGATAACAAGCTTAGGGAAGGTGTTTTTTGGACCTTCGGAATTCCGAAGCCTTTGTGTTTTTCGCGGACCGAGCTCGTTATGAAAAAATGATCTAGCACCGTGAAGGGGCTACTGTTGGGGGTCTTCTTCTCCGCCAAAGGTCCTCAAGACAAAAACACCTACCGCAAAATGAAATAGAGGTCGACCCTTCTTCTGCCGAAGGTTCTCAAGACGAAGACCTTGCGTAGAAGCAACGATGCAGAATGCCGAAGCTATCATCAGCTTCAGTTCAACTCAAGCAGAAGAAGAAAAGACCAGATGGACCTTAGTAATCCAGGTCGTCTGTAGATAACGTTGAGGGTCATGAATGTAATTTCACCCGGGTTGCATCCCGTTCCTATAAATAGATGAACAATAACACCGAACTGTTCACGCTGAATTGTAATCAATCTCACACGTCTTCACCTTCGAGCAAGCTGAAGGTATCAATGTAATATTAATACTGTTAATATTCATACATGTTTTATGGAATGCAAATATGAATAAAATATTGAGATGCAGTTACTGTTTTCATCCTTTTGCATTCCTATTCACATGTTAAATGATGAAGGTATGTCCTTCTTGACCTTCGTCTGATGAGCATTATACTCATGTGGAATTAATGCTTCGGAAGACGAATGTCCATAATAATTAACAATTGTATTGCCTTGTTCTTGACCTACAACATTCGAGAACAAGTGACCAACATCTACCTTGCTCTTTAGCTTCCACATTTATATTAAGCATTTAAGTTTCAATCTTGTCTTTGTAATTAGATTGTTTAGGATTGGAACTTATACCGTGCGACAGAGATAGGAACACAGTTTGTACATTCTAGATTGTTTATTTGCATAGGTTTTGCTCTAGGGATTTATTTGTGGCCTAGTTTAGAGAAAGTTTTAAAAGTCCTAATTCACCCCCGTTTCCTTCAGGTGAGACTACATTTTCCTCTCCATAAGATGTTAGTGGAAGTCCTTAAAAGTTTGAAATATATCTTCATCAGCTTACCCCCAAGGCTCTGATTATAGTGGGTTTTTTATCTGGGTAGTGAGGAGTCAGGGCATAGAGCTGGATGCCGATTGTTTTTGCAACATCCATGAGCTTCATTATCAGATGAAGGCTACTGGAAAAGAGCAGTACTACAATAATTTTGGTTGTTATACATTCGTATATCGGTCAGATATCAGGTGTCATGTCCAGACTTTTTGAAAAAAGTCACGGGGCTCATGGATGAAGCCACCGTCCGGTGCACTCTCCATTGGCCGGCGAAGGTCTCCGTCGTACGGGGCAGTATGCCGCCAGCCTGGGGTGACCGTAAGGTAGGGAAAGAAGGAAGTTGTTTGGCCGTCGATCGACGATCGGATAGACCCGATGCGATTTCGCTTTAATTAAAGCTGAACTGTAGGTATATGAACCTACGACCAATATTCGGTACCAGTTCGAGATCTAGAAGACCTAATCCAGGCCCTTGGAGCAAGATCCAATGGCTCGATACTTGTTCGGCGTGGATGTTTTTTCTAAAGAGCCCCTAGAGTTCTACGTATTAAAATCTGCCATCCTTTTCTGAGTGAAAATAAATATAATTAAATCATGTTTTTAGATACACCACTGAGCTAAATCTAGGTATAAAAATAATATTAATGCCCTAAAAACTTATATAATCAATAACTTTCACGTTTTAGCTCCAATTTTAGAGACTCTCGAACCTACTGTTTCGTTGCGACGCATAGAATCCTATTATGCAGTATGTTCTGATGTTTGGTGTGATGTTAATTTTGTCCATACACTATTTTTTTGTAATGTTGCGAGTAAACGAACAAGCGACAGAGGAACCAGAGGCTCAGCAGGTTGCAGATTCTGAGCAGGAGCTTGTTGAAGGCAAGTTGTGCCCTTGATCACTCTTATTTACCTAATAATGTTCTCTATAATCACCGTGACATGCTCAGATTAATTTGATTTGACCTAATAGATTACCTTAGTTTTGTCTACCATATACCTTGCAAATAGATGAACTATTGGGTAGTCTTGCTATTGCTCTACATGGCTTTGGGATTCATGCTATATACAAATTATGATCATGTTTTATTATTGTTGGATTATTTATTGCTCATGATAAGATTATATTATTAATTGGAACATGGAGCTTAACCCGATAATACACTGCTACCACAAGGGTGGAATGTGACACCCTTGGCTAACTAATTAGAAAAGCTAATGGAGGAGTGCCTTACCCGAAAGGGGCAACCACAGTGTGAGGAGCTACCGATATAGGGAGGTTCTTGGACGATCATGTTGTGATGGCTTTTCAGTCGAGGGATTCCTATATCACCCCTTCTCGCAGAAAACGTAGCGGGTTTTCTGAAGCTAGTGAAACTTTGTAAAGGCCTCGTAGTGGAACCCTGCCTTGTCTCCTCAGTAGAGATGAATGGGACTCGAGACCCCTTGACAAATGGGTAACACGACTTGCGGGTACAACCTCTACAGACTGTAAAACAGGTATATTAGTCGTGCTCACGTTCATGAGTGGCTCAGGACTCTCGCATAATTAACTTATAAAAATTAAACTTAATCTATCATTTGCATTGCATTGTGGAATTTATTATTTATTGTGATCTATTATTTAATTGGTTGGTATACACTTATACTTAGTAACTGCTAATAAAACTTTGACCAATTTATTAAAAGCAATGCTCAACTTTATGTCACACCCGGGTTCTAGGGGTCACCAAAACCTGGGCGTGAGATAATCACCAAGTGTGCTAGGATCAAGTCTCGCACATATGATGACTCATGGTACAGAAACAAATGTCACATCTTTACTATATAATAGGAGTTCTGTACAAAATAGATAAATAATTACATCATACGGAGATAACGATCCAGCAACACAAAGTTGACTGTGAGACGACGGCCTAGACCACTCACGAACTCCTCACAACATCCTTCATGCGCCTCATCCAGTGGTACCGGTTCTTGACCTGGGGGGATGTGAGTACAGCAAGGGTGAGCTCACATACGTTCATCGCTCAACAAGTTGTGGGGAATAATGTGCATGAACTCACCAAAGTGGGAGCTCATGTGAAGTGTAAGGCTTACCAAAGGAGATGGTTATAGCTGAGCATTGCTTTTAGAGTTGGTCAAAATTTTATTAGCAGTTACTAAGTATAAGTAGATACCAACCCAATTAAGTAAGAGATCACAATTGATAATAACACCTACGATGCAATGCATATGAAAAATTAAGTTTAGTTCCATAGATTAATCATGCGAGAGTCCTGAGGTGCTCATGACCGCGGGCATGGCTGATATATCAGTTTTACACTCTGCACAGGTTGCGCCCTTTACCCACAAGTCGTGTATCCCGTCTAGCCTAGGTTAGCCAAACCCTTAGACACTTCCGAGGTGAATGGCTAGGGATCCACTACGAGGCCTTTACAAAGTTCCACTAGCTTCAGAAAACCCGCTACAGTTTCTAGGAAGGGCAATATAGGAATCCCTCGTCCAAAAAGCCATCGCAGCATGATCGACCTGAGAACTTCCCTATACACAACTCCCCTACTGCCCTTGCCCCTTTCGAGTAAGGTAGTCCTCCACTAGCTTTCCTAATTAGTCAGCCAAGGGCGTCCCATTCCACCCTTGTGGTAGCACGTGTTTCTCAAGTTAAGCTCCATGTTACAATTAACACAATGATCTTGTCATGAAAAATAATTAAAACAACAGTATAATTAGAACATGATCATAATGCAATATCAATCCCAAAACCAGATAGAGCAATAACATAACAACCCAAAAAGTTCAGTGGTAAACAAGGTGTGGGATAAACAAGTCTAGGGAAACCTATTATGTCCCATCAGATTAACCTGAGCATGTCACAATGATTAACAGGAACATTATTGGGTAAAAAAGAGTGATCAAGGGCACAACTTGCCTTAGACTTGAGATTCCCAGGTACCAACTTGTACTTCAAGTGACTCGCAACCTCGCTGCTAATCGTAGCAATACAAATAGACATAGTATAGACAAAAATTAACATGACACCAAACATAAGCACAAATTGCATAATGATGTTCTACACGATGCTACGAGATTGTAGGTTCGAGAATGGCTAAAATCGGAGTTACGGTTAAAGAGTTATGATTTTCTGAAGTCTTAGGTGATTTAAATAATAAAACACATTCTATGTTAATTAATATTAATCATGCCAGAAATATTATGAAGAGATAACTAATTTATCTTTAATCCAGGTTATAACTCCACTAGAAGTTATACTTTAATTAACTATAGTTATAGATATATTAATTTTGATTATAATAATTAATCTACTAAGCATAGGTTGAATGAATGCTTATTTCTGAAAACATGTTATTTGATAAAATATTGTGACGAAAGCATAGGCAACTTTATTATGAAGCTAACGCATCTTGAACGGACCAAATAGGAGTTAAAATGTGAAAGTTATAGATAAAATGGGATTGTAGATCATTTAGTATTATTTTTATATTAAGGATTAGTTCTTGGGGGTGCATCAGCAAAGTCACAGAGACTAATGTGCAAAGGTCCACCCCAGCGAGGGACAACGGGTTAGTAAAGAAAAATTCCAGGGACCCAACTGCAAAGTTATGCGACCGCATAAACACGAGCTCGATCTGGCCATTGGATCTGATATCCAAGCCAGAAAGAGACCTCGAACCGGTATGCATTACAGAGCCTTAGATCCCGATCCAACGGGCGAAAATTGATCCGCAATCAGATACGCAAGGGCACGATCCCAACCGCCAGATCCAAGATCTATGGATCAAATTTAAATTGCTCGAGATGGTTTTCCACGCGTCCGATTCCTAGCTAACGGCTGCGATCAGATTCACCGAACCGGTAGACCTGTGTTTTAATCGCAGCCGCCCAAACTCGAATCAACGACCAGGATTTCCTCCGTTATCATCTCTCACCCCACCCAACCTAGGACGACGGTGCACGGACCGCTACAGCGACGCCATGGCTGGAGTTGCCCCGATTCCGCGCCAGTGATAAAAAACCCAATCCGCACGGTGATACACATAGCCTAGAACCTGACGGATCCGAGCGGGGTAATGTACCGGCGGAAGAAGCGACGAGTTTCCCTGCCCACGCACGCGAGCAGCCGCACAGTGATACCATTGCTCCGGCGAGCAATTCATCGACCCACGCTCATTAAATCACGTACCAAGTTTAGAGCTTGACCGACGAGCACCAAGGATCGCTCCCGATTCCACAGCGAGGCTTAGGCTGCGGTCAAGCTTGGTTCGGCTGGCAACGACGATGAGCGTTCTTGGCACAAGCTCATGATGGCGACATGCTAGCTTGGGTTCCATGGGCAGGGCTCGACACATTGGGTTGGGGAGGACAATGAGACCGTGACACCCGATTTATACCCCAGTAGCGAAGTCCGAGCAAGGGCGCGAGAAGCGAGATCCCCGACGAGGTGGTCGGCATTCTGTTGCAACGCCATCAGAGAGACCAACCTGAAAGATGTGGCCCGCGAGTCAGTGGTGCGGGCATGGAGAAGGAAAGGAGAGGGGCTGACGCGAGGGCTCACCTAGTCAGCGCCCGGACGCGCGGGGTGAGGATTGGGCCACTGCGCGTATGTGAGTTGGACCGGCATGGTGGTGAATTGGGCCAGGGGAACTGGAGTCAACCCAAGCGCACAATTTCACTTTTTTATTTCCTATTTGAATTTCAGATTTGAATTTCTTCCCCGTTTTCAAAATCTAATATTTGATTTCAAATTTGTTTGTGGATTTCATACAGAGATCACACTAGTACACACAGCCTCTATAGTGGCGGTTCTAGAGACGTTTTCACTGGCGCTTTTCAGTGCCGCCAGTGCTAGGGGCCAGTGGAAATCGTCATTTCCACTGGCGGTTATTCTAGAACCGCCAGTGGAAATTCTATTTTCACTGGCGGTTTTCTTTAGCAACCGCCAGTGGAAATGCTGTTTTCACTGGCGGTTTTATAAAGAAAACCGCCAGTGAAAATAGCATTTCCACTGGCGGTTTGTTTTATTTAGCCGCCAGTGGAAAGTTTTCCCGCCTTTTTTTAAATTTATATATATTTACACACACAAAACATATATATATTGATATTAAAAGCAACATGGAATTAAATTCTATCATACATTTATATACATCAAAGTCTTGTTTACAACCATGTATGCATCACACATTATATACATCAAAGTTTTCACTTAAGCTCTAATAACTATCTCGGCTAAGAGATAGTCTACTAATTTCTGTTAGTATTCTAAACTCTGGCAAAGCTAATGTTCCGGAAGCATCGTGATATTTCCCTTCTGCGGGAATTACCTCTTTCAATATGAATGTGCACAGGTCCTCAACTATGCCATACAATGCACCTTCAGTCAAGTTCTCCGGGCTTTCTTGTTGAAATTGCTGTAAAGGAAGTTTATAAACATCATCTATTTATACTCAATAATAACACATTTGCATCTTTAATGACATAAATACATACGTGACTATTACTAATAATACCTTGCCAGGGTTCGTGATGTATCGTCCGTTCATTCTCATGAACTCGCACACGTAGAACCCACATAGGACCGATCCGGGTGGTTGCTTGTGACACTACATAACGGGAGATTGGTTATTTAGTTGCAAGATTGTCCTATGTACGTACATGTATGATATGTATTCATAAATTCACATACTTACCGGCCAGTTATAATGGATGTCTAGTGGCACACCTTTTTTGGACGTGTCGTACTTTCCACCTTGAAACTTATAAAACCTAAATGCCCTGTGATCTCAAATAGAATCACCATGTTATTTGATCAAGTGCACAAATAAAAGTGTAAGTATGAAGTGATATATATATATATAAATATTTTGTTAGTGTATGTTATTTCCCTTTGTTTTTCCTCCATTCTCCTTTATTTCATTTAATTCTAGCAATAATAGATGATTATCACACTTTCCTTTCCCACTTGCTATTTTATTTTATTTTCTTCATTTATAATTTGAGGTCAATTTAAGTTATGATTCCTTTATTCAAATAGAATGCATCAAAAAAATAACATCAGCATAAGATGCACATTTCTTTATTTATTTGTTTGTTATTTGACCAATATAATCCTATTAATTGAATATGCACAAAGAAAGGAAAACCAAATAATCCCCAAAGGTTTCATAATCCCAAAACATCCACTTATATATTTATTTATTTTATTATTTCCCCTTATACAAATTTTGGGCTTTACACTTTAACCCTTATTTGTTGATTAGTCTTAAACTTCACATGAGCCCCCACCGTAAATGAGGTCATGCACATTATTCCCTAGACTTTTGAGCGATGAACATATGTGAGCTCACTCTTGCTGTAACCCCCCTCCTACAGGTGAAGAGTAGGTACCCCGGGAGGAGGACTACTATGATGAGTTTGATGAGATCTAGGCGTCGTCTCCCAGTCAACGATAGGCGCTGAGGAGATAGTTATATTAGTTCGATTTATTATCAGCTATTTTGTAAGACATTTCCATTATGTAATAAAGTTGTGTCATTCGTCTCTATACATTGAGTTGTTATATGTGTTGATCTTGTTTGGCACACATATGAGATGCACCCGGGTTTGTCCTTAAAACCGTGTGTGACAGTCCAGGAACAGATTGGGTTTCTAACATTGTGCGAGTGGAGGAAAAAGATTCTAGTAAGCTCAGAGTATGCAATGATTTTTGTAATCTAAATAGAGCAACTCCTAAATGTGAATATCCTATGCTTGTAGCCGACATTTTAATTAACAATGCATCAGGTAATAGTCATTAGTTTTCTTGATGGCAGTGCCAAACATAATTAAATTTTTATTGCCGAAGAAGATGCTTCTAAAGCGACCTTTATTTGTCTAGGCTTTATTGGTTTATTTGAGTGGGTTGTTATGACATTTGGTTTAAAGAATGCTAGCACTACTTATTAGAGGACTATGAATTTAATATTTCATGAGTTATTAGGCAACATTGTGGAGGTCTATATTGATGATATAGTGGTCAAATCAGTTGTGTTTGATTCCCATCTAGCCGAGCTTTGATAAAATGCGACAGTATGGTATAAAAATGAACCCACGCAAGTGCGCCTTTGAGCTTTGATAAAAAGCGACAGTATGGTATAAAAATGAACCCACATAAGTGTGCCTTTGGGGTATTGGCTGGCAAGTTCTTACGCTTTATTATTCATGAACATGGCATAGAAGTAGATCTCGACCGAATTAGTGCTATTCGGAATATGGGAACTCCAACTTGTAAACTTGAAATGCAAAGATTTCTCACAAGGTAAATTATTTGCGAAGATTTATTTCTAACTTGGCCGGGAAAATTGATGCTATTACTTCTATTCTTCGGCTTAAAAACAATGTCGATTTCACTTGGGGGTAGAGCAACAGTAGGCATTTGATCTTATTAATGATTATTTATCTTCGGTTCTAGTGTTAAAAGTACTAAAGAGTGGGTTGCCTTTTAGGTTATATATTGTGGCAGAGGATAAAGCTATTGGAGCTGTTCTGAGTCAGGAGTCTGAAGAAAAGGAGCATGCCATAACATATCTAAGTCGAAGGTTGGTAGTGAGAGCACCTAGAGGGGGGGTGAATAGGTGATCCTGTGAAAACTTAAACTTATAGCCACAAAAACTTGTTAAGTGTTAGCCCAATAATCGCCAAGTGGCTAGAGAGGAGTCTCAACAAAACACAATACCACAAGAAATCAAACACAGAGATAACACAGTGGTTTATCCCGTGGTTCGGCCAAGACCAACGCTTGCCTACTCCACGTTGTGGCGTCCCAACGGACGAGGGTTGCAATCAACCCCTCTCAAGCGGTCCAAAGACCCACTTGAATACCACGGTGTTTTGCTTTGCTTATCTTTATCCCACTTGCGAGGAATCTCCACAAATTGGAGTCTCTCGCCCTTACACTTAAAGTTCACAAAGAAGCACGGAGTAAGGGAGGGAAGCAACACACACAGATCCACAGCAAAATGCGCACACACACGGCCAAGAATCGAGCTCAAAAGACTATCTCAAAGTTCTCACTAGAACGGAGCTCGAATCACTGAGAATGACAAACGGATGCGCAAAGACTGAGTGTGGATGATCAAGAATGCTCTAAGGTTGCTTGGTTTTCTCCTCCATGCGCCTAGGGGTCCCTTTTATAGCCCCAAGGCAGCTAGGAGCCGTTGAGAGCAATTCTGGAAGGCTGATCTTGCCTTCTGTCATCGGGCGCACCGGACAGTCCGGTGCACACCGGACACTGTCCGGTGCCCGATCTCCTTCCTAAAATGGCGCAGCCGACCGTTGCAGATCTGGGAGCCGTTGGCGCACCGGACAGTCCGGTGCCCCCTTCCGACCGTTGGCTCGGCCACGTGTCGCGCGCGGATTCCGCGGCCGACCGTTGGCCCGGCCGACCGTTGGCTCACCGGACAGTCCGGTGCACACCGGACAGTCCGGTGAATTTTAGCCGTACGCCGTCGGCGAATTCCCGAGAGCGGCCACTTCGCCCGAGGCAGCCTGGCGCACCGGACACTGTCCGGTGCACCACCGGACAGTCCGGTGCCCCAGACCGAAACAGCCTTTTGGCTGTACACAGCCAACTCTTCTCTTTTCTTTTTCTTTCTGTTTCTAACACTTAGACAAGTATATTAGTACACAAAACCAATGTACTAAGACTTAGAAACATACCTTTGCTCTTGTTTTGCACTTTGTCCACCCATGGGCATAGATTCACATTTGAGCACTTGTGTTGACACTCAATCACCAAAATACTTAGAAATGGCCCAAGGGCACATTTCCCTTTCAATCTCCCCCTTTTTTGTGATTTATGCCAACACAACATAAAGCGACTAGAACAAGTGCAATATCACTTCAAATAAAACTCAAATTTATTTTGATTCAATTTTGGCATATATGGATCATCCTTTGCCACCACTTGGTTTGTTTTTGCAAATCAAGCTCAAAATCCTATCTCTAAGTCAAATCCACTTGTAGAGACATAAAGAGAGGTTTTCCAAAGAAATTTTGATTCAAGATTCCAAAAACTCCCCCTTTTTCCCATAATCAACACTTCTCCCCACAAGAAGCCAACTTTTGACAAGAGAGACAATAAAAGAGTTTTGTCAAAACAAAAAGCTCTATTCTACTATTTTCAAAATCTCTCAAGTGGTAGCTGATCCATTTATCGCTTTGGCCTTTATTTTCTCCCCCTTTGGCATCAAGCACCAAAACGGGATCAATCTTGGCCCTTTAACCTCATTGCCTCACCAAATTCTTCAATTAAGAGCAAAATAGGCAATAAGAGTTTAAAGATGAACTTGGAAAAGTTACTCTTTTCATCGAAGTGCAGTGAAGTCTTGCATGGTCCAAGTCCACCTTTTCCCTTTCAATCCTTCTTTGAGACTAAAGCATCAAACTCAAGCACAGGGTTAGTCTCAAAGGGTCAAGTTGTAACACATCTCCCCCTAAACATGTGCATCACTTTGCAACGGACTTGTGAGGTCCAGGGAGTGTTTGTACAACTTGAGCACCATTATTAAGCAACAAAATGCATAAGGAATATGATCAAAGGCATAAACACATGTATGCTACAAATCAATCCAGGTTCCGCGAATCTAAGACATTTAGCTCACTACGCAACCTGCAAAAGGTCTTCTCATCTAGAGGCTTGGTAAAGATATCGGCTAGCTGGTTCTCGGTGCTAACATGAAACACTTCGATATCTCCCTTTTGCTGGTGGTCTCTCAAAAAGTGATGCCGGATGTCTATGTGCTTTGTGCGGCTGTGCTCAACAGGATTTTCCGCCATGCGGATAGCACTCTCATTGTCACATAGGAGTGGGACTTTGCTCAGATTGTAGCCAAAGTCCCGGAGGGTTTGCCTCATCCAAAGTAGCTGCGCGCAACACTGTCCTGCGGCAACATACTCGGCCTCAGCGGTGGATAGGGCAACAGAAGTTTGTTTCTTAGAGTTCCACGACACCAGGGACCTTCCTAAGAAGTGGCACGTCCCCGATGTACTCTTCCTATCGACCTTACATCCAGCATAGTCGGAATCTGAGTATCCAACCAAGTCAAAGGTAGACCCCTTTGGATACCAGAGCCCGAAGCAAGGCGTAGCAACCAAATATCTAAGAATTCGCTTCACCGCCACTAAGTGACACTCCTTAGGATCGGATTGAAATCTAGCACACATGCATACACTAAGCATAATATCCGGTCTACTAGCACATAAATAAAGTAAAGACCCTATCATTGACCGGTATGCTTTTTGATCAACGGACTTACCTCCTTTGTTGAGGTCGGTGTGTCCGTCGGTCCCCATCGGAGTCTTTGCGGGCTTGGCGTCCTTCATCCCAAACCGCTTTAGCAGATCTTGCGTGTACTTCATTTGGGAGATGAAGGTGCCGTCCTTGAGTTGCTTCACTTGGAACCCAAGGAAGTAGTTCAACTCGCCCATCATCGACATCTCGAATTTCTGCGTCATCACCCTGCTAAACTCTTTTCAAGACTTTTGGTTAGTAGAACCAAATATTATGTCATCGACATAAATTTGGCACACAAACAAATCACCATCACATGTCTTTGTGAAAAGAGTTGGATCGGCTTTCCCAACCTTGAAAGCATTAGCAATTAAGAAATCTCTAAGGCATTCATACCATGCTCTTGGGGCTTGCTTAAGTCCATAGAGCGCCTTAGAGAGCTTACACACGTGGTCGGGGTACCGTTCATCCTCAAAGCCAGGGGGTTGCTCCACATACACTTCCTCCTTGATCGGCCCATTGAGGAAGGCGCTCTTCACATCCATTTGGTACAACCTGAAAGAATGGTGAGCGGCATATGCTAGCAAGATACGAATTGATTCTAGCCTAGCCACAGGAGCAAACGTCTCCTCAAAGTCCAAACCTGCGACTTGGGCATAACCTTTTGCCACAAGTCGAGCCTTGTTCCTCGTCACCACCCCGTGCTCGTCCTGTTTGTTGCGGAACACCCACTTGGTTCCCACAACATTTTGCTTCGGACGAGGCACCAGTGTCCAAACTTCATTGCGCTTGAAGTTGTTGAGTTCCTCCTGCATGGCCAACACCCAGTCCGGATCTAGCAAGGCCTCTTCTACCCTGAAAGGCTCAGTAGAAGAGATAAAGGAGTAGTGCTCACAAAAATTAACTAATCGAGATCGAGTAGTTACTCCCTTGCTAATGTCACCCAAAATTTGGTCGACGGGATGATCCCTTTGAATCACCGCTCGAACTTGGGTTGGAGGTGCCGGTTGCGCTTCTTCCTCCATCACGTGATCATCTTGTGCTCCCCCTTGATCACACGCCTCCTGTTGATGAACCTGTTCATCGTCTTGAGTTGGGGGAAGCACCATCGTTGAGGAAGACGGTTGATCTCGTTCATCTTGTTCCTGTGGCCGCACCTCTCCAATCGCCATGGTTCGTATAGCGGCTGTCGGAACATCTTCTTCATCTACATCATCACAATCAACAACTTGCTCTCTTGGAGAGCCATTAGTCTCATCAAATACAACGTCGCTAGAGACTTCAACCAAACCCGATGATTTGTTGAAGACTCTATACGCCTTTGTATTTGAGTCATAACCTAACAAAAACACTTCTACAGCTTTGGGAGCAAACTTAGAATTTCTACCCTTCTTCACTAGAATGTAGCATTTGCTCCCAAATACACGAAAGTAAGATACATTGGGTTTGTTACCGGTTAGAAGCTCATACGACGTCTTCTTGAGGAGGCGGTGAAGGTAGACCCTGTTGATGGCGTGACAAGCCGTGTTCACGGCTTCTGACCAAAAGCACTCGGGGGTCTTGAACTCTCCAAGCATCGTCCTTGCCATATCAATGAGTGTCCTGTTCTTCCTCTCTACCACACCATTTTGCTGTGGTGTGTAGGGAGCGGAGAACTCGTGCTTGATCCCTTCCTCCTCAAGGAACTCCTCCACTTGAAGGTTCTTGAACTCGGACCCGTTGTCGCTCCTTATCTTCTTCACCTTGAGCTCAAACTCATTTTGAGCTCTCCTTAGGAAGCGCTTGAGGGTCCCTTGGGTTTCAGATTTATCCTGCAAAAAGAATACCCAAGTGAAGCGGGAAAAGTCATCAACAATAACTAAACCATACTTACTTCCTCCTATGCTTAGATAGGCGACGGGTCCGAAGAGGTCCATATGTAGTAGCTCCAGGGGTCTTGAAGTGGTCATCACATTCTTGCTGTGATGCGCTCCTCCCACTTGTTTACCTGCTTGACAAGCTGCACAAGGTCTATCTTTTTCGAAATGAACATTGGTTAGACCTATCACGTGTTCTCCCTTTAGAAGCTGTGGAGATTCTTCATCCCCACATGTGCTAAGTGGCGATGCCACAGCCAGCCCATGCAAGTCTTAACCATTAAGCATGCATCTAGACCGGCCTCTTCTTTTGCAAAATCAACTAAGTAAAGCTTGCCGTCTAGAATACCCTTAAAAGCTAGTGAACCATCACATCTTCTAAAGACAGACACATCTATATTTGTAAACAAACAGTTATATCCCATATTGCATAATTGACTAACAGATAGCAAATTATATCCAAGAGACTCTACTAAAAACACATTAGAGATAGAGTGCTCATTTGAGATTGCAATTTTACCTAACCCTTTTACCTTGCCTTGATTCCCATCACCGAATATTATTGAATCTTGGGAATCCTTATTCTTGACGTAGGAGGTGAACATCTTCTTCTCCCCCGTCATATGGTTTGTGCATCCGCTGTCGATAATCCAGCTTGAACCCCCGGATGCATAAACCTGCAAGGCAAATTTAGGCTTGGGACTTAGGTACCCAACTCTTGTTGGGTCCTACAAGGTTAGTCACAATTTCCTTAGGGATCCAAATGCAAGTTTTATCACCCTTGCATTTTGCCCCTAACTTCCTAGCAATCACCTTTCTATCCTTTCTACAAATTGCAAAGGAAGCATTCAAAGCATGATATATTGTAGAAGGTTCATTAACTTTTCTAGGAACATTAACAACATTTCTCCTAGGCATATTATGAACAACATTTCTCCTATCAACATTTCTATCATGCACATAGAAAGAACTAGAAGCAAACATGTCATGAGAATCATAAACATATGAATCAAAAACATTATAACTTCTATTTGCATTTCTAGTATGTCTCCTATCATGATACATAAAAGCATGGTTCTTTTTAGCACTACCAGCCATAGGGGCCTTCCCTTTCTCCTTGGCGGGAATGGGAGCCTTATGGCTTGTTAAGTTCTTGGCTTCCCTCTTGAAGCCAAGTCCATCCTTAATTGAGGGATGTCTACCAATCGTATAGGCATCCCTTGCAAATTTTAATTTATTAAATTCGCTTTTGCTAGTCTTAAGTTGGGCATTAAGACTAGCCACTTCATCATTCAATTTAGAAATTGAAACTAGGTGTTCACTACAAGCATCAACATTAAAATCTTTACACCTAGTGCAAACCATAACATGTTCTACACAAGAGTTAGATTTACTATCCACTTCTAGTTTAGCATTTAAATCATTATTAACACCTTTTAAAGTAGCAATGGTTTCATGACAAGAAGATAATTCACTAGAAAGCACTTCATTTCTTTTAACTTCTAAAGCATAAGACTTTTGTGCCTCTACAAATTTGTCATGTTCTTCATATAAAAGATCCTCTTGTTTTTCTAAGAGTCTATCCTTTTCATTCAAGGCATCAATCAATTCATTAATCTTATCTACTTTAGTTCTATCCAATCCCTTGAACAAACTAGAGTAATCTATTTCTTCATCACTAGACTCATCATCACTAGAAGAATCATAAGTGACATTGTTTTGGTTACTTACCTTCTTCTCCCTTGCCATAAGGCATGTGTGACGCTCGTTGGGGAAGAGGGATGACTTGTTGAAGGCAGTGGCGGCGAGTCCTTCATTGTCGGAGTCGGAGGAGGAGCAATCCGAATCCCACTCCTTTCCGATATGTGCCTCGCCCTTGGCCTTCTTGTAATGCTTCTTCCTTTCCCTCTTGCTCCCGTGTTCCTGGTCACTATCATTGTCGAGACAGTTAGCAATAAAATGACCAATCTTACCGCATTTGAAGCACGAGCGCTTCCCCTTGGCTTTGGTCTTGCTTGGCTGTCCCTTGCGACCTTTAAGCGCCGTCTTGAAGCGCTTAATGATGAGGGCCATCTCCTCATTATTTAGCCCGGCCGCCTCAACTTGCGCCACCTTGCTCGGTAGCGCCTCCTTGCTCCTTGTTGCCTTGAGAGCAAGGGGTTGCGGCTCGTTGATCGGACCATTCAAGGCGTCGTCCACGTATCTTGCCTCCTTGATCATCATTCGCCCGCTTACGAACTTCCCAAGAACTTCTTCGGGCGACATCTTGGTGTACCTAGGATTTTCACGAATGTTGTTCACCAAATGAGGATCAAGAACGGTAAAGGACCTTAGCATTAGGCGGACGACATCGTGGTCCGTCCATCGCGTGCTTCCGTAGCTCCTTATTTTGTTGATAAGGGTCTTGAGCCAGTTGTATGTTTGTGTTGGCTCCTCGCCCCTTATCATTGCGAATCGTCCAAGCTCGCCCTCCACCAACTCCATCTTGGTGAGCAGGGTGACATCATTCCCCTCATGAGAGATCTTGAGGGTGTCCTAGATCTGTTTGGCATTGTCCAAGCCACTCACCTTATGGTACTCGTCCCTGCACAAAGAGGCTAGCAACACAGTAGTAGCTTGTGCATTTTTATGAATCTGTTCATTAATAAACATGGGACTATCCGTACTATCAAAGTGCATTCCACTCTCTACAATCTCCCATATGCTAGGATGGAGAGAGAACAAGTGACTACGCATTTTGTGACTCCAAAATCTGTAGTCCTCTCCATTAAAATGAGGAGGTTTACCAAGTGGAATAGATAATAGATGAGCATTAGTACTTTGAGGAATACGAGAGTAATCAAAAGAAAAGTTTGAATTGACCGGTTTCTTTCTCTCGTAGTCGTTGTGGTCGTCGTCCTTTTGGGAGGAAGTAGACTCATCGCTGTCGTAGTAGACGATCTCCTTGATGCGTCTTGTCTTCTTCTTCTTCCCATCTTTGCGTCTGTGGCCTGAGCCCGAGTTGTTGGACTTGTCATCCCTTGGCTCGTTGACGAAGGACTCCTTCTCCTTGTCGTTGATCACGATTCCCTTTCCCTTAGGATCCATCTCTTCAGGCGGTTAGTCCCTTTCTTGAAGAGAACGGCTCTGATACCAATTGAGAGCACCTAGAGGGGGGGTGAATAGGTGATCCTATGTAAACTTAAACTTATAGCCACAAAAACTTGTTAAGTGTTAGCCCAATAATCGCCAAGTGGCTAGAGAGGAGTCTCAACAAAACACAATACCACAAGAAATCAAACACAGAGATAACACAGTGGTTTATCCCGTGGTTCGGCCAAGACCAACGCTTGCCTACTCCACGTTGTGGCGTCCCAACGGACGAGGGTTGCAATCAACCCCTCTCAAGCGGTCCAAAGACCCACTTGAATACCACGGTGTTTTGCTTTGCTTATCTTTATCCCACTTGCGAGGAATCTCCACAAATTGGAGTCTCTCGCCCTTACACTTAAAGTTCACAAAGAAGCACGGAGTAAGGGAGGGAAGCAACACACACAGATCCACAGCAAAATGCGCACACACACGGCCAAGAATCGAGCTCAAAAGACTATCTCAAAGTTCTCACTAGAACGGAGCTCGAATCACTGAGAATGACAAACGGATGCGCAAAGACTGAGTGTGGATGATCAAGAATGCTCTAAGGTTGCTTGGTTTTCTCCTCCATGCGCCTAGGGGTCCCTTTTATAGCCCCAAGGCAGCTAGGAGCCGTTGAGAGCAATTCTGGAAGGCTGATCTTGCCTTCTGTCATCGGGCGCACCGGACAGTCCGGTGCACACCGGACACTGTCCGGTGCCCGATCTCCTTCCTAAAATGGCGCAGCCGACCGTTGCAGATCTGGGAGCCGTTGGCGCACCGGACAGTCCGGTGCCCCCTTCCGACCGTTGGCTCGGCCACGTGTCGTGCGCGGATTCCGCGGCCGACCGTTGGCCCGGCCGACCGTTGGCTCACCGGACAGTCCGGTGCACACCGGACAGTCCGGTGAATTTTAGCCGTACGCCGTCGGCGAATTCTCGAGAGCGGCCACTTCGCCCGAGGCAGCCTGGCGCACCGGACACTGTCCGGTGCACCACCGGACAGTCCGGTGCACCACCGGACAGTCCGGTGCCCCAGACCGAAACAGCCTTTTGGCTGTACACAGCCAACTCTTCTCTTTTCTTTTTCTTTCTGTTTCTAACACTTAGACAAGTATATTAGTACACAAAACCAATATACTAAGACTTAGAAACATACCTTTGCTCTTGTTTTGCACTTTGTCCACCCATGGGCATAGATTCACATTTGAGCACTTGTGTTGACACTCAATCACCAAAATACTTAGAAATGGCCCAAGGGCACATTTCCCTTTCAGGTAGATGCTGAAACAAGGTACACCTTCATTGAAAATTTATGTCTATGTCTGTTTTATGCATGCACCAAACTTAGATATTATTTACTATCTAGCTCTTGCATTGTTTCTTATCAAATCGATGTAATTAAATATATGTTGCAAAACCCAAGCATAAGTGGCAGAATTGGTAAATGGGCTTACACACTTATAGAATACGGCTTGGCCTATCAGTAATTAAAATATATGAAAGGCCAGGTTGTAGCTGATTTTATTGTAAAACATTGGATTGATGATATTCCTTGGCTAGACATATCATATCTTACTATTACTCACTGGACTCTGTATTTTGACGGATCAGTCTGCGGTGAAGGGCAAGGGATTGGCATCATGCTTGTTTCACCAAGGAATGCCACTTTTTACTTCTCTTGTCGATTGAAAACTTATTGCATGAACAATCAAGCCAAATATGAAGCTCTCTTATTTGGTTTAGAACTTTTAAATAATCTGGGAGTAACACATGTAAAAGTATTTGGTGACTCTCAGCTGGTTGTCCAACAGATTTTAGGAGAGTATCAATGTTTAGATAGTATTTTGAATGATTACCTTGAAAAATGTTGGGACATAGTTTGTTCTTTTGACGAATTTGACATTTGGCATATATCTAGAGCTGATAATTCTAGAGCTAATGACTTAGCACAAGGAGCTTCAGGTTATCAGGTAGCACGTGGAAAATTTCATATTTCTGAAAATCCGATAAGCAGAGGTGCGTTGAGTTCCCAGGTCGCAGACTGTCTGAGTGGAGCAGCTGGACCATTCGCGCTAGCGTCGGACCGTCTGACCTAGAGATGTCAATGGGGCCCCAAAACCTGATTACACATAGGGAATTCCTCTATTAGGGTTACGGTATGGGTTACAATTAATCCCCATGGGGATAGATTTGGGAGAAATCCTTTCCCCATCGGGGTATGGCTGGTTGGGGTTTGGGAGGTACAAACTCAAACCCGATTACCCATGGGGAAGGTATACCCGGTCTTGTAGAGTGTGGTCTTTGCGTTCGACTCTACCTTTCTGAGTGACTAGGTCTCTGGTCTGCCATCTATGGATGCTATGAAGCATGGATGGTGGGCTGCTCATGGCCTTATGGGCTAGAAATCCGTCGAAGCTTGAAGGGAAGGAAAAAATAAAAAAATCTAAATACGGTTGCTGCCACCAGGTTCTTTCCAGGCTTCCACATTCCACTCCACCACTTCTTTCCAGTTGCCACCACTCCACTTCTAGGTTCTAGCCGCGCCGCCGCTTGCTCTATGCCGCGCGCCTGCGCCGCTGCTTGCTTGCTCGTAACTCAGAAGGTGACGTCACCGCTTGCCCAATGCGAGCGTGCCTCCACTTGCACTGCGGCCCTACCAAATCTGGAAGGTGCCGAGGTAAGCTTTTGGGATTCCTTGCATGTGATGCGGTGTCGAGGTAAGCTTTCTTGTGATGATGTAGTTCTTGGCTACAACAACATGTGTGCTGGGCTGCTAGCACATAGCTGTGTGTTGGGCTGTTGGCTGATAGCTGCGAGTAGTAGTAGATTGCTTGCTGCGTGCTGGGTCCGGGTATGGATCCCCATGGGTATTTGGTACCCGATCTGGGATGGGTATGGGAAGATGTTTGTACCCAATGTCTAGTTCGGGTATGTGGACGTGTTTAGGTTCATGGATATGGGTCTAGGGAGTTAATCCCCGATGGGGAATTCCCCATTGACATCTCTAGTCCGACCATGGGTCGCAGACCGTCTGACACTAACAGAAATGTAGCCTTGGTTAATTTGGCTAACGATGCAGCCGATGCAGTTGATTGGAGGACGCCTTTTGTTACATACATGCGTAATCTAAGTGTTAGGACAAATAGGAACATTCAACGGATAGCTTTCAAGTATGTTTTAATCGACAATGAACTTTATCGTCGGACTCCTATTGATGTCTTGCTTAAGTGCTTGGGCCCTGTTGATGCTATATTAGTTGTGGCCGAAGTGCATGAAGGAATTTGTGGTACTCATCAATCAGCTCCAAAGATGAAGTAGCTTTTGAGAAGAGTTTGTGTTTATTGGCCTGATATGAAAGTTGATTGTTTTAAGTACTATAAATTATGTCAAGTGTTTGAGAAGTTCGGTGATTTGCAATTAGTTCCTACCGCTGAACTTCATCTTATTATCAAACCTTGGCCTTTTAGGGGGTGAGGTTTGGACTTTGTAGGAGAAAATCATCCTTCATCATTGAAAGGGCACCAGTTTGTGCTAGATGCCACAAATTATTTCACCAAATAGACTGAAGTTGTTGCTCTGAAAAATATGACACACATAGAGGTAGTTGAGTTTGTAACCGAGCACATTATTCATAGAGTCGACATTCCCTAGACTTTAACTATAGACCAGGGAACTTATTTTATGTTAAAGGAAGTACGTGAGTTTGCTAGACCATATAATATTAAATTGATCAACTCATCTCCATATTATTCTCATGCCAATGGTCAGGCCGAGTCAAGTAATAGGAGATTGATTAGCCTTATTAATAAGAAGATATATTATCACCCAAGGCATTAGCATAAGATTTTGTCTAAGGCTTTATGGGCTCATAAATATCTAAACACCATGCTACTAAGGTTTCTCCTTTTGAACTTGTTTATGGATAGGAATCTGTTTTTCCTATGAAAGTAAGCTTAAATGATATCAGATTCGCGAGGCAAATGATCTAGCTATTGGTGACAATCCTGATTTGATGATGAACGATATTGATGAGGTGACCGACAAGAGACTGATAGCTCTAAAGGAGAACGAGAAAGACAAGATTATGGTTGCCAAGGCCTACAACAAGAAGGTAAAGGCTAAATCATTTCAAATTAGTGATCTAGTTTGGAAGTCAGTCCTGCCATTAAAAAGTAGGGACCAAAAATCTGGTAAATGGTCACCAAGCTGGGAAGGGCCTTATAGAGTTACATAGGTAATCTTTGGTAATGCATTCATGCTGTAGACATTGTAAGGTGATGAATTACCTAAGGCATTGAATGGTCATTTCCTAAAGCAATATCATCCTAGTGTTTGGCAAGATGCTTAGAAAACTAATGTTCTCACATCAGGTTGATAATAGCCTGTACTAGGTGCTTTTGGTTCGCTTATCTTCCCCAAAAGGCAAGGGCATATGTTAAGCACCATATGTGGCATCTGGAAGGACGAATGGTCCGACCATGTGGCCTAGATGGTCCGCGGCCCGGACAGTCCGCGGGTTAGCTCGGACGGCTCGCAATAATATTAACTCAGGCGAGAAAGCCCCATTTTCCATACGTGCTTATCCATCTAATCACGCAGATTTCGTTGGGGAACGCGTAGGAACGAGTCTAGACATCCCCATTATATATATGAAGGGGTATGGTTAATTGCATGTATCATCAATCGAACCAATCGATCAATATTTTAATTCCTTTACTATCTTGCCCTAGGAGTAGCAATAATTAGACCTAGTTTAGCTTTTCCTAATCCAAAATCTTCATCCCTCTTCGACTCTATATCATCTAGGGACGTTCCGGGAGGCATGCCGATTCCGGGGCCCTCCTGGAACTCTCCTCCCTGACGGGGTCCCTCCTGAAGGACGAATTCTTGGGTTGTTCGACCCTCTGCACACGTGCGGACCATCCGGCTCAGAGCAGGGGTGGAGCAATCTCCTTGGCAGGACGGGCTGACGCCCGGGCTCTGTCACGCAACACATGCATGCATTCGGTCTAATTTCCAAGCGTGAGCATTAGACAATATACATGATTGTTAATTATGGGCCAGGCCAATTCGCTAAGCGAGATCGTGGCCCAGGCGTTGTTGCATGTTGTGAGCGTGCAGGTGCCGTCCAGTCCAAGCGTCGCCATAGCAACTACTGATATATTGACATGGTTTTCATGTCTTGATCCAAAGAATAATTTCTCTAGATTTGATGCTAATAAGATTCGACTTGCTAAAATTTATGATGCTGATTTCTCCAATATTGATCATGCAATGCTTTCACAACAACTTGAGGCTTATATTCTTCATGTTAGAAGGCATACATCTTTTGCTACTTGTAAAGATGTTGCAAGTTTAGCTACAAAGATAGTTGAAACAGAAAAGCACTTGGTTTTTCCATTGGTGTACAAAATAATTGAGTTAGCTTTGTTATTGCCTGTTTCAACTGCATCTGTTGAAAGATCTTTCTCAGCAATGAAGATTACCAAGACTAAATTGCGCACCAAGATCAATGATGATTGGTTCAATCACTTAATGGTATGCTACATCGAAAGAGAGATATTTAAGGGTCTTGATAATGTTACAACCACGAGAAGATTCCAAAGGCATAAAGACTAGAAAAATGAATTTACCTCGTGGTGTGAATCAGTGGTATGTCGTTATCTGGCGCATTTCAATACTTTAACGGCTCAACTTAATTATATTTTCAAACTTTCACGATATATGATGTGCTAATCAAATATATTTATATTGTAGGGTCTGTTTTTAAGAATTATGATTATGGTATATTATGTATTGTCGCATTTAGTTATGAAAACTATTCAAATTATTCTACATTTTTTAACATTTTTAAGGTATTATTATTATTATCTTTTTATGTTTTCATTATAAATATTTACGTAGTTCATAGACTAGCTCAGGCTATTTATAAATCCTAGATCCACCAATAGCCCAGAGCACGGATAGTTCAGCACGTGAGCAGAGAAGATCCACTCCTACCGCAGAGTCATGTATCGTCCGATTCCGTGCCGCGATCATTCGTACCGCCGCAGAGTATACCGTCTCGCCCTGAATCAGAGTCAATAGAATGATTGAGACCCTAGCTAGTAGCCAGCATTACGGTACATATCTGTAGGGCGTAGGCCCCATGTAGGGGGTGTTTGGTTACCCCAAACTAAACTTTAGCCCCTATCACATCGAATGTTTGAACCTCCGTTCCGGGTATTAAATGTAGTCGGATTATAAAACTAATTTGTCAGCCGAAGATTAAAAGACGAGACAAATCTAGTCCAGTTGGTTGGGTCTATATTTCATACTCCTATTTGAAAGTCAAACGCTTGATGTGACCCGGGCTAAACTTTAGCAGGGGCAACCAAACACCCCGTAATATATTGACATGCATGCGAAGGGAGACCACACGAAAGAACAGCATCTCATCATCAATCAAATATAATCGATCAAATGTATGTTGCACGAGACTGCGACCTGTGCCCGCCTCCTCCCTTCGCATGGACGAAGAGGCACTCGCTTGCTAGCTGCGAGCTGCGGCCTACGCGGATCCCAAATATAATCAGTTAATCACCAAAGGTAAACGACACTAGCTACGTAAGGCAGCGTGACAGGTGCCGGACCCGGACGGCTTTGTATTTGTCGGGCATTACAGGATGCTGTCCAAGCACATGGTCGCATCACATGGATAGATCACGTATCAATGTCTCGAGCCGGAATTTTCTTTTCTTCTCCTTTTTGAACAAGAGGATCAAGGCGTGCGCAGTGGACGATTTTTTAAAGGTCACTCTAGTTCCTAGGTTGATATAATGATATGTAGACATATAGTTAGGTAGGGATGAGTGATACAATAAAGAAAACACAGAAAAAAGATTCGAACTTCCGACCTGGGCTGGAAGGTGACGCAGAGTTCATTAAGTTTACTAGGACGAGTTCGGAAACCATATTTTTCTAAGTAATTTTTATTTTATCAAGGAAAATTAATTTATTTTTTTAAGAAAATAAGAATTATTTGGAAATATGGAGTTCTCAAACTAGACCTTAAAAAGTAAAATTCGCTCGCAATTTCTATCAGTACTATATACCCATGCGTTATAACGAAAGACACTTGTGTACGTATAGGTCATTGTTTAGTAATGCTATCAAAAATCATCTCACCAATCATAATAAATGTTGAAGTCTTCTATTTTGAACAACCAAAATTTGGCTCAATGTCACTATTAATCGAAATAGACAAATCGTAAGTTGGTAATATAGGATCGAAATAAAGAAGAGATTTCTATTGAACAAATTTATTGTTTAGAGAAGAGATTCCAATTAAAGGAGCATCGTTTTTTATTATCTAGTATTATACAACATTCAGAGCACTCATGGTATACAAATACAGACATAGCAAAATATACTCTCTCTATACCAATTATATAGAGAGACACCACGATACATCTCTCATGCACATCGTAAATGGCAATGGTCGTCCGTCTCAAAATGGCATAGACGTGAAGACAAGTGCTGGCGCCCGCGCACACGCGTCACGGCCTACACCACAATCTCCAGCGTCCACCAGTACAACTCCTGCTCCAGCACGGGAAGGTCCATGGACATGAAGCCGACCGGTGTCGGCGTCATAACTGAACTCCACTTCCTCTGACTCCAGCAGACACCTCGCTGGCTCCCGTGAGCAGTAGGCATCGAACCGGCCACACCCATGGACCCTAAGCGCCACAGCCTTATTGCTGGCATCGCTGGTCACTGCGCACTCTTTGATGCCCCGCCGATGTTTAACATGTCGAGCAGCCAACCAACGGGCGCAGACAAGACCCTGTCGCGATTGGTGGAGTGGGCAGACATGGAACACCTTGTACTAGAGCGGTCCCAGTGTCACGGGCAGTACGGTGCCACGGGGCAGCGACAGCAGCTCCCGCACATGGTGCATTTACACCACGGCCTCGCCGTCCCACCCACCACCGTCACCGGCGACGTGCACGGTGCCAGTAAGCGTGCCCAGCAACGTGTCGTAGGCGCGCGTCCGCTTGGTCGCATCAAACCACATATAAAAGGGAATGTAAAATATGTTACTATGAAAATACAAAAATTGGGGGTCATACTTTGGAGAATAGTGTGTAAAAGTATAGAAAAAGCAAACTCATCTCAAAAGTATGATCCTTAACTGACTCAAAGGAACCAACTCATATTGTTATCATTGGTGCTGAACTTCAATCAGTATCCAAACTATTTCCAAACTAAAGGATGAACAAAACTAAAATTGTAGTGTTAAGTGTACTTGAAGAAAACTTCTTTGTAGATTGTGGCTGATGTCGGTGTTTAGTGTCCGACCGCATACCCGGGGATACCCTTATGGTGCTTTTGGGTAGGACGGTGTTGCTGATTGTAGCTCGATGGTTCGTGCTGGGAGCACGAGAGAGTAAGAGAGAGACAAGCTATTTTCTGCAGGTTCAGGCCGCTTTGAGAGGCGTAATACCCTACTTCCTGGGATGGCTCTATATGTGTGGTATGTTACAAGTGGTGTCTCCAGAATGGAGAGGGGCTAATGAGATGAAAATGATGGGGTTCCCCCTAGGCCTTATATACACGACCGTGGGGCACTCCCTACATACACGGTGATCACATTCTTCTAGCATATCTCCTAGCTAATAGCGAACTAACTTAGCTTGTCTTAACGAAAACCCGCTGATTCCATCCCGATCTATCCCCGATGTTCGAGGGCGTCGGGCGCGGGGAAAACGGACAGTTCCTTGAGATTGTGTGTAATCCAACGGACGATCCGGGCACGAGCCCATTGCCTTCTTGGGTCAGCCCATTTCACTTGTGGTCTTTATGCGGCCCACGACGAGACGACCTTGCGGAGTAACTCGTCTGTGGCCCCATGCAAGGGTCTTTCGCCTTCTAGTAGACCCGGGGGATATTTGTCCCCCACAGCCGAGATACTATGATTTATCCTATTGGTGTTTTTAGTACAAATAGCTAGATTTTGTAGTTTTTTGCATTTTATAAACGGAAAAGACACTGGTCATATGGACATAGAGTTTTGCATGACAATATGAGTTTACATGTGTCACTATTGTATGCTTCGAGTTATAGAATTTAAACAAAGGTTATTGCAGAGGAGGCAAAATAGAAAGAGTTAATATATCTCAGCAAGAATTTCAAAGGTAACAGCAAGAACCTCTCTAAGGTCAATATATCTCAGCTGCAGTTCCAGCTGTGCTTACAGCCCCTCAGGCAAGCACTCAATTTGCACAGGTTACAATTCATTAATTGGTACTGATGGTCGAGTTTGTACCACATGCTCTCAGGTAGCAGACAATGGAGAGCTCAATTGGTCATGTGATGGATTGGTTGTATCAACTTGGAAACAAAAAATCTTGAACCACTGCCTTCTCTAGTCTTCTCCAAATCAAATGGAGCAACCGTTGCATGCGGCCTCACCACTCGTGGCTGTTCAACCTAGGGAAATGGCTGGTTAAACCAACTTTAGGTTTTGTTTGGGTACTATAGTATTGACCTCAATCCACATGTATTGAGGTGGATTGATGTGACACCTCAATCCACCTCAATACATGTGGATTGAGGTCAATACTATAGTACCCAAACTAGGCTTTAATGGGTTTTGCCCAAAGCTGAAACCCTGCTGGTCACTTGAATTACCATACATCGAATTCTGCTCACTCTAGAAATGCAAGTCATTGTTCGTTGTTTGCGTCCTTGAAGGCAGAACGGATGTCCTTGAAGTTAGTTTCACGCCTTTCCAATGGCATCCAGTTATCCATAGCAAGTCTCGGCTGAAAATTAATGCGCCTGATTGGTTACCCACACCATCTTTGGTTGCTTGTATGTGGGAGTCACAACCTGCATGAATGGATGAAAAATAAGCCATTTTGATGCTATTAATCTGTATCCACCCATACGCTCAAAATTATCATATCTCGCTAGTCAGTGCGGCGCCAGCCTGCACATGGACGCGCAGCCATCCAATCAGGCTGAATGTGAGCTTTCCCATTGGGTGATGGGGACCACATCATCTGCTTCTAGACTGTGGAATCAGAGTTGGTGCTTTTAGTTAGGTTGTTCCTCAAGGTCATCTGCTCTTGACTTTGCAAGACCAGATTTTGATGTGGTGTTTGAGCATAATGGGTATCAATCTTGGTTGCACTTGCAAATTCCACAAGATAATTTGCAAAGCATTGGCTTGGCTATATTTTTGTCGCCATTACTCTTGAAACTGAACAATCTAGTAAACTTACCTTCTTTTGTGAGAATAGATGATTCAGGGGAAGGTGGAGGCGTATATTGTTTAGGTCTTTTTCCTCTAGAAAGAGGGAGAGGATTGACAGGAGGTGATTGTTGGTCACTTGTTCTCAAATGCTTCGAATCAAGAATAAGGCAACACAATCGTTAATTATTAGGGACCTTCGTCTTCCGAAGCATTATCTCCCCATGGATATAATGATCATCAGACGAAGGTCATGAAGAACAGGCCTTCAACACTTAGCATGTAAACATGAATGCGAGAGGACGAAGACAGTAATTGCATCTCATTAATTCCTTCATATTCGCATCCTATAAAACATGTATGAATATCAGCAGAATTCATATTACATTGATACCTTCGGTTTGCTCGAAGGTAGAGATGTGAGAGAGTGATTGCAATTTAGCGTGAACAGTACAATGTTACTGTTCATCTATTTATAGACACGGGACGCAGCCCGGGTAAAAGTACATTGATGTCCCCAATATTCACGTATGATCATAATACTAGTCATTAAGGACTAAGTAGTATTTTCCTATTTCGGTCAGCATCATCATTATACTTCATCTCCGTTATGAGCCGAAGTTGTCCATCTGGTGATAGCTTCGACGTTTACTCTTATCCTCTTTAGATCTGGCTTCATCTCATGTGTCTTCATCATGAGGAAGAGGCTTGCATCCTAAAGACAAAACTTCCTGTAATAGCTTATGCTGAAAACAAATGGTTAATTATGTTTTTGAGGACCTTCAGAAGAAGAAGGCCCCAACAGTGATGAAGCAGGCTCTATCTTCCAAGGAGAGACCTTATCTGGCTGTGGGATAGTAGAAGGCTCATCCCAACGCACCTATAGTTAATAATAAAGAAAAAAAAGTCCATAGGCATAAGATTTAAGATCATAATGGAATTAAACATTGAATAAGCTACCTTCAAGTATCTCCAATTGGAATAAGACCATAGTGTGTCAAGATTTTCACAGCCAACTATTGTACTAGTAAACCTAAAGGACAAGATAAAAATACATAAAAACTACAAATAATGAGCAGGTACAATGATGGGGACCAAGTAACATGAATGAAGCTACAGAATACAAAAGGTTAATAAGGAGGTTACCTTTGCTCTGTTGCCTCTTCCCCTTCAAACCTCATCTCGAATCTCATCCTAATAGAATAATTGTTTTTTACTAACTCCATATATTGATCATATGGTATGAAGTCATAGGAACACCCTCATGTCTAGTTAAACTCAATTGATGAAAATATATCAAAACCTACCAAAGTTGAGCTGTGCAAAGGCGCACCGGATAGGTCCGGTGGTGCACCAAACCAAGTGCGTAGAGGGGCTGTAAAGTGGTCTGGGCTGGCTGGCACACCAGACCGGTTTGGTGGCCTACCGGACCAGTTTACTAGAGAGGCCATTTTGAAGCTGAAAGAGAGCTGGCGCACAAGTCCAGCTTGGTGGCACACCGGACTGTCAGAGATCAACGACTTCATTTCTGATTCCAACAACCGAGTTGACGTGATAAGGCCCCGGTGGTGCACTAGACCGATACTGTTCACCTAACTTGTTAGAACAATCACCTGCTAGGACAGATTGACAAGGTCTGGTGGTGCACCAAACCGGCATTGTAGAAGGTCTAGTGCACCCACATTCAGAGCACTTTTTGTTGTATTTCTCCAACGGCTACAAGGGGTAGTTGGAGCTATAAATAGAGCTACACCAAACTCGCATTCATTGCTTGCATCAACTCCAAGTGATGCAACTCATCCCAAGTGCCACTTTTAGTAGAATTGAGCTAGAGAAGAGTTAGTGCTTTCAGAGCATTTATTTGAGTTTTGTTGCAACCAGTTCTTGTGTTTCATTCTTGTTGGTTACTTGATTTTGGCTCCTAAGAGAATACAAGAACAAGGCAACACAAATGAGAAGATTCTTCTTCCCCTTTAGTAAATTCCCTTCTACGAAGGAGTTGACTAAAGGGAGAAAGTTGCATAAGAATGAATTCTTAAAACATATTGAGTGTAAAGGAATTATACAACTAATCATAATAAGAATGACATGGCAAAACATCTTAGGCAATCAACTCAATTTCACCTTCTTTCAATGTGAATGATTACAAATATACCTTCGGCTTTACAAAAAGGAGCACGAAGATGAGATGAAACACCTTTGAAGGTAGAGAAATTCCAAGGTGCTCCATTTTTCAGTGTCCGCAAATGCATACATTGTTCCTCTATTTATAGTGGTGAGTTACAATGTAGCACCCAAAAATCCTATTTTTGAGATGTATAACAAAAAAACACTTCCAAGATCTAAATAAATGTGGTTCCAAATAAAAGATTAAATGAACAGAACCACATATAATTAATAGTCTCATGTACCCGGAAGTATTCTTCACAAGATTCGAATTAAATCATCTTTTCATAAAGATCATACATTTGAGACTATCTTCTAATAAAATAGGTAATATTCCCCTAAAAGAAATAAGGTTTGAGTTGTAAGTTCAGAAACATTTGTTTAAATAAAATAATAAATAAATAAACAAATAAAATTATACTTCATTCTCAAAATGAAGTTTTGTCTATGTATTTAAATGAACTTGAAATTTGAATGTAGATTGAATTGGAAATTGGGAAAGGAAAATAGGAAAACAAAAAGAAAGGAAAACAGAAAATGGTAAAAAGAAAAAGATAAAGAAAAAAATAGAGTCTGGGCCGAAACCTTGTTGCCGGCCCAATACCGCGCGCGCCGCGCAGCCCATGTGGCCTCCGGTGGTTAGCCCGTCACCGTAGCGCGCCCTCCACCCATTGGACCTGCATCTGACATGCAGGGCCCTTCGGCCAGCCTCCCCCGCTCTCCCTGGTGTGTGGGCCCAAATCGTCAGTTTCTTCCTCGCAATGGAATGCGGCAACGGAACAACCCATGGTCGACATTGCCGCGCACCCGGGGATCTCGCAGGCGGTTCGTGCTCGGCCTCCGGGGTATAAGTATCTCCGTGCCATGCTATTGCTTCATCAGGTCCTAGGCAAGGTTGAAGAGAGTGCTGAGGCGGGGTTGGTAACCGGCGTGAGAAAATGGTTCACCACCGTGTCTGTGCTTGGCAATCTGCAACCTCACCGCGGCAGTAAGAGCAGATCCGGATGAATAGCTTTGCGCGGGTCATGTGTTTGGGAGAGTTTGGTGGCCGGGGAGGGCTCAATTGCTTGTCAGAGCCGCCGTATAGTCATCGGGTCGCGTGGGCTGCTCGATTCCAGCCACTAAAACTGGTAAGAGTAACTCATTAATCAATTCACGGTAGCTTACGCCTCGTTTGGGACCTATAAGTATCGGGAATCGAGCATCGGGGCACATAAGGGGCCCTCGTCGGTGATGCTCCGTCGGGTGTGGGTGGCGTCGGCGCCGTCCTGGCCAATCGAGGGGGCGGGAAGGCGCGGGTGCGCCGTCCGATCGTGCGCCAGTGGTTGGGATTAGATCAAACTCATATCGATTGGGAGGGTTGACCAAACCCGTCCGATCAAGATCGTGTGGGGGGATTGAAGCTAATTAAAGGGATCTAGGTTGATCGTGGGCCATTGATCACAGATCCTGCGGCCCGGATTGAATACCAGTTCACACAATACACTGATCTAATATGAGCCCTCAAATTGTAACACCCCAGGTGGTACCCAAGGCACTGGCTCAATACATGCACTCATGACCTGTTATCACATGTGTTAAGTGGAGGAGAAGGAGCACCAAAACTTTGGAAACCATGGGTTAACTAAGGAATGTTCATGACAAAAGCAATAACCAAGAATTTTATGCAATTCTCACCTTGGACAAAAGAGGCTCAAACCCTAGACCCCCTCTCGAGCCATTAGACCCCCAAACACTGGATTAATGGAAATGATAAGCAAATGAACATTTCATGATTTAAACCATTTACCAAAGTTGAAGTACATTAATATACCTACAAGAAGTAGTAAAGAAGGTATTCCAAAAAGATCCCACAAAATGCTCAAATTCAGCCCCCAAGAGAAGAACACCCTAGGGCAACCAATTTTTCTCTAAGTCAAAAACCAGCCTTCTTCCAAAGATCATAGATGTTCACCTAGTTGCTGGCGCCAAATCCATGGGGTCCAATTGACAAAAGGGAGCCAAATTACCTAAGGAACACACTGGAAAAGTTTAAACCAAAGCCATGACCGTTTGACATGAGTTGACACCTGTTTTGTCTCGGGTTGAACAGTGCCGACATCACTGATTTGGCGCCTCCATATCTCCCAAGCCATAGCATATCTCCCCTTGGAACTCACATGAACTAGGTAGCTCTAGGTGAGGGAAGAAATCTTACACAAGCCATATGGCAAGATTCGCACGTTTGGGTGCTCAGCAGACGCAAGAACTTGGGCAGAATAACACAACCACGTGTTCGACGTGCCTTGGCAACGCCAGAGCACGCCCCGACGCTCGGTCCCACGCGCGCTGCGCCATGCCAAGTCAGACCCGTGCTCGCGCCCGCGCCTATAAAGCCGACCGAGGCCTCAACCGTACGCCCCCGTTCGCTCTCAACCTCGCCGGAGCGCAAGATCACCGGCGATCGCTCTGTGCACGGTGTGCCAGCAGCCGCTCGAGACCCGACCACCATAGACCAGCCACCCTAGCCATTCCCCGCCCCGTCCGACCCTCGGGATAGCCTCTACGTACCTCGGTGAAGCTTCTAGAGCCAGGAATCGAACTCTACCTCGCCGGAGACACCGGATCGACGTCGCCGGACTTCAACCGACCGTCGGCGCACGTAGACCGAGCTCCACGGCCGGAGCACACGCCGCCGATGAGCCCGCCCGCCTGCACACGTGGCCCGACCGATTCCGGCCATCACCGTCGACGAGCCGTACCTCGAAGTGACCGCCAGGACCTCCCAAAGCTAACCCCGCCCTTCGTTGGACCTCCCTTGTCACCGACTGTAATCTCGCTGACGGGGAGTACATCCTCATTCCGGAGCAAGGAGTTGCTTAGGAGGTAGCCCAGGAGCCAGCACCAGAGCCTGCCATCGAGGATCTGCCTGCCCCAGCTTTCGAAGGCAAGCCCCGATTTTATGCATAACCTATTATATATGCTATTTTACTGCACTTAATGTTTGTAGGCTTGTACTGTGCACTTAAGTGTAGGAATTGACCGAAACCTTAGTTGCATGAACTCAGGTTTTCCCTTGTGATGGATACTAGTATGCTAGGTCGAGTAGCTGCTTCACTAATTAGGGATCTCGGTAGAAGTCGAGTGATTTTTCTAGCACTCGCGTGAGGTCAGGAATTGGTTGTATCCATTTTCATATCATAATGATGATGGTCTGTGGACAACGATCCATGGGGACTAGTTGTCTATGAGACGAAAATCAGAATAAGGATTAAGGTGTGGTACCGTGTGTCAAGCGTTTGAACGTACTAAACACATGCCGAGAAATATGGTAAATCGGTAAGCCTAGTACCTAAGTGAACCTGCCCGCAGACTTTACCCCTCACACGACCTGAGACATGGTCTCCCATTCCGGTTTTGGTGGGTGCAAGTGCGGTCACTGCACGACGGCAGTCGAGGTCAGTGAGGCATTATACGCCAAGGCGGTGAGCCCTGATCTGTTGACGGGGAATCGATGGGGACGGTTGATATGTGTGAGGACGGAGTGCCTCGCCATGTCATGTGTTTAGGTTTACCTTGCAAGGTTTAAAAACTCGATTCGAATCGTCTGCTTCTTGAAGCTAAAGAGACTGCTTGATCCATGCTACTACATTGAGTAACCAGTGGAAATGTGTTGACTTGGCAAAAGATGTTGATTGCTAAATGCTTGATACCATGTATGATTAGATAGATACACATTTAGTCTTAAGAGAGTCACCCTAAAACTTGAAAAGCTAAACTTGATTTTAGACTCAACTAGTTTTTTTGGCAAACCAAACCCCTCAGCCAAACAGCTGCATGTCTAGAGTTAGAGGAGTAGACTCCTCACACCGGGTAAGTCTAGCTGAGTATTAGTATACTCAACCTTGCTTGTGACATAATTTTTACAGGTTCTCTGGAGGACATGGTTGCTAGAGTGACTTGGCCGTCCATCTTGCCACCAGGTTGGACAGTCGAGTGGGACCCTACCTCGGCAGAGGAGGAGCATGAGGAGTGATGGGCCAGGCTTCCCCATCCCTCCGATTATTTACCGTTAGTTATATTCCGCTGCATTCCGAACAATGATCACTACTTTTGATAAACTCCGATGATGTTGTAATAAATTAAATACTCCTTAATGTATGGTTTTATGCTTTATTGTATTTGCTCTATGCCTCACCTTCGAGTGAGTACGTGGTACTTGATCCTGTTAGTGGCCTCGTCAGACTAGATCCGAGGGACTGACGTTTTATTCCTATTTAAGTGTGGTCTAGCCTTTAACGTGGGACTTAGGCACTTAAGTTGGAATAATTCGGGCGGTTCCGCCACAGCTGGTATCGGAGCTTGTACCACCACAGAGGAATCAATAAACCATAATTACTATCCTTTTCAAAAAGTAAAACTTGTTAGCAACCAATGTTGGATAGATCGGTAAGGCGATAGGGATGGACATAGAGCATGAAGCCTTAGGATATTAGATGGGTAGCTAGGTGGCTATTTGAATGTGCCCTACAGGATACTATAAGGGATGGGGATTTCTTTATTCCCTATAGGTTGAGGTGAGGCCGCTTAGGACGAGCATGCATGCATCATTTTGATCAAACTACTTAGTAAGTGGTCAAAAAGTTTAAAAACTATGCGACATGGTAATAAAAGATTAAGTGTATCTCCCACATCTCCACATAACCCTGGGAAAGCCAAGCCCCAATCCACTTTTATTTTCTTAATTCTTTTTCTTTTTTGCTTATGCTTACCCTTACACAGATGACTTCTCACGAGTCCTTATAAGGAGGGAACACACATTCCCACACGAACGGACTTGCGCAAGAGGGTTTTCCCCGCATTTTGTGGGAGGTGCTGCAGGGAGCCAGTTATACGACGCCTCCCCAGTATGCGGTGCAGTTGTTCGAGGAGCACCGGGTACCCCGCTATAGGGTGAGGATGACCTTGGAGCCTCATCCCTTGCATCTGGGCTGGCGTTTGTTGGACTCCGAGTCTTTCGGATACCGGGCTGAAGACACTATCGAGGCCATTGCTCTCCACGGGCTGACGACCTTTTGTGGCTTTCACCCCTTGGAGCTATCCACTCATTCCATTGGCTTGTTCCCCACTGAAAAGGAGGACGACCCAATGTGGAAGGATCGAGTGGAGCATGCCAAGGATGTGTGGGCTCTTTACCTAGGGCAGACTGCTCACCTAACGGTGCGATGCATGAATGCCCTGTACCGTCTGCAAGCAGTGTGAGGTGAGGCAATGTCCCAGCTGATGGGCCTGGTGGAGGCTACCAAGATCACCCTGGATAACAGGGAGGACCTTATGGTAGACCTATCCACTGAGCTGGTGGAGAAAGACCTCCAGGTGGAGCAGATGGCCACCCAGATCCAAGAGCTTGAGGAGCAAGTGGAGCCAGGGAGAACACCATCAAGGTTCTCGAGGATTAGCTCCTAAACACTCAGCAACAACTTGAGGAAGCCAACCAGCACCTGGATATGCATCATCAGGAAATCCAAGACATGGAGGCCGAAGGGGCCGACGAGGATGTTGACATCGAGGGAGGAGAGGAGCCGGAGCCTGCATCCAGCTTGGACACCGCTGGCTCAGGGAGACCACCTTCCCCCGAGTCCAGTGTTGCCTCGTTTGCCCATTAGGTTTCAGAAATTTGGATAGAAGTGTGCGGCAGTAGAACTCCTCAAAACTAGCTTAGCTTTTGCACCTTTGGGGTACTAGGCTAGGAAGAGTTGAGTCTTTTGAGCACTGCTGTAACCGTTAGAAAACTCTTTTGGATTTATGAATGATGGATGATGTCAACTTTAAGTTATGAAGAAAGTTTTATGTCATGTGGTATCTTTTATGAAAAATGCAAGGAAATGTTTGGCATTCTACAAACTTTGTCCTTTCAAATCTTTTACCATGTATGAACCCTGATGTCAAAAGTATGATATTAAGAGCATCCTAAATTTTCAGATGGCAGGAAGAGCGCGCCGTGGACAGAATGAGCGCATTCCTCCACCACCGCCGCCGCCTCCTACCATGCAAGAACTGATGGCTCAGCATAATGAGATTCTGCGACAGTTGGCTCAGCGTCAGCCACCACCTCAACACTATGGTGGTGGTGATCACCATCAGCGTCCCCCAGCAGCAGCCACTTATCAGGAGTTCCTCAGCACTCAGCCGTCGTTGTTCACTCGGGTAGAGGATCCCCTTGATGCTGATGTATGGCTCAGAGTGGTGGAATCCAAATTCCCACTGCTTAATGGGGTTTTTTCAGATGTGGCCAAGGTTCATTTTGCCACCCAGCAGCTTCGCGGACCCGCGCGGACATGGTGGGATCACTTCCTCGCTATGCAGCCAGTTGACCACGTGGTGGAATGGGGAGAATTCAAGGCAGCATTCATAGGACATCACATACCGGCGGGCATCATGGACCGCAAGCTCAATGAGTTTCTGGCACTTACTCAGGGGAATCGTACTGTGTTGCAGTACGCTCAGGCCTTCAATGACCTGTGTCAGTACGTAGACTATCATGCTGACACAGATGAGAAGAAGAGGGACAGGTTCAAGAGGGGCCTCAGTACTAAGCTCCGCGACCGTCTCAACACAGTCAGGGTCAACAACTACAATGAGTTAGTCAACATGGCCATTTCTTAGGAAGACTACATCATAGCCCGCCAGGCAGAAAAGAAGAGGAAGACCCCTATGGCAGGACCTTCAGCTCAGCCTCAGCGCTTCAGGATTGTGTTTGACACTCAGAACAGGGGACCTCAGCAGCAGCAAGGACGGTGGGTGATCCGACCACAATAGCAGCAGCAGGCACCCAGCCGCTCTCAGCCCCCAGTTCAGAGGAACAACAACCAGCCACATCAGCAGTACCGTCAGGCCAATGACAACAGATGTTTCACTTGTAGCAGCACTGGACACTATGCCAAGAATTGCCCCAAGAACCAGCAGAGGTAGGGGTAGAATGCCAATCAGAACCAAGGCAAGAGGCAGAAGGTGCAAGTGAGACAAGGCAGGCTGAACTTCACCACCATGGCTAATATTCCAGAGGGAGCACCCGTCATGACTGGTATCTTTTCCGTTTCAAATTATCCTGCAGTCATTCTTTTTGATTCGGGTGCATCACATAGTTTTATCAGTGCAAAATTTAGTGCCAGTTGCCTTTTCATCACACAAATGGGGGCATTACCATTTCAACACCAGGAGGCAGGGTTGCCACCTATCAAATCAATAGGCATGTGCCTATAAAATTTGGTCGTCTTGTAATTAAAACCACTCTCCTTATCTTGGGATTGGATAGTGTGGATATCATTTTAGGAACTGACTGGTTATCAAGGCATCAGGCAGTAATTGATATCGTAGCAAGGGCCATTGAGATACACTCACCTACTTGTGATGAAATTACGTTGTATTTGCCTAACCAAGGTTGTACCCGTTCCTGTGCCTTCGCCCTGATAGAGTCACCTGTTGAGAGAATCCCAGTGGTATGTGAATACCCCGATGTTTTCCCAGATGAATTGCCAGGGATGCCACCCGACAGAGACATAGAGTTTGCAATTGAGCTACGACCCGAAACTGCTCCTATATCCAAGAGACCCTATAGGATGCCTCCAGCAGAGTTGGCAGAATTGAAAAAGCAGTTACAAGAGTTGTTGGACAAGGGATTCATTCGCCCAAGTACTTCACCATGGTGATGTCCAGCCTTGTTCGTGAAGAAGAAAGATGAGAGTATGAGATTGTGTGTTGATTACCGCCCTCTCAATGCGGTGACAATCAAAAATAAGTATCCGTTGCCCCGCATTGATATATTGTTTGATCAGTTGGTGGGAGCCAAGGTATTTTCCAAGATAGACCTTCGCTCTGGCTATCATCAGATCAAAGTTAGGGCCAGTGATATTCTGAAGACGGCTTTCTCTACCAGGTATGGGCTTTATGAGTACTTAGTGATGTCTTTCGGGCTGACCAATGCCCCGGCATATTTCATGTATTTGATGAACTCAGTATTTATGCCAGATCTGGATAAGTTTGTGGTGGTTTTAATTGATGACATTCTGGTATATTCAAGAAATGAATAGGAGCATACTATGCACTTGCATACAGTACTTTAGAGACTGCACGATCATCGTCTATATGCTAAGTTGTCCAAATGTGATTTCTGGTTGAAGGAAATCAAGTTTTTGGGTCACACCATTTCTCTGGATGGGGTATCAGTTGATCCTGAGAAAGTGCAAGAAGTGATGGATTGGAAGCCTCCTACCACCGTGCGGCAGATTCAGAGTTTTCTGGGATTGGCAGGATATTATCGGTGATTCATTCCGGATTTCTCCAGGATTGCCAAGCCAATGACTGAATTGTTGAAGAAAGGAGTAAAGTATGAATGGAGTCAGAAATGTGAGGATGCCTTTCATGCATTGAGGCAGCATCTAACGACAGCACCTGTGCTAGCTCAGCCTAACAACACCAAACCCTTTGAGGTTTATTGCGATGCTTCAGTCACTGGATTGGGATGTGTCTTGATGCAAGACAACAGAGTTATTGCCTATGCATCCCGAGCACTTAGGCCTCATGAGCAGAACTACCCCACACATGATCTAGAGTTAGCAGCCGTAGTTCATGCTCTGAAGATATGGAGACATTATTTGATGGGAGCACATTGTAATATTTATACTAACCACAAGAGTCTCAAGTATATTTTCACTCAGGCTGATCTTAATATGAGGCAGAGAAGATGGTTGGAATTGATCAAAGACTATGATTTAGAAGTGCATTACCATTCGGGCAAGGCCAATGTTGTGGCAGATGCCTAAAGTCGAAAGGCCCAGTGCAACTATGTCACTATGGACTCCAAGGTTGCCACTCTATGTGACGAGTTGTGTAAGCTGAACCTGGAATTTGTTTCCTCAGGTACCTTGGGTTATATTTCAGTAGAGCCCACTCTACACGAGAAAATAGTTATGGCACAGATGGGTGACAAGGGTGTTCAAGTCATTAAGGAAATGCTCGAACAGAAGGTGGATAAGTACAAATGCTTTCGTCAGGACAGCAAGGGAGTTCTATGGTTTGAAGACCGATTGGTTGTTCCTAAGAATCCCGAACTCAGAAAGCAAATATTGGATGAAGCTCACCTTTCCAAATTCTCCATGCACCCCGGTAGTAACAAGATGTATCATGATCTCAGATCTTTGTACTGGTGGACCAGGATGAAGAGGGAATTTACTAAGTATATATCTGAATGCGACACTTGCCAAAGAGTCAAGGACAGTCATTTGAAGGTAGCGGGTACCTTACAGCCCCTTCCCATACCATCTTGGAAATGGGAGGATCTCAGCATGGATTTTATTGTGGGTTTACCCAACACATCCCGACACCACGATTCTATTTGGGTCATCATGGACAGGCTAACTAAGACAGCTCATTTCTTACCAGTACATACCACCCACAGGGCAGAAAAGTATGCAGAAATCTATATTGACCAGATAGTGCGTCTGCATGGAATACCAAAGACTATCTTGTCAGACAGAGGAGCACTGTTCGTAGTACGTTTCTGGGAGCAGCTGCAAGAGTCATTGGGAACTCAGGTGATAAGGAGCTCAGCATACCATCCTCAGACAGATGGTCAGACAGAAAGGGTAAATCAAATTTTGGAAGACATGTTGAGGGCATGTGTGCTGCACTATGGGAAGAATTGGGACAAGTGCCTTTCCTTGGCAGAATTCTCTTATAACAACAGCTATCAATCTAGCCTAAAGATGGCACCGTTCGAGGCCTTGTATGGGAGGAGGTGTAGAACACCGCTAAATTGTTCACAAACTAGAGAGAGGGAAATATTTGGACATGACCTACTTGAAGCCAAGGAGAAAGTCAGAGTCAATAAGAAGAACCTAGAAGCTGCTCAGGCCAGGCAAAAGAGTTATCATGGTAAGAGGAGGAAGCCTCTACAATTTGACGTGGGAGATCATGTTTATCTTAAGGTGTCACCCACAAAGGGTGTTTAGAGATTTGGAATCAAGGGCAAGTTAGCTCCTCGCTACATTGGGCCCTATGAGATCAAAGAGACTTATGGACCTGTAGCATACCAGTTGAAGTTGCCACCTCATATGTCAGCAGTTCATGATGTGTTCCACGTATCTCAGTTACAGAAGTGTGTCCGCTTACCCACGGAAATGCTACCTGAACTAGAATTGGAGATAGAATCAGACTTGTCTTATCAAGAGCACCCCGTCAAGGTATTGGACCAAAAAGAGAGATCAACTCGGGCAAGGTCAATCAAAATGTATAAGATTCAGTGGAGCAACCACATAGAAGAAGAGGCTACGTGGGAGACTGAGGATTTTCTACGATCTCGCTTCCCCGACTTTCTGCCTAAAGGAGTCGGTACGTAACCCAAAACACCCACCCCCACCTGCCCTTTGAATCTAAATATAAGAAAAACCTAGTTATCAAGAGTAGAGTAAGTTGTGGAAATAAATTTATAAGGACTTCCTTCTGAAGTTGCAAAGAGAATGACATTCGAAGAGCAGTTAACTAGAGAAACTTGGTTAAAGGGAACTGCAACACAACAACTTACCCCTTCTTGGTACCCCACTAAAGGATCCCTACCCAATCTCGGGACAAGATTCCTTTAAAGGGGGAGGGTTGTAACACCCCAGGTGTTACCCAAGGCCCTGGCTCAATACATGCACTCATGACCTGTTATCACATGTGTTAAGTGGAGGAGAAGGAGCACCAAAACTTTGGAAACAATGGTTTAACTAAGGAATGTTCATGACAAAAGCAATACCCAAGAATTTTATGCAATTCTCACCTTGGACAAAGTGGCTCAAACCCTAGACCCCCTCTTGAGCCATTAGACCCCCAAACACTGGATTAATGGAAAGGATAAGCAAATGAACATTTCATGATTTAAACCCTTTACCAAAGTTGAAGTACATTAATATACCTACAATAACTAGTAAAAAAGGTATTCCAAAAAGGTCCCACAAAATGCTCAAATTCAGCCCCCAAGAGAAGAACACCCTAGGGCAACCAATTTTTCTCTAAGTAAAAAATCAGCCTTCTTCCAAAGATCATAGATGTTCACCTAGTTGATGGCGCCAAATCCATGGGGTCCAAATGACAAAAGGGAGCCAAATTACCTAAGGAACACACTGGAAAAGTTTAAACCAAAGCCATGACTGTTTGACACGAGTTGACACATGTTTTGTCTCGGGTTGAACATTGCCGACAGCACTGACTTGGCGCCTCCATATCTCCCAAGCCAGGGCATATCTCCCCTTGGAACTCACATGAACTAGGTAGCTCTAGGTGCAGGGAAGAAATCTTACACAAGCCATATGGCAAGATTTGCATGTTTGGGTGCTCACCAGGCATAAGAACTTGGGTAGAATAACACAACCACGTGTTCGACGCGCCCTGGCAACGCCAGAGCACGCCCCGGCGCTCGGCCCCACGCATGCCGCGCCGCGCCAAGCTAGACCCGTGCTCGCGCCTATAAAGCCGACCGAGGCCTCGACCGTATGCCCCCGCTCGCTCTCAACCTCGCCGGAGCGCAAGATCATCGGCGATCGCTCTGCCCACGGTGTGCCAGCGACTGCCCGAGACCCGACCACTGTAGACCAGCCACCCTAGCCATTCCCCGCCCTGTCTGACCCTCGGGATAGCCTCTACGTACCTCGGTGAAGCTTCCAGAGCCAGGAATCGAACTCTACCTCGCCGGAGACACCGGATCGACGTCGCCGGACTTCAACCGATCGTCGGCGCACGTAGACCGAGCTCCATGGTCGGAGCACACGCCGCCGACGAGCCCGCCTGCCTGCGCACGTGGCCCGACCGATTCTGGCCATCACCATCGACGAGTCGTACCTCAAAGTAACCGCGAGGACCTCCCAAAGCTAACCCCGCCCTTCGCCGGACCTCCCTCACCGCCGACTATAATCTCGCTGACGGGGAGTACATCCTCGTTCCGGAGCAAGGAGTTGCTCAGGAGGTAGCCCAGGAGCCAGCACCAGAGCCTGCCATCGAGGATCTGCCTGCCCCAGCTTTCGAAGGCAAGCCCCGGTTTTATGTATAACCTATTCTATATGCTATTTTACTGCACTTAATGTTTGTAGGCTTGTACTGTGCACTTAAGTGTAGGAATTGACTGAAACCTTAGTTGCATTAACTCAGGTTTTCCCTTGTGATGGATACTAGTATGCTAGGTCGAGTAGTTGTTTTACTAATTAGGGATCTTGGTAGAAGTCGAGTGATTTTTCTAGCACTCGCGCGAGGTCAGGAATTAGTTGTATCCATTTTCATATCATAATGATGATGGTCTGTGGACAACAATCCATGGGGATTGGTTGTCTATGAGACAGGAATCGGAATAAGGATTAAGGTGTGGTACCGTGTGTCAAGCGTTTGAACGTACTAAACACATGCCAAGAAATATAGTAAATCTGTAAGCCTAGTACCTGAGTGAACCTGCCCGCAGACTTTACCCCTCACGCGACCTGAGATGTGGTCTCCCATTCCGGTTATGGTGGGTGCAAGTGCGGTCACTGCACGATGGCAGTCGGGGTCAGTGAGGCATTGTACGCCAAGGCGGTGAGCCCTGATCTGTTGACAGGGAATCGATGGGGACGGTTGATATGTGTGGGGACGGAGTGCCTCGCCATGTCATGTGTTTAGGTTTACCTTGCAAGGTTTAAAAACTCGATTTGAATCGTCTGCTTCTCGCAGTTAATAAGACTGCTTGATCCATGCTGCTACATTGAGTAACAAGTGGAAATATGTTGACTTGGCAAAAGATGTTGATTGCTAAATGCTTGATACCATGCATGATTAGATAGATACACATTTAGTCTTAAGAGAGTCACCCTAAAACTTGAAAAGCTAAACTTGATTTTAGACTCAGCTAGTGCTTTTGGCAAACCAAACCCCTCAGCCAAATAACTGCATGTCTAGAGGTAGAGGAGTAAACTCCTCACACCGGGAAAGTCTAGCTGAGTATTAGTATACTCAGCCTTGCTTGTGGCATAATTTTTACAGGTTCTCTAGAGGACATGGTTGCTGGAGTGACTTGGCCGTCCATCTTGCCACCAGGTTGGACAGTCGAGTGGGACCCTACCTCGGCAGAGGAGGAGTATGAGGAGTGATGGGCCAGGCTTCCCCATCCCTCTGATTATTTACTGTTAGTTATATTCCGCTGCATTCCGAACAATGATCACTACTTTTGATAAACTCCGATGATGTTGTAATAAATTAAATACTCCTTAATGTATGGTTTTATGCTTTATTGTATTTACTTTGTGCCTCACCTTCGAGTGAGTACGTGGTACTTGATCCTGTTAGTGGCCTCATCGGAATAGATCCGAGGGACTGACGTTTTATTCCTATTTAAGTGTGGTCTAGCCTTTAAGGTGGGACTTAGGCACTTAAGTTGGAATAATTCGGGCTGTTCCGCCACACAAATGCTGATCCGACGATTGAGATCTATTCGTACCCCTTCGGCTATGAGATCTTGTAAAAGAGCCCCCATAGTTCGATAATAAACCCGCCATCCCCTGTAGTTCAAAGGAACTAATAGATTGGTCCTTGGATTTTATAAAACCGCCTCTATACTGTCTGGATTTTTGACCACAGCCCAGGTGTTGAATAAAAGGTATAACATAATTCAAAAAATGATTTTTAGTTTAGAAATAATTCTAGAAACTTGTTTAATTCATGTTTAATGCATTTTAACTCCGAATTGATCCATTCCAGTTGCATTAGTTTCATATTAATATAGTTCTTCATCTAGTAACCTTATTTTATCATGAACCCTATGATCAAAATTATACACTTAGTTTCTTTATATCCCACACTTAAAACTTTAGAAAAATCATAACTTTATAACCATAGCTCTGAATTTAGTGGTTCTTGAACCTGCGATCTCGTAGTAATGCAAAGAATATTATTATGCAGTTTGTGCTTATGTTTGGTGCGATGTTAATTTTTGTCTATACCATGTTTGTTTGTATTGCTATGTTTAGCGGTGACATCACGAGTCACCTGAAGAGCAAGTTGGTACCTAGAATCTTAAGTCCCAGGCAAGTTGTGCCCTTGATCACTTCTATTTATCCAATAATGTTCCTGTTAATCATTATGATCTACACGGGTTAATTTTGATGGGACCCAATAGGTTAATGTCGGTACCCTAAAACTAGGGTACCCCTTACTGCTGTATAAAAACGCAGTACCCACACGGTTATTTTTAGTCGCGTGGTAAAAGAGTTGTATGTGGGACAAGGCCATGACTCGCCCCAGCCTCGGGTGACTACTCTGGGCCAGCAACAGCACCTGACCCCACCACATGGGCAGGTCTGGTGCCGCCACATGTCCAGATAAAGTGACATACTCTGAGGCATCACCAGTGAGGCTGGACCCCCCATGGGAAGGTGCTGGACCCCTGTATATACGGTCCGGGCCTCCAAGTTTGGTCCAGGACCTCCACGTGTGTGAACCGGACCCCTGTAATGGGATCCGAACCCCCCTATATGGGGTCCGGGCCACCCACAGTGGGGTCCTAGGGTTTCAGGGAAGAACATACCCGGGCCTTAATCAGGACCCAGGCAGGGGTCCGGTGCCGACACGTGTCCAGACCTGATCTGGTGGGATCTGGACCTTATCACATACACTCCTGCTCCCCGCCCAGGCGGAGACCCGATGCTGCCACGTGGCCTGCTGCGCACGGCGTAAGCCAACGGGCGGAACCTGGCATGAAGCCTCTGGGCTACGCGCGACGTTGCATTCATTACGGATAAGACGTGCGCCTGTCCATCCCAGTGACAGGCGGCGTGCCCAGTCCACGCTGCGTGAGCCGTGCTGTTACTCACACGTTACCATAGCAAGGACAATGACTCACCATTACTCGTGTGTTTCTAGGAAAAGGGTCACTATCTATCAATGCTGCATGGACTGCAGTCATCATGACTCCCGCTGATTACTCATGCGTTACTAAGGCGGAGGGAATCTTAACGGCTCCGCCTATACGCCTCTACTCATGTGTGCTGTCAGCATTAATTATTCACATAATGTATTCCTTCCATTATGCTCCTGGGCCCGCATCTCAGAGCTCAGCATCCTTGTATGTACCTCCCTTAAACTATAAAAGGGAGGGGACACAGCGTTACAAGGGACGCGGTCAATACAGCTTACGGACAGTGGATGTAGGGTATTACGCTCCAGCGGCCTGAACCACTATAAACCCTCGAGTGTTCTTGTGTTCATCCAAAATTTACCAAACAGGCAAGCGCTTAGGCCCCCTCCTCATCTTAGGATTAGGGCGGGTGTATTCCGCCACCCGGCCGGAGGATTTCCCACCGACATTTGGCACGCCAGGTAGGGGTATGGCCTTGGGTTTTTCGCCTGTTTTCTTGCTCGACATAATGGTTCAGATCGTCGAGCACCGTGACTTGTCCTACGAGGACTTCCTGGTGGAGGAAGAGGTAGCATCTTCTATGCCACGAGGCTCTAACCGCCCTGTGCATGGTGCTGCTGCTATGCACGCTACGCAGCAGCACATGCCCGTGCAGACATCCAGGACTCCGTCGAGGGCTGCTCCTGGTGGGGCGTTGTCTGCAGCCAGGGAGTTGCTACGTAACCCTCCAAGTTCCACGGCCTCGCCGGGGGCCATGAGGCAGTGGTGCGAAGATGTCGACCGTCTCCTCGGCATGGCCCATCCTGGCTCGACTAGGTCCAGGCCTCAATCATTCCGGCATCAACGCGAGGCATCGGCATCTGTGCGCTCACCCTCAGTGAGGGGTGCACGGACTGACGACCTGCGGGCAGAGCCCAACCGCAGGCGTGCGGGCGAGGATGCTCGAGTCTCTCTGGAGAGGGTGCGTGAGCACCGGCAAAACTTCGAGGGTTGTAACCTCGACCAAGACTTCACTGCAAGGGGCGCCCGAATCCAGGCGGGTGTCCCATTGGTCGGCGTGGGCTGTGCCGCACTAGCGGATCATCTCCGCATGGTGACTTGGCCACCCAAGTTTTGGCCACACCTACCGGAGAAGTACGACGATACATCAAACCCGTCAAAATTCTTGCAGGTCTACGTCACCGCCATTACGATAGCTGGTGGAAACACTGCCGTAATGGCAAGCTACTTCCATGTAGCCTTGACCGGGCCAACCCGGACCTGGCTCATGAACCTCACCTCGGGGTCGATCTACTCCTAGGAAGAGATCTGTGCACGGTTCATAGCAAACTTCGCCAGTGCTTATCAGCAGCATGGTGTGGAGGCTCATCTCCATGCAGTAAGGCAGGAACCCGGGGAGACTCTCCGGGCTTTCATCTCCCGCTTCACCAAGGTACGAGGGACTATACCACGCATCTCCGATGCCTCCATTATCACTACTTTCCGACAAGGGGTGCATGATGAGAAGATGTTGGAGAAATTAGCGACGCATGACATAGAAACCGTCACTACGCTTTTTGCTATGGCCGACAAATGTGCCAGAGCTGCCGAGGGCCGTGCATGGCACTTGACACCGCAGACCGGAGTTACCCAGATGGGCGGCTCAGGTGCTGCCACCCAGTGCGGTGGCAAGAAGAAGAAGAACCATGGTCAAGATAAGCCGCAGTCTGGTGCTCCGGTGGCCGCAGCTGCGGCTGGGGGTTGGGACGAGCGCGGCAAGCGCCCGCGACAACAGGGAAGTAACAGTGGGTCATGCCCTGTCCATCCCAACAGTCGCCATAGCGCCTCGGAATGCCGAGAGATCCTCAAGCTCGCGAAGCGCATTAGCGAGCAGCGCGAGCAGGCCTGGCAAGGAGAAGGTCGACGAAGGTGGCGTAGCCACAGGAGAACGGGACCTCGGGTATCACTCCCCCGAGCAAGTCCTCAAGGACATCCTCACCGGAGACTCCGACTCCGGTGATAACAACGATCGCCGCAAGAAGCTGTACGTGATGTATGGTGGAAGCTGGGAGCTCACCTCCCGTAGGAACGTGAAGTCCCTACGCCACGAGGTTCTTTCGACGATCCCAGGGGTCTCGAAGGCAGCCCCACATCAGCGGTGGTGGAGCACCACTATCTCCTTCGGGGCATCTGACTACCCCGAAAACATGGTAGGGGCTGGCATACTACCACTCATCACCGCCCCTGTCATCGCCAACATGAAGCTACATCATGTCCTGATTGATGGTGGGGCTAGGCTCAATGTCATCAGTCATGCTGTGTTCAAGCAGCTGTAGATCCTAGGATCCCGACTGGGACCCTCTCGCCCATTCTCTGGAGTGAGCCCTCAACCAGTGTATCCCCTTGGGAGCATCACACTCCTGGTTATATTCGGGACTGAGGAGAACTTCCGCACTGAGAATGTCCAGTTCGACGTTGCGGAGGTTAACCTCCCTTTCAATGCCATCATTGGCAGACCGGCCCTGTATCGGTTCATGGTCATTGCCCATTACGAGTACATGGTCCTCAAGATGCCGTCCCCTGCTGGGGTCCTCACCGTGCGGGGCGACCGCCTCGCTGCGCTTGCAGCTATCGAGAAGTTGCGCGCCCTGGCGGCAGAAACCGCTCGCCCGGATGACGGGGGGAGGGACCCCTCGACTTCCTGTACCAAGGCACCTACCAAGGTGCCTAAGGTGCAACCATCTGGAGCAGACGGCAGTCTCGTCAAGACCATCCAGGTCGGCGCGGATTCCTCCCAGACCACTTGCATCGCGGGCAATTTGGAGGAGAAATAGGAAATCGCGCTCGTCGCCTTCCTCTAGGCAAATGCCGACGTATTCGCATGGGAACCATCACAGATGCCTGGGATCCCCAGGGAGGTGATCAAGCACCATCTGAAGATCCACCCTGATGCCAAACCGATGAGTCAAAAGCCTCGAAGACAGTCCATTGAGCGACAGGATTTCATCCGTGAGGAGTTCCGGAAGCTGCTGCGCGCTGGCTTCATCGAAGAGGTCCATCACCCAGTATGGCTGGCCAATCCAGTCATCGTTCCCAAGGCTAACGGGAAGCTTCAGATGTGCATCGACTACACCAACCTCAATAAGGCCTGTCCCAAGGACCCATATCCACTTCCACGAATAGATCAAATCGTGGATTCTACCTCTGGGTGCGACCTCCTCTTCTTCCTAGATGCTTACTCTGGTTTCCATCAGATCCAGATGTCTAGGCAAGATAGGAAGCATACCGCTTTTGTAACTGTGGATGGGCTTTACTGTTATGTTGTAATGCCTTACAGTCTGAAAAATGCCTTGCCGACATTTGTACGGGCGATGAGTAAGACCTTTGGTGACCTGATTAGGAACAGGATAGAGATATACGTTGATGACATCTTGATCAAGACTAAGAGAGGGTCGACCCTAGTGGAAGACTTAACCCTGGTCTTTGACAAGCTGCGGGCAACACACATGAAGTTGAACCCGGAAAAGTGCGTCTTTGGTGTCTCCGCAGGGAAGTTGCTGGGATTTCTGGTTTTGCACCGGGGCATTGAAGCAAACCTAGAGAAGATCAAAGCAATTGAGACAATGAGTCCTCCGACCCGAATCAAGGACGTCCAGAAGCTTACAGGGTCACTGGCCACCCTTAGCCGCTTCATCTCAAGACTGGCCGAGAGGGTGCTACCCTTCTTCAAGCTATTACAGAAGTCTGGCCCATTCTCTTGGACCGAGGAGGCAGAACGAGCCTTTCAAGAGTTGAAGCAGCACCTTGTGTCCCTACAAATACTAGTAGCTCCAGAGCCAGGGGAGCCGTTGTACTTATACATTGCAGCGGCTACAGAGGTGGTGAGCATGGTGCTGATCGTTGAAAGACGGCACAACATCCCTAGGGGAGTCAAAAAGTTCCCCTAGGAGAAGGTGGTGGTCCGACCACCACGATGGTGATGGAAGGTAAAGAGTTTGAGGGCTCGGGACCAACCGTAGGGGTCCGAACCATCCAGAAGCCAGTCTACTATGTCAGCGAAGTCCTCCATGAGGCAAAGGCCAGGTATCTTGAGACGCACAAGCTTATCTATGCTATACTTGTTGCGTCCAGGAAGTTGCGCCACTATTTTCAGGCACACAGGGTCATGGTGGTGACCTCCTTCCCGTTAAGGGCCATTCTCCACAACTCTAACGCTACAGGCAACATCGCCAAGTGGGCCGCGGAGCTTGCTGAGTTCCAACTAGACTTCCATCCTCGCCACGCTATCAAGAGCTAGGTTCTCGCTGACTTCATCGTGGAATGGACCCCTTCCCTGAGCGCTCCTGGGGGTCCGGATCTCGATTTGGACTCCACACCTGCGGAGCCCGGGGCTCCGGTCTTCACCGAGCCCCACTAGACGCTCTTCTTCGACAGGTCCGCTCGCCAGCAGGGTGGCGGTGCTGGAGTGGTCCTCATCAACCCAAGTGGAGATCAAGTGAAGTACATGGTGCACCTTGAGTTCAAGGCCACCAACAACATGGTAGAGTATGAAGCACTGATTTTCGGCTTGTTTGTGGCCCTATCCCTAGGGATCCGTCAGCTCCTCATGAAGGGGGACTCCCAGCTGATCATCAAGCAGGTCCGTGGAGAATGTAGCTGCAACAAGCCCAGGCTCACAGCTTACCTCCTCCACGTAAGGAAGCTGGAAAAGGATTTCATTGCCCTGGAATTGCAACATGTTCCTCGGGCTAACAACTCAACAGCAAATGAACTTTCCACGAGGGCATCAACTTGGGCTCCCATGCCCGTGGGTATCTTCGAAAGACGGCTGCTGAGACCTACCGCCCAGCCTACCGAACCGGGCGAAGAGGGTGAGACTAGCACCTCGAAGCTAGCGGCCCCGATGGCATTCCATCTGCAGAACCCACCAAGGATTGTGTGTGCTACAGAGGGTCCTGCCAACCTCTTAGCGCCACAGTCAGTAGCTCAGAGTGGTCCCAATGCATGGATCTCTGAAATCTGGGACTACCTGAAATAAAATATCCTTCCTGAAGATTGTTGGAACTTGCTACCAGGTGCAAGGAGATCCAACAGGGGTGAGAGTTGACGTAAACAGGGTTCTCGCACGAGATGGCAAAAGCTCTGTCAATCTAGCCTCTCAAGGGCACTGTGCGGGGGTATTTATAGGTATCTGAGTGCCCAGCGTCCTGTGTTAAGGACGCATGTGCCCTCAGACATCTAGGTTATCCCCGGAATATTCCCATAAAGCGGGGTTACATACCGTAATTACAGGGATGCCTTTACAAATTAGGCCCGTAACGCGCAGCGGCCACGCAGGGCCTGTTACAATGGGCCGGATCACACGTGGGCCTCCATGCTGGACGAGGTCGCAATGATGGGACGACCTCGTCACAGGTCTTCGTCCGATGACGTGTGGGATGAAGGGTGAGCCTGCTCGTTGTCTTGTCTCCGTTGGTCCGACGATTACGGCGAAGGCATCGAGCGAAGGGTGGCGTCTTCGCCTTCGCCCCAACATTTGCCCTCCGAGGGACTAGTTCGACTAAGTCATCTGGTGCCGAAGACGTCGCTAGATGGCGGAGACGCTGCCCTTGCTCGAAGTGGTTCCGCGGGGGTTTTTGACATGACCGTTGATTGACACCATACTGTTGGACTGCGGGTTTCCCGAAGCGCCGCGCCCTGTGTATAAAAGGGGGCAGGGGGCGACGCGTTTTGAACTTTATCTTTCCGCGCTCCGTGAAAACCCTAGCCGCCTTTTCCACCATCTTGCTTCTCGTCTGCCCTCCTAGCTCTTGTTCGCCGGAGATCTGGCCCGAGTGAAGCAGACCGCCCGCCGCCGCCGACGGTACGTAGCGATGCCGACCTCTTCTTCTTCTGTTGCCGCTACGCCGCCGACCGACGCGTCGTCTGAGGAGACGCTGAGTACTGTGGCGGCGGAGGAGTTGCGCGCCGGCGATACGGTGGATTTCGGTGTGTCGCGGATGTCCTCGGTCCGCGTGCAAGATATGCAGCAGCTTGGTTACTTTGGCGGTGGAGTCGCTCGTGTCCCGGGGACGGAGGAGGTCCCCGAGCCGGAATGCGAGTTGGTTGTGTTCGAGGCGTTCTTTGCCGCTGGTCTTCGCCTGCCTGCGCACCGATTTGTGGGAGAAGTCCTGCGCAGATTTAACGTTCAGATCCATCAGCTGACTCCGAATGTCGTGGTGGCTCTGTCGAAGTATGTCTGGGCGACGACTTCGTACGGCGGATAGCCATCAGTCGAAGTCTTCGCGAAGTACTATTGCCTGCACTGGCAGAAGAGGATGATCGGAAATGAAGTTGCCCAGTTTGGGTCATGTACATTTACGCCGAAGACCGGCAAGACCTCGATGGAGGTAGTTGAGTTGGTTCCTTGCGCTCGCAACAAGTGGGGCACCTGGCATGAGTTTTGGTTCTACGTCGCGGAGGGCACAGTCGAAGACCATCCGGGGCTCCCCGTGTCCGAGATGTGCTCGCATTATTACTCAGCATACCCGCCGTTTGAAGTGGCGGAGGAGGATGCGAACGAAGGGGCCCTTCGGTGCGCCGCCGGCCTGAGCAGCGGGCGCGATTTGGTTGAGGAGTTTGTGGCGTACGGGGTATGGCCTTTGGCGCATGGCTGGGCATTGGGCGAAGTATGCCCCCGCCAGATGCCTTCCCATGGTGGGAAGCTTGTGCGAAGTCCCGCCTTCGCGCTGGATCTGCGTAGCCGCGATCCGGCCGCCTTTGTGCGTGAGGCGGAGGATGAGGCGGTGCGGATCGTCGGTCGGTACGTGCCGAAGACAGAGGGCCAGCGTAGCTGGGATATTCGCGGGTCCAATGATCGCTTGAACAGGGTTTTCGAGTTGAACCGTCTGCCGTATGGCGGTTATCCCTATCAAGACGATGTGGATCGTCGCGGGAAGAAACTGGTGGTAGAGACTGGAGACGACCCCACGCCGGCGGACGCCCCGTCCTCTAAGAAGAGGAAACTAGGTATTGCTATGGGAGGTCTGGGGATTTCTGATGGTTTTGCTAGGGAGTTGATGAGGACATGTGCGGCCCCGGGGGGAAGGATGTCTTCGCCCGAGCTTCGGGAGTCTTCGGCGCGGATGCTGAGGGTTACCGGGGGTTGGTGGCCTAAGAATGATCCTATCCCCCGCGCGGCCGGCGAAGACTTTTTTACATCTCGCATGGTTCGTGATTGGAAAGTGTTTCCTTACGGGCGGAATATCGCTGCTGTTGTGTCGGCAGTGATGGACAAGGATCGTCAGGGAGCTGCGCAGAAGCGCCAGGCGGTCGTCAGGCTCCATGAGGCCAGGCCGAAGAGGCAACGGGGGGCTGCGAAGGCTGCTGCCCCCGGCGGAGGCCAGCCGCCGCTGCCGGCGAAGTCGGCCGTCCCTGCATCCAGCAGGGCGTCGGAGGCTGCGAAGGCGGCTGCCGCCGGTGGTTCCAAGTCTGTGAAGGCCGCCCCTGCGTCCAGTAGGGTGCCGGAGGCTACGAAGGCGGCCCGAGAGTTGCTGCCGCCGGGCAAGCGCGTCGCCGACTTCGCCACCGACATTAGTGTGGAAGATTATCTTGTTGGTAAGTCGTTGGCTCGAGTTTTTTTAATCTGTTGACACATCGCAGGGTCGGACGAAGGCCAACTTGTTGTTGTTCCGCCTACCGTGGCGACCGCGGCGACTGCCATGGTGCCCAGGGCGAAGGGCAGTGCTCTTAGTGCCGGCGGCGAGATACCGGCACTCACTGCCGTTAGGGACGAGGCGGGTGCTGTGTCCCACCGGCTGAAGGAGATGCAGGAGGCACTAAGTCAGGTGCGTTGAGCTAGACTTCGATTTTTTACCGGCTTCGCTGGGGCTGTGGTCTTATGTGTGTCTTGTAGGCGGCTGACTTCGCAGACCGCGCGGCGTCGGGGGCCCTGACGGCAGTTGTGTCTTCCGAAGTCGAGAGACTTCGGACGCAACATGCTGACGCCGTCCGAGAAAAGTCGGCCACCGACAGTAAGTGTCGCAAGCTGGCGGATAAGGTGGCCGCGCTGGAGGGTGAGAAAACTGACCTCCGGCGCCAACTGGCGGAGGAAAGGAAGGAGGCTAATGAGGCCCTCGCCAAGGCGCAGGCTGCGCAGACGGAGGCCAATTTGGCGCGGGCGGAGGGCAGTCTTGCCAGGCAGCGCGCCGAGCAGTTGGAGGAGTGGCTCAGCGCTCTGTAGAGCCGTGTGGAGAGGGCCGAGGCCTCGACGCGCTCGGAGGCTGAGCGGACACGGAAACAGCTTATGGATTCATACCATGAGCTGGGCGCGCGGACCGCTGACTTTGAAGTGCCGGACCGAGAGCCCGGACTTCGCTGCCTCGAGTGGATACAGGAGGAGTTGCTGGCGCTTCCCGCCATCGTGGAGGGGTTTATGTCCTATGCCTCCCTGGTCACCTGCGAGGGGGCGATGAACGCGCTCTCTCGCGAAGGGTGCCGACACTATGAGGTGTTCGACCAAGCTGATGAGGATTTTGAGCGCGATATCTATAAGGTTGAGGACCCTGTGGTGAAGGAATCCGCGGGAGCCCTCTACGACCGGATGTGGGGCCCCCACGGTCGGGAGGTGGTCAGGGAGCGGGCCGAGACGGCGAGGGGTCAGGTAATGTTTGACTTTTGTTTGGTGTTTGTTGAATGTGGGCTATGTGTGGGTTTGCTGAATCTGTGTGCTGTGTCTCAGGCGACGCGTGGCGAGAGGGTGGATGACTTCGGGGCTTTGAACAGCGCGCTGCCTGACCCGGAGCCGAACCCGGCGGCGGCTGTGTCCGAGGACGCCCTGGAGCCGCCCCCGGAAACCGCCGAAGGCGTCCCTGATGCCCCCGCAACCACTGTAGCCGGTGGAGGCCCATCGCCAACTGCTGCACCGAGGGCTGAGGATCCTGTGAAGGTGGCGGCGGAGCCGACAACGGAGGATCCCGCGACGGCTGGGTCTTCGTAGGTGGCTTAGTGGGTGTGGGTAGTTAGGGAATTTTGGATATGTTGCTGAATCTTGGTTGCTGCGCAGGTTCAAGATTTTGGGCCTGCGCACGCAACCGCTACTACTAATTTTTTGGCGGCTTCGACCGTGGATGATGGTAATAAATTGGATGGGTCTGCATCTAAGTTTTCTGATTTTGGTGACTCTGAGAGCTCGGTTGAGTGGACTGAGGAGTCGTCGGATGAGGACTTGGACTACTTCGCGGCCTTGGATGTGGCAGCGGCGGAGGCTTCGCCGCATGCTGTGGATGCTGAAGTTGTGCCTGGTCCGAGTACTGGGTGTAGGCGGCGAAGGGCGGTTGCCAAGCGTAGAGTGAGTGGGGCGGACGGCGGTCGGCTTCGTGTGAGTAGGGCTGGCAGGCAGGAACTGTTGTCCTTGCCGGCCGCTGTGAGTGCAGGTGAGGGGGAGCTGCGAAGTATTTTTGCGGGTGAGGAGCTTAGGATAATGTTATTTAATTATAGGGAGATGGGAATTATTCCGAAGGCTGAGCCGATGTAGAGTGTGATGCCCTCGCTTGTACATGTGTAATGGCTTGTATGATGAGGTTGTGTGCCTTCGCACATTCGGCTATGCTTGCGAAGACGTTACGTACTTGGTCTGGTGTATTTGTTATGTTGGTCTGGTGCGGATGTAGTCGGTCTTTGTGCGGACAGTTTGGCGTAGTCGTTTTCGCACTTGTTAAGCTTCGTCCGGCTGCGCCCTTAGGTAACTGTTGCATGGATAGTCTTCGCGGAAGACTTCGATTTTTCGCACTTGTTGCGCTAGCCCGGCTGCACCCTTAGGTAACTGTTGCACGGATAGTCTTCGCGGAAGACTACGGTTTTTCGCACTTGTTGTGCTAGTCCGGCTGCGCCCTTAGGCGACTTCTGCGCGGATAGTCTTCGCGGAAGACTACGATTTTTCGCACTTGTTGTGCTAGTCCGGCTGCACCCTTAGGCGACTTCTGCACGAATAGTCTTCGCTGAAGACTACGATTTTTCGCACTTGTTGTGCTAGTCTGGCTGCACCCTTAGGCGACTTCTGCATGGATATTCTTCGCGGAAGACTACGATTTTTCGCACTTGTTGTGCTAGTCCGGCTGCGCCCTTAGGCGACTTCTACGCGGATAGTCTTCGCGGAAGACTATGATTTTTTGCACTTGCTGTGCTAGTCCGGCTGCACCCTTAGGCGACTTCTGCACGGATAGTCTTCGTGGAAGACTACGATTTTTCGCATTTGTTGTGCTAGTCCGGCTGCACCCTTAGGCGACTTCTGCACGGATAGTCTTCGCGAAAGACTACGATTTTTCGCACTTGTTGTGCTGGTTCGGCTGCACCCTTAGGCGACTTTTGCGTGGAGTTGTCGCACGCGAGGGTGGCCGGCGCTGAGCCTCGCGGTGACTTTTTATTGGTCGAATGTCGAAGACCGTTGGCGCGGTCTTTTTTCGACGCAGGTTTTTGCGGGGGATTTTTCGCTTGTATATTACATGACTCCGCCTCGTTAAAAACCTCACCCCCCGGGAGGAAAAGAGTGCGGGCCAGAATAAAATTGTTTTTGCGAATTACAAGGGCGAATCGGCCCTGATGAGTCAAACAAAAAATTTGCGGAGATTGTCGATGTTCCAGTAGTGCTCCAGGTCTTCGCCGTTTGGCGTTGCGAGCCTGTAAGCACTGGGGGAGGCCTTTGTCTTGACAATGAAAGGGCCCTCCCACTTGGGCTCCAGCTTGCCCCTGGACTCTGTCCGAGCTGTTCGGACGAGTACGAGGTCCCCTTCGCTGAATTCCCTCGAGATGACTGCGTGGTCGCGCCATGCTTTTGTCTGGGCTTGGTATTTATTTAGAGCCTGTAGGGCGAAGACTCGGTCTCCATCGATGAGATCCTTCGAAGTGGGCTCGTCCACGTCGGGGACGGCTGACGGAACTGTTCGCGGGGACCCATGTTTTATTTCTTATGGGGTCATGGCCTCCGATCCATATAGAAGGCGGAAAGGGGTGAACCCGGTCGCCCTGCACTCAGTCGTGTTTAGCGCCCAGACCGCCTCAGGTAGCAAATCGGCCCACTTGCCCTTCTTTTCGTCGAGGAGCATCTTTTTGACAGATGTGAAAATTTTTCCATTGGCGCGTTCCACAACTCCGTTGGACTGCGGGTGATATACTGAGGCGAAGGCAAGCTTGGTGCCGATGGAGAAGCAAAAATCCTTGAAGTCTTGGCTGTCAAACTGCTTGTCGTTGTCGACTGTTAGTTCGGACGGTACTCCGAAGCGACAAACAATGTTTTGCCAAAAGAATTTCTGTGCAGTCTTTGATGTTATTGTGGAAACAGCCCTCGCCTCGATCCATTTGGTAAAGTATTCGACAGCGATGAAGGCGAACTTAAGGTTCCCTTGAGCCGTGGGCAGGGGCCCGACGATGTCTAGGCCCCAGCGCTGGAGAGGCCATGTGTGGGCGATCAGTTTTGTGAATTGCGAGGGGCTGCCTGATCGAGGAGAAAACTTCTGGCAGGCTTCGCAGGACCTTGCAACCCGATTTGCGGCGCAGATCATTGTGGGCCAGTAGAAACCTTGGCGGATCACCTTTGCGGCTAGGGCCCTTGGCCCTGCGTGAGAGCCGCAAGTACCACTGTAGACTTCGCGCATGATTTGGATGCCTTCGGTCTCGGTGACACATTTAAGTATTGGCTGACTGACCCCTTTCTTGTAGAGTTGGCCCTCAATCAGTGCGAAGTCCCGACTTCGATGTTTGAGGCGCTTGGCCTCGTTGATGTCGGTTGGGTGATAGTACCCCTGTAGGAACATGGTTATTGGTGCCCGCCAGTCTTCGGTCATAATAAGGTTGACTATGCGGTGGCCCTCGCTGTCATTGGTTATTTGGAGCCCTTCGGGGCTCCGGACGGCTGGCGTGCCGATGACATGGTAGAACACGTCGGAGGGCAGGGACTCGCCTCTGGCGGCAGCCTTGGCCAGTGCGTCAGCCTCTTCATTCTTGGCCCGGTCCACATGCTGCAAGGTGAATCCCTTGAATTGTCTCTCGAGACTTCGGATGGCCGTGAGGTATTGCATAAGTGCGGGGTCCTTTGCTGCATAGTCTTTCTCGACTTGGCCGACAACTACCTTGGAGTCTGTTCTGATGATGCAGGTGGTGACCCCAAGGGCCCTCAGCTTGCGGAGGCCGAGGATGACTGCTTCGTATTCTGCTATGTTATTTGTGCATCTATCAGATTCCAGAGCGAAGCTGATGCGTGCTGCGTATCTGTGCTTGACCCCGGCGGGTGAGGTGATGACTACAGCGGCGCCTGCCCCCGCATGGCACCACACGCCGTCGCAGTGGATCGTCCAAACCTTCTCTGCGGACGGGTCCGGCTGTGTTATTGGCCCAGTCCAGTCGACGACGAAGTCTGCTAGGACTTGTGACTTGATGGCTGTCCTGGGCTCGAAATTGATGTGGTAGCCGGAGAGTTCGGCCGCCCACTTAGCAATCCTCACCGATGCCTCTGGGTTTCTGAACAATTCACCGAGTCCCCTGTCTGAGGTGACTCGGACCTTGAATGCTTCAAAATAATGGCGCAATTTGCGCGAAGACATAACAAATGCGTAGGCAATCTTCTCCAGTTCTGTCATGTTACATTTGGACGGTGTCAGCACTTCGGAGACGTAATAAACTGGGCATTGTCTGATCACGCCCTCAACTGTCTGCTTCTGCACCAGTGCCACGCTGACCGCTTGCAGCGAAGCCGCAACGTAGAGCAACAGGGGTAGCGAAGAGTTGGGGCTTGTAAGGACTGCCAACTTCGACACGTACTGTTTTAATGAGGCGAAGGACGCTGCCTGCTCTGGTCCCCAAGCGAAGTCTTTTGCGCCACGGAGAGTTTTGAGGAAAGGGAGACTTCGCTCAGCGGATTTGGAGATGAATCTGTTGAGGGCGGGCAGCCTGCCCGTCAGGCGCTGGACGTCTGTGGCGGACTGCGGAGGCGTCATGTTGATGACGGCCTGAATTTTGGTTTGGTTGGCCTCGATGCCGCGGTGTGATACCAGGTAGCCCAATATTTTGCCTTAGCGAACGCCGAAGACGCACTTCTCCGGGTTCAGGCGAAGTCGTGCGTCTCGCATGTTCGCGAATGTTTCAGCGAGGTCAGCGAGATGGTCCTCCTTGCTCTTGCTGGCGACGACGATGTCGTCCACATATGTGAATATATTTCTGCCAACTTGCCCTTCGAGCACTGTTTTGGTAAGCCTGGAGAAGGTGGACCCGGCGTTCTTGAGTCCCTCCGGCATTCTGATGAAGCAATATGTGCCGAAGGGTGTTATAAAGCTGGTGCTAGCCTTGTCTTCCTCCTTCATGTATATCTGGTGGTAACCGGAGAAGCAGTCGAGGAGTGACATGACTTCGCATCTGGCCGCGCTATCGACTATTTTGTCGATCCACGGCAACGGGAAGTTGTCCTTTGGGCAGGCCTTGTTGAGACTGGTGAAGTCGATACACATTCGCCACTTGCCGCTCTTTTTCTGCACCATCACAACGTTGGAGAGCCACGTGGGGTAAGCCACCGGCTCGATGAATTTGGCTTCCAGGAGGCGGTGTACCTCTGCCTTGGCGGCCTCTGTCTTCTCGTCGGACATTTTGCGAAGCCGCTGTTTTTTCGGTCTCACCGAAGGGTCGATTCCCAAGCTGTGCTCAATTATGGATCGGCTGACCCCGACTAGGTCGAGGGCTGACCAGGCGAAGATATCTTTGTTCTTGGACAGGCAGCAGAGGAGCTTCTCCTCTTCATGCGAAGTGAGGTCTTCGCTGATGGTGACTGTCTGCTTGGGCGTGGCCTGGTCGAGGGGAACAGTCTTGGTCCCGTCGTTGCTCTGCAGCTATGCCTTGTCGTGCTCTTTGTCGGTTGGGTTGACGGACGCTGGGACCTCGCGCTAGGCCGTGAGGCAGTGCACGTTTCTTTGTCCAGGGACGAAGTCCCGCTCTATGTTGCGCGCAGTCTGTTGATTGTCGTAGACCGCAATGGCGCCTAACAGACCTGGTATCTTCATGCACAGGTACAGTCCGTGAATGGCTGCCTCAAACTTGTTGATAGAACCCCGGCCCATGATGGCGTTGTACGGATACACCATATCGACGATATCAAAGGTTATTTGCTCACTTCGGGCATTGGGTGCTACACCGAAGGAGAGAGGCAGCTCTATTTTGTCGACAGGAAAGGTGCCCTTGCCGCCAAAACCATACAATGGGTTGTCCGAAGGCTTGAGCAGGCTGTGGCTTATGCCCATGCGGTCGAAGGCATGGAGGAAAATGATGTCTGCTTGACTGCCATTGTCGACTAGGACTTTGTGCAGGTCCCAGCCTGCGACACTGCAGTTGATAACCATGGCGTCAATGTGGGGGCGCTGCGCAGGTCGACGTCTCGTGCGTCGAAGGTTAGCGGTACGTGGGACCACTTCATCTGCACGACTGGGCCGGTGATGGCGACGTGGTTGATGCTGCGGTAGTGGTCCCGCTTCTGCCGCTTTGTGTCGAAGTCGGTGCTAGACCCCCCAGTGATCATATGAATGACTCCGCGATACGGCTGATCGGCAAAGTCTTCTTGTTTTGGGGCATGGGGGTGGGGGATGTTCTGATGTTGCTGGTGTGGAGGTGGGGGTGGGGGAGGTACAATTTGTACTTCCTGGTGGTGTTGGTATGCGTGGTGCGGTGGATGCGGAGCGGGAGCGTGGATGTATGGTGGAGGGGGTTGCTGATAAGTGTGTGCGACAACTCTGGGGTTGTCGGCTGGCTATGCCCGTGCCATCCTGTCTTTGGTGGCCTTCATTTCTGGGCAGTCTCTGGTTTGGTGGGCGCAGTCTTCGCCATGAAAAAGACAGTAGAATCGGCACGGCGGCTGCGCACACCCTCGACCCCTACCGCGAGTTCCGTTTCCGCGGCCCTGGGGGATACTCCTGGCGGCGAGGGGCGTCAGCAGTGGGGTGCTGGTTGGCGATGTTGTGCACTTGCTGCTGATTGCGGCCGTCTCGACCGGAGTCTGGCTGTGGAGTCCTCGTCCACGTGCGACTGGACTGTGGAGCATCTTTGGGTTTCCTCTGGGACTCAACCTTGCGCTGGTGGAGTTCTTCGGATTTGGCATATTTTTCAAAAAGCTGATATAATTTCTGGAGGTTCTTGAGCGGGTCCCTGATGCAGTGGCTGTAAAGGACGCCGGCGCGAAGGCCACTGATGGCGTAGTGGATGGCGATCTGGTCATCAATTGAGGGCAGCTGTGACTTGAGTGTTAGAAACTTGCGGTAATACTCCCGCAGAGTCTCCTTTTTCAGCTGCTTGCAGAGTGAGAGTTCGGCCAAGACATCGGTGTCTGGGCGGTACCCTTGGAAGTTGAGCAGGAATTTGTCCCGAAGGCTTCTCCAGGAGTCAATGGACAGCGGGGGCAACCTGGTGAACCAGGTGAGAGCTGGGCCTTCGAGGGCGATGATGAAAGACTTAGCCATTGTGGCGTCGTCCCCTCCGGAAGATGCAACGACGACCTGATAGCTCATGATGTACTGTGCTGGGTCCATGCTGCCGTTGTACTTGGGATAGGTCCCTGCCCGGAAGTTGGCAGGCCAGGGTGTCACTTGCAGGTGTGGTGCCAGGGGACTTCGCTCGTCGAGGTAGTTGACCCCTTGGAATGGCGCGGTGTGTGGGAAGGCGTGGTCGCGCTGGGGGAAGTGTGGGTCTTCCATTTGCGCGCGCTGTTGCAGGGGTGGCCCGTGCTGCAGGCCGAGGTGGCCTTCGTGTATGCCTTCCAGTTGTGCGCGCTGTTGCAGGGGTGGCCCGTGCTGCAGGCCTAGGTGGCCTTCGCGCTGCATCAGCGCGATCTCCCGCTCGAGGTCCTGGGCCTTCTGCTCTTCGTCGCGTATCATTTGCCGCACCTTGGCTAGTGCGAACATGCGCTGGCGCTTGGCCTCCAGTATCTCTTTTTGCCTTTGGAGATTGCGGTTCTTGAGGCGCAGGGCGCGTAGCTGTAGCTGTTCTTCTGCTGCGACGCCGAGGACTTCACCGTCCTCGGTGAGGTCCGCGCCCTCCAGTGGGGCGAAGCCTGGGGGAGGCTGCGATTGTCCTTCAGGGCCGCAGGTGCGGAGAGCGTCGTCTTCGCAGGTGTGGAGAACGTCGTCTTTAGTAGCCTCTTGGTGGGTGGAGTGGGTGAGGGCGAGGGCCTTGCCCTTTTTTGCGGCAAGCAGTGCTGCCTTCGCAGCCTCGTTAGCCTTCGAGTTAGCTTTCTTGGGTGCCATCGCGGGTGGTTTTTTCGTAGCACGAACGGTGGGCGCCAAATGTTGGAACTTGCTACCAGGTGCAAGGAGATCCAACGGGGGTGAGAGTTGACGTAAACAGGGTTCTCGCACGAGATGGCAAAAGCTCTGTCAATCTAGCCTCTCAAGGGCACTGTGCGGGGGTATTTATAGGTATCTGAGTGCCCAGCGTCCTGTGTTAAGGACGCATGTGCCCTCAGACATCTAGGTTATCCCTGGAATATTCCCATAAAGTGGGGTTACAGACCGTAATTACAGGGATGCCTTTACAAATTAGGCTCGTAACGCGCAGCAGCCACGTAGGGCCTGTTACAATGGGCCGGATCACACGTGGGCCTCCATGCTGGACGAGGTCGCAATGATGGGACGACCTCGTCACAGGTATTCGTCCGATGACGTGTGGGACGAAGGGTGAGCCTGCTCGTTGTCTTGTCTCCGTTGGCCCGACGATTACAGCGAAGGCATCGAGCGAAGGGTGGCGTCTTCGCCTTCGCCCCAACAAAGATCATGTGTCCGCAGAGCACATAGTGTGGTTGGCTAAACGATACATGGTGGTAGAAGGGGATCTATACCGCCGTGGCGCCAACGGCATTCTCATGTGGTGCATCACCCAGGAGGAGGGCCATGAGCTGCTCGCGGAGATCCATGGAGGTGAGTGCAGAAGTCATTCATCATCCCGCACATTGGTTGGTAAGGCCTTCTGGCACGGCTTCTATTGGCCAACCGCTCTCCAGGATGCAGCTAAGTTGGTAAAGTCCTGCAAAGCATGTCAGTTCCATGCAAAGCAGATGCACACACCGGCGCAGGCTCTGCAAATGATTCCACCCTCCTGGCCATTCGCTGTATGGGGGGTGGATATCGTGGGATCATTCCCTAGGGCTGTCGATGGGTACTGTTTCCTCTTCGTCGCTATCGACAAATTCACAAAGTGGCCAGAGGCCACCCCTGTGGTCAGTATCACCCAGGGTGCTCCTGTTGCCTTCCTCAAGTCGATTATCTATAGATTTGGGGTCCTAAGCCGTATCATTACGGACAACGGGACCTAGTTCAAAAGTCGGCTCTTCCAAGAGTATTGCGAGGGCATCGGCACCCAGCTCTGCTTTGCTTCTGTGGCTCATCCCATGAGCAATCGCCAGGCTGAGAGGGCAAACGCAGAAATCCTTAAGGGGCTCAAGACACGCACCTATGACTGCTTAAAAAAGCATGGTGCAAATTGGTCAACGAGCTTCCGTGCGTACTATGGGGGAAACAGACCACACCCAGCAGAGCTACCGAGGAGACCCCGTTCTTCTTGGTCTACGGGGCTGAAGCCTGTCTTCCCCCGGAAATCATTATGGGCTCGCCATGGGTCCAGTCTTTCGATGAATCTATGCAGGAACAACTGCGGCGTGAGGACGTGGACTTCATCGACGAACGTAGATGGCGAGTGGCAATTCGGAATGCACGGTACAACCAAGCGCTCAGGCGCTACCACTAGTGGTTTGTGCATAGTAGGGAGCTCAGGGTCGAGGACCTAGTCCTAAGGCGAGTACTGAACCAAGAAGGGTTCCACAAACTCTCCCCCAGTTGGGAAAGACCCTTCAAGGTGATGGAAATATGCCGGCCCAGGTGTGTCCGCCTTGCCACAACAGAAGGAGTACCTCTTCCCAATCCCTGGAATATAGAGCATCTCCGTAAGTTCTATCCATAAAAGCAAAACTGGGGGGGTTGAGTTTTCTTCCTTTGTAACTAGGTTGCGCATATGTGTACGTCAATCCGGTGAGGCCCGCCCTTGTAAGACCGATCTATTGGTCTACACCCATGTATATCAAGTTATAAGGAAAAGATTTACCCCCCCCCCCAGATGTACTTTTGTGATGGTTTTATTCTACTTCAGTTTACAAGCATTATTTTTTATCTAACCCACCCATCCAGTTTCCCACCCTTGCTGGTATGATGACATCCGAATTGAGTAGCCAGGCTTGCAGTTCAGGACTCCTCTACTGCTGCAGGGGGTCCGGCAACCTAGGGTCCAGTTCTAGAGAATGGGCGCTCGTCTCCTGGAGTGGTCCAGAGCTGTGCAATGCTTAGCATGGTTCCGTACCCTAAGCCTGCACGCTCCACCACTCTACAACGGGTAACCTAGTATTTGGAACTGTGATCCTATGGGTCCAGGCATACGGCTTGGCTTCCCAGGCTAAATCATGCAGGTCCGGTTGCATGAATCAAGGGATGAAAGATACCAGATGGTGGGTCCTGTGGGTGTGCTCCTAAAACTTCAAAGCCGAAGCTATGTGCAGGTCCAGGTCCCATTCCAGAGGTAGGTAGTATCAAACTGTAGAGACTACCTCCTAGGGGTCGGGCCACCAATTTTTTCTTTGGTATACTGGTATCCAGCCTCAACACGTCGAGCCTACCTCCTAGGGGGGCAAGTACCAGGTGGAAGTTGATGACGCTACACACAACAAGGACAAATAACATACAGATAAGTTCTAGTGCTACTTGATTAACAGTTCTTAAAATATGTTACATGACCAAAAGTTATTACAGCTGCCCCCCCAGCGGAACCCTCGCCTTGTCTCTACAGGTTCAGCTATTCGGCGTTGGCAGGATCACGCTGAAAGCGCGCAGCCACCATCTCCACTGCATCTTGTACACCCTCCCGGGCGGCATCTTCTGTGGCGGCTACCGGACCATCGATCACCGACGCCAAGGATATGGCGGGGTCGTGACTCCGGAAGCACGTCAGGACGTAGTCTACCACCGCCCGGCAGAGCTTGCTGCCCTCTGCCTCCAGGCGGGCATCGAGGATCTGATTCAGGCGCCGGAGGCGATCGGCGGTAGAGTCCAGCATCAGGAGGGCATCAGAGATCGACACTAGAGGCTTCGACACTGGGATGGGGCTCATCCCTAGTGGCACCAGTGCCGTGCTTGCCTCGCCGGCCCACTCGGCAATGCGCTGGACCCCGGCACGGTGTTCTGCTTGGAGATCTTCGAGGGACTTTTTGGTGGCCTCCATTGCCTAGGGACCCAGCGCCGCCTGCGCCGCATCGAATTGGCGGATCTGCTCCTCCAGCTTCCTCTCCTTTTCCTCTGCTTCGAGCTCATGCTCGGCCAGCAACTCGCCTCGCTGGGTGAGCATTTCTTCCCTGAAGGCGAGATCTGTCTCTCGCCTGGCAAGATCCGTCTCTCGCCTGTCCAAGGATAGCTCCTTCTCCTTAAGGTTTTCCTCGGCGAGGGCGACGTCGTTGGCCTTGCCCTCGAGCTCTTGCTGCCATTTCTACAGCCTTTCCATGGCCTTTACCTGCTGGGCCCGCTGGGCTTCCAGAGTCTTGTCTAGAGCACTCAGCTTGGTCTGGTACTCCGTCATGAGGGCCTCCCTCTGGGTCACGGCTTCCTCCCTCCTGGCCACTTTCTTCTCCCTCCGGGTCGCCTCCAGCTCCCTGGCACACACCCTCTGGAGGTCTTTCTTGTACTCCTTGCGGTCTCGCTCGAGTTGGGACCACACGAAGGTGAACTGTCGGGATGCCGTCTTGGTGCGCTCCTCCAGTTGGGTGCGCAAGTCACTGAGGCGCTGGTGCTCAGCTTCAAGTGCCTCCCACTCCCGCAAGATTGCTGCCTCAATTTCACTAAAAACCTGGTGGGCGTGGGACAACATGCGAGGGAGGGGGACTGGCGCCGCTTCTCGCTCAGCACCCGACCGGAGTCGCCGCCCAAATGCCACCTCCATCTCCACCGGAGCAGGCGGGGGGATGGAGCTGGACGCGCCCCCTGTGTCCCCTCCAGTGTTGGGAGTGGGCGCAGATCCCCCAGCTGGGACCTTCTCCGCCGCCTGACGCTAGCGCCACTGCCGCCGGATCCTCAGTTGGGGCATGGGAGGCCGGTGGCGCTATCCTGGCAGTAGCTGGGAGCGGACCACCGGCACCACCCTCAGTGGATTCCTGCTGCTGAGAGCCAGACTCGTCGGTGGGCCTGGTATCTGGCGGAGGAGGCGTGGCCTTGGGAGCAGTGGAGGAAGAAGCCCTAGCAAACAGATGATGGGTTAATACTTGTTGGCATGATGATTAGGCTCGTGGAAAAAGGGACTACACTTACTTGGGGCCCTGGACTTTCCAGTGACCCTGGAAGCGAGGCGATCGCTGCTCCTGCTGCTATTACCGCACTGGCTGTGGCTGTTGCTGTTGCTGCTGCTGGTGCTCCTACAGGTGATCACCCCCGGATGGTGGTGGTGGCGGCGGGATCATGGGACTGACGCGCCTATGCGCGTCGTGGGCCTGGGAGCTGGCCTCCTCGGTCCCATCTGCAGCCTTCTGGTGCTTCTGGGCGGCTTCGAAACGAGCGACCCGTCAGTGCGACGCAACCTGTGTCGCCTCTCCTCCTCCGACCCCCCGGAGCTACCTGGGGCGGAGGCACTGCTTGCAGCCCCTTTGCCCTTGTCCAAGGGGCTAGGGGCCATAGCGGGATTGGCACTGGGAGCAACACCGACGGGCTAGGGACCCCCAGCCGGTGCACCAGAAATCCGGATCTAGCGGAGGGGGTCCCGGCCACCGGTCTGGCGAACCGCCACGCTGCTGTCATCGAGAGTCGGCAACGTGGCCAAGATCACCGTCCTCAGGCCTGGGTCATCACAGAGCGCCGGGATGTCCTAGGGAGTATCAGGAATTCAGAGACAAAAGTCTCCCCAGTAATCCCCCACCAGGAGTTCCAGCTTGTCCTAGGACAGATCGGTACCCGGCCCGCGGTGGATCCTACATATGTCGTTCGGGCCGGTGAACCAGCAGGACAGGCGTGGCCTCTTCTGCAGCGGCGTGATCTGGTGCTTCAGGAGATCGCCGACCACGTGCATTGATGTCAGGCCGCCCGTGGCCAAGACCTTGATCCTGTCCAATATGGGCAGGAACTCTGGCAAGAGGGATGGCTTGGTCCTCCATTGCTTGCGGTCGAGTGCTAGCCCATTGCTCGGCAGGATGAGGTGGTCGTTGGCCTCGGTGCTGGCAATCACCCAGTCGCTATGCCAGTTTTCCCACCTCGCACCACCAAAGGTGGGGATGTAGACTATGGCCGGATCTGGCCTTGTTTAAAAGTAATAGGCACCGATGTGGTTCCTAGTCTTCCCGGACCTGACCAGCACGAAAAAATAGCGGAAGAGGGAAGTGCAGGGGGCCACACCTACAAACATCTCGTAGAGGTGGACAAAGAACACTGCCTAGAGGATGGAGTGGGGCGTGAGGTGTTGAAGCTGAAGCCCGAACTCCTCCAGCGGTAGTAGGAAGAAGGGCAAAATCGGCAGCGCCAACCCGCAAGAAATGTATGGGGGCCCGGGTCCACAAGTCATACAGTTTATGTGCTGGATTTCGGGTGCGGAAAGAGCGGGGTGTGAACCGCCGCACGCGATAGCGCGCCTCCTTGGGGCTGTTGTAGAAGACAAAAGGTTATTTTTAAAACCAATGCAGCGACAACGAGGCGCCTCGCGTGTGGCCTGACGAAACCACCAGGCGTGGGGAGCCGTGGGTCAGTCAGCCGCGGGGACAGATATGGCAGTTGACGTGACCGAAGGAGGATTGATAGTGGGCGCGTCAGCAGACGTGCTAAAACAGCGTGCCAATCACGGATCAGGCCATGTTGAGGCAAAGTAAAAGCTTTGGCCCCACCTGTAGGCTCGCATCCTCCCCTAAGGTGGGCCCGGGGGCCACTGTCGGTACCCTGAAACTAGGGTACCCCTTACTGCTGTATAAAAACGCAGTACCCACACGACTATTTTTAGTCGCGTGGTAAAAGAGTTGTATGTGGGACCAGGCCATGACTCGCCCCAGCCTCGGGCGACTACTCTGGGCCAGCAACAACACCTGACTCGACCACATGGGTGGGTCCGGTGCCGCCATGTGTCCAGAGAAAGTGACATACTCTGAGGCATCACCAGTGAGTCCGGACCCCCATGGGAAGGTGTCGGATCCCTTTATATACGGTCCGGGCCTCCAAGTTTGGTCTAGGACCTCCACGTGTGCGAACCGGACCCCTAGAATGGGATCCGGACCCCCCTGTATGGGGTTCGGGCCGCCCAAAGTGGGGTCCCAGGGTTCCAGGATAGAACATACCCGGGCCTTAATCAGGACCCAAGCGGAGGTCTAGTGCCGACACGTGTCCAGACCTGATCTGGTGGGATCCGGACCTTATCACATACACTCATGCTCCCCGCCCAGGTGGAGACCCGATGCTACCACGTGGCCTACTGCGCGTGGCGTAAGCCAATGGGCGGAACCTGGCATGAAGCCTCTGGGCTACGTGCGTCGTTGCATTCATTACGGATAAGACGTGCGCCTGTCCATCCCAGTGACAGGCGGCGTGCCCAGTCCACGCTGCGTGGGCCATGCTGTTACTCACACGTTACCATTGCAAGGACAATGACTCACCATTACTCGTGCGTTTCCAGGAAAAGAGTCACTGCCTATCAATGCTGCATGGACTGCAGTCATCATGACTCCCGCTGATTACTCATGCATTACTAAGGCGGAGGGAATCTGAATGGCTCCGCCTATACGCCTCTACTCATGTGTGCTGTCAGCATTAATTATTCACATAATGTATTCCTTCCATTATGCTCCTGGACCTGCATGTTGGATCTCAGCATCCTTGTATGTACCTCCCTTAAACTATAAAAGGGAGGGGACACAGCGTTACAAGGGACACTGTCAATACAGCTTACGGACAATGGATGTAGGGTATTACGCTCCAGCGGCCTGAACCACTATAAACCCTCGAGTGTTCTTGTGTTCATCCAAAATTCACCAAACAGGCAAGCGCTTAGGCCCCCTCCTCATCTTAGGATTAGGGCGGGTGCATTCCGCCACCCGGCTGGAGGATTTTACCACCGACAGTTACCCTAGTTTGACTATCTTTATACCTTGTTTACCACTGAACTTTTGGGTAGTACTTGCTAGTGCTTTATGTGGATTTGGGCATTCAGGTACACATTATCATGATCATGCTTTTATTATCAATTTGTTATTTACTGTTCATGATAAGATCATTATGTTGATTGGAACATGGAGCGACCACCCAGAAAAACAGTGCTACCACAAGGGTGGTATGGGATGCCCTTGGCTGACTAATTAGGAAAGCTAGTGGAGGACTACCTTACCCGAAAGGGGCAAGGGCAGTAGGGAGTGGTCAGTGTAGGGAGGTCCTTGGGTTGATTTTGCTGCGATGGCGGTCAGGCGAGGGATCCCTGCATTGGAGCTTCCTAGAAACTGTAGTGGGTTTTCCGAAGCTAGTGGAACTTTGTAAAGGCCTCATAGTGTTACCCTGCCTCGCTTCCTTGGTAGAGGTGTATGGGATTCATGACCCCTTGGCAGATGAGTAACATGACTTGTGGGTAAAGATGTGCAACCTTTGTAGAGTATAAAACTTGTATATCAGTCGTGCTCACGGTCATGAGCGGCTTGGACCCTCACATGAGTAATTTATGGAACTAAAGTTAATTTTTCATATGCATTGCATCGCGTGTGTTGTTATCAATTTTGATCTACTACTTTTTTGGGTTGGTATCTACTTACATTTAGTAACTGCCAATAAAATTTTGACCAACTTTAAAAGCGATGCTCAGCTTTAACCATCCTCTTTGGTATGCCTTACACTTCACATGAGCTCCCACCTTTAGTGAGTTCATGCACATTATTCCCCACAACTTGTTGAGCAATGAACGTATGTGAGCTCACCCTTGTTGTCTCACACCCCCACAGGTCAAGAACAAGTACCGCAGGATGAGGCGCATAGAGGATATTGTGATGAGTTCGTGAGAGGTCTAGGCCGTTGTCTCCTAGTAAACTTTGGGTTGTTAGATCATTGTCTCCTTATGATGTAATTATTTATTTATTTTGTACAGAACTCCTATTATATAGTAAAGATGTGACATTCATTTTTGTACCATGATTCATCATATGTGTGAGACTTGGTCCCAGCACACCTGGTGATTATGTTCACGCCCGAGTCTTGGTGCCCCGAAACCCGGGTGTGACATACAACTTCGTATGAAATTACAAACATTCTCATAAGTCCTATTTACATAATCTATAACATCTCTAAGGGAAGGCTGTCTTTTTCTTCTCAGTTGTCCTGGCTAGGTCTTGGGGTTCTTCTTTCCTTCTTCTGCTTCCTGTGTTGATGCTGCGAAGCCGAAGCATCTCCTTTTGACTTGTTCAGAACCCTTCAAAGATGAAGTTCCTTAGCTTCACCCTCATCGCATATGCCGGTATGGATGAAGGTTGGCTTTGTTACTCTTTTATAAAGCCTAAAACATGTTTTAGTATATAATGTAACACTTTGAGGACCTTCGGCAATATAGGCCCCCAATAGTAGCCCTTGCAGAGTTAGTTCATTTTTCATAACGATCTCAGATCACAAAATAATGAAGGCCTTAAGCCGAAGGTCCCAAAAAAACACCTTTCCAAAGATCGTTATTAAAAACAACTTCAAATTTTATGGTTAGCGAGGGCTATTTTGCATTGAGTGAAGATGGGCGAGTTCTTGGTTATCGTGCCCCTTTAGTATAAAAGAACCTGAACCCACGTAGTCGTGCACAATATTTACTTTTGCTACGCCCTGTTGCTAATTTCTCCTCTGCCTTCGAAGCATGCTTCGAACTGGCGCCCCTTTTAACTCTAGCTTTTTTGCGCTTATTGAGAGCTTCGCTGCTTCCTAGAGATGGCAAGAGAGAAGGTAGGGGTCTTCTTATTTGACTAGAATTTGGGTATTACCGCTTGTGACCAAGCGCTTCAAGACCGCATCGAATGGATGCAAGGAGTACTCCAAAACAAATCAAGGGGAAAACACGTGTGCTTCAAGTGTGGTAAGTCTGGTCATTTTATTGCACAATGTCCCGAGAATGAAAATGACCAGAACCAAGATAATAAAGGGAAGAAGGAGAAGAAGAAGTTTTATAAGAAGAAGGGTGAGGCGAACATCAGCAAGGAATGGGATTCGGACTGCTCTTCATCCGACTTCGGCGATGAGGGAATCACCGCCTCTGCCTTCAACAAGGCCTCCCTCTTTCCCAACGAGCGCCACACATGAATCATGGCTAAGGAGAAGAAGGTACGTACACATGACACTCCCAAGTACACTTCTTCTAGTGATGAGGATTCCGATGATGAAGTAGATTATATTGATCTCTTTAAGGGCTTAGATAGATCTAAAGTAGATAAAATTAATGAATTAATTGATGCTTTGAATGAGAAGGATAGATTGCTAGAAAAGCAAGAGGATTTGCTTTATGAGGAACATCATAAATTTGTAGAAGTAGAAAAAAATCCCTTGCTTTAGCCATGAAGAAAAATGAATCACTATCTTTTGAGTTATATTCATGTCATGCTTCTGTTTCCAGCCTTGAGCATACAAATGTTGATTTAAATGGTAGAATAAAAAGTTGAATGTTGCTAGTTCATCTTTGGAGCATGTATCTATTTGCAATAGATGTAAGGATGTTGATATTGATGCTTGTATAGATCATGCCTCTACTATTATAAAGTTGAATGATGATATTGCTAAACTTCATGCTCAACTTAAAACTTGCAAAGATGAATGTGAAAAAATAAAATTTGCTAGGGGTGCCTACATAATTGGTAGATATCCCTCCATAAAGGATGCACTTGGCTTCCATAGGGGAGCCAAGGACACAAAGAGCCATAAGGTCCCCAGCTTGATTAAGGAGAAGGGGAAGACACCTATGGCTAGTGGCTCTCATTCTTCATATAATAGAAAGAACTATGCTTTTATTTATGCTAATGTGAAGAATGCTCGTAATGTTCATCAAGATGCTTGTGTTGATCATGTTATGACTGCTATGCATCATGATGTCATTTATTCCTCTCATGCCATGATTGCTTCGTCTAGTTCTTCACATGTTCATGGTAGACCCGAGCACCGTATTCATGTTGTTTCTCATGCGCCTAAGTATAGGAATTCATCTCATGGTCCTTCTATGTTATTTTGCACATTTGATGCTTCATATGTGGTATATTGCAAGAATGATAGAGTTGTTGCTTCTAATGTGGGACCAAAATGCAAGAAGGGTAACACTTGCATTTGGGTGCTGAAGTCTTATGTAACTAACCTTACAGGACCCAACACTAGATGGGGACCTAAATCGCAAGCCTAAATTTCATGCAGGTTTATACATTCGGGGCTCAAGCTAGATTACCGATAGCGGATGCACAAACCACATGATGGGGAAGAAGATGTTCACTTCCTACTTCAAGAATAAGGATTCCCATGACACAATCATATTTGGAGATGGGAACCAAGGCAAGGTAAAGGGGTTACGTAAAATAGCAATTACCACTTAACATTCGATCCCTAATGTCTTTTTGGTAGAATCACTTGGTTACAATTTGCTTTTTGTTAGCCAGTTATGTCATATGGGTAAAAATTGTTTATTTACAAATATTGATGTAATTGTCTTTAAAAGAAGTGATGGTTCATTAGCTTTCAAAGGTGTATTAGATGGCAAGCTTTATTTAATTGATTTTTTACTAAAGAGAATGCCGATCTAGATGCATGTTTACTAGCTAAGACTAACATGGGCCGGTTGTGGCATTGTCGTCTAGCACATGAGTAATGAAGAACCTTCATAAACTTCTAAAGGGAGAACATGTGGTAGGACTAACTAATGTCTATTTTGAGAAAGAAAGACCTCGTGCAGCATGTTAGTCAGGAAAGCAGGTGGGACCAAGTCATCCAAGCAAGAATATAATGACGACGTCAAGACCACTAGAGTTACTATATATGGATCTCTTCAGACCCATTGCTTATCTTAGCATCGAGGGAAGTAAGTATAGTCTAGTTATTGTTGATGACTATTCCCGTGTCACTTGGATATTCTTTTTGTAGGATAAATCTAAAACCCAAGGAACCCTCAAGCGCTTCTCTAGGTGGGCTCAAAATGAGTTCGAATTAAAAGTGAAGAAGGTAAGGAGAGACAACAGTTCTGAGTTCCACCTTTAGGTGGAGCAATACCTTGAGGAGGAAGGCATCAAGCATGAGTTCTTCGCCCCCTACACACCATAACAAAATGGTGTATTGGAGAGAAAGAACAGGATGCTCAACGACATGTTGAGTACAATGCTTAGAGAATACAAGATGTTGGAGTAGTTTTGGTCAGAAGCCGTGAACACGACTTGTGAAAGTCACCTAGAGGGGGGGTGAATAGGCAAAACCTAAAAATTCTAAACTTTGAACACGAACTTCACCCGAGGTTAGGATTAGAAATAGATAATAATGAATACAGAGTTGCGGAAGATAGTTCTTCTTGCTATGAGTTGCTCAATCAATGCGGATAACTTTGGGAGCTAACTCAAAGAGTTGTGAGCAACAGAACTTTAGAGAGAGAGAGGAGAGGAAGAACCAAATCGTAGAATAAAGATCAACACAAATGAACATGATGATTTGTTTCTCGAGGGCACGAAGGCCGGGTCTTTTTCAAGCCTTTCCCTCTCTCAATCGGTCACCTAGACCGGTTGAGTGCTTCTTCTTAATCTCAAAGGTCACAAAGACCACCTAGACCAGACTTGGTTCACCATCGTCTTGAGCTGGTTGTACATTACTTGTGACTCTTCTCCTTTGTTGAAGACGAACCGACCGAGTTCTCCCTCGATCGTTTCCCGCTTGGTGATCTTTGTCACTTCATCCCCTTCATGCACCGTCTTGAGGATGTCCCAAATTTCTTTGGTACTCTTCAACCATAACACCTTGTTGTACTCCTCTCTACATAAGGAAGCAAGGAGTATGGAGGTGGCTTACAAGTTGAAGTGCCTTACTTGGGCAGCCTCATCGGAGTCGTAGTCCTCGTCACCCACTTGTGTTACCTGTGCTACAAACTCAACAATATCCCAAATGCTTTCGTGGAGTGATGTTAGATGGTGCCTCATTTTATCACACCACATACAATAATATTCACCATCAAAGTATGGTGGTTTGCCTAAGTGAACGGAAATTAAAGGAGTGTGTTTAGAAATACGAGGATAGCGAAGAGGAATCTTACTATACTTCTTACGCTCTTGGCGCTTTGAAGATGTTGACTAGGCGCCAAAGGTTGAGGGCGAGGAAGAATCGGTCTCGTATTAGACCACCTTTTTCATCTTCTTTTTCTTCTTGTCGCCCTTCTTATGTGACTTGATGGAGCTAGGGGATTCATCCTTTTCCTCCTTATGTTTGTGGCCGGCCTCTTTTGATGGAGTCTTTTCTTCATTCTTCTTTCCCGAAGATCCGGGCTTTTCCCCCGTGATCATCTCCCTTTTGGCGTGTTCTCCTGACATCACTTCGAGTTGTTAGACTCTACTGGGCTATGATACCAATTGAAAGTCGCCTAGAGGGGGTGAATAGGTGAAACCTGAAAATTATAAACTTTGAACACGAACTTCACCCAGGGTTAGGATTAGAAACAGATAATAATGAATACGGAGTTGCGGAAGATAGTTCTTCTTGTTATGATTTGCTCTATTAATGCGGATAACTTTGGCAGCTAACTCAAAGATTGGTGAGCAAGAGAACTTTTAGAGAGAGAGGAGAGGAACGACCAAATCGTAGAGTAAAGATCAACACATATGAACACGACGATTTGTTTCCCGAGGTTCAGTTCTAATGAACCTACTCCCCGTTGAGGAGGCGACGAAGGCTGGGTCTTTTTCAACCCTTTCTCTCTCTCAGTCGGTCACCTAGACCGGTTGAGTGCTTCTTCTTAATCTCAAAGGTCACACAGACCACACAAGGATCACCACACACTTAGGTTTCTCTTGCTAGCTTTACAAATCACTTAGAGAGTTTAGAAGGAGATGAAGAAAGCACAACCAAGCAACATGAGCAACAAATGAAACACAAATCTCACTCTCTCAAGTCAATAATCACTATTCATCACTTGTCTTAATTGTGGGACTTGGAGAGGATTGGAAGCTTTGAATGTGTCTTTGGAATGAATTCTTTGCTCTTGTATTGAGTGTGGAGAGTGGAAAGCTTGGATGCTTTGAATGATGGTGGTTGGGGGGTATTTATTTATACCCCAACTACAATTATAGTCGTTGGCTGGTCTTTCTATCGACGGGCACACCGGACAGTCCGGTGCGCACCGGACACGACATTGTTCGGTGTCCAATGCCTGCCACGTCAGTCGCCCATTGAAGTCGACCGTTGGATTCACCTACCCTTGTGGCGCACCGGACAGTCCGGTGCGACCTGACGTCGCTGACTATTTCTGAACTTCTAACGTTCCTGACCCATGGCAGTTGTGTGGCAGTCGACCGTTGGTGAAGATGACCGTTGGCCGTGGGCCCACCGGACAGTCCGGTGCACACCAGACAGTCCGATGAATTTTAGCCGCCGAGCTCTAAGTTTTCCTGAGAGCGGCCTGTTCATCGGGCGCCCCCAGCCTGGGCACCCGACACTGTCTGATGCACACTGGACAGTCCGGTGCACCGCAGGCTGGTGCAAATCCGATTCGCCCCATATTTATAGAATTGGCCAAGGGTCCATTTTCCTTATAGATGTATATGAACTTTATGCACCTGAGAAAAGATCAACTAGGCAAACTAGTTAGTCCATAAGATTTGTGATGGTCGTCAAACACCAAAATCGATTATAGGAAATGATTGAGGCCATTCCCTTTCAGCTTGCCATGCCATAAACCGGCTCTATCTTCATCGCCTCCTCAAGAAGACGGTATATGAGCCTCTAACCGTAACAAACCCAATGTTTCTTATTTTCGTGTATTTGGAAGCAAATGCTACATTTGGTTTAAGAGAGGTAGGCATTCAAAATTTGCTCCCAAAGCTGTTGAAGGGGTTTTGCTTGGTTATGATTCAAATACAAAAGCCTATAGGGTCTGTTGGGGACTCGTTCTCAAATGCTATGAATTAAGAACAAGGCAACATAAAATGTTAAATGTTAATGTCCTTCGTCCAATGAAGCATTATTCCTTTAAGGATTAATGAACTTCGGACGAAGGTTAGAGACGATACAATGACGAAGGCTAAACCTTCGTAATTGAACTCTAATAGATTATATAAAATTGATACGAAATATGAAGCATCAAAGACAAATAAATTATAAATGAACAACATCACTTTTATATTATCTCAATTTAATGTATTCGAATATTAGATACATATATACCTCTGCCTTGGCAAAGATTGATTCCCGAGTGATGCGATTGCAATTACAGGAATCCGTGAACAGTAAAGGAATATTGTTCACTATTTATAGGCACAAGACACAGCCTGTGAGGAATTACAATCATGCCCCTCATAAAAGTTTACAACAACGACTCAAACACTTATGGACTAAAAGGTCATTCTACTTTTAGGTCGGTTTGTAATTCCAAAGCTTCACGAATGGCAACCTTCGGTCATCACGTGCAGACAGCTTCAGCCGAAGCTGTTTCTTCCTGCAGGACCTTCGGCGACGAAGCATGGTCCCAACAGTAGCCCCTTCGCGGTGCTAGATCGTTTTTCGTAACGAGCTTGATCCGTGAAAAAAGTCTCTTAGGCTTCAGGAAGCCGAAGGTCCGAAAAACACCTTCCCTGAGCTCGTTGTCGAGAAACGATTCAGTTTCCGAACGCGTAGCGGTCCCACCCTGTAGGGTTACTATTTGGCCTCTGTGGTCCACCGCGCAGCGGGTGTAAGCAGCTGTTTGCCTGGTGTAAAAATCCTGACGATTCACCTTCCTACCTGCAGCACTATATAAACAGACAGGTAGGTGTGAAGTTACCATAGCATTCATTGCTATTGCACTGTTTTGCTGCCAAAAATTTTAACCATAGCCGAAGCTTGACTCTCGCAATCAGACGAAGCTCCAGTTTAAAGCGTACTTCGTCAGAAGAAAAAACTTCGGAAGGAAAAGTTTTTTAGTTCCCAAAAAATTCAGAATTAAATGGCCAGAGTGCGCTCTACCGCTAGAGTTGAGCGTGAGGGAGGCGAAGCCGAAGGAGCGGAGACTGTTCCTATCTCCGAAGCGATGCAACGATCCGGACTGGTGACCTCGGAAGGAATTCGTACTGCCGAGACGACATAGCAGACTGTTGCCGAGACAGAACAAGTTGCTGCCGAAGCAGAAGAAGGAAATATTGAGGAGGCTGATCCCGATGATGATTACCATATTGCCGTGCCAAGCAAGCCCAGTCACTTGGACTTCGGAAAGTCGACTGTCTCCAAGGCTGATCTCTCCAAGATGGTGAAGTCGGGTTATTTCAGTGAGAATGAGAAGAAGCTACTTCGCTTCGGGGGGGAAGAAACTACCCCGAAGCCAGGAAAGGATGAAATAGTCATTTTCAAGAGCTTCCTAAAAGCTGGGTTGAGATTTCCCTTAAATAGGATGATCTCTGATGTGCTGCAAAGATTTGGCATCTATTTTCACCAACTGACTCCCAACGCGATTGTCAGGCTCAGCGTCTATATCTGGGCTCTCCGAAGCCAGGCGGTGGAGCCATTTGCCGACAGCTTCTATCGAGTTCATGAGCTGCATTACCAAACAAAAGCCAGAAAAGATGGATTGCATGAAAATTTTGGTTGCTATAATTTTGCTTATCGGAAAACCACGAAGTTTCCCATGATCAGCTACCGAAGCAAATGGCCGGCAGGCTGGAAATCAGAATGGTTTTATGTCAAAGTTGACGAAGACAAAGAGAAGCTGGTTCAGAGCCCTCTTGAACTAACCTTCGGAGAAACAAGACCCCGATGCAGAATGGAAGTAGAAGGTCCAACTTGGGCTGCACTAGGCAAATTCAAAATTATTGCAGAACATATTGGCACTAGAGATTTAGTGCAGGAATTCCTGGCCTTTAGGGTTTTTCCAACTATGAAAGAGTGGACAATGCCGAAGCTTAAAGGGGAAAAGAAGAAGGGGGAACTCGTCCGACTGCCCTACCATTATAAATTCAAGAAATACTTTAAAGTACCCTGCCAAGAATGGCTTGATACAATTGAAATAATGAGCAATGAAATTCTTGGGAATTACTCTAAGAAAGAGGACCAACTGATGACAGCGGCCTTCGGCACTCGGCCGAAACGAAGGCTGAACAGGGTGCTTGATGCCATAGGATTTGAATATGCTGACTATGGCCGACTGGGCGGAGATGCTGGAGGCCCGAAGCGAAAAAGGATTGCTAGCACTACTGACGAAGAAGTCATCAAGGCAGCAAAAAAGAAAAAGAAAGATTCTGAAAATATTAGCGCTGAAGAGTTAAGTCCTGAGCCGAAGGTGGCTACAGCAAAAAAGAGAAAAAGTGCATCCCCAGAGCCGGAAACGCCGGTCCGAGAAGAAGATACTCCTGCTTCTCCTTCTGCTATTGAAGTAGAAGAAATTATTAAGGTAATGACTGAACCTTTGCCTTTCAGGCTAAGTCCGCTGGCACTGGAACTGACGAAGTTTTTTTAGAAGGACAAGGCAGCTTCGGCAGTAGAAAGCCCTGCGAAGCCAAGAAAGCGGAGAATTATTCAAGTAACAGATGTGATCCATCAGACGCCGCCACCGGCAACGGTGTCAAGAATTGTTTTTGCTGAAACTGCCGAAGCCGAAGCTTCTGGAATGAAAACTGCTGATGCTGAAATCGGCGGAGCTAGAATGAAAACTGCTGATGCTGAAATCGGCGGAGCCGAAGCTACCGGGGCCGAAGCCGAGGCCACCGAAGAGTCGAACCTGGAAACCACAATTGAGGCTATTGACAATATACTCCTGAAAATGGCTGAAGAGGAAGCTACCGTGGCTACAGTGAATACGGCAACTGAGAAGGGGAAAGAGCAAATTAATGAAATTTCAGAAGAAGAAGATTTCAACTTTCAAGATTTGCTCGGACAAGAATTAACAGACGCCGAAAAAGAGGAGTTGAAAAAATATGCCATATCTTGTGGATACAAATCAGGGGCTATGCTATTTGGTGGGGTCAACGAAGGGAAACTAAGATGCCTTCGGAACCGCACCGAGGCCAAAATTGTCACAACCCTTTCCAAAAGCATTGGCTTGCCGAAGCTGGAAGCGGACTTGTGTCGTTATCAACGACACCACATCGCCGGAAGCTTGCTTTATGCCAACTTCAAGGTAACAAATATTTTTGTTATTTTATTACTATTATTATTAACTTTTGGGTCGTGTTCTAACGAAGATCATTTCGACAGAGCATATTATTAAGCAAGGTTCTGAAGATGCAACAAGATCTGGAGGAGGATAAAAACAAGGCCGTCATTCAAGATTTGGCTGATAAAGTTGAAAATCACGAAGCCAATCTGAAAAAGAAAGACTTCGCAATTCAAGATCTTGAACTCATGGTTAAAGAGCACGAAGGTGCATTAGAAAAGAAGGATTTTGTTATTCAGACCATGGAGGGCTCTTTGGCTGAAGTCCAAACTGAAAATGACAAATTAAAGAATGAACTGCTCCGTCAATCAGAAAAATTCGAGCAAGAAAAGAAATATTTTGAAGCCAGCCTGAAGGCTGAAGTGGATAAATACTCAAATTTGCAGAAATCCTTTACAGAACTTCAGGAGAAATGCTTAAGCTTCGGCATCCGATGTGTGCAGCGGCTGAAGGACGTGTTTCATTCTGTCGGAGCTAGCTCTTCGAAATTTACACCTTCAGCTGAAAACTTGCCAAGAACATTAGAACATATTGAAGGCGAAGTTGATGTCCTTGACGAAGTCATTGGTGGGCATGCTGACTTCTGCGCCCTAGTAGCTTCTCGGGGCACAGCTGCTGCTTTTTTGAAGGCTGGCTGCACACATGGAAACATTGTGAACAGACCAAACTTCAGCTTGTCAGCTTCAGATTTGTTAGATATCCCAAGCTTAGTCAGAAGCATCGGAAATAGATTCATGACCCAGATCTGGGTAAGTGGCGGGCGGAAAATGGCAAGCGACGAAGCTCGAAGCCATCTTAAGCCGGTAAAGAACTTATGTTTGTTACTTTTACCTTCTCCTTTGAAATTTGTACCTTTCTTACTGTGCTGTTTGATATATACAGGATGACAAAGCTGAAGATTGACAATGCTGAAGTTTGACAAAACTGAAGACGAAGCCTTAGCTGAAGCTTAAAATTGCTTATAATGTGCTTTCCTGCAAAAATTCTTGGAGAAACTCTTGTAATATAGATATGGAGTAACTTATGCAAATTTGTACATACCTTGTAATATATTCTGTCTCCTTTAACCGCATCCAGTCTGCTTTGCTGTGGACGAAACTTTTTTTTTGAGCCGAAGGCGAAAAACACCTTCCCTTCTTTTCGTACACAACGAAGCATAGAAAATTTTTCCTTCGAATTTTTTCCCTTTTTTTCTGAAGCACCTATCTTTTTTGTGTAGCATGATGATGATTCTATATATGTCTAAATGGATGTTTATGAATGCAAATGACATGATGATATGTTATGTGCAAATGAATATTAGGACACATGCTCAAAAAACCATAAGCACGGCCCTTCGTCCCCTCAAGAATGATAAAAATCTTTTTGCCGTTTACTTTTTGGCTTCACCGTTTACTTTTCGGTGTATCAGCGTTGACTTTTCGCTGTAAGCCTCCCTTAGGAGCTTCTTCGCCTTTTACTTTCGGCGGAATCAGCATTTATTTTTCGCTGTAAGCCTCCCTTAGGAGCTTCTTCGCCTTTTACTTTCGGCGGAATCAGCGTTTATTTTTCGCTGTAAGCTCTGCATTCCCTTAGGAACGACTTTTGAGCTTCTCCCTGTTTTCTTTTCTTTCTCTTTGCACTCGAGGGTGCGTTCTCAGCTTTTACATTTACATTTTTTGGGGGATATCGCTCTTATAGAATTGAAATAAGGAAAAGAAAAATTACATGTTGTGGCCCCATTAAAAACCTTTCTTCCCCTTTGGAAAGGAAAAGGGTGCCACAAAAAATATAAAAAATTACATCAAACTAAACATAATATCTCCGAAGCTCATCCGCATTCCACGATCTAGGAATGTCATTGCCGTCCAAGTCCTTCAACCTGTAGGAACCAGGTCTTGACGAAGATACTACCAAAAAGGGGCCTTCCCACTTCAGCTGTAATTTGCCTACTATTTCAGGGTTAGCTACTCTTCGAAGTACCAAGTGTCCTGGTTCAATGTTCTTCAACTTGACCTTTCTATCACGCCATTTTATTGTTTCAGCTTGATATTTATTGATGTTTTCCACAGCTTGGAGTCTGATCCCTTCAATAGCATCTTTTTCTACGGAGCAATCAGCTTCGTGTTCGCCCTCTGCCGAAGCTACTGTCCTTATTGATCCTGTTTTAGCCTCTTCTGGGGTTATTGCTTCGTCACCAAACAACAGTTTAAAGGGTGTAAAGCCTGTTGATCTTGAGATGGTTGTGTTATGACTCCACACCACTTTGATTAACTCGTCTGGCCACTTTCCCCTCGGCTGATTGAAGATTGACTTCATTATTCCTGTCATTATGATCCCATTGGCTCTTTCAACAAGTCCATTTGATTCTGGGTGTCGGACTGATGCAAAATGGATCTTCGTGCCGATTTGATTACAAAATTCTCTGAAGGCTTCAGAATCAAACTGTGTCCCATTATCCACAGTGATAGCCCTCGGCACTCCGAAGCGACAAACAATGTTTTGCCAGAAAAACTTTTGAATAGTAAACGAAGTTATTGTGGCTAAGGGCTTCGCCTCAATCCATTTGGAAAAATATTCCACTGCCACCACCACGTATCTTAAGTTCCCCTGTGCTGGTGGTAATGGACCTAGCAAATCCAGACCCCACCTTTGCAACAGCCAAGTGGGTTGTATTAACAGAGTTAAAGACGAAGGTTGTTTTTGATCTCTTGCACATTTCTGACAACCTTCGCACTTTTGGACTAAATCCGCTGCATCCGAAGCTGCCTTTGGCCAATAAAATCCTTGGCGAAAAACCTTTCCAAGCAAAGGCCTAGATCCAATGTGAGATCCACACAGACCTGCATGTATGTCCTTCATTAATTCTATACCTTCGGATCTGGATAAGCACTTGAGCAGTGGGGAACAGACCCCACGCTTATATAGCTCCCCTTCTATTATGACATATGGTCGAGCTCTTGCTTCTATTCTCCTATTATAAGCTTCGTCGTCTGAAAGAAAATTACCCTGAAGGAAAGAAATAATTTCAGTTCTCCAATCTTCACTATAAACAGGGGATATGTTGAGGATTGCTCTTTCAAGAAGCTCGACCGAAGGTGCTTTTATTGTTTCAAAAAATACTTCCGAAGGTATGGGCAGCCCCTGGGCTGCTGACTTAGCCAATAGATCAGCGTATTCATTTTCTCCACGAGGAATATTTTTGATAGAGAAACCCTCGAAGGAAGCCTCAATCCTTCGGACTGTATCTAGATACCTTTCAAGCTTCGGGTCTCTTGCTTTATAACTTTTGTCAATATGACTAGAAATAACTTGAGAATCAGTTTTAAGAATGGCCCTTCTGATTCCCATTGCCTTTAGTTTCCGAAGACCCAAAAGCAGAGCTTCATACTCGGCGATGTTATTTGTGCAACTAAAATCAAGTCTTGCCGCATAACAAGTTTTAACTTTGGAAGGTGAAATCAACACAGCAGCCGGTCCTGCTCCGAAGGTTCCCCAAGACCCATCGCAAAACACTGTCCATACTTCGGCGTCTTTATTTGTTTCTTCCTCCTGAGCCCCTGGCGTCCAATCAGCAATGAAGTCTGCTAACGCCTGGGACTGAATCGAAGATCTATGAACATAATCAATACAAAATTCATTGAGCTCTGCAGCCCATTTTCCAATCCTTCCAGTAGCTTCTCAGTTCCTCATGATATCCTTCAGAGGTTGTGAAGAAGGAACAACTATGTTGTAAGCTTGAAAATAGTGCCGAAGCTTCCTGGAGGCCATCAAGACAGCATACAGTACCTTCTCCAACTCTGTATAATTTTTCTTTGATAAACTAAGAACCTCAGATACAAAATATATTGGGGCCTGCCTCTTAACTTGGCCTTCAAGCTTCTCCTGAACAAGTGCTGCACTTACCGCTGAGTGCGAAGCTGCCACATATAATAACAAAGGAGCCCCTGGCGTAGGTGGAGTTAGTGTTGTTAGATCTATCAAATACTGTTTCAACTCTTCAAAGGCCTTCTGCTGGATTTGTCCCCATTGAAAGACTTCGGCTGACTTCAGCACTTTGAAGAATGGTAAGTTTCTCTCTGCTGATCTGGATATAAATCTATTAAGAGATGCCAGCCTTCCTGTCAACCTTTGAGCCCCCTTTTTTGTACTTGGTGGCTCCATTCGAAGTATAGCTTCGATTTTACTTGGGTTGGCCTCAATTCCCTTTGTTGAAACTAAGCAACCGAGAAATTTCCCCTTCTTTACTCCGAAGACACATTTTTCTGGATTCAGCTTTAGACCAGCCTGTCTGAAATTAGCGAAGATCTCTTGTAAATCAGCAATGTGGTTATCCTGCTTCGTGCTTTTTACAATGATATCATCAACATAAGTTAGTAGATTCCTGCCTATCTGAGAATGGAGAACCTTTATTGTCATCCTGCTGAAACTTCCTCCAGCATTTTAAGCCCCTCAGGCATCCGAAGGTAGCAATATGTCCCACTAGGGGTTATGAAGCTGGTTTTTGGTTCATCTTCCTTCTTCATCCATATTTGATGATAGCCTGAATAGCAATCCAGCAAACTCATGAGCTCTGATGAAGCTGCTGCATCAACTAAGGAATCTATCCTTGGCAATGGAAACTCGTCCTTCGGATAGGCTTTATTAAGGTCAGTAAAATCAATACACATTCTCCATTTACCATTGGCCTTCTTCACCATAACAGTGTTAGCCAACCATTCTGGATATTTTACCTCTCTAACAACTCCGGCACTGAGGAGTCTTTTCACTTCATTCCGAGCACCTTCGGCCTTGTCATCAGACATCTTCCGAAGCCTCTGCTTCCTGGGTCTGAAGGATGGATCAACATTGAGCGAGTGCTCAATAACATCCCTGTTAACTCCGCAAAGATCATTAGCTGACCAAGCAAAAACATCTTTATTGTTGAACAAAAACCTTATCAAGGTTTTCTCCTGCTCTTCGGACAATTGAGATCCCAAAAGCACCTTCTGCTCTGCTATATCCTCACATAAGAGCATGGGTTTCGGCTGGTCAGCCGAAGCAGCTTTTTCCCTTCTGAACTTGTATTGCTCACAAGCTTCAGTTCCATCTATATTATGGATTGCTTTTGAGTCTGTCCAATTTCCTTCGACCCTTCTGGCAGCTTCTTGACTTCCATGAATAGCAATGGGCCCTTGGTCCGAAGGTATCTTCATGCAAAGATAAGCTGGATGCAGAATTGCTTCGAAGGCATTAAGAGTACCACGACCAATGGTTGCATTGTAAGGGTACTCCATGTCAACAATATCAAACATAACTTGCTCAGTCCTTGTGTTGTTGATGAATCCGAAGGCCACTGACATTGATATTTTGCCAAGTGCTACAATCTGCCTTCCTCCGAAGCCGCAGAGGGGATGTGTGGCATCAAGAATTTTATCTTCGGGCTCTTGCATCTGTCTGAAGGCCTTAGCAAATATGATATCAGCTGCACTGCATGTATCAACCAAAACATTGTGGACCAGAAATCCCTTGATAACACAAGAGATAACCATAGCATCATTGTGTGGGTAATCCTTGAGTTGAAGGTCCTCTTGGGAGAAGGTAATAGGAATGTGAGACCATCTTGACTTGACGAAGGGTCCTTGCACCCCGACATGTTGTACTCTTCTCTGTGCTTCCTTCTTCTGTTTCTTGTTGGCTGGTTCTGAACATGAACCGCCCGTTATTGGGAGTACCAGCTTCGGAACCGAAGCAGCTCCAGCTTGAATATTGAACGAAGCCATTAGCTCAGAAAAGTGGAAGTGAGTTCACCGGAGGTGGGCGCCAATGTTGGTGACTCGTTCTCAAATGCTATGAATTAAGAACAAGGCAACATAAAATGTTAAATGTTAATGTCCTTCGTCCAATGAAGCATTATTCCTTTAAGGATTAATGAACTTCGGACGAAGGTTAGAGACGATACAATGACGAAGGCTAAACCTTCGTAATTGAACTCTAATAGATTATATAAAATTGATACGAAATATGAAGCATCAAAGACAAATAAATTATAAATGAACAACATCACTTTTATATTATCTCAATTTAATGTATTCGAATATTAGATACATATATACCTCTGCCTTGGCAAAGATTGATTCCCGAGTGATGCGATTGCAATTACAGGAATCCGTGAACAGTAAAGGAATAATGTTCACTATTTATAGGCACAAGACACAGCCTGTGAGGAATTACAATCATGCCCCTCATAAAAGTTTACAACAACGACTCAAACACTTATGGACTAAAAGGTCATTCTACTTTTAGGTCGGTTTGTAATTCTGAAGCTTCACGAACGGCAACCTTCGGTCATCACGTGCAGACAGCTTCAGCCGAAGCTGTTTCTTCCTGCAGGACCTTCGGCGACGAAGCATGGTCCCAACAGGGTCTTCAACAAATCTTCTAGACTTGTTAAAGTCACTAGTGATGTTGTATTTGATGAGGCTAATGGTTCTCCAAGAGAGCAAGTTGATCTTTATGAAATAGATGAGAACGAGGTTCCAACGGTCGCTATGAGGACTATGGAGATAAGAGATGCGTGATCGTAGGAACAAAAGGACCTGTTGGGGACTTGCTCTCAAATGCTATAAATTAAGAATAAGGTAACACCAAAATAGATTACTTGTTAATGCCCTTCGTCCTTCGAGCATTATTTCCCCAAGGATATAATGATCTCCGGACGAAGGCCATGAAGGACATACCTTCATCATTTCAACATACATATAAGTATAAATATTAACAACGAATGGAGCATGTAAAGCATAAGAAACAATATGAACAATAACATTATCATATATATTTCTCAGCATATAATCGTAAATTAATATAAGGACAATATTGAATTACATTTGGTACCTTCGGCTTGACAGAAAACAAAGGTACGAGCGTGACGCAAAAGCAAATGCCAAGTCAGCGTGAACAGTACGGGGCATTGTTCATCTATTTATAGGCATAGGACACAGCCCATGTGAAATTACATCCATGCCCTTTACATTTGCTAATGACCCTAAGGTAATCCATCGAGGTCTAAATAGCCTTTTCCCCTTTAAGTCGGTTCCCTTTCCTGCTGTCATGCCGAAGCTCCCTTGTGCTAGCTTCGGCGCTATGTCAACCTTCGTATTGTTCGTGCTTCTCACACTGTGGTTCTGATCTGAGTCCGAAGGTACCTGTTCATGTATTACACTCCGGAAACATTGTTAAATCATGTTTTTTGAGGACCTTCGGAAGTCGAAGGCCCCCAACAGTAGCCCCTCGCAATATTAATTTGTTAGAATAACGAATTCAGATTGTGACATGGACGAAGGCCCTAAGCCGAAGGTCCGAAAAACACCTTCCCTTTGCTAGAATAGCAACAGTCAATGACAGACGGGGCCCTCCAACTTGGAGCGTGCTGGGCGTATAAATAGGATCTCACACCGCCTGCATTTGATACACTGCTTGTGCCATTTGCCTTATTTTCTCAATTTGTTAACTTGTGCTTACTAGCGCTTGATAGCTCTCAAGCTTTTTAGCTTCGGATTGAAGGACACATTTTTGTCATTTCCGAAGATAAGATGTCTCAAGACAAGAAGACAGTTGCTGAGACGAAGCTAACCGAAGAGGAGAAGCTTCTTGAGGAGCAGACTACTGGATTTGTTGAGTCAATAGCAAAAACGAATACAGAGAAGATTACTAAACAAATTCTGAAAGGCTTGTCTGAAGATACTGATGATAGTGACAGCTATGATGTGGAGAGTGGGGGTGAAGACTCTGAAGATCGGCCCTGGCGACCAAGTCATGCAGTCTTCGGGAAATCAACTATCAAACAGAGTCATCTTGATAATATGAGAGGAAGGTATTTTCGAGATATGTCTATTGTGAGGGCTGACGTAGACAGAGTCGTTCCTGCTCCCGAAGAAAACGAAGTTGTAATCTACCGAAGCTTCTTCAAAGCTGGACTTCGGTTTCTGTTGAGCAGATTTGTGGTTGAAGTTTTGAAGACATACCAGATTTTCCTTCATCAGATCACTCCCGAAGCAGTTATTAGAATGGGGATCTTCGTCTGGGCTGTGAGGAGTCAAGGTCTAGAGCCAAGTGCAAAATGTTTTTGCAGCATGCACGAACTTTCGTACGAGACAAAGCCCTAGGGTAAAGAACAATATCATAACAATTTTGGGTGCTATAGCTTCGTTGCTCGCTCTGGCGCAAGCTACCCGGTGCCAACGTTTCGGAAGAGGTGGCCCGGAGCCTGGATGGAAGAGTGGTTTTACGTGAAAACTGATTTGTAGGCGAGAGAAGATATTAAAGAAATCATCATGTGACCCATTTGGTCCCGCTTCGGTCTCTGAAAGCCAAAGGTATAAATTGATGAGGCAGCCGAAGCATGCCGAAGGGCCTTCAGCACAGTTTGCTCTTTTATTGGGACAAGAGACTTAGTTCAAGAACATGTAGCCTACAGGATATGGCCACTGATAGACAACTGGGAAATGCCAAAAGAAACCATCACTAACCCTAGCGAAGGTGGTCTAGTTCGATTGAAATATACCTTCAGGTTTGGAGACCAGTTTGTCGAACTAGATGATGACTGGCTGAAGTGTGTTGAAAATACTAGTGATGAGCTACTTGGAGCATACTCCAAGTCTGAAGATAATGCACTATCTGCGGCCTTCGGGAGCCGAAAAAAGAAAAGATTAAATAGGGTTTTTGATGCTATTGGATTTGTGTACCCTGACTATCGCTACCCGCCACGGGGGAAGAAAAGAAGGGGTGCAACTTCTGGAAAGGTTGCTGCTTCGGCTGCTCCAAGCGAGCCTGCGCCGAAGAGGAAAAAGTTGAAGGTCCTTACCCACCGCCCGCGCTACATTGAACCGGCCATAGTGCCTGAGTTTGGCGGGGAAACCTCTTCGGTTACTGAAGCGAAAGAACCTGTTCCTCCCACGCAGAAGATTGAAGAGCCGGCTGCAATGCCGAAGGCACCCTTAGCCAAATTAGCTGAGCCAAAGACTGATAATATTGAGGAGACAAGAGTCGAAGGGACAAAAACATTAGAAGTTTTAAGCCCTTCGGCAGAAGTGACAATGCCGAAGGCACAAAAAGGTCTTGCAGCGACCCCTAAGAGAAAAAGGATGGCCAGTGTGCTAGATGTGCTGGAGACGGTAAAGGCTTCAAGTTCTATTCGTTCAGGGAAAATTGCCGAGGCTTCAAAAATACAAATCGAAGCCAAAACAAGACCGACCGAAGTTGAAGGTGCAGTGAGCCAAGCTAGTGCCGAAGCTGGGCCTTCAGAGCCTATTGATAAACAACCTTCGGAAATTGAGAAAAGGCAGCAGAGGAAGAGGCTACAGAGCAGAGTTTGCCTGAGAAAACTGTCACTCCTACTCCCGAAGTTTTAAAGGAAATTATTGAATATATCATCTGTCATGCTTCGGGGAAGAAACTCTCTAAAGAAGAAGAACGAGAGGCTCAACACTATGCCCAGAGACTGAAATATCCAAAAGGGGCCTTAGTGTTCAACGGCAGCGGAGAAGAGGATTTCTTATACTGTCTCCCAGACAGCAAGGAGATATATGTCTGTCAGGAGATGAGCAGAAGCTTCGGATTCCCAACATTAGAAGATGGGCTTTCAGTACTGTCGAAGGATGAATTGGCCGACAGTTTAGCATATAACAGCATAAAGGTGTGTAAATCAATTTTTGTACTTAAAAAAATGAATTTGTTCATTTGTTTATACTTAATACTATGCTCCTTGTGCAAGGCTTGATCCTTAGCAATGCCCTCAGGGCACAGAAAAATATTGAAGATGAAGGATGCACTATAGCCCTGAACAACCTTCGTTCGGAAGTAATTGAACTTAGGAACGAAGGCCTTGAAAAAGATAAAATATTAATTTCATTGGTGAGCAAAATAAAAGAAGACGAGGCTAGTTCGAAAGCCCAAGCTGAGGCCCAGAAAAGTGAAATTGAAGACCTTCGGAAACAGTTAGCCGAGGCTAAATTAAAATGCGCAGTTGCCGAAGCTAATCGAGATGCCAGTGAGTACTGGAAAAATTATTTTGAAAAAACAGTTGCAGAACTTCGCGCATCAAAAGAAAGATGCTTTGAAAAATCTGTGGAATGCGTAAAAAAGATAAAGACTAGCTTCGCCAACGTGGGCGCGTACTCGAGCGAAGACAACTTCATAAGGGGCGATCCTGAGGGCGTAATTAAGTGGATCAGCGGTGAAGCCGAAGCTTTTGAAGAAATTTTGAGTGACCATGGGGACGTCTGTGCGTTCTCTGGTGCGAGGGGAGTTGCAGCTATTTTGGAGAAGTCAGGGTGCGAACATGTTAAAACTTTGGCCCAGGCCGAAGCTGCCTTCTCTATTGACGATACAAAGGACCCCTCGGCCGAAGCAAGCTCAATAGGCGGAAACTTTTTCACTGATATCTGGGAAAATGGCGGCCGAGGGATGGCCCATGAAATAATGAAAAAGAGCGAAAAAGATATTCATGACACTCGAGAAGCAGCGAAAGCAGCTGAAAAAGCTGCGGAACATGAAAGACGGATAGGTATTACTTAATGTCTTTTAACTTTATTGTTGTTTATTTTTGTGACTTCGAACTAATTCATGTCTTCTACCGCAACTGAACTATCTCCTCCCCCAGAGCCATTCGACCCACTGGCTGACCCAGAGACAAAGAAAACAATAGAAATTATTAATATGGCCGAAGCTATTGTAGACCAAGTCGTTACCAAATTGCTGACCGAAGCTGCAGATAAAGTTTTGAAGGAAGAAGAGTAGCTATTGTAAAAACATTTCTAGAATATTATTATAACATTTGCTGAACTATGCTTGTAATATTTGGTACTTGAATGTAATATATGAATTGTTTGTGATTCAGTTCTTTGCGATGCATGAAACTTTATGTACATACCATTTTTGAGCCTTCGGCGAAAAAACACCTTCCCTTCTTTTCATGCTTCGTAAAGAAGAGCCTTTATGCTTCGTAAAAATCATTCGTACTTTGTAAAACTTCAATGCTTCGTAAAGAAAAGCTTTCTCCGCATCAGAACCGATGAAGCTGTGATTTTCAGCTTACTTAGTGCCTTGGCCTCTTTTCATTTTTTGTAAAGCATTGCCCAAAGATCGGCCTTGTTTTCAATTGATATCATTGTTGTGATATGATGTATGATGTGATGCTATGCGATATGATGCAATGAATGATGCAAATGTATCGTGCAAATGAATGCCCAAACACACACATCCGAAGCTTCTTCCACAACCTTCATTCCCTAAGAAATGACTGAAATCTCTTTGCCGTTTACTTTTCGGCTGCACCATTTATTTTTCGGTGTAAGTTCTGCATTCCCTAAGGAACATATTTTGAACTTCTTCGTCTTCTATTTCGGTGGTATTCACGTTGACTTTTCGTGCTTCGCCTTATATTTCGGCGGTATTTGGCTCTGCATTCCCTAAGGAACGACTTTTGAGCAGAAAACTTACGCTGCGCTCCCTTATGAACGGCTTTTTGAAGCATCGACAAACTTACGCTGCATTCTTTAAGAACGACTTTTTGTAGCTTCGGTGAAACTTTTACTGGGATTTTTAGCACTGCATTCCCGAAGGAATATCTCTTTGTAGCTTCGACATTTTCGTGAGTCTGTGACGAAGGTATATTTCATTTTGACATAAACAAAGCTAATACAGAGAATTAAAAAAATAGCAAGAAAACTAGGTTTACATTGATTGTTCCTTATTAAAAAGAAAACGACAGTGAATGTAAAACTATGCCAAAGGTAGGATATCTCTCAATATATGTGTTTTGATTCTGGCACAGTGTTGTTAACTGTGCGAGCTTCGGACCCCTCCCTGAAATATCGCTGCTGATGGGTCTGTTGGCTCCCTTCTAGCTACTGACCTCGTGAGTAGACAGGCTGTAGTGGCGGCGGAGGTGGAAGTTGTGGCCAAGAAACTTGCGGCTGACTAGCCAAAGCAACAGAAGATGCGGGATGATTACCCACATATTCTGGTATGTAGGGTGAATGACACGAAGCAGTGTGCAGGACCTGCTTCGGCTGATTTTTCTGGGCTTCGGCTTCTGCAATTTCTTTTTGCTTTTGGATGGTGATTTGACACATTCTTGTATTGTGGCCCTTGTCCTCACCACAAAATAGACATTAGATCTTCCTGGGCTGGTCCCCATATCTTCCTCTGAAGCCCCTGGCACCTCTACCTCTTAGAGCTGGTGGCCGGAAAGAGCTTTGTTGCTATCCCGAAGCTTGCAAAGAATATTGCGGTCTCTGCTTTTGACTTCCTCTGTCATCACTCTGGATGGAGTTGTGAATTGACCTGACGTGCCTCAGGTGGATTCTTCCTCCGAAGCCCCTGGTCATTTCAGAGAACCTATATGCTTCCTCCCTTCTTTGGCGGAAGTCATTGTCAGCCCGGATGTACTCATCCATCTTCTGAAGCAGCTTCTCCAGAGTCTGTGGGGGCTTTCTAGCGAAATACTGAGCAGTAGGTCCTAGATGAAGCCCCTTAATCATGGCTTCAACGACAATTTCATTAGGCACTGTAGGCGCTTGTGCTCTGACACGCAAGAACCTTCGGACATATGCCTGGAGGTACTCCTCATGATCTTGCGTGCACTGATACAAGGCCTGAGCTATGACTGGCTTCGTCTGGAAGCCTTGGAAACTTGTCACCAACATATCCTTGAGCTTCTGCCACGATGTAATGGTCCCTGGCCGAAGAGAAGAATACCATGTTTGGGCCACATTCCGAACTCCATGACGAAGGACTTGGCCATGACAGCTGCATTGCCTCCATATGAAGATATAGTTGCTTCATAACTCATCAAAAACTGCTTCGGGTCTGAATGCCCATCATACATGGGAAGCTGAGGTGGCTTGTATGATGGGGGCCATGGGATAGCCTACAGTTCTGCTGCCAAGGGAGAAGCATCATCAAAAGTAAAGGTATCATGATTAAAATCATCATACCATCCATCGTTGTTGAACAAGCCTTCTTGATGAAGCTCCCTGTGTTGGGGCCTTCGATCTTGCTCATCTTGAACAAGGTGGCGTACTTCTTCGATGGCTTCGTTGATCTGCCTTTGAAGATCAGCCAGTCGGGCCATCTTCTCCTTCTTCCTTTGCACTTGCTGATGGATTATCTCCATGTTTCTGATTTCTTGGTCCAACTCCTCCTCATGGAGTGTTGGACTAGTGGCCTTCCTCTTCTGGCTTCGGGCCTCTCAAAGAGAAAGGGTCTCCTGGTTCGGATCTAGTGGCTGCAATGCGGTAGCCCCTGTCGCTGAAGCTTTCTTTGGTGACATGACGAAGGTTAGTGCTTGCCGAAGGTGGTCGAAAAGAGGGTTCACCGGATGTGGGCGCCAATGTTGGGGACTTGCTCTCAAATGCTATAAATTGAGAACAAGGCAACACCAAAATAGATTATTTGTTAATGCCCTTTGTCCTTCGAAGCATTATTTCCCCAAGGATATAATGATCTCCGGACGAAGGTCATGAAGGACATACCTTCATCATTTCAACATACATATAAGTATAAATATTAACAACAAATGGAGCATGTAAAGCATAAGAAACAATGTGAACAATAACATTATCATATATATTTCTCAGCATATAATTGTAAATTAATATAAAGACAATATTGAATTACATTTGGTACCTTCGGTTTGACAGAAAACAAAGTTACGAGCGTGACACAAAAGCAAATGCCAAGTCAGCGTGAACAGTACGGGGGCACTGTTCATCTATTTATAGGCACGGGACGCAGCCCATGTGAAATTACATCCATGCCCTTTACATTTGCTAATGACCCTAAGGTAATCCATCGAGGTCTAAATAGCCTTTTCCCCTTTAAGTCGGTTCCCTTTCCTGCTGTCATGTCGAAGCTCCCTTGCGTGTAGCTTCGGCGCTGCGTCAACCTTCGTATTGTTCGTGCTTCTCACACTGTGGTTCTGATCCGAGTCCGAAGGTACCTGTTCATGTATTACACTCCAGAAACATTGTTAAATCATGTTTTTTAAGGACCTTCGGAAGACGAAGGCCCCCAACAGGAACAAGATCAACCTTCTTGCTCAACGACGACACAACCCCCAAGTCAAGGTGAGGAACAAGTACCTCAAGATGATAGAATGGATCAAGGGGGAGTGCATGAACAAGAAAACAAGGAGGAAGAAGATGTACCACAGGCACCTCCAGCGCAAGTCTGAGCCACCATTCAAAGAGATCATCCGATGGACCAAATCTTAGGTGACATCAGCAAGGGAGTAACTACTCGTTCTCATATTGCTATTTTTTGTGAGCACTACTCCTTTGTTTCTTCTATTGAGACTTTCAAGGTAGAATAAGCCTTGCAGGATCTGAATTAGGTGATGGCCATGCAGGAAGAGCTCAACAACTTCAAGAGAAATGAAGTATAGAGCCTAGTGCCACGTCCAAAGAAAAATGTTGTGGGAACCAAGTGGGTGTTCCGCAACAAGAAAGACGAGTATGGGGGTGGTGATAAGAAATAAAGCTAGACTTGTGGCAAAAAGTTATGCCCAAGTCGCAGATTTGGATTTTGATGAGACTTCTGCTCCTGTAGCTAGGCTAGAATCTATTCGCATTTTATTAGCCTATGTTGCTCACCATTCGTCTAAGCTCTTTCAAATGGACGTGAAGAGCACCTTCTTCAATGGGTCAATCAAGGAGGAGGTGTACATAGAGCAATCCCCTGGCGTCGAGGATGACAAGTATCCCGACCATGTGTACAAGCAGTCTAAGGCACTTTATGGGCTTCAACAAGCACCAAGAGCATGTTGTGAATGCCTTAGAGATTTCCTTATTTCCAATGCTTTCAAGATCAGGAAAGCTGACCCTACTCTTTTCACTAAGAAATTTGATGGTGATTTGTTTATTTGCCAAATATATGTCGATGACATAATTTTTTGTTCTACTAATCAAAAGTCTTGTGAGGAGTTTAGCATGGTGATGAGGCAAAAGTTTGAGATATCAATGATGGATGAGCTAACCTACTTCCTCGGATTCTAAGTAAAACAATTCAAGGAAGGATCTTCATCTCCCAAACGAAGTACACGCCAGATCTACTCAAGAAGTTTGGGATGAAGGACGCAAAACCCATCAAGACGCCGATGGGAACAAACAGGCACTTGGACCTCGACGCAGGAGGTAAGTCCGTAGATCAAAAGGTATACTGGTCTATGATAAGATCCTTGCTTTATTTATGTGCAAGTAGACCAGATATTATGCTTTTCGTTTACATGTGTGCTAGATTTCAATCCAACCCTAAGGAATGTCACCTTGTGGCCGTGAAGCGGATTTTAAGGAATTTAGTTCATACGCCTCACCTCGGGTTCTAGTATCCTAGGGGTCTACCTTTGACCTAATTGGATATTTAGATTTCGATTATGCAAGGTGCAAGGTAGATATATGAAGAGTACATCAGGGACATGTTAGTTTCTAGGGAGGTCGCTGGTGTCCTGGAGCTCAAAGAAACAAAACTTTGTTGCCCTATCCACCGCCGAGGCCGATTATATTGCCACAGGCCAGTGTTGCACGCAATTACTTTGGATGAGGCAAACCCTTCAGGACTTTGGCTACAATCTGAGCAAAGTCCTACTCCTATGTGACAATGAGAGTGTCATCCGTTTGGAAGATAATCCTGTTGAACACAACCGCATGAAGCACATAAACATCCGACATCTCTTCCTAAGAGACCACCAGCAAAGGGGAGATATCGATATTTGTCATGTTAGCAATGATCATCAGCTAGCCGATATCTTCACCAAGCATTTAGATGAGAGAAGATTTTGTGAGCTATGTAGTGAGCTAAATGTCTTAGATTCATGAAACTTGGATTGATTTATAGCATGCATGTGTTTATATGCCTTTGGTCATGTTCCTTAAGCTTTATTGTAAATTATTGCTTATTTTGGTGCTCAAGTTGTAGGATGTCATCCTAGACCTCACAAGTCCTTGTGCATTGATATGCTACACTTGACCCTTTTGAGACTAATATCTTGTTTGAGATGATCTTGTAGTCTTAAAAGGTGCATTGAAGGGGAAAAGGTGAATTTGGACAAAGGAAGACGCTTCCACTGGTGAATGATATCAATGTACTTTGTTCCAAATTGCTTTGGTTTTTGTCACACCCGGTTTTAGGGGCAAAACCGAATGCATAGCATATGTGTGCTAGGATCTATTTTCCACACATATGTTGACGTCACAAGTGTAATATATCAAAAGACAATGCAATAAAGGTGTAAAGAGAGTATAATAACTTTATTACATCATCCAGACTTAAAAGTCTTAAATAGTATCATCATCAAAGTGCAGGAGAAATAACATGGGTAATCTCCCACAGGAAGATGACTGATGCGTCGCTAGACTCAGTACTCATCGTCACCATCGTCACAGTCTTCCTCATCAGCTTCTGATAAAAAATTTAGCATGGGGTGAGCTCACTTATGGTGGGGGCTCAGAAAGTGGGAGGAGTAATGCAAGGTTAACAAGGTAGGCTATGGTTAAGCGGTAAGCATTTTAGTTGGTCAATATTTAATTAACAACGCCTACCTTACTAATTGTAAGTGTATCCTAAATTCCCACTTAATCAAAATCATATGATTATATCAAAAACACTTAAATGAAACCACTTAAGCAAACCATTTATAAATCATCGCATCACGATTTATTCTCCATCTTAAGTTCCATTATCATGTGAGGGTCCAAGTTGCTCTTAACTGTGAGCACGACTGACATATCAGTTTTACACTCTGCAGAGGTGGTACAATTTTACCCACAATCCATGTATCCCTTTTAGCCTAGGTTGTACGGACTCGTAAACACTGCCGAGGTGAATGGCTAGGGATCCATTATGAGGCTTTCACAAAATATCCTTAGTACAAAGCCACCCGCTAAAGTTTCCACGTCAGTATTGGTGACCCTCTAGGCGAGGTAACTTAGCCAAGACTACCACCCCATGTTAACATGAGCTACCACCAAACCACTGCCGCCTCCTCTTGCCCATCTTTCAGGTAGGGTTGCTAAGCACTAAGTCTATAAAGCTATTTACCACAGCCAGAGCCATGATAGCACTTGTGGTTGCACTGTTTTCCTAGGTGGTCACTCCATGTTCCATTTAATACAACATGATCTTGTTTAACCATCAGGTTAACACCATACCTGAACAATAATATCATTAAAGAGTGACATCATAATCATCAGTTGAGCAGTAGCAAATTTACTAAGCATAATATTTATCCTAGGGTAATCAAGGAATATGGTTGGTATCTCTAGGAAATCCTACTTAGGCAAATCACATCAAATTTATACAAATATTCAAAAGTAAATATTATTATATGCATTATTTGGGTAAAAACAGAAATACAGATGGATAATCCACCTGCCTTGGTCAAAGGTGTCATGCGGAATGTCTTCAAACGTATTTTGGTATTCTACCACGAAATCAGCTTCTAATATAGATTCACATATCGTACATACAAAAGAAAATATTCACCAAATGAATAAATATACACCATTACATGAATAACATACACCAAAACATATACCAAACAAACTATACTTATAGAAATGTCTAGAATAAAACTTAGTTCGTAATCATATTATTGGTCTACTCATATTGAGATCCATTTGCTACGACATAAAATATAAATTCTATTTTGGATTGTCACTAGTGAACGTTATATGGACATTTGACTACGAAAATGTTTTACATAGCTTAGATGTAATGATTTAACCAATTCTACAGAATAAATTAATTATCAATTAATTATCTCTACCATAAACATATGTCTACTTTTAGTTGTATCTTTTCTTTCTAAGGAAAATGTCATCATAATAAACAGAGGTCAAATAATTTTAATAATGAATTAAACCTCCTGATTGGACTACATTATTTAAATTATTATGAACACGGGTACTATTTATATTATCTCTTTGTTAATAAAGCTTCTATTATTTATTTAGTAGATCTAAATTAAGTATATGAACCTATGAGTATAAACTACTCGACAAATTTTAAAATTCCTTAAAAACAAAGTTAATTGTAAAATTACTCATCTAGTGTTTTCATTACTAACATATGGTCTACCAAATCCTGTCATTCTTCTTTCTAAACATAAATTCTGAAATAATTGCAAGCAATTAACATACACCATACGACTGATAATAATATACTAGTTCATCGCATACAATTAAAATCAATTGTTTACATACACATGATTTCCAAATCATAATATTCACAAATTCAAACAAATAATTACAGAAATCATGAACCAATGTTAACCAATTGAAACATGACTTTGAAAATTTTATAAAAATTGTGTTCTCTTCCACCTTGCTCTCGGATCGTGCACAAGTACCAATCGACGAACGGAGGGGAAGTCGGCACGGCGAGCAGGGCGGTCGGCGATGAGGTCATGGGCACGGTCAAGGCAAGGGCGCGACCGGGGGCACGTCACGGGCGCGGTCGAGCAAGATCACGACGGCGGACAGTCCGGTGGCGGCGGTCGGAGAGAGAGAGAGAGAGAGAGAGAGAGAGAGAGAGAGAGAGAGAGAGAGAGAGAGAGAGAGGAAGAGAGGGAGAGGGCGAGCTTGGGCGAGGGGAGAGGTGAGCTTGGCAGGGCTGACGTTTATAGAGGGATGAGATGGAGAGCCGGGGAGGGAGAGGGAGAGGGTCGGTGGCCATTAATGGTGTCGATTTCTCCTACAATGGAGAATGAGTGAAGGGTAGGAGAGGAAGGGAAGGGGCATGGCCGTTTCCGACTCAGGAAAGCGAGGAGGCGAGGCAGCACGGGCACGGACGGTCCGGCGCGGGCGCGGGTGGAGGAAGGGGAAGGGGCCGGGTGGGCCCCGCCTGTAAGAGAGAGAACGGGGGAGTGGGGGAGGTGGCGGCCAGTTGGGCTTCCTAATGGGCTGGTTCGACCAGCTAGCTAGTGTTTTGTTTTTTCTTTTATTTTTATATCCCATAAAAACATAAATATTTTTAAATATTTAAAAATTTATAATAATTATACCAAATTTATTTATAATTAAAATATTTATTTTTGAACCACTGTTTCTATATTAATTAATTGAATTTCACATAAAAGAAAATTAAAAAAATCACCAATCAATTATTATCAGACAAAAATCATTCTCTAAAGATAAATGAGATCAAGCACTTGATTTAAATTTCTATCTTACTCTCTATACTAAGTTTTAAATGACTATTATTGTATTATTTTAATTGATGGATTTGAGGTGTTATAGTTTTCATTGCCTTTTTGTTCTTCATTTGCTATTTTTGGTGAGGCAATGAGGTTAGGCCACTAGTTTCTCCGTTTTCGTGCTTAATGCCAAAGGGGGAGAAATTAAGGCCAAAACAACTGGATCAACCATCGCTTAGAATTTTAGAAGCTTTTTAGTTTTCAACTTGTCTTTTTTATCAAAACCCTCTTGATTGCAAAGAGGAGCTCTCTAATTGCAAAATCTACTCTCTTGTGTGGCATGGTTCTCTTATGAAAGAAAGGGGAGCTTTTGGGAGTTTGACCAAAACAAATGTTTTGCAAATGAGTTGTTTTGCTGAACCAAGAAGTTCTTAACTTAGAAGTTAGAAAAAATGAGTTTGATTGCAAAATTCAGAACGAGTGGTGGCTAAATGATCCAAATATGCCAAATCCTATGTATCTGCTATTTTTAGTTTGGACTTTAATTTGGAATCTTTATCTCATATTTGGTTAAGTTGGTCAATTTGAGTTGCTTTAGGAGTGTTGACATAAATCACTAAAAAGGGGAAGATTGAAAGGGAAATGTGCCCTTGAGCCATTTCTAGTTGTTTTGGTGATTAATTTCCCAACACACAACATTGGACTAATCACTTTGATATGAACATGAGCACATGGTCTAGCAAAAGCAAGTTGAAGTCAACAAGTCTATATGAGTTGAATTGCAGGGGTAAAAGTGCAACTTTGAGCAAAGCAACATAATCATGAGTTTTATGCATATTGCAAATCCTAGAGAAAGTGGATGAAAAGGTATGACCCAACACTTAGTCAATTGTTTTATGTGCTAACTATGTTTATCTAAGTGCAGGAGACTTCTAAAGTCGAGCCAAAAGAAGTTGAAAAAGTTTGGCTCAAAAGAGAAGATTTTGGGCTGGTCTGGGTACCACCGGACAGTCCCATGGGCACGCTGGATAGGCTAGTGGCCTATATGGCCAACTCCTCAGCCTCAGGATTTTCGGCTATAATTCACGTGACGGTCTAGGCTCATCCCCGGACAGTCAAGCATGGAATCATCCAATGACTACTTCACGGCTAGCTCGATGTCCAACGGTCGACTGGGAGCATCGGACAGTCAGGTGCCCCCACCGAACGGTTTCATACCCCATAGAAAAAGAAGTCAGACGTTCTGATTGATTTGATGCCCGTTTACTATGCACTGTCTGGTGCACACCGGACAATCTGGTGCACTCGCAGACAGGGAAGCTTTCGGGCTTCTAAGTGAAGCTCCAACGGCTCCTAGCTCCCTTGGGGCTATAAAAAGGACCCATAGGCGCCTTGTAGCAGCACCCAAGCACCTCAAAAGCTACACAACATTCTGATACGCTGTGACCACGCCTCCGAGTGATTCTAGAGAGATTTGAGCACTATTTTTTGAGTTGTAACTCTGGCAATGTGTTCTTGCGCTCTTGTCTTTGCGTTTCTTGCGTGTGTGTTCTTTCTCCCTCCCTTACTCTGGTTTTGATTACGATCATCTTGTAAGGCTGTGAGAGACTCCAATCTGTGGAGATTCCTCACAAACGAGATTGTGATATATGGAAGAAACTGTGGCACTCAAGTTTGATCTTTGAATCACTTGAGAGGGGTTGATTGCAACCCTTATCTTAAGGAGGACACCACACCATGGAGGTAGGCTTTGGCCGAACCACGGGATAAAAATCATTGTGTCTCTTGTACCATTTACTTACTGTGATTTTTCCTCTTCCTAAGTTCTCTATTCTCGCTTGTGATAACTCATATCTTGATAGAGCAATCAAGTGAAGGGAACTTCTCTCTCTTTTTCTCCTCTCAAACTTGGTTCAATTTGCACTAACTCTAACTTTAAGACCAAGTTTGTGTGTTTTAATTCATATTTTGTAGGATCAAAGCTACCCGCGATCACACCCCATGAAGTTTACTGAAAGCTGCCCGCGATCACACCCAGGGTGCCATTCCAAACCCGAACCCATCGGGTTTTGGGTCACCCACGAGTTTTACTCAATGTATACTTTTAAACATAATTTATATATAACCAGTTAAGTATTGACATTAATTGAGTTATATCTATGAATTCAAAGCCTTCTCAAGTTGAGCAGCAACAAAACATTTTTTGGATTATTAGCCAAGTTACTTATTCAAAATAATTACTATTGAGTATTGCCGCCAGATGAAGGGTATGTCGGACTCCCACCGCGACCTCGGCGAGCTGGTCGGCCTTGGTGGTGAACCTTCTGCGTGGCCTCAGCCACTGCTATAGCCACCTAAAGGCTCTCATCAAGAGGGCCATGCCCTTTCCCACCTTCCATGACGTGCAGAACGAGGTTCTCCTCGATGAGCTCACCATGGTGACTGAGGCACCCGCTCCGGCCCCAACCCTCTACAGCACTCCTCTCAACGGTCAGGCACCTTCGGGCGGGGGAGGCTCTTGCCCTCATCGATCGGGGTTCCTGTCCACCCTCCTTTTGTGGTCCCTGCGACTCCTCGTCCGGTTTCCACCGCCGATAGAGGTCGTCGCTCTCGCATGGGAGACCGCGGGGGTAGCAGCTTCACCTAGGGTGGTGCCTCCAACCAGGGTGGCGACCAGGCGTGGTCATCATTCTACAACCCCTGGACCGGGACCATTTCCATGTGGCCGGGCTAGGCCCCGAGTGCCCCCGTCCTTCGGCGCCGGCCCTCCTGACAGCACCTCCCTACGTCGTGCCTCCGACGCCTCCCTATGGCGTGCCACCAACGACTCTAGATCCATCCTAGCTCTCGCCCCAGGGACCCCCACCTCGACTCCTTTGTCCCCGTTGGCTGGAGGATGGAACTCTGCCTCCCTCACCACTGCCTTTAGCACCATGGCGATGACCCCACCCTCCTCTGACTAGGTGGTCGACTCTAGTGCTTCCTACCATACCACCCCACTACAGGTACACTCTCTCGCTCATATCCCCTCCATTCCCTCCTATCACTGCTCGATCGTCATTGGAAACGGTTCCTCTTTGCTGGTCACCTCAGTAGGTGTCTTGGTTCTCCATGGGTCGTTCTATCTCAACGATGTTCTCGTAGCCCCTCATATCACTCATAATCTTCTTTCTGTTTGTTGGTTCACCATCGACAGCTCTTGTTCCATTGAGTTTGATCCCTCTGTTTTTTCTATGAAGGATCTGACAACCAGGACCCCTCTCACTCGTTGTGTTAGCTCGAGGCCACTCTACACGCTCCGGCCTTCCTCCACCGGCGTGTCTCCGCCTCCTGCCCTGGTCTCCACCACCTCCTCCACAACTTGGCATCGTCGTCTCAGCCATACAGGACCCGACATCATGATCAAGCTTACCAGTAGTTTAGATCATTCATGTAGTAGGGGATATTTTGATGGTCTCTGTCATGCTTGTCAGCTAGGCCAACATACTCATCTCCCATTTACTATTTCTTTTAAGGTTGAGAAGGCTTTTGATCTGGTTCATTGTGATCTCTGGACCTCCCCTATACTCAGTCTCTCTAGTTATAAATACTATCTAGTGATTTTGGATGGTTTTCCCATTTTCTTTGGACTTTTCGTCTTCGGTTGAAGTCTAACATGTTCACCACCCTCACACACTTCTTCGCCTAAGTATCCACCCAGTTTCGTCGCCCGGTCCATGCCATGCAGTGTGATAATGGTCGTGAGTTCGACAACCACCCCTCTCGCTCTTTCTTTCTCACTCATGGCGTCCAGTTGCGTCTCTCGTGCCCCTACACCTCTTCCCAGAATGAATAGGCCGAACGCATGATTCACACACCACCAATATGATCTGTTGCTTTCTCGTCCAGGCATCTCTCCATGCTAGCTACTGGGCAGAGGCCATGCACATCGCCACACATGTTCTCAACTACCTTCCCTCAAAGGTGGTGAGCCACCCTACTCACCACTTTGCCCTATACGACACAATGCCCTCCTACGACCAGCTTCGCGTGTTGGGCTGTGCCTGCTATCCCAACACTTCCGCCATCGGTCCCCATAAGCTATCTCCTCGCTTCACTCACTGCCTCTTCTTTGGCTACTCTCCTAACCATAAGGGGTATCACTGTCTTGACCTTGTCTCCAACTGCATCATCTCTCGTCATGTTGTTTTCGACGAAGATGTGTTTCCCATTGCTGGCTCCTCCCCACCCACTGATCTCAACTCCCTCCTTGAGTCCAATCCGGTTCCCCATTGTCACACCCAGTTTTAGAAGGTAAACCGAATGCGAACCATGTACGTGCCAAGATCAGAAATTCACGTACACAACAATTACATAATTGACATCATCACACAATGCTCAGATAATAGCGGTAATAAGTATAACTTTATTACATCATGATGCCCAAGACATCCATATAGTCATTAACTTAAAAATAAATCAAAGCGCTTAACGAAACACAGTAAGATAAGGCCTTCATAGGAAGCCAATTGGGGGTTCACCGCTAGTCTATATTAGAATTCCTCAAAGTCCTGAAACTCCTGGAAATCCTCCGCATTTCCTTCATCTCCTCCTGAGCAATGGTTGCAATGGGGACAACCTAGTGTTTGGTGTTTAAGCAAGGGTGAGGACACATCAACGTACTCAGCAAATGTCTCGTTTGGCTGAAGTAGACTAGATGTATGTGTGGTTAATCTCAAAGCAGTTGCTTTTAGTTGGTCAAGTATTTATCATTAATAGAAGCCAAGTTTTATCATAAAAACCCAAGTTGATGTTCCCAAAAGAGAGCACTTCCTCTAAGAGGAAAGTACCAAATAACATAATCATAGTCATCATCATTAAACCATCAACTTAATCATTTTTGTAAAATAAAGAATGAACCAAATAGAAACCCACACCCGCGAAACTTCAGGTCAGGTGCGGGTTGCAGCTGTAGGTCAAAATCTTCACTCGTACCATCACCCATCGGGTTGAGTATTCATTGGGTTTTGGGCTTGTGGGTTAAATTGCAATCCCTAGACATTCCATGGGACACAATCGGGGAAGAGGATGGTTGACTTCTTTATTTTTCTTCTTTTTCCTTTCTAGCACTTGGTGTCTAATCTTCTATTGCCATGGGCCTTGTTTGATTGCTTAGCTATGAGACGAGATTTGATAGAGTTAGGATGGCACTACACTCATTCTAAACTTGGCTTGTAATAATTATTCTCTTGTACTATTTATTTTGAACTTATCTACATATTTATCTAAGCATGTTTCAGTACTTTTATATACTTGTGGTTGGTGAATTTTTTTTTGATATTTCTGTTGTAAGAATTTCACACAGTAGTGCCTCATAGATGTCCAGTAGTGTCACGTTGTCGCAACGCTAGGCAGGGAGTGGTGGTGATGTGTTGAAATTCTTACAACTATATACTCTGATGTTTTTGCATTGTGTTATTCTTTCACATATATCTTTTTGACACTATTGAAGCTCCCCACAAGCAGTTGTTGATGTAAGGAGAACCCCAACTCACTTCTTTTGTAAAAACTTGGCCTTTCATACCAAAGAGAGACTTCAATTCTCCTTTCATATATTCAAGGGGAGTACTATGAAGGGGGATTCAATTTGCAAGCTTGAATGCAAAACCAATGCTCTTATTTCACCACACATACTCCATAAGGCCCATAAAATAGCCATAAAATATTATATACTTTTGGACTTCAAAGCATGTGTCACACTGTCGCTCCTCACCTAGCAGTGTTGAGTATTAAAGTAGTCATTGGGGCTGGTAAGGGTATTTATACCCCTCCCATGTTACCCCCAATAGTCACTATTGAATCTGAACATACCAATGTTCAAAATTTCCGCTCACTCTCTCTCACTCCTTTTAAGCTCCTAACTCTTTAAAAATTATTTCTAAGTGAACTTCTGAGAGATTAGAGCTTCCAAATCAGAGATTTGAGATTCTGCACTTGTTCTTCCTTTTTAAGAGCATTGATGCTCACTCAAGACGGTGATTGAATCTCTTACCCTTAGAGCATTGCTCCTAATTGGCTAGAGTGTCGTCCAGTGAGTTGCATTGCTCTCTATTGGAGCCCCGGAGGTTTGTATTCACCATATAATTAAAGTAAGAACTCATCTCGAGGGCTTGAGCTCTTGACTTGTGAACGTGAATAGGGTTTGTGAACCCAAGGCGTTAGTTGTTTCCTCAACAATGTAGAGGTAAGCAAGCCTTTTGTGGTGATATAAACCACATCCCTGTCTATGTGTGTTTTTACTTTTACAACACTTATTTGCACATATGATATATCTAGGTTTGATATTTATTTAACTTATTGCTATATATAGTGGATATTTTGCTGATGTATTAGACTCTATCTTATCCGAGTAGAATAAGAAATTTACCTGGTCTACTTTTCACGTGGTAAGTTTAAACTTAAGTTCAAGATTTAAGTTTGTGTGACAGTGCCGTGCATTATACAACAGTGCCAGGCATCAAGCGACACTGCCGCTCATATTGCTAGTAAGTTTTTACGTGTTCAAATTTGACAGGAAACCACTCACCCCTCTAGACATATACAACACCATGAGATCATTGGGAGTAGACCTTGAACAAGACATTGTACCTTTAGGGATAGCTCTGCTGTTGAGACAAAGGCTAGCTATATTCTTTGCTGATGCCTTCATATTTAATAAAAATGGGAACTTCTTTATTTTCTCAGGAGGCATCGTGTCTTAGCATAGGGGCTCGGGTCATCCAAAAGAACTAAGAGGATGTTTGAATGCGCTAGAGCTATTTGTTAGCGGCTAAAATTAGTCTGAAATATCCAAATCATAGCTAATAGTTTAGCTATTAGCTATTCTTAATAAAACAGTTAATAGTTTTCAGCCAACTACCCCTTAAATCTAGAAGCATCCTATGGCTGGAGCATTCTACAGGGTCTCGTGGTAGGTTTCTAGGCCATTCTATCAGATATTTGTTGCAAAATTGTCTCCTTGAATGTGGGGCTTTAGGATCAAGCCCATATCTCCATGGGCGTCAACCTTGGCTAGAGCTAAAAAGAGCGTGAGGTCTTTGGAGCATGGGGCCGACAATAGCCCGACTCTAGTAATTTCTTTTATTGGAATATTTAAAAGTATCTTGGAAGCATCCGAAGGTACGATCTTTCCGAACGTTGATAATGATGTTCTTTTTATGTGCCATCTAGCCAAAATTTCCTTTTGAGAATTTAGATGATTTTTATTCGTTTTTGATATTTTAGAAATCTATGAGTTATTCCGTGTAAAACCAACGAGGATATAAGATTGTGAGATTTTTTATATCGGAATCCTTCGGAGATGTTTAACATGACTATCGAGCAAAATTCTAAAACATCCTAACTTCAGAGTTGTAAACCTTATGGAGTATAATTTTTTTAAAATATCTTTTTGTTGCTTTAAAATTCTTAAAAGGAAACATAAATATGGACTCTGAAGGTATTTACCCGCCACTAGAAAACAAATTATACTCCGGAATATAGGTGCTCTACCAGTTCTAGAGCATAACTATGCCAAACATCCTCTTAAAACCCATAAGAATCTAGACAGGGCCCAAAACCAAAATAAACCTTAGATCTCGTTTAGATCCTTGGAATTGAATTCTATTCTAATAATTATAATTTAGATATAGATCAATTAAACTAATATAATTTTATACCAAATATATTTGTATACTACTATTAGCTATATAGGGAAGATATTTATGTACACCATTTCTAATATAGGAGAGCGATGTAAAGAGCGTGTTATAAATTGCAGAAAAGGAAAGAGTAGCGATACATAAAATCAATTTCTACCGCTCATTCTATGAATTTGGTATAGACTTAAATCTAAACTTTGGAAAGTGTTGAAATGTTAAATTCTAAACCAAATAACCTACTCTATTAAGTAAATTCCAATTCTATTAAAATGAAAGATCCAAACGACACCTTAGGACATTCTCGATGGGAGTTTCATACTCATTAAATACGGTGACACATCATCACATTTGGTGACATGACAATGCAATTAAGATGAGAGATATATAGATAGTTTCATAGTAGATCGTAGATTTTCACAGGGATGAAACTCTGTATACACGGTTACCTAGTTTAAGGCCCTGTTAATTTTCCCGCGCTAAAGTTTAGTATATGTGATATCGAATGTTTGGATGCTAGTCAGAAGTAACTAAATATAGTCTAATTACAAAACTAATTATACAGATGAGAACTAAACAATAAGACAAACCTATTGAACCTAATTATTGCATGATTCACTCATGCGATGCTACAATAAACTTTTGCTAGTTATGAATGAATTAGGCTTTAAAAATCGTTTCACCGTCAAGCGCATAGATCTATTTTCCTTACTAATGAGTCGTTACCCATAGATAGGCTGTAAAAACGACCCAAACCCCATTAGACCATGTTCAGTTGCAAGGAGATTGAGAGGGATTAAATCACTTTCTATTCACAACTGAATAGAGAAGTATTTAATCACCTCCAATCTCCCTTAATCCACCAATAACTGAATAAACCCTAAGTAGGTTGTTACCCCACGAGCCGTGAGAAACCATCGAAACCCAATATGATAAGAAGCCACACGCAGCGCAGTGCACCCATATAGTATTACCCCACTAGAATAGATGAAGAAGAACGAGCAACCAAACGAGTTATAAAAAATGAGGTTAGACTCCATTTCAACTCATACATTTTTAAATCTTTTGGCTGATTGTATATTATTGCGAGCATTATACTAATAATGCTTATCATAGATATTCAAACACCGATGTGACACGTGCTTGGCAGCATTGAGCATTGAAACTACAGAAACCAAATTTGCCGATCGACGACGTCAAAAGCTGGGCGCACTGCCGCAGCAGGCAGCGGCCCTGTGGGGGTTAAAGAAGGGTTTTTGGCATCTAGCCGTCCCTTTCTGCTGCGAACTTGCGTTGCGACCGTGCATTCCGTTCCTCTCCTCTCTCGGCTCTCGGCGAGCGAGATGCAGAGCCTAACCGTAGCAAGAGCGCTTCCTCCCGCCGTGGCCACAGCTCGGCGGCGGCCGCGCGCGTCCTCTTCTAGCAGGTAAGGACAGGCTCACCGGCCATCTCCCCCACATTTGCCGCCTCCAAACAGGTTATTTCGGTGAGTCTAGTAGGCCGTGCGTGGTTGGAGTGGCTCCCACTCTAGATTTCGCGATCGCATTGCAAGTTGGTGTAGTGGGTTTCAGCCGTCATGGTAGCGGCCTTGCTTCTGATCGCTTGGGGGACTTCGAACGCCAGAGGAGGCGAATGTATCAGGCGGCGAATACTAGTGAGAGAGTCGTGGCTGCAGTTGGTTTCGGCTTCCTCTTCCTTGGGGGTGGGGATGGGTTTTTTCATGCCTAATTTGGGGCTTCCAATGTTGAGAATCTGATGGATATGGTCTCCTGTTGTTGGTGCTGCTGAACTCAATCACGAGTTACTGCTCTTCCTGATTTGTTGGGATTAGTAAACTGGCTCTTGGGAGCGTCGTTGAGTTGCAGTTTCTGTGTACCTTCTATCCAACCACCCGTTGCTATACTAGTTCTCTTATGCATTTCATTGGCGTATCAGAAATTTGATGCCATTCGGTGCTATTCGAGTTGGCCTTGGTTGGCCCCTCAAGGGAAATACTAAATGGAAAATTCATGATGAATTTGATCTGCGTGACATTTAAATGGAAAGTTATGAACCATGAGCTATGTATTTAGAATTATCTGCTTCTACTGTTAGCCTCCCACAAAAATGGGGCGCATGGATGAACAAAACTTGCATCATACGTTGTTGGATTTGACAGTCTGCACTCTTCTGTTACTCTTTTTTCCTTGCAAGATTTACAGGAGTTTGCCCCATCTAATATTATATTCCTTAAAGGAAAACTGCATCATATCCGATTATAATCTGCCACCCTTTCAACCATTTTATGGATTATTTCAATGTTATGCTGATTTACAGGGAAGCGGTTTTACAATGTTGGAAGTACGAATTAAGTCAAGACCAATATCTGGGAGGATCCCTAAGGTAGTGTTTTGGGCTGAGGGTTCTGTTGTGCTTGTCCACTAATAAATTATTCATTGATCATGTCCTCCTTTACCATTTCTGCTTTGCATGGCCTTGCAAAAAAGACCTTAATATTCCTTTTTTCTCTATTGATTTATGGTTCAGGATAGGTTCGTCTCAAGGAAGTTTGGACATACATCGCTCAACAAATTTGCTCAGACCAGCTGCTGGTAGTTCTACCTTCCATCATCCAATGTTTGAATGTCTTATTCTTAGCAGAATCCAATATTAACTTGACTCTTCATGAAAATGCTAGTCTTTCCTCACCCTGAACTTATAGCTATCAAAGATTTATCACTTTTGTTTACATATCTGCCTTTTGTTTGCAGCATCTGTTTCAGTTGAACAAGATGAAGTCAATACTTATCTTCCAAAAGGTGATATGTGGTCTGTGCACAAGTTTGGTGGAACCTGTATGGGAACATCCCAAAGAATCCAGAGTGTTGCAAATATAGTTCTTGGTGATTCTTCTGAGAGGAAGCTGATCATTGTTTCTGCAATGTCTAAAGTAACCGACATGATGTACAACCTTGTACAGAAGGCTCAGTCAAGGGATGATTCATATACAATAGCATTGGAAGAAGTTTTTGAGAAGCATATGGTTGCTGCAAAGGATCTTATTGATGGAGAAGATCTTGCAAGATTCTTGTCTCAGTTGCACTCAGACGTCAGCAACTTGCGAGCCATGCTCCGTGCTATTTATATAGGTATGAGCTGCTAATTCTCCACATCTCATGTTCTTATTATTTCTTGAGTAACAAATCTGGTTTGTCAGGCCTGGAAGTATATTCTCAGCTTGTTGAATTCTTGTTTATTTTTGCTATCATGGATTTTTGGAAAACTTGACTAGATGATATTTGCAGTCTGCTAGATGCTGAGTTGATCATGATTTGACTTGTACACCAAAACGTAGCACCATCTTCATGTTAGAGTTTGTCTCCTATGGAGATTTTATATGTGTTCTGGGGTTCTGTGTTTGCTTGAGCAATCATACTCACACGTATACATCCACTTGTGCTGTTTGTCTTGACTATTAGCTACCTTTGCTACATAAGGTTAGGCATGGGCACCAAATATGCCCAAAATTAGTGGTAATTTGAAATATGTAATGTCAAGCAGCCTCTCTGCATTTGCAAAGAAGGCTCGTCTCGATTCATCCCTTCCTAAGACTCATGCGGGAGCCTCTAGTACTGGGTCTGCCTTTGCCTATGATTTATATGATTATAATCTGGTGAGCTCTTGCTTCCTACCCTTTCACATCTTTTGTGCTACCCTGTCTATTAACAAGAAGCTGATATGTATGACAGTATGGCTTTGTAGTTGGTAGTATAGCTGATCTAAGCCTTATTAGTAGTAGGTACTTGTAGTTGGTGAAACATCACCATGTACTACAGTAGAACGTGTGCTTGTACAAATACAAGTGTATGGACTAGCTGTAGGTTTAGTTCAGCAGCAGCAGCACTCCAGCATGTTCGAGAAAAAAGTGATTTATATACCTGTATTTAATTTTTATTTAAATATCTTTGCAGCTGGGCATGCGACAGAGTCTTTCTCTGACTTTGTTGTTGGACATGGAGAGTTGTGGTCTGCGCAAATGCTATCTTATGCAATAAAGAAGGTAAACATGCGAAAAGCTAGATAACTTTATAGTTCTCTGCAATTTAAACAACTTACTAAGGCTGCAGCGAACTTATCAACTCCAATATCATAAAATCAGCATGTTGGCAAGTGGCAACACTTGTAAACATGTGCTGACATAGTTGGGAGTTGGAAATGATGAGAACCCGTAACCCTAATCCAGGGGTTGGGTGTATATTATATAGAGAGTCAAGTGGGCCAAATCCCATTACAAAGGCGCAAATATGTAACTCCTATACAACACTCTAACACCCCCGCAGTCTCAACTCTATCCTGTATATATATTGAGACTGGATATCGGTGAACTACAGCGTGGTTGGGATGCTGAGAACCCGAACGTCACCGGCGGCGATACGCTCGCGGGCGAAGTGCAGGTCGATCTCCACGTGCTTCGTGCGTTGACGTTGCATGGGATCGGAGGGGTAGACCGCGCTGACGTTGTCACAGTAGACGAGGGTGGCGTGCTGGGGGGGGGGGGCTGTGGAGCTCCTGGAGATGCTGGCGCAGCCAGAAAGCCTCGGCCACACTGTTGGCTACAACGCGGTACTCGGCCTCAGCGCTGGAGAGAGTGACAATGAGCTGTCTCTTGGCGGCCCATGATATGAGGTTGGCGCCCAGGAACACGGCGTAACCAGAAGTGGACCGGCGCGTGCCAGGGCAGCTAGCCCAGTTAGCGAGTGTAGACCGCGAGCTCTGACATCGGGGAGGGTCGAAGGAGAAGGCCGTAGTCGATGGAGCCGCGGAGGTAGCGCAAGATCCGCTTGAAAGCGGTGAGATGGGGCTCCGGTGGGGTGTGCATGTGAAGGCACACGTGCTAGACGATGTAGGCGATGTCGGGCCTGGAGAAAGTCAGGTACTAGAGGGCGCCGGTGAGGCTCCGTTAGGACGTTGCGTCGGCGACCGTGGGTCTGTCGTCCTTAGAGAGCTTCGGCTAAGTGTCGACAGACGTGGAGCAGGGCTTGCAGTCGGACATGCCAGCCCGTTCTAGGATGTCGAGAGCGTACTGGCGCTGGTGTAGGAAGAGACCTAGAGGCCTCCGCTTGGCAGTGATGCTGGGGAAGTGGTGGAGAGGCCCCAGGTCCTTCATTGCGAACTCGAGTTGAAGGGCGACGATCGTGCGCTGCAGAAGATCGGCAATGGACGCCGTGAGCACGATGTCGTCGACGTAGAGTAGCAAGTAGACGATGTCGTCGCCGCATCGGTAGATGAACAGGGACGTGTCTGACTTGGCCTCGACGAAGCCGAGGAAGGCCAAGTGGGAGGCGAAGTGACAGTACCAGGCCCGTGGCGCCTGCTTGAGGTTTTACAGGGAGCGGTTTAGCCGGTGTTCAGAGCCTCTGCCTAGTAGCGGGTAGGGAGAGATGCCTGAAAGAGGAGGCATCAGATCATGTTGGTGGTGGTGTGAATGATGCGTTCGGCCCGACCATTCTGGGGAGAAGTGTAAGGGCACAAGAGGCGCAACTGAATGTCGTGGGAGAGGAAGAAGGGGCGAGAGGCGGTGTTGTTGAACTCTCGGCCATTGTCACAGTGTCACACTGAAGGGCACGAACCGGATGACAGAATTGAGTAGAGACCTAGGCGAAAAAGTGGGTAAGGGTGGAAAAGGTACCAGACTTGAGGCGCAAAGGGAAGGTCCAAAGAAAGTGAGAGAAGTCATCCAGAATGAACATGTAGTATTTGTAACCAGAGAGGCTGAGGATAGGAGAGGTTCAGAGATCACAATGAACTAGATTAAAGGCTTGAGCAGCCCTGGACGTGGAAATGGAAAAAGGGAGACGAGGGTGACGACCGAGTTGGCAAGCATGCAGAGGTGTCCAGAAGAACCCCGACTACAAGAGATATCAGAGCGGCTGGAGAGCTAGGACATCACGTCAGGTCCAGGGTGACCGAGGCGACGATACCAAATGGTGGAGGTGGTGGTGGCAGCAAGAGCATGGGGGAGGATACACCGGTGAGGGAAGTGGAGGGCAAGTGAATAGAGTAGAGGGGGTCAGAGCAGTCACATCGAGCGAGCATGACACGAGTGGGAAGGTGGCGTGTGATGAGACCCCAGGGATCGAACTTCATAGAACAGTGGTTGTCGCTAGTGAAGCGACGAATCGAGAGAAGGGGATGAGTCAGATGGAGAGCAACAAGGACGTTGTTAAGGTAGAATGGTCCCGGAAGAACCGATGCACCTAGTGAGGTGACCGGGTGAGTGGAACCGTTGCCCACAACGATGGAGGGAGGATGAGAGGGGTGTGGAGGATGGGAGTGAGATAACGAGCTAGTAGTAGTAGTAGTGTGAAATGAATCTCCGGAGTCGATCATCCAATTGGTGGGAGAGGGAGGTGGTGGCGAAGGCAAGGTGTGTGTGGAGAGGGACTGGGAGGTGCGCTGATAGAGCCACTGGGAGGGGAGAGAGACAACAAGATCACGATCGCCAGGGAGGCAATCAGAGCACGAGGAAAGACAAGCGGTCTAGGCACATGACGGCCCGCCTGAGGGTGGATGTCGACGCAGTCACGGAAATAGGGTTCATAACCCGATCAAAGGCCACAAAAGTGCCTCGGACAAGCTGGCCGTCATGGAGGAGGACGCGCACAACGATCCTGGTGGAACTGCGCATAGCCAGAGGCATAGATGGTGGAATACCGTAGAATGTGCTGGGCGTGGCGACGTTGTGTGGAAGAGCAACGGGAAGGGGGGTCGGGTGTGGAGGAGACCGGACGACGCGGAGTAGAGGGCAGTGAAGGAGAAACCGGACGGTCGCGTTGCGGGGGAAGGAAGAAGGCTCGATGACAGGGAGGGCAGCGGGCGGCGCCAACGGCTGGAGAGGCAACAAGGTGCGGGAGGGCACGCGACCTGGTGGTTCGGCGGCACGACCTACAGCAGGCGCTTCTGGCTGCGGCGTCTCAACGACGGTCGGGGTGGTCGGAGATGGATGGGGCGATGACGAAGTTCTGGGCGCGATGAATAGGGACCAAGCGACCTGGTGACTGCAGGCGGGCCGTGTATAGAGAGGGAGGGAAGGTGGAGGGGCGGCGCGACGTCGACCGGGGTGGCCGTAGTTGGAGGGGAAAGGGGGTGGCCGGTGCAGCTGCTGTCAGGAGAGGGAGGCTCGCGTGCAGCGCGTCTAGGTGAAGAGGATGGCGCGACAGCGGACTTCAGGTGGCGTGGGAGGTGGCGGTGGGAGGGCGGCCAGCAGATGTGGGAGGAGGGAGGGGAAGAGAGAGAAACCATGGAAAATCTAGTTCTGGTACCGAGTTGGAAATGATGAGAACCCTTAACCCTAATCGAGGGGTTGGGTGTTTATTATATAGAGAGTCAAGTGGGCCAAAGCCATTACAAAGCGGCAAACATGTAACTCCTATACAACACTATAACATTGGGTACTCTGATGATCAAATTGATCATCACTTAATCTATTGACAGGAGCAGTGGATTCATTGTTCCTGCTTTCTGCAAGTGCCATAACTTAGAATTTTAAATATAGTTGGGTAGGAATTTAATCCAACTGCCATATAGTTGTGGATATTGATGCACTTTGTTATAAACTCGGTCAAAGTTAGAGAAGTTTGATTGAGGGCAAAAATAAAACACCTTACATTTTGGATTTGGAATGGAAGGGGTATCTATATTAAATAAGACACCTTACATTCTAGTTGTAAACAAGGATATATCTTTTAGAAACATATACAACTAGGAGTTGTAGTGTTGTACTTCCATCCCTTTGTTACTGTTCCAGGATACTAGTCTTTCTATCCAATGTTTATCTTGCTTTACAAACTGACCTACACTTAATATTTAAACTGTGCAGTCTGGGGCACCCTGCAGTTGGATGGATACAAGAGAAGTTCTAGTTGTAAAACCCAGTGGCTGTAATCAAGTAGACCCTGATTACTTGGAATCTGAGAAGCGACTTCTGAAGTGGTTTTCTCGACAACCAGCTGAGATAATAGTTGCTACAGGATTTATTGCAAGTACAGCTGAAAACATTCCAACAACTCTAAAAAGGGATGGAAGTGATTTCTCAGCAGCCATAGTTGGTTCTCTTGTCAGGGCACGCCAGGTCACTATTTGGACTGATGTTGACGGGGTATTTAGCGCAGATCCTAGAAAAGGTTTCTTCTAAGAGAGTCATGATTTGGCTTTTGACTGTTTCTTTTTGTTTGATCCATTTTAAACCACTGATGTTAGCATTAATATACACAATTGACTTAGGGGATGGATGTAGTGCAAATTTATGTTTGGGTGCTAATCCTTGTTGGCAACCGGCCTGCATAGGTGAGGAACCAACTCACCTCCACACTCACACAACACTTGGCTAGAGGTAGAAGGGGTGAGCACAGAACGCAGCACACACAAGTGCAGCAAACTGAACTGGCTGCTACCTATTGCAATTTATAGAGTATATATAGAAGTACTGGTGGTACACTAGTACCTGAACTGAGACCAGCCCCAACTACTCTACATGGCTGAGGTAAGCCATGACTAAGTGTCCTATTGCTATATTGCTACAGTAGGCTAGATAGATAGATGGACAACAAGAGATGGCATCATATTGCCAAGTCCCTACTGCAGCAAAACATATGGAGAGAGTCAGAGAGCAGCAGATTATCTTACAATCCTTGCATCACTTGTTGGATGAGATTTTGTAGATCTGGTCAAAGAGTTGCAAAGGTCACATGGATTAGGAGGGTGCCTACTCACATCCCTTTAATTCATGTCTGCTTGTATGTCAAACAGTTAATGTGAAGGGTTAGAAGCACAATAATACAGTTTTTAATAAGGTCCCATAGTACAGTTGACATTGCTTAATTAAAAGTCTATGATAATGTGATTATGTAACTAGAAAATTGCATTAGTAATTATTTTGTGGACACTGCCACACATGGTATTGAGTGTATTGTTCTAAGTACCTATCAAAGAACTGGGTGTGCTGATAAAAACCTCCAAGTACTTTGATAGTTTGATCTCTCCATTTTGGTGTAGGTGCAAATATATCTGCCAATGAAACATTTAAAGTTAAATTGTTCAGAAAATCGTTATGTCCGCATTATGGATATTGAAAAACAAACATGTTGGCTGTGTCATATCAATGTTAATTATATTTCTGAGTAAAAAGTGTTTGATTAATGCAGTTAGTGAGGCTGTGATCTTAAGCACTTTGTCTTATCAGGAGGCCTGGGAAATGGTAAATTCTCTATTCTTGGGACTGTTGTTCGTATTCAAGTCATTCATCATTTAACTACATCTGAGCAATGAGGCAGATCAATTTTTATTTAATTATGTCTATGTCCATTCTTCCTTTGCATTCTAAGCTATTAGATCCCTACCACATTAAACCTCATTGATTTACTTATTGTATGCAGTCATACTTTGGGGCAAATGTTTTGCATCCGCGCACCATTATACCTGTGATGAAAGACAACATTCCCATTGTTATTAGGAACATGTTCAATCTCTCTGCCTCTGGAACAATGATTTGCAAGCAGCCGGCCAATGAAAATGGTGATTTAGATGCATGTGTCAAATCATTTGCTACTATCGATAATTTAGCACTTGTTAATGTTGAAGGGTAAGCTACCATAATTTTTTATTTGAAACCTCCAAGTTCTATACAACTAATTATTTATGCTTTTAGCAATTAATGTTTGTGTTACTAAACTTCCCTTACTCTAGGTAAGTTTCAATAGAAATTGGTTGCCATTTCTGTTAGAAACATTTACTCTAGATACTGCTTTTGGCTGAAGTAGCAATGTTATATAACTTCACATAAGATGGCTTGACTATTGACTGTGACTCCTAAAAGGTATTCCTTGTATTGCCTAAAATTCTACAATTCTTCACTGCAGAACTGGAATGGCTGGCGTTCCAGGTACAGCAAGTGCTATATTTAGTACTGTTAAAGATGTTGGAGCTAATGTTATCATGATATCTCAGGTAGGTAATGTCCTTTTATCTTTACTATGTACCTATGATTCAAATCTTGGTTCTTCCTCACTGCAAATATCATGCAGGCTAGCAGTGAACATTCAGTATGCTTTGCTGTTCCAGAAAAGGAAGTTGCTGCAGTTTCTGCTAGGTTACATGATAGGTTTCATGAGGCATTAGCAGCAGGGAGGTTGTCTAAGGTAATTATCATCTTCTACAGCAATTATTTTAAATGCTCAAATCAGCAAACATGGCTTAAATGGCTCTGTTTGACAAAGCCAGTTATTGTGCATAATCTGCAATTGGGAAAGCTGATGAACCACAGATTTGCTTATCAGTAAGCTGTTGCAGAATCCTGGTGTCCAGCACAGCTTCTGCTTAATCTGTGGAGAACTGAGGAATAAGCTGTACCAAACAACGCCTTTGGCATTATTCCAGCTACTCATGTTAGTTTTCAGAAAAGGAATCATGTTATTTCCAGTCCAAATGTACGAAGCTTCCTCATCTGGGGAAACACCTGTCCAAGCAGTACATCCCAAATGTTATATATGCAAGTGAACAAAAAGATGCTAACTCAATATCATAGTCACAAGAAATAAACTGAAGATTACCATGACTTTGGATTAAAGAAACACCTCTAAAAACTCAGCACCAAAAAGAACGACCATATAAACACTTATCAAATGTTGTTTATTCCTTGTCCTGTGGCAGTTTACAAAAAACTCGATCTGCGAGGAATAAGACAGCCCCCATGTATTGTATTAAGAAGAAGACCTTATCACACAGGTCGAGAAAAACCTGAACCCCTGCCCCGTCCATACACAGCGGCATATAAGCCCATGTGAGAATGACTGCGACCGGGCCGAGCCTTAGACCTGTTCTTTGGCGTGGGATAGACGAGAGGTTTTTTTTTAACCACAGCCTGAAATTCGCTCCCATGGGGAGCCAACCTGAGGAGTGCTACTTAGACCACCTAACCAATTCAGCTAGAAGCCCTTTCGCGTTGCAGTTTACAGATTTTTTATATTATTAGCAAGGAAAGTATCTGAGATGCATTGTGAATGTATAACAAAGTCTTTGTAGTATGTATTTGATCACTTGTATTTTTATGCAAATAATTCATTTCAGGTTGAAGTTATTAATGGTTGCAGCATTCTTGCTGCTGTTGGTCTGAGGATGGCCAGCACTCCTGGAGTTAGTGCAATACTTTTTGATGCATTAGCAAAGGTATTTTGCATTTCTTAGTTTGGTGAACTAGGAGTTTCATTGCTGCTCGGACTTATTAACCTAGTATAACGGAATTCAGGCAAACATTAATGTTCGAGCAATAGCTCAAGGTTGCAGTGAATACAATATCACTGTTGTATTGAAGCAAGAAGATTGTGTAAGGGCTCTGAGAGCTGCTCACTCAAGGTTCTTCCTCTCCAAAACGACACTTGCAGTTGGCATCATTGGACCTGGTTTAATTGGTAGAACACTCCTTAACCAGCTCAAGGATCAGGTATCTTCAGCTTGTAATTTCATAAACAGAATCCAGTCATTTCTTTGAAGGACTATCAGGGCTTATTCAAACCAGAAGTTTGTAATTGTACTAATTTAAATCTTTCCACAGGTTGCTGCTCTCAAGGAAAATATGAACATTGATCTGCGTGTCATTGGAATAACTGGCTCAAGTACAATGCTTTTGAGCGACACGTATGTATTTGAATCCTTGTTTCCTCAATGTGCATTGTGCTGTCTTGCTGCGAATAATTATGTATTATCTGGCACATTATAGGAAGGAATGATCCAACATATAATTTTGTTTAAAAACTAAGATATTTTGCATGTCACTCAAACACACATGGATATTTATTTATTTCACCAAAATATTTTTTTCCTGACCTAAAGCTTTGTGTTTCTTTTATGGGGTTTTGCTACTATAATTATGGTTTCCTTAATATTTCACAAAATTTCCATTTTTTTTTCTGTAGGGGAATAGACTTAACCCAGTGGAAACAACTTCTAAAAAAGGAAGCAGAACCAGCTGATATTGATAGTTTTGTTCATCATTTATCCGATAATCACGTATTTCCAAACAAAGTTTTGGTGGACTGCACAGCAGATACAAGTGTTGCATCCCACTATTATAATTGGTTAAAGAAGGGTATTCATGTCATCACACCAAATAAGAAAGCAAATTCTGGGCCACTTGATCAGGTAATTATTTGGCTGATGAAACTTTTTTATACTTTTGTCTTAAATAATTGTTTTTAATGATCACTGAACTGTATTTAATTGATTGTCAGTTAATTTGTGCACATGAATTGTATCAATGATTGTTATGAACTGATCATGGCTAATCCAAGAATCTTAAAGGCATAAGCCTCGAATCTTGGAAGACATAAAACCTGTGATTTGTGAATCTTAAGACATAATCACTCATTCCATACAGAATGCACATCTGCTACTGCAGTGTTTACTGATTAAGAATTTTTTACTTTTCTTTGGATACAGTACCTGAAATTGCGGACTCTGCAACGTGCCTCGTACACTCATTACTTTTATGAAGCAACTGTTGGTGCTGGCCTCCCAATCATTAGTACCTTGCGAGGTCTTCTGGAGACGGGTGACAAGATACTGCGTATTGAGGGCATTTTCAGGTTTGTGTGTATGTTTCTGACCAGGCTACAAGAATTTTACTGTGCCACTCTGCAACTTTGGTAAACTACAAAAGAACTATGGGTTGCACCACAGCTTTAGTGCCTTGTCCCATACGGCTAGACTCATTTTCTTGCCAAAATTTGTCACAAGCGTGGCTTTGATTTTGTTCGCCGTACTTTATGTGGCAGCTACAGTTTATTGGAGGTTAGTTGTGGCAAACTAGGGCACCAACCAAACCGTATCATTCTTTATTCAATAAATTCAGTATCATTCTTTATTCAATAAATTCAGTATCAATCTATTGATGGCTGACACAGAAGTTGTTTTGCAGTGGAACTTTGAGTTATATATTTAATAATTTCGAAGGAACAAGGGCATTCAGTGATGTCGTTGCTGAAGCAAAAGAGGCGGGATACACTGAACCTGACCCAAGAGATGATCTATCTGGAACTGATGTTGCCCGAAAGGTGGACCCTGTTTCTGTCAAACGGTTATTGAATATCATACTTATTCTTTCCTATACACTGGGCACTGTTTTTTCAATTTATCAGCACAGTAGACAGTTTCTGATTATTTTTCTTTTTTTCATTGAATGGGACAATTTATGCTATCTGTATTATGGATGGATCAGCAAGAGTCCTTACAGAACATATAAAACTAAAAGGTTGAGGATATGACCAGAGATAATGGGGAAAGTGTGTTTTGGACACTGAAGAGTATGGCTTTGCTGGGAAATTGCTGGAGCCAAAGGGCTCTCCTTGGCTGCCCCCCCCCCCAACATAGGTTGTTGTAGGGAGTGTGTGTGTTTTTATGGATCCTTTCATGTACGAGTGTTACTGACCTCCATAAGGAGTGCGTTGTTTTTTTAGGTCTCTTTAGACCCTTGTCTCTCTCTTCTTAATATATATCTAAAACGCAGTCCTCCTACGTTTTTTTCGAGAAAAAAAGTATGGCTTTGCTTGTAGGACATTATTATGTTTGATTTGTCCTTAGGCCATCACAAATTTGTAGTTTTTGTATCCAGGACACTAGAATACTAGATGAGGAAGAAAAGATTGTTATGCCCTCAGCTTCACACTTTTTGATTGATTTCAAAAGCAGAGAACCAAAATTACATCTATTGTACTTTATTTTCCCTCATCCTTTATTAGTTACTCATACTTCTTTTCCCTATTGGAATAGGTCATTATCCTTGCAAGGGAATCAGGTTTGAGGCTTGAACTTTCTGATATTCCTGTGAAGAGCCTTGTGCCAGAAACACTTGCAGTAAGATGATTCTCCTCTTAGCAAATAATGCCTTGTATTTCACTCTCCCTAATTTGTTTTTATCACACAGGCATGCTCGTCAGCAGATGAATTCATGCAGAAGCTACCATCCTTTGACGAGGACTGGGCCAGGCAACGCAGTGATGCTGATGCTGCAGACGAAGTGAGTAGACAGACCTCTCTTTCGGGATATATATGACAATTGGATTGTGCGATGTTATGAGATCTAGCTTTTGCTTTGTTGGATCCATTCTCGCCTGCATATTTCCAACATTACTTGAGCAGAGGTGATTCAGATTCCCTTCCCTTATTCCATCTGAAGGTCCTGCGTTACGTTGGAGTGGTGGATACGGTGAACAAGAGGGGACAGGTGGAGCTACGTAGGTACAAGAGGGACCACCCGTTCGCGCAGCTCTCCGGCTCCGACAACATCATCGCATTCACCACCTCGAGGTACAAGGAGCAGCCGCTAATCGTGCGGGGCCCAGGCGCGGGCGCGGAGGTGACTGCGGGTGGCGTCTTCTGCGACATCCTGCGGCTGGCGTCTTACCTTGGCGCTCCTTCTTAGAGCTTCCACTTACAGTTGTCAATTTGAAGAGGCAGATGGACAGTGCCCTGCATGATGCCTCCGTGTTTAGGCTTATTATGGACTTGCTCAAAGTTGTTCTGAATAAGTGCCAGGAAATAAGGCCTCTATCTATTTAGGCCTCTATCTTCGGGGTAGCTGACTAAGTGTTGTTATTGCTACGGAATCCAGAATTCTGTGAATTGAAATGAATTGTACCGATGAAGACTGTTTGCTTGTGTCTACTGGCTACTGTTATGTGTCGGTGTTTTAACCAGAGGGTCCCAACCAACAAGTGAATTTGTGCAAGAGAAGACCATAATTCTAGCGATGGTGGATGAGATTTATATTATCTTACACATAGGTGCTCATAGTAGGTGATACAAGCTAGTCGAGACAGGAGTAGGTCCTAAATCTCTAAATGATTAAGGCCGGTGCCAATACCAGGAATGGAGTGAGCGGTCAAGTGTTGTGTTTTTTCTCCCCCCTTCGGAGATCCTAGATTCCACCTTTTATAGTCGCAAGGGGAAGCCCAGGAGTACAAGGGTTGTCACGTAGTTGTTGTGATAAGAGATGAATCCGAGCCCTCTTAGCAGTATGGTCGGCGGGATGGCCCTTGTCCTTTGCGTCGTCTTTGGTAGGGCTAGATATGGTGCCACTTTGGCTCGGCACGTTGGGCTCGAGCTGGCTCATTAAGTTAACGAGCTAACTCGGCTCGTTAAGAAATCGAGCCAGAAAACCAGCTCGGCTCGACTCATTTGCGAGCTCGAGCTGGCACGTTTAGCTTGTGAGCTACAACAAAAAACAATATGTATATATTACACAACAATATAATCAATCACTAATTAATTCTAGATCAATTTAACACTTGAATAGAGTAATAGTACTCATAATTTCACATACCACATGAATTCAACACCTAATTAATGCAGTACATCACTTATTAGTTCATCCAACACAAGTGGAGGCTTTGTTTTGCTCACAAATGCTAGCTCATTTAAGCTAATGAGCTGGCTTGAACTCAGCTCGAGCTGTCTCGTTAACAAACCGAGTTGCACTCTTCACAATTGTAGTTCATTCATGAATTTTCATTAGCTTGGTTCAAATCTAATGAGCGGTTGTGAGATTTTTTATGCGGTTGAACTCATTTACGTCTAGAGCATCATAGAACACATTCATGGCTTGATCATTGGTTAGAATATTCTCATTGTCAATAAGTGATGGTTCATCTTGCTTCAATACGACAAACCCATCTCTAACAATAGGCCAAATCTTTTCTCCCATAGCTTTAAGATGCATTGATATTCTTATTTTCCAATAGTCATAATTGTTCCCATCAAAATACGGTGGCTTCCTAATGTGCACATTGTTGTTACTAGCCATTTTGTCCAACTCCAAGATGGTTAAATCCACAAATAATGGAGTCCAAAGCTCTGATACCACTTGTAGGATCTAGGACACCGGCTAGAGAGGGGGAGGGTGAAAAGACAGTTTTAACTAAAATTAAAGACATTAGAGAAATTTAATCAAAACAACAAGAGATATACATTTCCAAGCTATGATAGGCTAATAAAATATGATGAGTAATTTATGTCAATTCTACAAATGATAGACAATACACAAATTACTAACTACTTGCAAGTTGCAAGTAATAAGTAAAGAGTGAGAGAATGACACAGAGATTTATCTCGTGGTATCGGTGATTTGTCGATTACCCCTAATCCACGTTGAGGTGGAATTCAAGCTCTCACTTGCTCCACTATCAAGACACGACTTGATCTTTGAGCCTAAGCCGGACGGTCCGGGACCTGTCAATATGAAATGCCAGAGCACTAACCAAATTGAACAACACGAGCGGACTATCCGCCAACCATGGTCGTACTGTCCGTCCCTGGACCACGTACTGTCCAGGCAAAAACCCCGGACAGTCCGTAGTACAAAGTCATAAAAACACATCATATGGTATTTTGACACATGCGGACGGTTCGCCAACCCTGGCCGGACGGTCCGCATAAGAACACAGGGACATGTGCGCCAGCAGACCCCTCTAGCACAGTCGCAGACGGTCCGGCCTCATGGCCCGGACAGTCCGTCGACCCCAGAATTCAGTAATTTTAGATTGCGCTTTAACAAAAGACTTTGACTTTTGGAAACCGAAGCGCTGTTAGTCCTCATGCAAATACAACAATTTATGCTCTATGAGGCACTAAGTTTTACACCGATCAAGTTCATTGACCCCTCTTAATAGTACGACCATCTAGCCTACTAATCAGGTCAATTACTTCTCTAAACTCCCGATGACCGGCAAAAAAAACCTACGTTATACCTTTGCCTTCACTCGATCCACAACCAATGGTTCTATGTCTCCAAAACCTTCCTATTTCCTGTGGTCCAATCCTACATTCTTATTTCTCCAAGAACTATTAGTCCACAAGCAGTTGTCATTAATTACCAAAACACCACTAAGGGGCCTAGATGATTCATAGTCTCCCCCTTTTTGGTAATTGATGACAACACTGCATATTTTATAGAAAGTATATTTTGTTTCTCAAACCTTCCTTACATACTGGGTATAAGAAAGATTTGAGATGAGTTTTGAGTGACTTATCTTGATTTAAAGTTCATCTGAAATGTTGATAAGTCAGCACAGAAAACTCAAAATGTAGGAGTATCTCCCCCTACATGTGTGCATGAAGAATATACAGTTGAAGAATTCACACACATATTATATCTGAGTTTTGGCGGAGATCATCCTACAATCATGGTTATCGAGGTATGCAAGTATAATAATATGAGACATGGACGCAGCAAGAGAAATAACACCTCAATTAACCATTACAAGTTCATAAGATTTCGAACTAATAGAACCTTAAGAAGTCAAACAAAGTTTGAAATAACATAGTTTATCAACTCAACAATATACAACATAATAAAACATAAACATAATAAACATGCATATGTAATAAATGTCCGAATGTCCACATGCGAGCTCCCCTTGATTGTCATCTTCCCATCTTCATTTCTCTCCCCCTTTGGCATCAATTTCCATAAAGGAGGGGCGTCACTACGCATCAGGTGGGGGACGCGGACATATGTTGTAGTAATGGGAGCTGAAGCTATCAAATATGGAGGTGAACTGGCTGAAGTAATTTTGAAGCTACTGCTGCCTCTCATCAAGTGAATGAATGCTATCATGGGTAGACAGAGCCTCAAATTGACTAGGCAGAGCACCCGTATTGTCTTGAAAGCTCTGTTGCATGTTGTTCATTCTGCTTATGATGGATCATGCACAGTATTCTGAATATGAGTGCGGAGATCAGCAAACTTAAAATCTACCCCATCAAGTTGAGTATCAACAACAGTGAATCTATTATTCAGAGCAGAATATTGGCCATCAAAATGAGACTGCATAGCATCAAAGCGGCCATCCGCATGTGTCATCATGCCCTGAAACCGTCCATCCATATGAGTCTAGAGCCCATGCTGCATCTGCTGAAAATAAGGATCAAAGTAACCAAGGGCAGGCTGCCAGTACTGTCCTTGCTGATGAGGAGGTGGAGAAGGTGGCGTCTGCTGAGCTGGATGTGCCTCAGGCTGAGCGGCATAGTAATATGCAGAAACTCCCTCATCATTAGGAAATGGGGTGAGAGGCCTGTTGAGAAAACCAATCTCATTCCTGAAAGGCCTAAAAGGAGTGTGAGCTATCTCACACTGCCCCTCAAATCAAGTTTAGCCTTGATTAGAGCCATAATATAAGGAGCGTAGGCTAAATTTTGATTCTTATCCATTTTAAGGTCATTGCGCTGCCTCATCATGAATATAACCACATTCATAACCTCCCCCTTCATCACATGATCAACAATGTTCCCGAATTTATCTCTGATCTTGCTTTTGTCCTCACTCTTGGGAAGAATAGTAACCCTGGCAATCTTGTTGATAACAACTGGATGATGCCTCAGTCCTCGAGTCTCGCCAAATCGCCTAGGGATACCCAGCCTAGCAGGTTCATAATACTGAGCATAATTCTGAAAGGGAAATGTTCCTTTGGGCCATTTCTATATTGTTTTGGTGATTAGATGCTCAACATATATTGTTTAGACTAACATAAGAAATGAGCATAAGTACATTAAGCAAAGTGAGCTCGGAAGAGGACATAATGCAAATCTATATGGACCAAGTAAAAAGGTAAGCTCTGGACACTTAGTCAATTGTTTTGTGTGCTAATCATATTTGTCTAAGTTCCAGGGACCTTATAAAGTCAAGCCAAAAGGAGCAAAAGAGAACAAGAAAGAAAAAGGTGTGCTGAAATGAAGAGCACCGAACGGTCCGGTGCCACCCACCGGACAGTCTGGCGCATGGTCCGGCCAACTGCCTGCTCTCGAGAATTCTAGCCTGCCTTGGCTATAATTCATCAGACCGTCCGCTTGGAGAGCTGGACAGTCCAGTGTGTCCCCCACCGGACACCCAACGGCTAGGTGCCACATCGGCTAAGGGCCAATGGTCAAGTGGAGCACCGGACAGTCCGGTGCCTCCAGCGAACAGTCTGGTGCCCCCTAGAACAGGAAACTAGCCAATCATGCAATTCTCCGTGTGCACCGGACAGTCTGGTGCACCCGCGAACAGAGGGCAACCAGAGCCTACCAAATGGAGCTCCAACGGCTCCTAGGTCCCTTTGGGCTATAAAAGGGACCCCCAGGCGCATGGAGCAAGACACCAAGCACCCATTGAACATCCTACATGTCACACACGGGTTTTAGGGACCCGGACGTGAACACAATCATCAGGTGTGCTAGGACCAAGTCTTACACATATGATGACTCATGATACAGAAACGAATGTCACATCTTTACTAAATAATAGGAGTTATGTACAAAGTAAATAAATAATTACACCATATGAAGACAACGATCCAGCAACCCAAAGTTGACTGGGAGACGACGACCTAGACCTCTCATGAACACATCGCAACATCTTCCACGCGCTTCATCCTGTGATACCTGTTCTTGACCTATGTGTGTGTGTGGGGGGGTGTGAGACAGAAAGGGTGAGCTCACATATGTTCATCGCTCAACATGTTGTGGGAAATAATGTGCATGAACTCTCCAAAGGTGGGAGTTCATGTGATGTGTAAGGCTAATCAATAATAGGGGTTAAAGCTGAGCATTGCTTTTAATAAGTTGGTCAAATTTTTATTAACAGTTACTATCACACCCTGTTCTGGGGGCAAAACCGAATGCATAGCATATGTGTGCCAAGATCCATTTTCCACACATATGTTGACGTCACAAGTGTAGTATATAAAAAGACAATGCAATAAAGGCGTAAAGAGAGTAGAATAGTCTTTATTACAACATCTAGATAATAGTATCTTAAAATGTATCATCAAAGTAAAGCGGAAATAACATGGGTAATCTCCCACCGGAAGATGACCGGCGCATCGTTAGACTCAGTATTCATCGAAGTCTCCATCAAGGTCTTCTTCATCACCCTCTGATCAAAATATTAGCAAGGGTGAGCTCACTTATGGTCAGGGCTCAGCAAGTGGGGGAAAAATTAATGCAAGTCTAACAAGGTGAGGCTAAGGTTAAGTGGTAAGCATTTTAGTTGGTCAATATTTTATTAGCAACACCTGTTTTACTAATAAGTGTGTATCCCAAGTATCCCAATTTAACAAAAGGTGTAAGAGTATATCAAAAACACTTAAGTGAAACCACTTAAGCAAACTATTGGCAGATCATTATATCTCGATTTATTGTCCATCTTTATGTTCAATTATCATGTGAGGGTCCAGGTTGATCTTAACCGTGAGCACGACTGACATATCAGTTTTACCCTCTGCAGAGGTGGTACAACTTTACCCACAAGCCCTGTATCCCATCTAGCCTGGGTTGATCGGACCCGTAAACACTGCCGAGGTGAATGGCTAGGGATCCATTATGAGACTTTCACAAAATACACTTAATACAAAGCAACCCGCTAAGGTTTCCAAGTAGGTGTGGAGGCCCTCTGGGCGAGGTACCTTAGCAAAAAATACGTCCCCATGTTAACATGAGCTGCCACCACTGCCGCTCCCCCGCTTGCCCATATTTCAGGTAAGGTTGCTAGGTACTAAGCATATAAAGCTAATTACCAAAGTCAGAGCCATGATATCACTCGTGGTTGCACTGTTATCCTGGGTGGTCACTCCATGTACCAATTAATATGAGATAATCTTGTTTAACCATCGGGTTAACACCATAATGCCAATTTCATTTTTGGAACATTAATATCAAATAATGAGTGACATCAAAATTATCAAGTTGAGCGGTAGCACAAATTTGCAAAGCATATTATTTTCCGAGGGTAATGAAGGAATTCAGTTGGTAAATCTAGGAAATCCTTAATTAGGCAAATCCCATCAAATTATGTAATATATCCAAATAGTAAACATTATTATATGCATTAATTGGGTACAAATAGAATATGCAGAGGGAGAATCCACTTGCCTTGCTCGAAAGTTTTCTGTGGGTCGTCCTCGAACGCGTTTGGCTCGTCTACCTCACAGTCCACTTCTAGCATCGATTTGCGTACTGTGCATACAAAAGAATACGTATGCCCGAATAAATAAACATACACCAGTACAGGGGTAATCATTCACCATTATATTCACATTCGTACATCACACTTATCCTACTCATAAATACGTCTTAAAGCGTAAATACTTATTAATTCATTATGGCTATTACTGCAAGTCATTATTGATGAAATCATGAGTAGGTGGCTATATTACTAGTTTTATCTAGTATAATATGTATTAACATTCCTTATGAAAATAAATGCTAATTATTTTCTTTATTACTAGTAATAGACTAATAAATTTTATTCCTTTTATTTCTAAACAGAACTTATGCGTATAGCTAAAAATGGTTTATTTACGACTCTTCTAACATTAATATTCTAAGAATCAATATAAATCACTAATTAGACTTTTAATAACATATTCTTGATTATTATGACATAAACAAGTGTTTTACTAATTCTAAGAAGTTAAGTGCTATAATTATGAACACATTTATTTTGGCTAGTAAAAACCTATTTTTATTACGACTAGTGATATTCTTTTAGTTTTATATTTTCTTTCTAAAAGAAAGTACCATTAATAATAATTGGAGATCAAAACATCTAATAACCTATAATATCTGTATTGCTATGAATTCTATACCATTTACTAATTCCATGCTCAAGAATTTCCATTATTTATTTAGTGAGCCTAAATGAACTTATGATAATCAATTTCTAGATAACTTCTAAATTAAACATTAAAATTCATCCTAAACAAAATTAGTTATAAAATCATTTATTTAGTATTTTTACCACATGTCTACCAAATTTCGTCATTCTTTCTAATCCAAAACCATTGCACACAAATAACATGACTAATAACGATGAACTAATTTATCGCATATATACCCAAAAATCAATAATTCACATACCCATGGATTCCAAATCATGACATTCCCATATTACAACACAATTCACAAAATTCATAGATTAATTCAAACATGATTTCAAAAATAAATTCAAATTGTTTTGGGTTGTCTTCAACCTTGGGTTCTCGCTTGTGCAGGGAGAAACTCGACGGGGTGTTCGGCCCGGCAAGGAAGGGATGGGTTCAGCGTCGGACGGTGCTCCGACTTCGGTCCATGACGGCGAGCTTCGGAGGCGAGCAGAGCGCGGCTCCGGTGACGAAGGGCGAGCTCCGGGAATGAACGGCGAGCTTCGGCGACGACCTCATGACAAGTGAGAGAGAGGGGGTGAGGAGTGAGGGAGAACTCCATGGCGCGGCCGGGCTTTTATAGAGAGAGGGAGGGGAGAGGGAGAGATGCCGAGGGGAGAGGGAGGAGCGCCGGTCGGCCATTACTCGACCATCAATGGCGGTGGCCTTTTCCTCTCGGCATCAATGGAGAGAGGAATGGGGGGAGGGAGAGGAGGAAACGGAGGGAGGAGAAGGGGCGGCGGTTTCCAGTGTGGCGAGCGCGGGGCCAAGGTTGGGCGGGTCGCAGCTCGGGGCGGCGTGGCTGCGCAGGAGTCCTAGCGGTGGCGGCACGGGAGGAAAAAAGGGGAGGGAAGAGAAGGAGGTGCAGGTGGGGCTCGCCTGGCGGCGGCTGGGAAGGGAGCGCGCGACCGACTGCTGGTTTAATGGGCCCCTAGTGGGCCGGCTAGGGTTAGGGTTTAGGATTTTTTTTCTATTTTTTCTATTTTTTCTATTTCACAATATATTTTTAAATAACCCTAAAATTCATTATAATTATACCAAGATTATTTATAACCAAAATATTTATTTTTGGACTAATAATTATTATATTATTTAATTGGATTTTTATTAAGAAGGAAATTCTACTAAATATCCAAAATCAAACATGACTAAAACAAAAAATTATTCTCTATGCAAAATAAAAATCAAACATTAGAAAAAAAAGTTATTACCCTAATTATCATTAATAATCTTAAATGTATTATTTTAGTTGATGGTTTTGTTAGTGTTACAAACCTACCCCTCTTAAAAGAATCTTGTCCTCGAGATTAAGAAATTTCTGAGAATAATTGGGGAAATTCTGCCCTGAGTTCATCTTCTCTTTCCCTAGTGGCCTCGTCTTCTGAATGATGACTCCACTGAACTTTGCACATGTTAATGACTTTACTCCGTGTAATTCTGCGAGATGTTTCTAGAATTCTGACAGGGTACTCTGAATAAGTCAAATCCTCATTAACATTCAGTTCTTCCATGGGTAACTGTTCCTCCGGTACTCTTAAGCACTTCTTGAGTTGTGACACGTGAAATACATCATGCACATCCGACAAACTATAGGGTAGCTCTAACTGGTACGCTACTTCACCTTTTCTCTCCAAAATCTGGAATGGGCCAATGTAGCGAGGAGACAATTTTCCTTTCACCTTAAATCTTTTCATTCCTCTCATCGATGAAACTAAAGTATACGAAGTCTCCTACTTCGAATATCAACTCTTTTCTTCTATTATCAGCATAGCTTTTCTGTCTTGACTATGCTGCCTTCAAATTCTCTCTGATAATCTGCACTTGCTTTTCTGCTTCTTGGAGAATTTCTGGACCAAATACTTGACTTTCTCTGGTCTGATTCCAATAAAGCGGTGTTCTACACTTTCGTCCATAAAGTGCTTCAAATGGTGCCATTTTTAGACTTGCTTGATAACTATTGTTATATGAGAATTCTGCATAAGGCAAGCTTTTATCCCAGCTTCTACCATGCTTTAGAGCGCAAGCTCTTATCATATCTTCCAACAATTGGTTTGTTCTTTCCGTTTGCCCATCGTTTGCGGATGATAAGCTGAACTAAAGTTTAGCTTGGTATCCATGGACTCATGTAGTCTTTTCCAAAAGCGCGGGTAAACTAGGTTCCTCGATCTGATACGATCTTCTTCGGTACTCCATGTAGACAAACAATACTTGACATGTATAACTCTGCTAACTGGGCTCCTGAGTAAGTTGTCTTCACAGGTATAAAATGTGCCGCTTTAGTCAACCTGTCTACTATGACCCATATCGAATCATAGCCATCCCGAGTATGGGGTAGTCCAACTATGAAATCCATACCGATTTCTTCCCATTTCCATTCCGGTACCTTGAGAGGTTGTAGTAATCCTACTAGTTTTGGTGTTCGGCTTTAACTCGTTGACACACGTAACATAATGCAACATGAGTAGCAACATCTCTTTTCAAACTGTACCACCAATTCTTTTCCTTTAGATCCTAGTACATCTTTGTGCTTCCCAGGTGAATAGAGTAAGCCGAATCATGAGCTTCTCTCAAAATAAGTTGGCATAGGTGTTCGATTTCCGGTACACATATTCTCTTTTTAAACCATACTGTGCCTTGATCATCTTCTGTGAAATCTGGGGCTTTTCCCAACCCAATCAGAGTTTTAATTTCCTTAATTTTCTCATCAGATTCCTGTCCTTTACGAATCTCTTGTTCCAAAGTAGATTCAACCTCCATAACTGTTGCTTCCATATTATTAAGCACACCAAGGTTGAGTTGTTCCATTTCCTAGCACTATTCCTGTGACATCAAATGAGTAGTGATGTTCTTCACTTGACCCTTATGGCTCAAAGCATCAGCCACTACATTTGCTTTTCCTGGGTGATATTGTATTTCCAAATAATAGTCTTTGATCAACTCAAGCCATATTCTCTGTCTGAGGTTGAGTTCTTTCTGAGTGAATATGTATTTCAAGCTTTTGTGATCCGTGAAGATTTTGCACTTGTTTCCAATCATATAGTGTCTCCAAATCTTCAAAGCATGTACTACGGCAACTAGTTCCAAGTCATGCGTAGGATAATTCTTCTCATGCTTTCTCAACTGTCTTGAGGCATAAGCTATTGCTTTTCCTTCTTGCATTAGCACACATCCAAGTCAAAGGTGTGATGCATCGCAATACACATCAAATCCCTTGTGAATGTCTGGCATTACCAATATTGGTGAAGTGGTTAATCTCTTCTTGAGTTCTTCAAAACATTTCTAGCATGCTTCATCCCACTTAAACTCTTTACCTTTCTCAAGTAGTGAGGTAAGAGGTTTCACTAGCTTGGAAAAACCTTCAATGAATCTTCTGTAGTATCCTGCCAATCCACGAAAACTTCTGATCTTGGACGCATCCTTTGGTTGCTTCCAATTTAGTATTTCGCTTATCTTTCCTGGGTCTACTTTAATTCCACCATCAGTAACAATATGTCCTAAGAAAGCAACTTCCTTCACCCAAAAATCACACTTTGAGAACTTTGCATACAATTGGTTGTCACAAAGCTTTTGCAGTACTAGCCTTAGATGATCTTCATGTGTTTCTTCATTCGGAGAGTATATCAGTATGTCATCAATGAATACGACTACAAACTGATCCAGATATTTCATGAATACTTTATTCATCAAGTTCATAAAGTATGCCAGTGCATTAGTCAGTCCAAACGACATGACCAAAAACTCATATAATCCATATCTCGTAGTGAAGGCAGTCTTGGGTACGTCTTCTGCTTGAATCTTTAACTGATGATATATCGACCTTAGATCTATCTTCATCGCCTCCTCAAGAAAATGTCATACGAGCTCCTAACCGGTAACAAACCCAATGTTTCATACTTTCGTGTATTTGGGAGCAAATGTTACATCCTGGTTAAGAGAAGTAGGAATTCAAAGTTTGCTCCCAAAGCTATAGAAGGTTTTTTACTAGGTTATGATTCAAATACAAAGGCATATAGGGTCTTCAACAAATCTTCGAGTTTAGTTGAAGTCAATAGTGATGTTGTATTTTATGGGACTAATGGCTCCCCAAGAGAGCAAGTTGATCTTGATGATATAGATGAAGATGAAGTTCCAACGACTGCAATAAGAACTATGACAATAGGTGATGTGCGACCTCAGGAACCACAAGAATAGGATCAACCTTCCTCCTCAACAATGGTGCAACCCCCAACTCAAAATGAGGAATAGGTACCTCAAGAGGAAGGCATGCATCAAGGGGGAGCACATGAAGAAAAGGACATGAAGGAAGAATTACCACAAGCACCTCTAACCCAAGTCCGGGCCACCATTCAAATGAATCATACAGTGGATCAGATTCTAGGTGACATTAGCAAGGGAGTAACTACTCGTTCGCGATTAGCTAATTTTTGTGACCATTACTCGTTTGTTTCTTCTATTGAGCCTTTCAGGGTAGAAGAAGCCTTGCAGGATCCGGACTGGGTGTTGGCCATGCAGGAAAAGCTTAACAACTTCAAGAGAAATTAAGTGTGGAGCTTGGTGCCACGTCCAAAGCAAAATGTTGCGGGAAGCAAGTGGGTGTTCTGCAACAAGCAAGATAAGCACGGGGTGGTGATAAGAAATAAGGCTCAACTTGTGGCAAAAGGCTATGCCCAAGTCGCAGGTTTGGATTTTGAGGAGACTTTTGCTCCTGTAGCTAGACTTGAGTCAATTCGCGTATTATTGGCCTATGTTACTCACCATTCGTTTAAGTTGTTCCAAATGGATGTGAAAAGCGCCTTCCTCAATGGACCAATCAAGGAGGAGGTGTATGTGGAGCAACACCCTGGCTTCGAGGATGACAGGTATCCCAACCATGTTTAAAAGCTCTCTAAGGCGCTCTATGGGCTTAAGCAAGCTCCAAGAGCATGATATGAATGCCTTAGAGATTTTCTCATTTCCAATGCTTTTAAGGTCGGGAAAACGGATCCTACTCTTTTTACTAAGACTTGTAATGGTGATTTGTTTCTATGCTAAATATATGTCGATAACATAATATTTGGTTCTACTAATCATAAGTCTTGTGAAGAGTTTAGCAGGGTAATGATGCAGAAATTCGAAATGTCTATGATGGGCAAGTTGAACTACTTCCTTGGATTTCAAGTGAAGCAACTCAAGGAAGGAACGTTCATATCCGAAACATAGTACACTCAAGACTTGCTCAAAAGGTTTGGGATGAAGGACACAAAGCCCGCCAAGCAGCCAATGGGAACCAACAGACACTTCGACCTTGACAAGGGAGGTAAGTCTGTTGATCAAAAAGCATACCGGTCTATGGTAGGTTCATTACTTTATCTTTGTGCTAGTAGACCGGATATAATGCTTAGCGTATGCATGTGTTCTAGATTTCAATCCGACCCCAAGGAATGTAATCTTGTGGCCGTGAAACGAATTCTTAGATATTTAGTTCATACACCTTCTTTGGCATCTGGTATCCAAAGGGGTCTACCTTTGACTTAATCGAATATTCAGATTCTGACTATGCCTGGTGCAAGGTTGATAGGAAGAGCACATCAAGGACTTTTTAGTTTCTAGGAAGGTCCCTGGTGTCTTGGAGCTCTAAGAAACAAACATCCATTGCCATATCCACCACCGAAACCGAGTATGTTGCCGCAGGCCAGTGTTGCGTGCAACTACTTTGGATGAGGCAAACCCTCCGTTACATTGGCTACAATCTGAGCAAAGTCCCACTCCTATGTGATAATGAGAGTGCAATCCGATTGGCGGATAATCCTGTTGAACATAGCCGCACTAAGCACATAGACTTCCGACATCACTTTTTGAGAGACCACCAGCAAAGGGGAGATATCTATGTTTGCCATATTAGCACCGAGAACCAGCTAGCCATATCTTCACCAAGCCTTTAGATGAGAAAAGGTTTTGCAGGTTGCGTAGTGAGCTAAATGTCTTAGATTCACAGAACTTGGATTGATCTATAACATATATGTGATTTATGCCCTTGATCATGTTCTTTTAAGAATCACAATCTTTATTTGCTTATTTTGGTGCTCAAGTTGTACAAGTCATCCCTGGACCTCACAAGTCCTTGTGCAAAAGATGCATATGTTTAGGGGGAGGATGTGCTAAAACTTGACCCTTTGAGACTGACGTGTTTGCAGTACTTATGATGTAGTCTCAAGGATAGATTGAAAGGGAAAAAGGAGAACTTGGACAAAGAAGAGGCTTCCACTACATTCCGGTATCAATGATATTTGCTCCAAGTCCCTATTGTTTTCTCTCGTTTGCCTTGGTATTTAGTTGCAATTTTTTGTGAGGCAATGGGGCTAAGAGACCAAATAGTTCTTCTATTTTGGTGCCTAATGCCAAAGGAGCAGAAATTAAGGCCAAAGCAACTAGGTCAGCTACCACTTGTGAATTTTTCAAAATTTTAGTGTAAGTATACTTGGTTTTTGATCAAAACCCTTTTATTGCAAAATTGCTCTCTTGTGGGGGAGAAATTTAATTATGGGAAGGGGGGGGGGGAGTTTTCTGACTCTTGATCAAAACTAGTCTTGAAAGTTATTTTGATTTGCCGAACAAAGTGTTTTTGACTTAGAGATAGTAAAATGAATTTGTTTTGCGAAAACAAACCAAGTGGTGGCAAAAATGATCCAAATATGCCAAATCCTATGATAATTTTATTGGTCTTCAGTTTGACATCAAATTGCACTTTTTAGCTCGTTTGGATATGTTAGTGCAATATGAGTCATTTTTTAATGTGTTGGCATAAATCACCAAAAAGGGGGAGATTGAAAGGGAAATGTGCCTTTGGGCCATTTCCATATTGTTTTGGTGATTAGATGCTCAACACATATTGTTTAGACTAACACAAGAAATGAGCATAAGTACATTAAGCAAAGTGAGCTCGGAAGAGGACATAGTGCAAATCTATATGGACCAAGTAAAAAGGTAAGCCTGAATAGTTAGTCAATTGTTTTGTGTGCTAATCATATTATTCTAAGTTCCAGGGACCTTATAAAGTTAAGTCAAAAGGAGCAAAAGAGAACAAGAAAGAAAAAGAAAAAGGTGTGCTGAACTGAAGAGCATCGGACGGTCCGGTGTGCATCAGACAGTCCAGTGTGCACCTGACAGTCCGGTGCACGGTCCGGCCAACTGCCTGCTCTCGAGAATTCTAGTCTGTGTTGGCTATAATTCACCGAACCGTCCGCTTGGACCGTCGGGCAGTCCGGTGTGTCAGCCACCAACGGCTAGCTGCCACATCGGCCGAGGGCCAACGATCAAGTGGAGTACCGGACAGTCCGGTGCCCCCCCACCGAACGGTCTGGTTCCCCTTAGAATAGGAAAGTAGCCAATCACGCGATTCTCTGCCCGCGCACTGTTCACTGTCCGGTGCACCCGCGGACAGAAGGCCACTAGAGCCTACCAAATGGAGCTCCAACGGCTCCTAGGTCCCTTGGGGCTATAAAAGAGACCCCTAGGCGCATGGAGCAAGACACAAAGTATCCATTGAACATCCTACAACATCTATACTTCACAGTCACGCCATTGTTTCATTGAGATAGAGATTTGAGCGCTTCTTCGAGCTGTGACTCCGCTGTGTTGTTTTCGCATGCTCTTTTCTTGACTTGTGTGCGCGTTGTTGCTGCAACTTAAGTTCTTGTGTGTGTTTCTACTCCACCTTACTCTTGTGTTCATTCGAGATCAATTGTGTATGGCGTGAGAGACTCCAAATTGTGGAGATTCCTCACAATGGGATATTATTGAGATAAAAAGACAACCGTGGTATTCAAGTTGATCTTTGGATCACTTGAAAGGGGTTGAGTGCAACCCTCGTCCATTGGGACACCACAATGTGGAGTAGGCAAGTAATCTATACTTGATCGAACCACGGGATAAAAATCACCGTGTCACTTGTCTTCATCTTTTTGCGATTTTCTCTCTATTCACTTCACTTACATAATAGCTTTAAGTTTAATACTCACTTAGTGAAGAGGAATTAAGTGAAGAAGTTCACTCCTTTCATTCTCTTCATTCAGACTTGGCTCTTGCTTTCCGTAATACAATATTAGTCCAAGTTTGTTTTGTTGAGCTATTTTTATAGGATCACCTATTCACCCCCCCTCTAGGTGCTCTCAAATCCTCATACTGATCCTCAGTATAAAGATCTACCCAATATGAGATCATACCATAGTCCAGATTGTTTGCAGTGGCAAACTCAGCAAAAGTAACCACATATCTCTTAAACCATGTCATCCACACAATCAGTTGATCTTCAATATTAATTTCAGAAGTGTAAAGAAACTGCTTAATTGTCAGTTCGTTGAAATCAGTCCTCTGCCCCGTAAATTCATATAAGCCACATGCCTGAAATTTAGCAATCAAACCCTCCATGACTGTTTGACCCTGCTTATAATCCCACTCAATCACCTGATGCTTATGGAACTTGGTGTCCTTGAGAGTTCCCCAGAAAACATCAAACTACAGCTAAGTATGAAAATATTGAATATTTGTGTCACATGGAAGAGAAAACTGGTCAACAGTCCTTCTAGAGGAATATTCAGCCATAGAAAACCTCTTCTTTGGATACGTCCATCCTGTGACATCAATAGGATAATCAGAATGAGTGTGAGGCGCATCTTCAGTATCCAAAGAGACATTGCCCCCAGCTGATGATTGGGCCTCTGAATCAGTGGCAGGGTTATAATCTGTGTCATCCGCACGACGACACTTGGACAAAAAATGCCCTGCTAACTTCTTCTTTAGACCACCAAAACCACCGTAATAATATATAAAAGAATTCCAACAATCAGAAGACAATAATTGAAAAAATGTGTAAGATGAATTAGTTGTTCTGCCAGAAGGCGGACAGTCCGCACTCGAGGGCCAGACGGTCCATGCAACTATAGCTGGACGGTCCATGCCACCCTAGCGGACGGTCCGCGACTGTCCAGGGACAATTTTTAAACCCCAATTCGCCCCAAATTTTCAATCACAAAATTTGAATAGAATAGCCATGGAAATGAAACCAAAATTTTGCACTAAGTTCATTAGGATGACCATAACTGTGACGGAACCTCCCAAGGTATTAGGCCCACCTACAGTTGTCCTTGTCCTAAGGACCTTGGACAACTCTATAGATGCACATAATCACTCGACAAGTTCGGTAATTGTATCCTCATCATTTCGCCCAAGAGCGCTTCACCCGTCAATGCAGATATTACATCACATCGGAGGGAAGAATAAGCAGAAGCAAATTACAATAACTTAATTTACATTCATCAAATATATAGGGAGAGTATTATTATTACAATACTAGGGTATTATGAGTGCATAAGGTATTATTACTGACCAGGGCGGCAAAACATCCTCCCACACAAAAGTTTTCAAAGTGGGAGGCAAACATCCTCCCGCGATCAACTTTACTGCCGAGGCTCGTCCTTAGGTACCACCTTTGAACAGAAACAGCAAAACTCTGATGTTTCCTCACCTACAACAACATGGGTTCAAAAACCCTGAGTAAAGAGTGTACTTTCGCAAGTCTTACCCGACAAAAGAAAAAGACTCTCAAGGATATGCTGGCTTGAGGGAGTCAAGGTAAGGCCATTCAAGAATCAAAGACTCTGTTTGCAAAAATGCTTACTATCAGTGGATCCTTAAAAATCCAATTTTACTGGTCAGGTTAAGTAAAGTTACCTACATCTAGAGTTCTTTCTACCCTAGTTCAAGCACTTGGCCTACACTAGCTGTCTTTTTATCAACTCTTCATTACACTGGATTGCAATGTGTAGGGCAGTGACCAAGTCTTCATGTCTGAGAAGTAACGACGATCCGAATTGATTAATACCCAGCTAGGGATCTCCAACCACACGACATATGTAGCACTTAACCCTTGCATATGTCAACTCGCCACCGGGTTTCTCAAGACCAGACCGGGTTCACGCCAACCGAGAGCACAGATACACCACCGTCCAGCCTCTTGCCACGGAGGGTACACGCTACTCTTGCCATCTCTCCACTCCCATTGCGTGTTGGCCTTTCTGGTATTGGTCTACCCGAGGCAAAGCTTACCCATGATGAGTCATGTGGCCAGTTAAAAGGCCCTCAATCATCAAGCCTACATTGACATGATCCTTAATCGACTCAGGCGGAGACACTACACCGAGACTTCCTTCTCGTGCAAGTCACCCGCCCGGTCTCGTCTTTATCATTTTCAATCCCAAAATTTGGTACCTGACAGAGGTACATATTGTCCGATGTTGAACCCATCACGGCCTTGATGGATCCACCATCAAGTTTTATTTTTGTAAACATCCCATTCCATCTGAAGCATCATCTTTTGTTAAAACCAAAACATTTTTGTTTTCTAAGGCAAGACTAAGCATCAGAAAACTTTTTAACAAAACAGGTAATCAAGGAAGGGTAAATAGTTCCAAGGAAGGAAATGCATCAATTGGTTTAGCACCCAACTCCTATTACCTAATGCATCATTCAAGTGATAAAGAGTTTAAAATCACAACGAAAAGGTAAATGCACCGGGGCTTGCCTTGTGTTGTAGGGGATTTAGGATATGTTCCACAGATATCAAAATAAAAACTATTCTGACAGGTGGGGTCTCAGCTGGTGGTGCAGTCTCTTTTTCTTCATGGTACTCCTAAGTAACTAGGATTTTCTGAGTCAATACCCTAGTAGGGTTAGGCAGTTCTATTCTAAGAAGCTAGGGTTTTGGGGTTTTGGGATCAAACAATGTCCAAAACATACCAAACTTTACCCAAGGGCTCTAATTATCAAATTAAGCTTATACAAAAAGTTTTATGATTTTTGTAACTACCAAATGAATTCTAAAATTCTAAAGGCAAGCTTTAGGCATTATTAATTGCTAAATAATTCCTGGTTGGGCCTAAAAATCTTGGACCTATTTTTATTAAATAATAGAGGAATTTAGGAGTCTAGTAAAATTGGTCCCATGATTTTATCATTTTTCTTGAATTTTCTATAAATTTCCTAAGCCTGGCAGAAAAAGAAAAGGGAAAAATGATGAACAGTGATGGGCTGAAACCAGCCCGAACCGCCCCACGTCCAGGCGAAACGCGCCCGCGCGCGTGCCCGCGCGCGCGCCCGCGTTGGCTTCTTTGCACAAAGGTCCCTGCCGATTTGAACAACCCAAAAAGGGGTCGCTACACTATTCCCGTGTTTCACTAACATTTGCGGAAAGCCCCTCCTACTTCTATTTCTTCACATCGTCAAGTTCACAACGTGAACGACGGTGAGCGCGCTCTCCGGCGAACCTGTACAGGTCGGAATGCGCAAAGACTGACGCCCTAATTTGGTTGACACCTGTTCCTACCCCTGGCGACCCTAAGCCCTTCGTTAATTGCACAAATCCGGACCGGAGCTTGTCTGCCCACGACGACGGCGAACTCTAAGGACAAACCGAGGTGTTCCCAATGATTGGGTGCAGTAGCGTTCAATTTCTAAGTACGGGGAGCATCACTACACCCTAAGGAAGCTAGAACAAAGAACTACCTCAGGCGACGCTGGCCACGAAAGAGCTACACACGGCGGCGCGGGGAACGGATTTGGGGGAAAACCCGAATTAAGGTGCTATGGTGGACGATTAGGCGTGAGAGCTGGTGCGCTGGGTGCGTAATAACCTAACGGAGTTCGCCGGGGCATCAATTTATAGAGGACGACAGTGAGGAGGGCGAATTTGGACGGGAAGTGCTGGCGGCCGGAGAGAGGGGAGGTCACTGGCGCAAGCACTACCGTGGCTTTCACCATGGCAAAGCCTCCGGCGATGGATGGACTCCCTACTACGCTTCACTGCAACGTGGTAAAGCTCCTAGGCACGTGGCGCATGGGTGGCAGGCGACCAATGCCGGCGAGGATTATCACGACCGGCCATAGAGCAAGTGGGTACGGTGAACCATCCAGTGACCAGGTCCGAGCTTATCTGGGCGCCAAGATCTTTTACTCCCCTCGGTTATCCACTTTGCGTCGAGCATGAATCATGATGACCGGCGCGAATTCGGGCGCGGGATCACCGGCGGCGAGGTGCACTGCACCTGGGATCTTTGTCAGTTAATGTACCATGGTAATTCTCATCAGAGCGTCTGACAGAGCGATTTGAGGACCGATTTTCTCCAATTTTTATGTGATAACTTAACCAGCCTTCTGTAGAAATGTTGTTAATCTATAACTACAATTCGACTATAGGAATCTTGGCCATTTTCTTACTTGATTAAGCCAAAATCAACTCCAAAGTTCATCAGTGTTCACTGGCAGACCAATTTCAGACCTAAGTGGCGACTGACAGCCAGACTTTGAGTCCATTTTTCTCCAATTTTTGCACAGCACCAATGCATTGTCACTTAAGCAAAGTTATACCCCTATGCTAGCTCTACAAATTTGATGTGTTGACCTTGGGCAAAATCCTTATGAATTTAAAGATACAGATCCCCAAAGTTGACTTCAACACACTGAATTTTAGACTTAGTCACAAAGTGCTCATGTGACCTTTTTGCAAATAAGTCCAAATTTCATCATTCAACTTGAAAATTCTTCAATGTGAAAGTTACTTGGTTTGTGGTGCTCTTTCACTTTGATATTTGTACTTTAGTCCAAAAGTGCATAGAATTTGCATTTACCCCCCTAGGGTTCCAATTAGGGTTTTCTAGGGTTTGGGCACAGTAGGGTTTTTGTGCCACAAAAGTTCATCAAATTTGATATCTTGTGAACATTTATAATGACCTTTGAGGTTTTTGTCATTTTGGGTTTACTACTACCCTCATGCCCTAATCCTAGGGTTAAGTACCCTACCCTAGGGTTAATCACACATCAAGTCACCTCATCACAACTTGTTTTGAAATTTTACCTAGTGAGTGCATTCTAGGTGTGACAAACAACATGAAATGTCAATGCACATGATGGTATGCTCAAGTTTTAGTGCCAGTAACACCAGGGGTGTTGCAATAACCAATTCCACCAATCAATTTTTTAAAATTTCTATCCAAAATCAGATCAGAGACCAATTTGTAGAAACCCTAAAACCGACAATATTTGTACAAATTTCTTGAAAAAATTGAATTCCGAGAGGAAGACATTGTTGATGATCTTCAAGAACTCTCCCGGACAATTCGTGCTCGAATCCGGATATCCAAAAGCGCAAATGACAAAATCTTCTCAGAGGTGTGGAGAGAGAGAGATGGTTCGTAGACTAGAGCAATTGTGATGGCTACGTTCTGCCTCTGGCTGAGAAAAGCTCCACTCGCGCACGGTCCATGGGGGGCGCCGGACGGTCCGCGTCCTGAGAACCACGATGATATGTTCTGTCTTTCGGACTGTTCAGAAACTGTTGCGGCGGACGGTCCGCGGCCTGACACTCAGATTTCCAATCTTTGTCCATTTTCTGAATTCAAATTTCTAATAGGATTCATTGCTCAAATATTGACCAATCCAAGGGTTAGTTTACATGCATATATACATAATATACTTTATTGACCAACCTTTGCACATAAAGTATTTTCGATCATGCAAATATAATTAATACATCAAAATAGGCAATAAATAGCTTAGGGAGCACACTCTAGAGCTCAAATGTAATATAACACATGTGTACTCAACTTCAAGAAACATTTGAGATATCTATCACATTCATTTCACTTCTTAACTTGCAAAACCTTGTTTTATCCAACGACTTTGTAAATATATCTGCCAATTGATCATCCATGCCAATAGATAAAATAGAGATATCTTCTTTTCCAATGTGATCTCTTAAGAAGTGATGCCTAATATCAATATGCTTCGTTCTTGAGTGTTGGACCGGATTTGTAGCTAATTTTACCGTACTCTCATTATCACACATAAGAGGCACATTCTTGAATGAAATCACATAATCCAATAGAGTTTGTTTCATCCACAATAATTGAGCACAATAATTGTCGGCCGATAAATATTCCGCCTCGGTGGTAGAGAGAGTGACGGAGTTTTGTTTCTTAGAAGACCTTGAAACAAGAGACATCACAAGAAATTGACAACATCTGGAGGTGCTCTTCCTACCAATCTTGCAACCCACGTAGTCCAAATCCGAATAACCAATTAATTCAAATTGAGCACCATTGGGATACCATAGACTAATATTGGGGGTATGCTTCAAATATCTTAGAATTCTTTTGGCAGCCTTCAAATGAACCTCTCTAGGTGATGCTTGAAACTGAGCACACATGCAAACACTAAACATAACATTGGGCCTAGATGTGGTAATATAAAGCAAACTACCAATTATTGAATGAAAAGTTTTTGATCAACAATTGTACCTCCCTCATCTAAGTCAAGATGACCATTTGTTGCCATAGGAGTCTTGATAGGCTTTGCATTTTCTAAGCCAAACTTTTTGAGTATGCCCTTCAAATATTTAGATTGACTTATAAATATTCCATGTTTCAATTGCTTAATTTGAAGAGCAAGGAAGAAGCTCAATTTTCCAATCATACACATTTCAAATTCCTTTGACATCATTGTGCCAAACTCCTCACAAAATGACTCATTAGTTGATCCAAAAATATTATCATCAACATAAATTCAACAAACAAAAAATCTTTACCAATTCTTTTAGTGAATATAGTAGTGTCAACCTTCCCAATTTTGAAGTCTTTGGAAAGAAAGAAATCCCTAAGCCTTTCATACCAAGTGCGTGGAGCTTGCTTAAGCCCATAGAGAGCTTTAGAAAGCTTGTACACGTGGTTAGGTCTTTTGGGGTCCTCAAAACCGAGAGGTTGTTCCACATACACTAGTTCACTAATCTTATGATTTAAAAAGGCACTTTTTACATCCATTTGGTAGAGCTTGATATTATGAGCACACGCATAAGCAAGAAGAATTTGAATGGCTTTCAATCCTGCTACAGCAGCAAATGTCTCACCGAAATCCAATCCTTCTACTTGAGTATAATCTTGTGCCACTAGTCTTGCCTTGTTTCTTACTACCAAACCATCTTCATTATGCTTGTTTCGAAACACCCATTTGGTACCAATAACATTGTGGTTATTTGGTGTTTCAACAAGCTCCCAAACTTCATTATGGGTAAAGTTATTTAATTCCTCATGCATTGCATTTACCCAATCAACATCAAGTAAAGCTTCATCTACATGGTTAGGTTCAGTGCAAGATACAAAGGAGAAAAGTTCACAAAATGAAGCAATACGAGAGCGAGTTTGAACACCCTTACTTATATCACCCACAATTTGATTTGTCTGCTGATCCTTTACAATTGAATGATGAATTCTTGAAGTAATTTGAGAATCACTAGTTGAAGCTTGAAAAGGGATCGATTGACTTGAGATATTTTGAACATGATCATTCTCAATTTCATCATTTTGTTGGCTTTGGTGGGTTTCCTCATTTAGAGTTGAAGGGGATGGAATGACAACAACACTATCATCATCATCTTTATTTGGCTTTATTTCACCAATAGCCATAGTTTTCATAGCATTTCTCAATTGAATTCCACCAACATCATCAAGGTTTTCATTTTCATCTTGAGATCCATTTGTTTCATCAAACTCAACATCATATGCTTCTTCAATAATGCCATGAGTTTTGTTGAAAACTCTATATGCCTTGCTATTTGATGAATATCCAAGGAGAAAACATTCATCACATTTCCTCTCAAATTTAGAGAGTCGACTACCTTTCCTCAAAATATAGCACTTGCAACCGAACACCATAAAATAAGAAATGTTTGCTTTCTACCAATAAGCAATTCATAGGGAGTCCTCATTAAGAGCTTGTGACAATATAGTCTATTTGATGCATGACAAGCGGTGTTTATGGCTTCAGCCCAATAAGAATCTGACACATTATATTCTGCTAGCATAGACCTAGCCATATAAATGAGAGTCCTATTCTTCCTTTCAACAATTCCATTTTGTTCTGGTGTATACTTGTAAGAAAATTCATGTTTTATACCTGTCAGGGACCATAATTAGGGGTACCCTCAAGACTCCTAATTCTCAGCTGGTAACCCCCATCAGCATAAAGCTGCAAAGGCCTGATGGGTGCGATTAAGTCAGGGATCAGTCCATTCGAGCGACTCGATCACGCCTCGCCCGAGCCTAGCCTCGGACAAGGGCAGCCGACCCCAAAGGGTTTCCGTCTCGCCCGAGGCCCCCCTCCAACGGCAGACACATCTCCGGCTCGCCCGAGGCCCTGCCTTCGCTAAGAAGCAACCCTGACTAAATCGCCGCACCGACCGACCAAGTCGCAGGAGCATTTAATGCAAATGTGGCCTGACATCTTTATCCTGACGCGCGCCCTCCGGCAGAGCCGAAGTGACCGCCGTCACTTCGCCGCTCCACTGACTGGTCTGACAGAAGGACAGCGCCGCCTGCGCCACTCCGACTATAGTGCCACTCGACAGAGTGAGACTGACAGGCAGTCAGGCCCTGCCAAAAGGCACCATAGGAAGCTCCGCTCCGCCTAGCCTAGGGACTCAGCCTCGGCCATGGAAGACACACTCGGCCTCGGCTTCGGAGGAGCCTCCACATCGCCCAGCCTAGGGCGCAGGCCAGCCACGTCAACGGGAAGCGCCATCATCACCCTACCCCAAGCTGACTCGGGCCGCGGGGAACAAGACCGGTGTCCCATCTGGCCAGCTCCGCCAGATAGGCAATGATGGCGCCCCGCACGCTCTGTGACGACGGCGGCTCCCAGCTCTCTTACGGAAGCAGGCGGACGTCAGCAAGGACTCGACCGCTCCAACAGCTGTCCCTCCGCCAGGCACCGTCGCTCCTCCGACGGCCACGACATCACACCAGCAGGGTGCCAAGATCTCTCCGGCTGCCACATTGGCATGTACTTAGGGCGTCAGCTCTCCCCCGCTAGACACGTAGCACTCTGCTACACCCCCATTGTACACCTGGATCCTCTCCTTACGCCTATAAAAGGAAGGACCAGGGCCCTCCTAGAGGAGGTTGGCCACGCGGGGACGAGGACGGGACAGGCGCTCTCTTGGGGCCACTCGCTTCCCTCTCCCGCGTGGACGCTTGTAACCCCCTACTGCAAGCGCACCCGACCTGGGCGCGGGACGAACACGAAGGCCGCGGGATTCCCACCTCTCTCACGCTAGACTCCGGCCGCCTCGCTCTCTCCCCCCTTTGTGCTCGCCCACACGCTCGACCCATCTGGGCTGGGGCACGCGGCACTCACTCGTCGGCCTGAGGGACCCCCGGTCTCGAAACGCCGACAGTTGGTGCGCCAGGTAGGGGCCTGCTGCGTGTTGACGAACAGCTTCCCGTCAAGCTCCAGATGGGCAGTCTCCAGCAACCTCTCCAACCCGGGACGGTGCTCTGTTTCGGGAGCCTTGAGTTCATGTCCTTCGACGGCAGCTACGACATGATACTCCTTCCACCGCCGCGCGACAACGACAATGGCGGCCGACAGCCCGCCCTCCGGCGGCGGAATCGACGACGTCTTCCCCGCGTGGTGGGAGAACGACTTTCGAGCTCGCCCCGTCCTCTCCCCCGCCAACGGAGGAGGAGGCGGGGCAACCAAGGCCAAGCAGGAGGCCGCGCCTCGTCGGCTGTCGAGCGAGTCGACGCCCCTAGCGCCCCAACGGGGGGCGCGTCGGGCGTCAACCTCGCGTTTGGGACAAAGGCGAGCGCCGTCTCCCCGCGACACGCCAAACCCGAGCAAGTGGACGATGCCAGCGCGCTTGCGAAAAGCTTGCAGGACGTCGCCCTCGTACCTGAGGCGACGATGCAGTCAGTCCTCGACGTGACTTCATCGCCGCTCGACGACCAAAAGGTACCGACCGATTCCCATCCTACGTCATTTGGACTCAGCCTCAACCCGCCTAGCGACCTTGCTTTGGCGGGCGCTCTCGTAGAGGCGAGTTCAAACCCTTTGGGGTTTCGCATGCGGTCGCCTTGGGACCGGTTGACGGACGTCTCGACCTACGGGCCCTCTGGGTCCGAGGAAGACGACGATCCCAACATCTGTTGGGATTTCTCTGGATTTGGCAACCCCAGTGCCATGCGGGACTTCATGACCGCATGCGACTACTGCCTCTCCGACTGTTCCGACGGTAGCCGCAGCCTCGACGACGAGGGCTGCGGCCCAAGCTGTGAATGTTTCCACGTCGAGCTAGGGGGTCCCTCCGAAGGCAATCATCTCGGCATGCCAGAGGACGGTGATCTCCCTAGGCCGGTGCCTCGCGCTGACATCCCGCGGGAGCTAGCTGTGGTCCCCGTTCCGGCGGGGGGTTACGACCCACAGCTCGAGCAAGTCCGCGGGGCGCAGGCCAGGCTCGACGAGGGAGCAGGAGCGCTTGAGCCGATCCGCCGGGACGTCGGGCAGGTATGGGCGGGCCAACCCCCGGCCGGAGAAATACGTCACCTGCCCCAGGGTCTCCAGCACCGCGTCGCCGATGACGTCAGGGTCAGGCCGCCGCCCGCATTCAGTGGGGCCGGTCAGAACCTGGCTGCAGCAGCGATGCTCCTCCGCGCGATGCCGGAGCCATCAACCACCGAGGGTCAGCGAATCCAGGGGGAGCTCAAGAATCTCCTGGAAGGCGCCGCTGTCCGACGGGCCAAGAGCACTGCCTCCCGAAGGCAAGGATACCCCTCGGAACCTCATGCCACGACTTCCCGATTCATGCGGGAAGCCTCGGTCTACACCGGGCGCACGCGCAACACCGCGCCTGCGGCCCCGGGCCGCCTCAGCAACAAGCACCATCATCTTGACCGTCGGGCTCACCTCGACGAAAGGGTGCGCCGAGGCTATCACCCCAGGCGTGGGGAACGCTACGACAGCGGGGAGGATCGGAGTCCCTCGCCCGAACCACCCGGTCCGCGGGCCTTCAGCCGGGCCATCCGACGGGCGCCGTTCCCGACCCGGTTCCGACCCCCGACTACTATCACAAAGTACTCGGGGGAGACGAGACCGGAACTGTGGCTCGAGGACTACCGCCTGGCCTGTCAACTGGGTGGAACGGACGACGACAACCTCATCATCCGCAACCTCCCCCTGTTCCTCTCCGACACCGCTCGCGCCTGGTTGGAGCACCTGCCTCCGGGGCAGATCTCCAACTGGGATGACTTGGTTCAAGCCTTCGCCGGAAATTTCTAGGGCACGTACGTGCGCCCCGGGAATTCCTGGGACCTCCGAAGCTGCCGGCAGCAGCCGGGAGAGTCTCTCCGGGACTACATCCGGCGATTCTCGAGGCAGCGCACCGAGCTGCCCAACATCACCGACTCAGATGTCATCGGCGCGTTCCTTGCCGGCACCACCTGCCGCGACCTGGTGAGCAAGTTGGGTCGCAAGACCCCCACCAGGGCGAGCAAGCTGATGGACATCGCCACCAAGTTCGCCTCTGGCCAGGAGGCGGTCGAGGCTATCTTCCGAAAGGACAAGCAGCCCCAGGGCCGTCCATCGGAAGATGCTCCCGAGGCGTCTACTCCGCGCGGCACCAAGAAGAAAGGCAAGAAGAAGTCGCAAGCGAAACGCGACGCCGCCGACGCGGACCTTGTCGCCGCCGCCGAGTACAAGAACCCTCGGAAGCCCCCCGGAGGTGCCAACCTCTTCGACAAGATGCTCAAAGAGCCGTGCCCCTATCATTAGGGGCCCGTCAAGCACACCCTAGAGGAGTGCGTCATGCTTCGGCGCCACTTCCACAGGGCCGGGCCACCCGCGGAGGGTGGCAGGGCCCGCGACGACGACAAGAAGGAAGATCACCAAGCAGGGGAGTTCCCCGAGGTCCGCGACTGCTTCATGATCTATGGCGGGCATGCGGCGAATGCCTCGGCTCGGCATCGCAAGCAAGAGCGCCGGGAGGTCTGCTCGGTGAAGGTGGCGGCGCCAGTCTACCTAGACTGGTCCGACAAGCCCATCACCTTCGACCAAGCCGACCACCCCGACCACGTGCCGAGCCCGGGGAAATACCCGCTCGTCGTCGACCCCGTCGTCGGCGACGTCAGGCTCACCAAGGTCCTTATGGACGGGGGCAGCAGCCTCAACATCATCTACGCCGAGACCCTCGGGCTCCTGCGCGTCGATCTGTCCTCCGTCCGAGCAGGCGCTGCGCCCTTCCACGGGATCATTCCCGGGAAGCGCGTCCAGCCCCTCGGACGACTCGACCTCCCCGTCTTCTTCGGAACTCCCTCCAACTTCCGAAGGGAGACCCTGACGTTCGAGGTGGTCGGGTTCCGAGGAACCTACCACGCGGTACTGGGGAGGCCATGCTACGCGAAGTTCATGGCCGTCCCCAACTACACCTACTTGAAGCTCAAGATGCCGGGCCCCAACGGGGTCATCACCGTCGGCCCCACGTACAAACACGCGTTCGAATGCGACGTGGAGTGCGTGGAGTACGCCGAGGCCCTCGCCGAGTTCGAGGCCCTCATCGCCGACCTGGAAAGCCTCTCCAAAGAGGTGCCAGACGTGAAGCGTCATGTCGGCAACTTCGAGCCAGTGGAGACGGTTAAGGTCGTCCCCCTCGACCCCAGTGGCGACACCTCCAAGCAGATCCGGATCGGTTCCGGGCTCGACCCTAAATAGGAAGCAGTGCTCGTCGACTTTCTCCACGCGAACGCCGACGTCTTCGCGTGGAGTCCCTCGGACATGCCCGGCATACCGAGGGATGTCGCCGAGCACTCGCTGGATATTCGGGCCGGAGCCTGACCCGTCAAGCAGCCTTTGCGCTGATTCGACGAGGAGAAGCGCAGAGCGATAGGCGAGGAGATCCACAAGCTAATGGCGGCAGGGTTCATCAAAGAGGTATTCCATCCCGAGTGGCTTGCCAACCCTGTGCTTGTGAGAAAGAAAGGGGGGAAATGGCGGATGTGTGTAGACTACACTGGTCTCAACAAAGCATGTCCGAAGGTTCCCTACCCTCTGCCTCGCATCGATCAAATCGTGGATTCCACTGCTGGGTGCGAAACCCTGTCTTTCCTCGATGCCTACTCAGGGTATCATCAAATCAGGATGAAAGAGTCTGACCAGCTCGCGACTTCTTTCATCACACCCTTCGGCATGTACTGCTATGTCACCATGCCGTTCGGTTTGAGGAATGCGGGTGCGACGTAACAGCGGTGCATGAACCATGTGTTCGGCGAACACATTGGCCGCACGGTCGAGGCCTACGTCGATGACATCGTAGTCAAGATGAGGAAGGCCTCCGACCTCCTTTCCGACCTTGAAGTGACATTCCGATGTCTCAAGGCGAAAGGCGTCAAGCTCAATCCCGAGAAGTGTGTCTTCGGAGTGCCCCGGGGCATGCTCTTGGGGCTCATCGTCTCCGAGCGGGGCATCGAAGCCAACCCGGAGAAGATCGCAGCCATCACCAGCATGGGGCCCATCAAGGACTTAAAGGGCGTACAGAGGGTCATGGGATGTCTCGCGGCCCTGAGCCGCTTCATCTCACGCCTCGGCGAAAGAGGTCTGCCTCTGTACCGCCTCTTAAGGAAGGCCGAGTGCTTCGCTTGGACCCCTGAGGCCGAGGAAGCTCTCGGGAACCTGAAGGCGCTCCTCACAAAGGCGCCTATCTTGGTGCCTCCAGCTGACGGAGAAGCCCTCTTGGTCTACGTCGCCGCGACCACACAGGTGGTTAGCGCCGTGATTGTGGTCGAGAGGCAAGAAGAGGGGCATGCATTGCCCGTTCAGAGGCCAGTCTACTTCATCAGCGAGGTACTGTCCGAAACCAAGATCCGCTACCCACAAGTTCAGAAGCTGCTGTATGCTGTGATCCTGACGAGGCGGAAGTTGCGACACTACTTCGAGTCTCATCCGGTAACTGTGGTGTCATCCTTCCCCCTAGGGGAGATCATCCAGTGCCGAGAGGCCTCAGGCAGGATCGCAAAGTGGGCAGTGGAAATCATGGGCGAGACAATCTCGTTTGCCTCTCGGAAGGCCATCAAGTCCCAGGTCTTGGCGGACTTCGTAGCCGAATGGGTCGACACCCAGCTACCGACGGCTCTGATCCAACCGAAGCTCTGGACCATGTTTTTCAACGGGTCGCTGATGAAGACGGGAGCCAGCACGGGCCTCCTCTTCATCTCGCCCCTCGGGAAGCACCTACGCTACGTGCTACGCCTCCATTTCCCGGCGTCCAACAATGTGGCTGAGTACGAGGCTCTAGTCAACGGGTTGCGGATCGCCATCGAGCTAGGGGTCCGACGCCTCGACGCTCGCGGTGACTCGCAGCTCGTCATCGACCAAGTCATGAAGAACTCCCACTGCTGCGACCCGAAGATGGAGGCCTACTGCGATGAGGTTCGACGCCTAGAAGACAAGTTCTACGGGCTCGAGCTCAACCACATCGCTTGGCGCTACAACGGGACTGCGGACGAGCTGGCAAAAATAGCCTCGGGGCGAACAACGGTTCCCCCGGACGTCTTCTCCCGGGATCTGCATCAGCCCTCCGTCAAGATCGACGACTCGCCGAGCCCGAGGCGCCCTCGGTCCAGCCCGAGGCGCCCTCGGTCCAGCCCGAGGTACCCTCGGCATAGCCCGGGGCACCCTCGGCTCGGCCCGAGGCGCCCTCGGTTCAGCCCGAGGTACCCTCGGCCTCCGAGGGCGAGGCACTGCGCATCGAGGAGGAGCGGAGCGGGGCCACGCCTGATCGAAATTGGCAGACCCCGTACCTGCAATATCTCCGCCAAGGAGAGCTACCCCTCGACCGAGCCGAGGCTCGGCGGGTGGCACGACGCGCCAAGTCATTCGTCTTGCTGGGCGATGAGAAGGAGCTCTACCACCGCAGTCCCTCAGGCATCCTCCAGCGATGCATCTCCGTCGCCGAAGGTCAGGAACTCCTCCAAGAGATACACTCGGGGGCTTGCGGCCATCACGCAGCGCCTCGAGCCCTTGTCGGGAATGCTTTCCGGCAAGGCTTCTACTGGCCAACGGCGGTGGCGGACGCCACTAGAATTGTCCGCACCTGCGAAGGGTGTCAATTCTATGCGAAGCAGACCCACCTGCCTGCTCAGGCTCTATAGACGATACCCATCACCTGGCCCTTTGCTGTGTGGGGTCTGGACCTCGTCGGCCCCTTGCAGAAGGCGCCCGGGGGCTACACGCACCTGCTGGTCGCCATCGACAAATTCTCCAAGTGGGTCGAGGTTCGACCTCTGAACAGCATCAGGTCCGAGCAGGCGGTGGCGTTCTTCACCAACATCATCCATCGCTTCGGGGTCCCGAACTCCATCATCACCGACAACGGTACCCAGTTCACCGGCAGAAAATTCTTGGATTTCTGCGAGGATCACCACATCCGGGTGGACTGGGCTGCCGTGGCTCATCCCATGTCGAATGGGCAAGTAGAGCGTGCCAACGGCATGATTCTACAAGGGCTCAAGCCTCGGATCTACAACGATCTCAACAAGTTCGGCAAGCGGTGGATGAAGGAACTCCCCTATATGGTTTGGAGCCTGAGGACAACGCCGAGCCAAGCCACGGGTTTCACGCCGTTCTTCCTGGTCTACGGGGCCGAGGCTGTCTTGCCCATTGACCTGGAATACGGCTCCCCGAGGACGAGGGCCTACGACGATCAAAGCAACCAAGCTAGCCGAGAAGACTCGCTGGACCAGCTGGAAGAGGCTCGGGACAAGGCCTTACTACACTCGGCGCGGTACCAGCAGTCCCTGCTACGCTACCACGCCCGAGGGGTCCGGCCCCGAGACCTCCAGGTGGGTGACCTGGTGCTTCGACTGTGGCAAGACGCCCGAGGGAGGCACGAGCTCACGCCCCCCTGGGAGGGGCCATTCGTCATCGCCAAAGTTCTGAAGCCCAGAACGTACAAGCTGGCCAACAGCCAGGGCGATGTCTACGACAACGCTTGGAACATCCAACAGCTACGTCGCTTCTACCCTTAAGATGTTTTCAAGTTATTCATATACCTCGCACCCACGCAAAGTTTAGTCATCAAGGAAGGGTCGGCCTCGCCTCGGCAAAGCCCGACCCTCCCTCGGGGGCTAAAAGGGGAGGAACCCCCTCTGCGTTGAAATTTTCCTTGAAAAAAGATCTCTTCTGCCAGAATATCTTTTGTGCTTTTTGACTACTTCGAAAAGTGGATCCTAAAAACGACGGAGTACACGTAAGCAGCCAAGGCTGACCGAGCCGAGGGACTCCTACGCCTCCGGGATACGGATACCTCACTCATCACCTTCTGCGAGAAGTAACTCGCGTTCGGATAAAGTGACTCCGCGGACCGAACAAGTCTTTACGTTCGGAAGCTCTTCTGCCGAAGCGATCCTTCGAGCCTTCTCGACTGAGTCGGTGACAGGGCCTCATGGACGGGTAAAGGTGCGCGTAAGCGGCAAGGCCGACCGAGCCGAGGGACTCCTACGCCTCCGGGATATGGATACCTCACTCGTCACCTTCCGCGAGAAGCAACTCTCGCCCGCACAAACATCCCTGTTACCGACAAAAAAGTCCAGATACTCGAAACAAGAGGAAAGGAGACGCAGCTTTACAACACAGCGAGGGTGTGTATTCTGGCCTCGGCGGCCGCAGAAGGCACACGCTACAAGACACTCTGATCCTGCAGGCTCGGGTCTTGGCGCTGGAAGGGGGCAGCAGCACCCTCGGCATCGACGACACCTTCGGCGAGATCCGACCTAGCCTCGGACGGCGACGCGGTCTGAGGATCTCCGCTCTGGAGGACGATGTCATCATCACGCCCGGACAATCGCTGCCAGGGACTTCTCCGGGAATCCGGCCCGAGCAGGCGGCTCGGCCGGTTACCCCTGAGGCCTCGGCCAACCATCTTCCAAGGGCGCCACCCCGATCCGAGGCCTCGACTGATCGACTCCGGCGTCGGTCCCGCTGACGGACAACCTAGCTAGGCTCCGGCCAACCAGGTTTCATTTTTGAGCCAACTCCGCCTCTGTTCATGCTGATACCGCTACCCCTGGCCTCGGCTCGTCGAAGAGCGGCCAAGGGGTCCCTTTAACTAAGCTAGAGGAGCCTCAGACAACAAGGACGACCGAGCCGAGGGACTCCTACGCCTCCGGGATACGGATACCTCACTCGTCACCTTGACACGGGGCGACTCATGCTTGGTGAAGCAGTTCAGATAATTAACAGGCGAGTCTTAGTGCTCGAAAAATGAGGAAAAAACACGGCTCCGTGCCAAAATTACATACATGTTCAGGCCCCGAAAGCCGTAATGAACAAAACACTGGCATTCGAAGTGCCATTACAAACGGAACTCCGGTTCCCCCCTCCGCAGGTACGAACAACCCCACTCGATTGGGGTGGGCCTGCGGAGCAACAGATGACCGACGAACGGCGCGTCGTCACCTGCTCCAGCAGCAGCGACGACGACGACTTCTGCCCCGTGGGGCCGAACAGCGGCAGCACTGACCTCAGGGCGGATGCTGCTGCCAGGAGGCCCCCGTCCATGCCCAAACTCGTGAGGCAAGGACGGGCAGAAGGCCGTAGAGTTGGAGGTCGGTCCGTGGCCGGCCTTGGCTATCAGCGCCGGCGGAAGAACCTCTTCAAGCTGTCGTGGCAGACGCCGGCGCTGCGAGCGGCTCCGAAGCCACTCGCGTCCGAGAGCCAGGCACGGTGCAGCTACCGGCGCCACGGACGACGACCGCCCTTCCCTCCGATCACTGAGTGAAGGAGCGGGCCGCCGCCCACGCAGGGGCCGACCCCAACTCGGCACATTCCCTTCCCCAGCCTCGGTGATGAAAATCCTTGAGGCTGAGGGAGGGGCAGAGGCCGCAGCCCGGCTCGCTTTCCCCCACCATCAAGCTGGAGGTCACCATCTTGGGTGACCGCCGGCGGAGGGGTGCAGCCGGGCTGCATGATGAAAATCCTTGAAGCCGAACGATGGCTGAAAGGTACCAACTCCCACGGAGTTGCGTTCCTCCAACGATAAGGCGAAAAGACGGCGGGCATCCCCCATCCGGGGGCTTGGAAGGTGGAAAGACGCGATGCATAAGGAAGGGAGAAGACATGGTCGCCTTCCGAAAGGGATCGCCCTCCTTTTAAAGGCCACTCTCCCCGCTTGCGCCTCCAACCGTCATGGGCTGAGTCTTCTCCAACACGCTCCAAGGTCCTCCCCTGCGGCGCGGGGGCTGGGTCCCACATGTCATGCAAACCGGCTCGGAGCAGAAGAAGCCAAACCGCCGCGCGTGGCGCACACAACTGCCCAGCGGTTACAAGTGACCCTCCACTTTTGCCCAAACCAACGGGCGAAAGAGGCGGGCAGCCATGCAGGCGGCATGCAACCGCGCCAAGTGGACGCGCTTCTCCGACCCCCGACACGCCAGCGTGGAGGCCCAGGCCCACGCGTCACGCAACCGGCGCGCCGGATGCTGCATGCAAGCAACTGCACCGCCACTTGCGCCACCACCGCGCCTCCTCGATTGCGGAACCAGTACCGCGACTCGAGGCGACCCAGCGCACGACCCAGCGGCGCCAGCCTGACGCGGCGGTCAAACGCGGCCAAAAGTGGGCCGGCAGTAATGGCAGTGGCAGGCGGGCGGGAGCAGCGGTCACGTCGTCAGCCAAGCTCACGTCCCATCCGGGGCAGCAAGAGAACCCCCTCTCACGGCGTGAAGACGACGCGCCCGTGATCCGTTCCTCGAACGGCTCGCGCACGCGCAACGGCTGCCCCGCCAACCACTCGCCCCATCGCATTAACTCCGCGATAGGACAGGCGGTGCTTCTGGCAGGAGAAGCGGGCGACGCTTCACCTTCGCCGAAATAACCGCGCCAAAAAAGGTACGCCGCGTCGTTTCGATTCCGTATCCTTTTCGTTTTTTCCTCTTTCTCTATCTCTTGCAACAGGGACCGGGAAAGGGGGATACCCCGAAAAGGATCCTTCCCCGTGAAGGAACCAGGCTCCGAGCCTCCTAACTGATCAGAGGTTCGAAGGCTGGCCCCCCGAAGGGTTCATCAGCCGCCTCAGATCGCGTGGGCCCTACACCCACTACTGGTCAGAGGTTCGAAGTCCGGCCCCCGAAGGGTTCCACGGCCGCCTCAGGCTACCCGGGCTCCGCGCCCATTACTGATCAGGGGTTCGAAGGCTGGCCCCTGAAGGGTTCACAGTCGCCTCAGACACCGAGCGAGGGATGACCAGGGGTACGTTCGATACATAACCGAGTCTCGGGCTGCGCTCCCGAGGTACCCTAGGACATTTCCGAGACCAGCGGGAGCGATCTTGTAACGTAATCCCATCGGAGGGAGGCATCGAGCCCTCGGACCCCGTCGCCAGGGGACCGGGTCCGGCAGATCACCCGCAGGTACTTTTGGGCGTGCCTCTGGGCCCCTAGCCGACCCCTAACGAACGGGGCACAGACATCCACTCGGATTACCTGCTTGCAGCTCACCGGAGACACCATGTTCGGTGCCCATCGAGGGTAACATGGCGCTTTCCCCCCTCCTCCTTGTGGAAAGGCGACGTAGGGGTGTATGTAAAAAAGCCGAGTCTGTCCCTGACCGCCCTCTCGCCCTGTGCAGAGGCCCGGGGGCTGCTCTCACAAACCCGGCTCCGGCCAAACCGTTGACAGCGTCAACATACCAGCCCGAGAACTTGGGCCCCGACCGTACACCCGGGCTACGGCCAGTTCGCATGAGGGAACAACCAGACCAGCCGAAGCGTTACGCAAGGCATTAAGACCTCGAAGGAGTGAAACCACTCCTCCGAGGCCTCGGGGGCTACACCCGGCGGGTGCGCTCGCGCGCACCCACCGGAACAAAATGCAACCGAGAAAGGCTGGTCCCCTTGCAAAAAAGTGCGACGAAAGCCTCCAAGCGAGTGTTAACACTCCCTTCGAGGCTCGGGGGCTACTATCGGGGACCATAATTAGGGGTACCCTCAAGACTCCTAATTCTCAGCTGGTAACCCCCATCAGCATAAAGCTGCAAAGGCCTGATGGGTGCGATTAAGTCAGGGATCAGTCCATTCGAGCGACTCGATCACGCCTCGCCCGAGCCTAGCCTCGGACAAGGGCAGCCGACCCCAGAGGGTTTCCGTCTCGCCCGAGGCCCCCCTCCAACGGCAGACACATCTCCGGCTCGGCCGAGGCCCTGCCTTCGCTAAGAAGCAACCCTGACTAAATCGCCGCACCGACCGACCAAGTCGCAGGAGCATTTAATGCAAAGGTGGGCTGACATCTTTATCCTGACGCGCGCCCTCCGGCAGAGCCGAAGTGACCATCGTCACTTCGCCGCTCCACTGACCGGTCTGACAGAAGGACAGCGCCGCCTGCGCCACTCCGACTACAGTGCCACTCGACAGAGTGAGACTGACAGGCAGTCAGGCCCTGCCAAAAGGCACCATAGGAAGCTCCGCTCCGCCCGACCCAGGGCTCAGACTCGGGCTAAGTCCCGGAAGACGGCGAACTCCGCTCCGCCCGACCCAGGGCTCGGACTCGGGCTAAGTCCCGGAAGACGGCGAACTCCGCTCCGCCCGACCCAGGGCTCGGACTCGAGCTAAGTCCCGGAAGACGGCGAACTCCGCTCCGCCCGACCCAGGGCTCGGACTCGGGCTAAGACCCGGAAGACGGCGAACTCTGCTCCGCCCGACCTAGGGCTCGGACTCGGGCTCAGCCCCAGAAGACGACGAACTTCGCTCCACCCGACCCCAGGGCTCGGACTCCGCCCTGGCCTCTGCCGACGACCTCCGCCTCGCCCGACCCAGGGGCTCGGACTCGGCCTCGGCCATGGAAGACAGACTCGACCTCAGCTTCGGAGGAGCCTCCACATCGCCCAGCCTAGGGCGCAGGCCAGCCACGTCAACGGGAAGCGCCATCATCACCCTACCCCAAGCTGACTCGGGCCGCGGGGAACAAGACCGGTGTCCCATCTGGTCAGCTCCGCCAGATAGGCAATGATGGCGCCCCGCACGCTCTGTGACGACGGCAGCTCCCAGCTCTCTTACGGAAGCAGGTGGACGTCAGCAAGGACTCGACCGCTCCAACAGCTGTCCCTCCGCCAGGCACCGTCGCTCCTCCGACGGCCACGACATCACACCAGCAGGGTGCCAAGATCTCTCCGGCTGCCACATTGGCATGTACTTAGGGCGTCAGCTCTCCCCCGCTAGACACGTAGCACTCTGCTACACCCCCATTGTACACCTGGATCCTCTCCTTACGCCTATAAAAGGAAGGACCAGGGCCCTCCTAGAGGAGGTTGGCCGCGCGGGGACGAGGACGGGACAGGCGCTCTCTTGGGGCCGCTCGCTTCCCTCTCCCGCGTGGACGCTTGTAACCCCCTACTGCAAGCGCACCCGACCTAGGCGCGGGACGAACACGAAGGCCGCGGGATTCCCACCTCTCTCACGCCGGACTCCGGCCGCCTCGCTCTCTCCCCCCTTTGTGCTCGCCCACGCGCTCGACCCATCTGGGCTGGGGCACGCGGCACTCACTCGTCGGCCTGAGGGACCCCCGGTCTCGAAACGCCGACAATACCCTTGTCATCACAATATTTATCAATTCTAGCATTTTTGAATTCCGACCCATTATCACTTCTAACTTTCTTGATGTCAAATTCAAATTGATTTTGAGCCAATATAGCAAATGACTTAAATGTTTTAAACACATTTGATTTATCCCGAAGAAAATAGACCCAAGTGAATCTAGAATAATCATCCATAATTACAAGGCAATATGAATTACCACTAATACTGACAAAATAAGTTGGTTCAAAGAGATCCATGTGAAGTAATTCCAATGGCCTATGAGTTGACATTTGACTCTTGTAAGGATGAGTATTTGCCACTTGCTTCCCGACTTGACATGAACTACACAATTTATTCTTTTCAAATTTCACATCCTTGAAACCTCGAACTAAGTCATACTTGGATAATTGATTTAATTGCCTTATACCAACATGACCAAGTCTTCTATTCCATAACCAACCTAGTGAAGCCTTAAAGAATAGACAAGTTGTAAGCTTTGCCTCATTAGATGAAAAAACAACAAGATAAAGATTTTTATATCTAAAACCTTTAAACATTAGATTGCTACCATCAACACTAGAGATGAGAACATCATCAACAGTGAAATTGCAACTAAAACCTAAATCACATAGTTGAGCTACGGATAGCAAATTGAAGTTTAGATATTCAACTTAATGTACATTTGATATGGAATGGTCATTCAAATAGCAATTTTACCCAAACCTTTAACCTTTTCTTTGCGGTTATCTCCAAAAGTCATAATTTGAACAACCTTCCTCACTCATTTGGGTGTCATATCCCTAGTCATATGTTGAGTACAACCACTATCCAACACCCAATGATTTCCTCCCGCCTTGTGATTTACCTACAAAAGGAAATCAATCTCTTTTAGGTACCCAAATTTGTTTGGGTCCTTGGATGTTAGTGACCAAGGTCTTTGGCACCAAAATGGCTTTCTTTTTGGTGCCAACACTTAAAGTGCCGACAAACATAGCATGAACACCTTTTGCATTATGTGAAAGAACATAGCAATGCTCAAAACAAGATGAGGATACATTATTGAATTTGGCACAATTCTTCTTGACATGTCCCTTCTTGTGGCACTTGTGACACACTTTGTCACATTTTTTCACAAACATGGTCTTTTGTTTCACAAAAGCATTCTTTACTTTCTTTGGAACATACCCAAGACCCTCATGATTTAGTGAGCACCATTGGCTTCCCAATATAAAATACAATTTAGCCTTTCCACCATAGGCCTTCTCTAAGTCATGAGTTAGAGCATTTACTTTCCCTGCAAAGGCTTCATTCTCAACAATGGTTTGTGATTCATCACAACCAATATTATCATTCACAAGATAAATTTTGCAATTATCACAAATAAAACTAGTAGGTTGTGGTTCACTTATAGAACTATCAAGTAAGTCACAAGTGATTCCAACATCCACGGTGACCACCACAACTTCATGCACAAGAGATGAGTTTTGAGCCTTCACAAGCTTTTCACAATTCTCTTTTAGATTGTTGTGGGAGGTCTTGAGCTCCACAAAAACACTTGAAGGTTTTTGTACAATTCCTTCAAGGTCCTAAACTTTTATTTTTCTTTGTGCATGTAGTCATTGGCCTCACCCAACATTTTAACAAGATCATCATATGAATATCCATCATCATCAAGATCATCAATATCTTCATCATCTACATCATTTAAATCGGTTATGATTTTTACCTTAGCATCACCTTTTGCCATGAGACAATGAGGAGATGAGAAAAGTGAAGGAGCCTCCTTGATAGCGATTCCGACATTTAGTTTGGATGAGGAATCATCATCATCATCTGAGCTAGCATTCAAATCCCATTCAACAAGATAGGCTTTGCCATCCTTTTTATTGTGATAGAACTTCTTCTTTTTACCATCTCCATCCTTGCCCTTGTTCTTCTTGCTGAGACAATTCATGGCAATGTGACCGGGTTCCCCACACTCAAAATATTTTCTATCATTAAAAGCATTTCTTCTTGATGTTTGGCCCCTTCTAGGTTGACCCTTCTTCTTCCTCATGAATTTCTTGAATTTCTTCACAAAGAGAGCCAACTCCTCATCACTTTCACTTCCATTTCCTTCATCTTCACTTTCTTCCTTTTCAATTGCCTTGGAAGCTTTAGCTTTGAGAGCTATTGATTCACCCTTCACTTTCTTAGCCAAACTCATATCATTGGCTTGAGACTTTTTGAATATGTCTTGAGTGAGAATCTCTCCCAATACTTTGGTTAGAGAAATAGTGGTCAAATCACTCCTTACTAACATAGTCACAATAGTGTCATATTTCTCTGGAAGAGATCTGAAAAACTTGTGAGTGAAATCCACATCCGGTACATGAAAACCAAGTCCCTTGACCTCATTTACCATCTCATTTAATCGGTTAAACATGATGGACACACTTTCATCTTCCTTCATGAGAAATTGCTCAAATTTTCCCTTGCGTACATACAACTTTGCACTCTTCACAATTATAGTTCCTTCATGAACTTCCATTAGCTTGGTTCAAATCTCATGAGCGGTTGTGAGATTTTTGATGCAGTTGAACTCATTTATGTCTAGAGCATCATAGAACACATTCATGGCTTGATCATTGGTTAGAACTTTCTCATTATCAATAGGTGATGGTTCATCTTGCTCCAATAAGACAAACTCATCTCTAACAATAGGCCAAATCTTTCTTCTCATATGCATTGACATTCTTATTTTCCAGTAGTCATAATTGTTCCCATCAAAATATGGTGGCTTCCCAATGTGCACATTGTTGTTACTAGCCATTTTGTCCAACTCCGTGATGGTTAAATCCACAAACAATGGAGTCCAAAGCTCTGATACCACTTGTAGGATCTAGGACACCGACTAGAGGGGGGTGAATAGACGGTTTTAACTAAAATTAAAGACACTAGAGAAATTTAATCAACACAACAAGAGATATAAATTTCCAAGCTATGATAGGCTAACAAAATATGATGAGTAATTTATGTCAATTCTACAAATGATAGACAATACACAAATTACTAACTACTTGCAAGCAATAAGTAAAGAGTGAGAGAATGACACCAAGATTTATACCGTGGTATCGGTGATTTGCCGATCACCCCTAATCCATGTTGAGGTGGAATTCAAGCTCTCACTTACTCCTCTATCAAGACATGACTTGATCTTTGAGCAAGTGAACAAGAACTCATTCAATGCCTCGATTCCACTAGCATCGCCTTTGCCCCTCCGGTGAGGTGGGCGCGAACCCCTCACAATCAACTCTGCGTCTCCTCCACAATCTTCACGGAGAGCTCGACAGAAACAACACCCTAATTGTCTAGGAGGCGGCAACCTCCAAGAGTAGAAATACAATGACGCTTGCCCGGCGTACCACCTAGTACCTCAAAAGATCACAATGGATACAAATGCACTAGAATCACCCAATCACTCACTAGAATGCAATCTCAAGCAACGAGTGTGAGAGTTTGAGTTAGAGGATCATAAATGAGCTCAATGTGTGCTAGGAATGGCCAAGAGAGCCCTCACACACAAGATCCACTTCTATTTATAGCCCCCAACACAAAGCTAGTTGTTATGTGTACCTAGCACAATTTCTGCACACACGCGGACGGTTCGCGCCCCATGGCCGAATGGTCCGTCGTACCAGTAACGGCTATAATGCCCGTTTGAATCATGTCAGTGTTGTTAGAAAAAGTCAAGCCCAGACTGTCCGCTAGCCTAGGCCAGATGGTCTGGGACCTATCAATATGAAATGCTAGAGCACTGACCAAATTGAACAACACGGGCGGACTGTCCGCCAACCATGGTCGGACTGTCCGCCCCTGGACCACGTACTATCCGGGCAAAATCCCCAGACAGTCCGTAGTACAAAGTCATAAAAACACATCGTCCCTGCCCAATTCTATTTTTACACATGCAGACGGTCTGTCAACCCTGGTCGGACGGCCCGCATAAGAACACAGGGACAAGTGCTTCAGTAGACCCCTCTGGCAGAGTCTCGGACGGTCCGGCCTCCTGGCCCGGACGGTCCGCTGACCCTAGAATTCAGTAATTTTAGATTGTGCTTTAACAAAAGACTTTAACTTTTGGAAACCAAAGCGCTATTAGTCCTCATGCAAATACAACACTTTATGCTCTATGAGGCACTAAGTTCTGCACCGATCAATTTCATTGACCCCTCTTAATAGTACGACTATCTAGCCTACTAATTCAGTCAATTACTTCTCTAAACTCCTGATGACCGGCAAAAACAAAACCTATGTTATACCTTTGCCTTCACTTGATCCACAACCAATGGTTATAAGTTTCCAAGACGTTCTTGTTTCCTGTGGTCCAATCCTGCATTCTTATTTCTACAAGAACTATTAGTCCACAACCGGTTGTCATTAATTACCAAAACACCACTAAGGTGCCTAGATGATTCACAGGTTGTCACACCGATACACAGTCACGCCTGGAGTGGTTGGAATAGCAGTCACTCCTGCGGGATTTGCGGGAGGGTTGGTGGCATTTAATGTGCTTCTGCTAGGGTAGTTAGCCGAGGCTGAGCTCGGGCGAGGCGGAGATTTCTCCTAAGGTCGAGTCCTTGAGCAGACGTTGCATGCCCCGCTCGGATTGGTTGAAATGGTGATCGAAGTGGGGGAACCATGACCGATATTCGTGCCATGTGCATCGTCGTGGGTGGTGAAAGTAGATAAGACCATAGTCGTGTCGTCCATTGTTGACTTTGGCGTCCTCAGCGGGGCAGCTGAACATACGAACGCACGTCCTAGAACTAGAGTGATTAGCCGGAGTGGGTAGCTCTTGAGCGTTGTCTAAGGTGCCCTCGGGCGAATCGGAAATGTGCATTTTGTCCGAGGCTAGCCTCGGGCGAGTCACAATTATGTATTTTGTTCAGGATGGCCTTGGGTGAGCCGTGACTGTGTCTCTCGCCAGAGGGTGCCCTCGTGTCACACCCAGATTTAAGGGGCAACCCAGGCGCGTCTCAAATGTGTGCTAGGATCAAGTCTCACATATATGATGACTCATGGTACAGAAACAAATGTCACATCTTTAATATATAACGGAGTTCTGTACAAAATAGTTAAATAATTACATCATACGAAGACAACGATCCAACAACCATAGTTGACTAGGAGACGAAGGTCTAGACCTCTCACGAACTCATCGCAGCATCCTTCATGCTCCTTATCCAGCGGTACCTATAGTTGACCTGGGGGGATGTGAGTACAACAAGGGTGAGCTCACATACGTTCATCGCTCAACAAGTTCTAGGGAATAATGTGCATGAGCTCACTTACGGTGGGAGCTCATGTGAAGTGTTACACTTACCAAAGAGGATGGTTAAAGCTGAGCATTGCTTTTAAAGTTGGTCAAAATTTTATTAGCAGTTACTAAGTATAAGTAGATACCATCCCAATTAAATAAGAGATCAAAATTAACAATAACACCCACAATGCAATGCATATGACAGATTAAGTTTAGTTCCATAAATTAATCATGCGAGAGTCCTGAGTCACTCTTGACCATGAGCACAGCTGATATACCAGTTTTACACTCTATAGAGGTTGCACATCTTTACCCACAAGTTGTGTGACCCATTTGCCAAGGGATCGTGACTTCTCATTCATCTCTATCAAGGAGACAAGGCAGGGTAGCACTACGAGGCCTTTCCAAAGTTCCACTAGTTCGAGAAAACCCACTACGGATTCAGGAAGAAGGAAGCATAGGAATCCCTCATCCGAAAAGCCATCGCAGCAGTTCGACCCGAGGACCTCCCTATACTCTACAGCGACGCCTCCTCGCTTGCCCCTTTTGGGTAAGGTAATCTCTCCCTAGCTTTCCTAATTACTTGGCCAAGTGCGTCCCATTCCACCCTTGTGGTAGCACTGTTATCTCAAGTTAAGCTCCATGTTCCAATTAACACAATGATCTTGTCAAGAACAATAATTAAACAACAACAAAATTGGAACATGATCATAATTCAGATCTAACATTAATCCCAAAACCAGGTAGAGCAATAGCAAGTCTACCCAATAGTTCATTGGTTTGCAAGGTATGGGTTAAACAAATTAGGGAAACCTATTAGGTCCCATCAAATTAACGTGAGCATGTCACAATAATTAACAGGAACATTATTAGGTAAAGAAGAGTGATCAAGGGCACAACTTGCCTTAGACTTGAGATTCCTAGGTACTTCACCAAATTGGTCTCCGGGTGACTTGTAACCTCGCTGCTACTCGTAGCCACTAGTACAATTTGGCTCTATACAAGCGGTAGGCTTTTTACATCACAGACGGTTCGGTTAGAAAACCGCCTGTGATGTCCCAGGCGGTTCAGTACGCCTGTGATGTAATAGTATCACAAGCGGTTTTTGTTTAGGACCGCCTGTGGTGCTCTATCCTTTTCACAAGCGGACCCTAAGAAAAAACCGCCTGTGATTGTAAAAATATGAAAATACAATTTAAATATGAAAATAATTTTAATTTTTAACAGAAATATGCAAATACAATTTAAATGAATTAATTTAATTTTTAACAATAATATGCAAATACAATTTAAATGAATTATAATAGCACACATAGATAACTAGAGAGATTTTAAATTAATTGGCAACCACAATTCATAGTCGATCATACATGATAACAAATACAATTTGATTCATACAATTTTTCATGAACTACCATTTTTCCGCATGTATGGCTTTAAGTTCTTATCAATTTTCTTTTCCACACGCTTGATTCTCTCTGGACCGTTAAAGACGAACATCTCTTCATACTTATTGTATTCCTCATCTTGGTCTCCCACATTCTCAACTCCAACAATTTTTTGCTTTCCAGAAATAACTACATGCATCTTCTCATGTGCTGGATCGAGTACATAGAACACTTGTGCAACACATTCGGCGAGAACCCATGGGTCATCTTTATATCCTACTTTCTTTAAGTCTACCAGTGTGAGTCCGTAGTTATCCACTATCACCCCCACGGGATGTTGTACCCATTGGCACTTAAATAAGGGTATTTTCATGCTTGGGCCATAATCAAGTTCCCATATTTCCTCTATGAATCCAAAATATGTGGTCTTCTGTCCATGTAGGTCAAAAGCATCGATACGAACACCGCTATTTTGTGCAACACTTTTCATGTCTTTTGATTTAGTGTAGAATGTGTACCCATTGATGTCATATGCTTGCCATGATGTCACAAAACACGATGGCCCAGAAGCCAAATTCTTCATTGTTTTCTCTTCCAAAGAGTCTCCGAATGGGATGTTTTTGTCCATTAACCATTCGCTGAAACGATGTTTGTGCTCCCTCATGATCCAGTCCTCTATGCGGTTCTGATTTTCTTTACGAAGCTCATCCAGGTGTTCCTCTATGTAAGGCTCGGCTATCATGAGATGTTGTAGTACACTACCATGAGCACAATGTACTAGCTTGTAATCCTCAACGCGAAAAGTTTTCTTGCCCATTCTCCCTCTCCCACATAGTTTACCCTCATGTTTAGGTACAGGCACACCTATCATTGTTCCGTCACTGATGTAATCTATACAGCTCTCAATCACTTCTTCTGTAGTGTATCCCTCCATGATTGAACCCTCTGGGTGAGCGCGATTTCGCACATAACCTTTTAATACTCCCAGGTATCGCTCCAACTGAAACATATGATGTAAATATAGTGGCCCTAATATTTTTATCTGATCCACGAGATGTATGATTAGGTGTACTTGCATATCAAAAAATGATGGAGGAAAACACATTTCAAGCTTGCACATAGTCTCGATGATGTATGGCTTTAGATAGTCCAAGTCTTCTAAAGCTATTACTTTTTGTGAAACCGCATTGAAAAAGTAACACAAGCGTGTGATGACAACTTTGACATGCTCTGTTTCGAGGGCTCTTACCGCAATTGGGAGGAACACCGTCATCATCACATGGCAGTCATGAGAGTTGTAGCCAAATAGAGACAAGTCCTTCATCCTGACTAGTCTGCTGATATTGGATGAGAAACCTGTGGGCACTTTGACACCACGCAAACATTTGCAAATCTTTGTTCTCTCCTCAACTGACAAGTTGTAGCTAGCTGGGGGGAGGTAAGGCTTCCCTTTGCCACTATCCACTAGATGAAGTTCTGGTCTGATTTGAAGATCTACTAGATCATTGCGTGATTTGAGTCCGTCTTTTGTCTTACTCGGCATGCCCAGCAAGGTTCCAATGATGCTGCCAAAAACATTTTTTGTTACATGCATCAAATCAATGCTGTGGCAAATTTCCATATCCTTCCAGTACGGGAGGTACTTGAAAAAAATTGATTGCTTCTTGAAAGTTGTGTAAGTTGAAGGGTCAGTTCTCTTTCTCTTTTCTCCTTTGTTTTTTCCCTTTCCGAAAACAACATGAATGTTCTTTACAATTTCAAAAACAAGTTTCCCACTATAAGGCTTTGGTGCACCTTCACTTTCCAGTTGATTGTTAAATTCTGCTTTCATCTTTTGATACTTATGTTGCTTCATCAAGAACCGTCTGTGTCCCATGAACACCAACTTCTTGGATGATTTAAGGTACATGTAAGCAGTTCCATCGACGCACACTACACAACCATTCTTTCCTTTAGTCTTTTGCCCTGATAGTGTGGCGCCACCGGGAGAATCATGGATGGTAACAAATATAATTGCTCTTAAGTTGAAATATTCATGGCAATACTCATCCCATATTCTAACTCCTTCATTCCAGAGCTTTGTCATATCTTCCATAAGAGGTTCTAGGAACACATCAATATCAACACCAGCTGATTTCGGACCTTGAATAAGAATAGTCAACATAATGTACTTTCTTTTGTGACACAGCCATGATGGAAGGTTGTACATCGTTAAAGTCACGGGCCAGGTGCTATGTACACTTCTTTTTTCACCAAATGGATTCATTCCGTCTGTACCCAAAGCAAATCTTACATTTCTGGTTTCTTTGGCAAACTCAGGATACATAAGATCGAAATTTTTCCATTCTGATGCATCAGCAGGGTGTCGAATCTGTTTGTTATTCTGCTTGCGATTTTCAGCATGCCAACGCATAAGCTCAGCCTCCCTAGGATTTGAGAACAAACGTTTTAAGCGATCAATTACTGGAAGATACCACATCACCAAAGCTGGGTTCTTTGACTTCTTTTTCCCATCCATGTCATCAAAAGTGTCATCGTCACTTTCAGGTCCAATAGTGGATTTCTTGTTTTTATTTTTCTTCGGGAATTTTTTTACACAGTCTTGATTGTAGCTCTTCTTGTATCGACTGACATTGCAAACTGGGCATCTTGATGCGTTCTCAAAATCGCCACGATACAGAATACAATGGTTCGGACATGCATGAATTTTTTGCACACCCAGAGCTATGGGAGATATAAGCTTCTTCGCTTTATAAGTGCTTGTTGGTAGTTTGTTGGGTTTTGGTAGTAATTGAGACAGAAAATTCAAAAGATCTGTGAAGCTAGTATCAGACCATCCGGCGCTAGCTTTCAACTTCAGAAGTTCTAGAACTGTACGCAGTGTAGTAAACTCTTTGTCACAACCCTTTGATTCATCATATAAAGGTTCTTTTGAAGCACTTTCCAGTCCCTCCATTTTAGATAGCCCTTTCTGCGATCCCACAGAACTCAACATTTCTGGTTCCATATGGCGCAACATCTCTTCGCAATCAAATTCTTCAAAATCTTGATTAGCATCCACATTATCCACTTTACCATCAACTTTAAGATCTAAAATTCCGACAACTCTCTCGTCATTACCAGGCACTTCACACGGATCCAACTCACCATGTTCTGACCATATCGTGTAATTGTTTGTAAACCCTCTTTTTAGCAGATGTGATTGGATTACTCTTGTATCTCTCCAAGCTATCTTATTATCACAGTCGATGCACGGACATAATATCTCCTTGCTCTTTTGCAAATTCGCGTGCTTTTTGGCCGCTTCAATAAAGCTTCTCAATTTTCGAATATATGACGGATGTGGTCTTGGCACATTGTACATCTAACCTCGGTCCATTACCTATCCTTATATTGATTAACATCAATAAAATCATTAATTAATTGAATTCATCCATAAAACATGAAACGAATTGATATGTATGAAAATAAAACAAACATTGCAATAATAGATACCTTGAGGTGAGACAATTGTGTTTTTAAAGAATCTTTAAACTAGATCAACTATTATAAGTCCAAATCTTGAATTCCAAAGCTTTTCTTCAAATCCGTTCTATATTACAAAATTAAGGCAAAAAATCGCATCAAAATGAGAAAGAAAACAAATGGATATCATATATATGCATAAACTATTGAAATCAATCAATAAACTCAAAAACAAAACCTTCTCCCTGTAGATCTAAAAAAAAACCCGCCGCCACTATTGAAATTAGGGTTCTGCGAGTTAGGGTTCTGGAACCCGTCGGGGGCTAGCCCTTTTATAGTGTACACACATCACATGCGGTTATTTAGCCAAACCGCCTGTGATAGACAACATCACAGACGGTTTTTGTTGTCGACCGCCTGTGAAGTTAATTTATCACAGGTGGTCGGAATTAACAACCGCCTGTGATGTTGTCTATCACAGGCGGTTTGGCTAAATATCCGCATGTGATGCTTTACAATATAAAAAGCTGAGCGCCGCCAGGAACCCTAACTCTTCCCGCCCGAGCAAGAACCCGAGCGCCGCCAGGCTGCCGCCGTGTCCCCGTCCCCGAGCACGAACCCGAGCGCCGCCGTCCTAGTCCCCGAGCTCGAGCGCCGCCGTCCCCGAGCCCGAGCGCTGCCGTCCCCGTCCCTGAGCCCGAGCGCCGCCGTCCCCGAGCGCCCGAGCAACGCCGTCCCCTTCACCGAGTCCGAGCGCCGCCGTCCCCTTCACCGAGCTCGAGCCCCGCCGTCCTCGTCCCCGAGCCCGAGCGCCGCCGTCCCCGAGCGCTCGAGCAACGCCGTCCCCGAGACCGAGCCCGAGCGCCGCCGTCCCCTTCACCGAGCCCGAGCGCTCGCCGTCCCCGAGCCCGAGCTCGAGCCCCGCCGTCCTCGTCCCCGAGCCCAAGCGCCACCGTCCCCAAGCTCTTAAACTTCTTCCTCTCGTAGTAAGGTCAAAGTTCAGGTTCATTTCTTCTAAGTTCATAGCTCGAATTTCCTATATGTGTTTGAATCATATATGTGTTTGAATCATATATGTTAATTGATGGCAGATTACTTGTGTTTGAATCATATATGTGTTTGAATACACAGCTGGATATATATGTGTTTGAATCATAGCTTAGGTTAATCAAATGGTTAGGTTAATCGAATGCTTAGGTTAATCAATGGTTCAAACACATTAAGGTGTTAATCAATGGCTATCCCTGATTATTAGTTCTTAGATTAATTAATGTTGTTGTTTTCACTTACATATTTTGTTTCGCTACAAAGTAGTTGCTCGGAGGCATGGAGAAGAATATAAAGACTTGAACGATGCTGAATTTGAGAAAGCCGTCAAACAGAATCAGAGAAAGAAAATGAAGGTAATGGCGGCATACATTGGACGAGCCATGTATAATCATGTACAACATGGCAAGGACTTAATAATAGCTCCGCACCACTTTAAGTAAGTTATCGACATGGTTTAATTTTGAACTATAAATTATGGCAATCGTGATATTAACATGTGTTTTCGTCTATGTCTATATAGTGACCACTACATTTGTATCATGATCTGGCCAAAGGATGGTAAAGTTGTGGTCTTCGACTCACTGAGAATGGAAAAGACTACGTATAATGACTTCTTGAAGATTTTAGAGAAGTATGATTATTATTGCACACTTGTACTTATTACAACTTAACAAATGTATTCTTAATCTCACAATGCTATTCTTATATGCAGTGCATACCGTTTTTATTGGAAAGATCTTGGCGGCGAACATCCAGAGGACAAGCCTAATTTGTCAATATCATTATTTCCATATGGTGACAAACAACCTCCGGGTACTGTCCTGTGCGGTTATTATGTATGCGAATGGTGTCGTGTCACCTTCCATTACATGGTCAATCGTGAGGATGTAAGTTCGCTATCATTGTCTATGTTGCAATTTTTATGTTATATTGTTGCTCATCACATTACTCTTAGCACCGCTTGCTTTTTGCTTTCATTGCAGGTTCCTAAATCCAAGATCAATGCTGAATGGTTAGAAAGAGATATGGTTTCCGTCGGCGTTGCTAAGGTTGTAAGAGACTTGCTTTACTTTATGCGCCGTGAAGTTCTTCATCAACAAGGGCTATTCTACAATGTAAATGGAAATTTGCAAAAATTCCCAGAACTAAGTTTGTACACAATATCACACAGTGTTTAGGTCTTTAGTAAGGAACTTTAGATGTTTAGTTGTCTATGGAACTTTGAGATGTTTAGTTGTATATGGAACTTGATATGTGTATAATTCTGTGTATGACGATGGAACTTGATATGTGGATGAATCTGTGTATTATACCTGTTATGGAACTTGTAATCTGTGTATTATACCTGTTATGGAACTTGTAATATGTGTAAATCTGTGTATGTGGATGAATCTGTGTACAATCTGTGTATTATGCAATCTGTGTATAATCTGTATATATGAATCTGTTTATACCTGTTTGAAAATTCTGTGTATTATACCTGTTTGAAAATTCTGTATATATGAATCTGTATAATGAAAACCGTCTGTGATTTATAGTGTATGCAGTCGGTTCCTTTAAACTGGACCGCCTGTGATGTGTGTCTATCACAGGCGGTTCCTTTGAACTGGACCGCTTGTAATCTGTGTTTTTTACAGGCGGTTTTTGATTGACCGCCTGTGATGTTGTTTTACATCACAGGCGGTGCACCACAAGCGGTTCCTGGAACCGCCTGTGTAGTGGCGAACCAGACCGCCTGTACAGAGGTGTGCTGTAGTAGTGAGCAATACATACAAATAGACAAGAAGTACATAAAATAACAGTACACCAAACATGAGAACAAACAACGTAAGAATATTCTACTCGTTGCTCCGAGATCGCGGGTTTGAGAATCACTAAAAGCGGAGTTGTGGTTAAAGAGATATGGTTTTCGAAAGACCTATGTGATTAAGCAATTAAAACTAGGTCTTATGTTGATCTTATAAACCATGTGAGAAAGATAATCTAAAGAGATACCTCATTATAACTTGATTAGAGATAATATTTTAGTAAAATTATGATTATAGACATATTAGCTTCGATTAGAAGAGTTAGTCTAATAAACATAAGTTAAATAAATATCTAAGTATAAAAGTACTTGATATGCTACGAATAATGTTGTTATTGCGTAGATAATTTTATTACGAAGCTAACGCGACTGGAACAAGTTAAATCGGGTTTAAAACAGACAAGATATGAATTATACAAATTTTTGGGTTTCTCTTTTACTAAAAATTACTTTCTCGAATTACTTATATGAATTGCTAAAGTCAAGGATACTTATATGAATTGCTAAAGTCAAGGACCATGGGTTGAGTTTTTAAGGAATATAGGGGCTAAATCGGTAAAACTCTGACTCATTTGTAACGTTTATATACTTAGCAAGGACGGCGGGTTGATTTGTAAATATTTCAGGGGCTCTTTAGTAAAACGCTTGAGGCTGCGCAAGTGGCATAACCCTGGACTATCCCATCGCGATCCGACGGCTAGGATTAGGTCCCCAGGTTTAAGTGACCCGACGCACCTGGGCGCCATTGGATCGCAGATCCCCGGCCGAGAGTCCATCACACATTGATATGTTTTCATACCTCTAATACCTGATTGACGGTTGAGATTAAAACAACAAAAGGTTATTCGGGATCTAATCATGCCAGTCCATCAACGGGCCGACGACCACCGACTTGCATCCTTCCTCCCGATGGCGCCCGGCAGCGCCGCACAGTGCACCCGCGGTGGTGGCTCACCGGAGACACGCGACCTGAGCATCTGTACCCCAAACAATTAACCAAGTGGTTCAACGCGAAGTAGGGAACAAGGCAGATCAAAATAGGGAGGGCACATCATAAATCACGCAATATAGTTCCCTGCCCATGTCGCGCGGCGGCTTCCCGAATTTCGGTGACAAACCTGCCATAGCATCACGACGCAAACAATGCAAGAACTCGTGCGAAGGAAATAGGAGACGATGGGGCAACATAAGGAGCAGTAGCTTACCGGAGGCTAAGGCAACAATGAGGCTGACCACTGAGCCGAGCGGCATTGGCGGCAACAACAATTCCAGTGAGGAATCCAGAGTGTCCCGGTCACCAATAAAATTCGGCGAGGCCATGGGCACCCTCCCTGCGTCACGTTTAAGATCCCAGGCACGACTCCGAGGGCTCAACAATGATGAGCACATGGAGCGGCCCCGACAGTGATTTCCTGCGTTTGATCTAAGACGATGGGCTTCTCGGCATGGTTCGATGGTTGCGGGTGCTTAGCTAGTACTTATACTCATGAGAAGGGGACGAGCCAGAGCTGAGAGGATCGAATCCTACTGGAAATTTTGGTGATCCAACCAACCGCGCGGGAGGTCATTGGGCAGCAGGAGAAATCTTCGCAACGGAACCCGACTGGCGCAGAGAAGACGAGTCTGAGCATCAGGGTCCACCTGTCCATGTCACCAATCTACACACGCGGGTGTTGCTAGTTGTGGGCCCGCTTCTCGGTAGCACCATGCGCGCTGGTCACGCGTTGAAGAAAGAGGACCCGGACGGGATGTCACACCCGGTTTTCGAGACCCGGGCGCGAACATAACCACCAAGTGCGATAAGACCAAGTCTCATACATATGATGACTCATGGTACAGAAACAAATGTCACATCATTTATATATAACAGAGTTCTTTACAAAATAGTTAAATAATTACATCATGCGAAGACAACGATCCAGCAACACAAATTTGACTCGGAGACGACAGCCTAGACCACTCACGAACTCATCACGGCATCCTTCACGCGCCTCATCCAGTGGTACCTATTCTTGAACTAGGGGATGTGACTACAGCAAGGGTGAGCTCACATACGTTCATCGCTCAACAAGTTATGAGGAATAATGTGCATGAACTCACCAAAGGTGGGAGCTCATGTGAACTGTAAGGCTTTCCAAAGGAGATGGTTAAAGCTTAGCATTACTTTTAGAGTTGGTCAAAATTTTATTAGCAATTACTAAGTATAAGTAGATACCAACCCAATTAAGTAAGAGATCAAAATTGATAATAACACCCGTGATACAATGTGTCTAACAGTTTAAGTTTAGTTCCATAAGTTAATCATGCGAGAGTCCTGAGCTGCTCATGATCGCGAGCATGGCAGATATACCAGTTGTACACTCTGCATAGGTTGCGCCCTTTACCCACAAGTCGTGTATCCCGTCTAACTAGGGTTAGCTAGACCCTTAGACACTTCCGAGGTGAATGACTAGGGATCCACTACGAGGCCTTTACAAAGTTCTACTAGCTTCAGAAAACCCGCTACAGTTTCTAGGAAGCGCAATATAGGAATCTCATCCAAAAAGCCATCGCAGCATGATCGACCCGAAAACCTCCCTATACGCAGCTCCCCTACTGCCCTTTCCCCTTTCGGGTAAGGTAGTCCTGCACTAGCTTTCCTAATTAGTCAGCCAAGGGCGTCCCATTCCACCCTTGTGGTAGCACGTGTTTCTCAAGTTAAGCTCCATGTTCCAATTAACACAATGATCTTGTCATGAACAATAATTAAAACAACAGTATAATTGGAACATGATCATATGTAATATTAATCCCAAAACCAGATAGAGGAATAGCATAACTATCCAAAAGTTCAGTGGTAAACAAGGTGTGAGACAAACAAGTCTAGGGAAACCTATTAGGTCCCATCAGACTAACCTGAGCATGTAACAGTGATTAACATGAACATTATTGGGTAAAGAAAAGTGATCAAGGGCACAACTTGCCTTAGACTTGAGATTCCCAGGTACCACCTTGGTCTTCAAGTGACTCGTAACCTCGCTGCTACTCGTAGCAATACAAACAAACATGATATAGGCAAAATTAACATCACACCAAACATAAGAATAAACTGTATAATAATGTTATGCGCGTCGCTACAAGATCGTGGGTTCAAGAACCACTAAAATCGGAGTTACGGTTAAGAACACATGGTTTTCGGAAGATTTTAGTGATTTAGATAATTAACACATGATATAAGAACACATGGTTTTCGGAAGAACACATGATATAAGAAATTATTAATTCCATTTTAATCTAAACTATAGCTTTAGTACAGATCATCTACTGGTCAACTTATATTTATAGTCAGATTACTTAGATAAAAAGATTAATCTACACTATATAGATTAAATAAATACCTAACTCTAAAAGTATGTGATTTTACAAAATAAGGATTGTCATTGTGTAGTAAATTTTATTGTGAAACTAACGCAATTTGAACGGGTCAAATCGGAGCTAAAACAAAGGAGTTATGAATTTTTCAAGTTATTGGAATTATTTTTATACTAGTAATCATTATCTAGAAATTGTTTTAGTTAATTCAATGAACTGTGGACTGCAGACAATATTTCGAAGGCTTCCAGGGTGCTCTGTGCAATTTTCAGGACCTAATCGTATTAACCTTTACACTGCGCGGGACTGCGGGTTAAATCCTAGAAAATTTGAGGGCTCTAATGCATAAAGGCTCGGCTAAAGGGGTATGGGAGATTTCTGTCCGCTAGATCACCACCGGACGATCGGGATTAGATCCCATACCGATGCGAACTGGTACACACGACTGTAGTGGGATCAAGGATATACGGTTCAGGTTTTATGACCGCTCGATCTAATCCACGCCATCCACCGCATGATCCACGGTCGAGACGACCCCATGCCGAATCGGTACGTAGATCAAATCGCAGTCGTACATTTCGAGATCGACGGCTATTCACCCGTCTTCCTCCCTCCCGCCTGACCCCACTGTGGCGCGCGAGCCGGCGACGGCGCAGCTTGCCGGAGATGGCCGATTAGGTGCCCTAGTGCATGATCTGAGTCACAATTTTGGATAAGGCGAAGAGTTGGGAATGACGAGACAAAAGAGTAAGCTCTTACCCACAAACAAGCAGTGCAGAGCCCAGACGACGGAGGGTGGTGGCTTTGCAGTGATGGTGCAGAACGGCGAGGAATTCTCCGGCCATGGCTCGCCCATTCGACTGGAGAGCGCCGCACCCACGTTCGGGTATCCCTCACCAACACCCCAACCACACGCCGAGAGCTGGGCGGCGGTGTGACCGAAATTCCCACATGGTGGCATGATCCTCTTCTCGTGACGGGGTCAATCCCCCCCCACGGGATCTCGACGATGGTGGCCTGGTTTCAAGCTCCTTGTAGAAGGAGGTCGCCCGCTCTATACTTATAGGGCATCGGGTGGGCTCCGAGCTGGACGCGTGAGATCCGGTGAACATGGCCTTCTGTTACGGGTAGGGAGAGGAGGAAGATCTACAGGAGCACAAGGGCCCACACTGCAGTGGAAGAAAAGGCGTGCAGGAGAGAGGGAGTTGGTCTACTGGGCCCACGAGTCAGTGAAACGCGGGGGTGAATGACACTGGTCAGTGGACCCGCGCTGTCAACTAGTGGAGGGCTGCGATGCACGCACGACTTCTGCGCCTGGTCCACGGTGCCCACATGGCAGTGAGGAGTGCAGAGCGCAGCGCGGCTGACGTTCTGGCCCCACACGTCGATGCCACTGAATTTTTTCCCATAGGCCACGCGGCAGCTAGGGAGAAGTGGAGATACTGGGCCTGGAGCAGGTTTCGGCCCAATTGGGGTCTTGTTTTCTTTTTCTTTTATATTTCTAGTTTATGTTTTCTAAATTTTATTTCTATTTTCAATTTTAAATAAGTTCGAATCTAAGTTAGCATTTTAAATATGAATGCAACAAAACAAGAGACCCAACATGATGCAAGTGTATATATATATATATATATATATATATATTATTGTTGTTTTGCTTGTCTAAGAAAATGCTTCAAAACAGGTTAACTTAATAAAGAATAAATCACACAATTTAATTATTAAGGACCCCTTTTCATATTTTTTATCAAATAAAATAAGTGAGAACTTTATTCAAAGTTAAAAGTTTTTGCCTATTTATTTAAGAAAATGTCTTCAATATGCAACACATGCCTTGTTTCATGCTAAAGGAATCATTATATTGAATATGTAGTCAAGCTAAAAGTTTATTTTGAAAATATTGTTTATTACTTATTATTTCTTTTAAGGTTAATTATCTTCTAATGTAAAATCATTGTTAAGGGATATTCTAACTTACATATTTTAGTTAATGGTCTAAATATATTATTTAATAAAATAATGATTTTACCCACATAAGGAGCCTTTCAATTCCCCCTTTTGTTAGAAATCACGTTTATTGAAATCTTTGGGACAATTGTTCCTAATTCTCAAAGTTGGATCCTTAGTGTGTTACAAATTTGACCCCCCTAAAAAATAATCTCGTCCTCGAGATTAGTAAGAAAGAGATGCAAAAATATTGATTTGCATTCTATGTTTTAGTTGCTACTTGGTTTTAATACCAAAAGTTTTTTTGTTCCAGTTTATAACACAAATTAGCAGGTGATTAGGATAGCATGGGTATATATATGTATGGTCACCTTATTGTGTAGGATAAAGGGTGGGTAGGTTAGGGCAAGACTAGTTTGGGGTAAAAGGATTATGGTAAGGAAAGCTTTTCATCCCGAATGATGGTTCTTGTCTCATTCGAAGATCTGGTTTGCCTCCCTTCTTGCTTTGTCGACATTGATGCCTTTCTTGAGGCTTGGTGTCTCTATCCGGGTTAGTGACATGTGGTTAAGATATACGTGGTAGGATGGATTATATGGTGTAGGTAGGTCAGAATCTCTAGTAGGTTAAAATAGAGGGTTTATGCAACTATCTGATGGGTAAGGTAGTTGCATATCGCCAGGTTGGTCTAAGACACCAATTTAGGTTAAAACATATTTATAAGAGTAGGGTCTAATTTATTTCACCACTATTAACTTGTTAAGTGACCAACCTTAGATTAGCTCAACTTAAGGTTAGACTTGGTTAGGTTTGATTAACCCATTAGATTGGATCTGATCTACAATAAATTGTTATGACTAGTTTAGACTGGGTAAGATCTAAATAAAATTTGGGATTAGCTCTTGGTTGTTACACTAGGATGAGATAAGCAAAGTAGTTAGGATAAGATGAGATAAGATAGAACCTTATGAGATGAATCTATTAAGCTAGCTATATTCTAATAGGGGATATTCTTAGTTGATCTAGTTATCTTATAAACATTTTTTAGGTGTATATGCAGATACAATTGGGGACATTACTCCACAATTCATCATACTCAATCAAAGAATCGAATCAAGTAGTTATCATAAGGACAAACACTCAAGCATATAAATATTTACAAAAATAGTTTTGATTTGGTTCCTAAGATTAGGTTTCCTATTCCTAAAAGTCACTTTAGGTATAGGATTTCGAAGTGTAAAATCCACTTTTGTCATTAGAAGTGAAAAGGTAAGAGTAATTAGAGTAAAGCAGCAATAGATGAGAAAAATTAAGAAATGTTTAGAAAGAATCAGAGTAGCAAAGGTAAGTAATTAGGGGTTGTCCAGTTCTATCTAGGTTTCGTTCTACAGTCAACATTCCTCTGATACCACTTCTGTCACACCCGGGTTTTAGGGACCCGGGCGCGGACATAACCACCAAGTGTGCTAGGACCAAGTCACACATATGATGACTCATGGTACATAAACGAATGTCACGTCATTTATATATAATGGAGTTCTATACAAAATAGTTAAATAATTACATCATGCGAAGACAACGGTCCGGCAACACAAAGTTGACTGGGAGACGACGGCCTAGACCACTCATGAACTCATCACGGCATCCTTCACGCGCCTCATCCAGTGGTACTTATACTTGACCTAGGGGAAGCGAGTACAACAAGGGTGAGCTCACATACGTTCATCGCTCAACAAGTTGTGGGGAATAATGTGCATAAACTCACCAAAGGTGGGAGCTCATGTGAAGTGTAAGGCTTACCAAAGGAGATGGTTAAAGTTGAGCATTACTTTTATAGTTGGTCAAAATTTTATTAGCAGTTACTAAGTATAAGTAGATACCAACCCAATTAAGTAAGAGATCAAAATTGATAATAACACCCGCGATGCAATGCGTGTAACACCCCTGGTGTTATAAGAACTAAAACTTGGGCATGGCATCATATGCATTGACATTTCATTATGTATGTTACGCCTAGAGTGCATCCACTAGGCTAAAATCTCAAAACAAGTTGTGATGTGATGACTTGAAGTGCTCTTTAACCCTAGAATAGGGTGCTTAGCCAAGGGATAGAGGTATGTGGGTGTTTTATAACCAATTGAGTATTATCTTAAGGTGTAGTGGAGATGTTCATAGGAGACTAAACTTAGAGAGTTGAGTGGCACATAAACCCTAGAACACTCAAAACCCTAATAAGAACCCTCGAAACCCTAATTTATGCTCTATGAGATGGGATCAATTTCTGTACACTTTTGGACCAAAGTGCATATATAAAAGTGGAAGAGTAACAAAAATTAAGCAACTTTTACATTTGGAGATTTCCAAGTTTTGTGGAACAATTTGGAGTAAATTGCAAAAAGTCTCAAGAGCATCCATGTGACTTAAACCTAAAAACACTGTAATTGGGCTGAATTTGGGACCCTATATCTCTTAAACCATGGAGATTTTGCTACAGGTCACTAAAACAAATTTGTAGAGCTACTATAGGGGTACAAGTTTTATCAAGTGGTTAAACCCTAGAGCTACCTAAAAATTGGAGAAAATAGACCTGAAGTTGGACAGTTAGTCAAATCACAGACTGAAACTCGACTGTCAGTGTGCTCTGATGAACTTTGGGGGTCGAATTTCGCATGATCCAGTGAGTATTTGATCAAGATCTTTATAAGAAAAACAAAGTTGGTATGTAGAGCAACAACTTTGCTACTGATGGATTGGTAGCTTTCCACATGAAAAATGGAGAACGAAGCCCTCTAACTCGCTTTGTCAGGCGCATTGAAGGAGGTTTCCATGGTACAGTGACCTGAAGATCATAGATTCAGTGAATCTCGCCGTCGGTGAACCCGCGCCGCTATCCACACCGGCACTGCGATTCATGCCCAATGGCACGCGGATAACAGCTTGCGGTAAAATATCTCGGCGTGGGGATGAGCTTGGGCACTGTTACTGCTCAGTTCGTCGTACCCACTTGCGTAGCGACGTGGTCGCACGATCATCGCCATGGTGGTCACCATTCCTCGCGATTGCGCCACGCCGTGACCCTTTCACCACGTACCTATAACTGTGGCAAGCCTAGAATTACCGTCCTTGAGCCGTTGTATCAGCGGGCACCACGACATATGAATTCCGGTGACTCATTCTCTTATCATCGCAAGCTCTTCTCCGTCCAAATTTGTTGTACTCCTGGTCACCCTCTATAAATTGAGTGTTTGGCCAGCTCCGCTAACTTGTTACAAATCTAGTGCACCAGTCCTCACCCCGATTAGCCACCGTAACCCGAGAATTCCAGTTTTCCCCAATTCGGTCAGCCGCGCCGCCGTAAGACACCTCGCTGTGGCCAGCCATCCACAGGTCGGTTCTTGCTTCTCTGGTTCATGTTCTAGCATCCTTAGGGTCTCCTGTTGCTCGTAGACTCGAGCAATTGAATGCTACCACGCTTAGTCGTCGAGAACAACTCGGCCTGTCCTCGGTTTTCACCGTCGTCCTGGGCAGGGGAATTCCGGGTTAGATTAGTTCAATTAGGGCATGAACTAGGCTCGCCTGGGATCGGAGATGATGATCTGATACTCGGTTTCGTTGGTCGTCGCCATTTGAATTGAATCCCCGCGAGGGGGTGGCCGGCGGACGAGCGCGCCGTCGCCAGGGACTTGTTTGGTGAAGAAATAAAAATCCAGGGGCTTAAGTGCATTGGTCAGAGAGACATGTGAATAGTGCTTAGAGATTCTTTACGTGTTATTTATATGGCCAGGGGCCTGTAGCACCCTGAATTTGGGGGTATAAAATTTCTTTCTTATGATCATCCAAATTCAGGTGTTACTCCTCTCTATCTCACTCTAGTTTCTCTCTCTCTCTAGTTTTCTCTTTCTCTTTCTCTTTCTCTTTTAATTAGAATTAGTTGTATTAGTGAGGGATTATTTATTTTACTTTGCCCAAAACATATGAGTCATGGAATGTTGCATCATATTGAGCCTAAATATTCTTTGAATTGTTGCACATATTTGATTTGGTTTGAATTTGAAACTTGAATTGAATTTGAATTGAAAACCCTAGAGAAAATAAATAGAAAAGGCAATAGAAATTCCAGGAAAATAGAAAAGGCCAATTTAGCCCAGGTCGAACCATTTAGCCTAGCCCGCGCGCGCCCTCTGTGTCTGACAGGCGGGTCCCGCCTGTCGGCACCAACCAGCACGCTCACTCCTCTCCCTCTCTCTCTGCCCCGTTCTCCCCCCCTGTGCCCTCTCTCTCTCTGACCCGCCATCCCCAAGTGTAAGCCCGTCTCTAACCTCATGCCCACGATCTCCCCGCCATGGACGCACCCACGACCGCGCGTTCTCTAGCCACGTTCGAGCCCCCGTGCCCCTTTTGAGCCCCACGCCCTGCTCGCCCACCTCCCCTCTCTCATTTGCGCCCTCTACCTAGCTCCCTCGCCCTCTCTCTCGCTCTGCCCGCATGAACCGAGAGCTCCGCCACCGCCCGCCGATGCCCACCGTCTGTTCCGTGGCCGCCGTTGCGCCCGTGCCCCGTCCAGTGCCACGGTGAGCTTCGCCTTACCGTCAGCTACTCGGGACACCCTTCGGTGTGCCCTCTCCCTCTCTGTCTCGTTCGGTCTGTGCTCACCAGAGCGTTTTCTTGCGCAGCCGGAGTCCGCCACTGTCGCCCTGTCGAGCCCCTGCGCCTCCATCGTTGTTTCGCGACACCAGCGCTTCTGCTAGAGGTGAGCAACCTGCCCGTGCCCTCAATTTTGTTATCCTCGCTCTATAGCTCGCGCGATTGCTCGCCGGAGCAATCCAGTGCCACCGTTAGCCCGCACCGCCGTGGTTTGCGCCCTCTGGTGCCCCTGCGCCAGCGTGTAGGCCATGGCCGAGTTCGCCAGACCTCCCTGATTGCGCCTAGGTTAGTCCCCGAGCCTCTAGTGCCTCACCGTGGCCGGTCTGCTCGTCTCCGGCGAACCCTCGCCGCGGGACCGAGCGACGCCACCGAGCCCAAGTCATCCCCTGACCGTTAGATCTCGGTCGTCCGTCCGAGATCGGATGGTTTAGTCTTAACCCGAGTAGATCTAACCCTAGCCCTTCGATCGGGATCTGACCGCCCCTCTCTCTTCCCCCTCACCCGCGTCTCTGCCCCTAGGCCTGGCCGGTCAGCCCATCCTGGCTCACTGACATCCTGGCCCCACTTGTCAATCGCACCCACGCGCGCGCCCGCACGATCTAATCTGGTTAGTTGATCTCCGATCTGACGGCTGAGATTACCCTGTACCCCTTCGCGTGTGAGTTTCGCTTAAGAACCCCCTGGATTTAGGAAATCAACCCACCGTCCTCTGTTTTAGCGCATAGGTCCCTGGTTTCTTTAGAATAGCCCCCTAGACTTTTATTTAATCATAGATTTAGCCCTAATTTCATATTTCAAACTTTAAAATTTGTTTATTTCATATCTTTTTCATATGAACTCCAAATTTAGTGGTTCAAATTGCAAAGTGTTCACAAAATTATTCTCTATTCAAATAAAATATGACCAACTATAATATGTATACTTTAATTTTTACACTTAGAATATAGAATTAAAGTATATGTTGATTTATTTATTTAATGAAATAAATAAAAGGAGAATCCTAGGAATGAAGTATATTCAATTTTATGAGATAAGTGTTATGCAATACATGGATTCATTTTTTGTTTAACCTTTAGGACTTAATGAGATAAATAGAATTAGGTATGTAGTTATGGATAACACTTAAAAGATAATCAAATTCCTAAATAAGAGTAGTTCACCTTATAATTTAATCTTTTCTTGTTTAGTTACTACTTAACTTTTTTTGAGCTATGTTCCAAACACTTAGAGAGTAATCAATTCTCTAGTTAGGATTAGTCCATTTTATAACTTGATCTCATTCTCCTGTCCTTAATACTATACCTTTTTGATTTGTGTGCCAATGTTTGTTCATGTGTGATGTGATGTTCATATTTACTTTCCAAATGTATTGAATGTATGCTCGCTTCACTTAGACAATGAGCAACTCATGGTTCCTGAGCGTGTTGCCGAAGATCCCTCTGAGCAACAAGCTGGTGAAGGCAAGTGTCCTCAAACCTATCATGTCCTACTTTACTTTATAATCCACTGTCTCGCGTTACATTACTGAAACTTAAGGATTGACTAGTCTGTATTTACCTTACCCTTGTTTACCTTTTTGGATTAATCATGGTTAGCTTATGCTATTGCTTAAACTTAATCAATGAACATGATGTGATCTTTTATGATACGATGATGTTATCCCGATGAGGTTCTTGTGATTACTTTAGGGGGCTCAGGCTGTTTCCTGAGTACCTCTCCGTAAGGACCTGTTTGGGGAGTGACAACCCGGGATAACAGTGCAACCATGAGGGTGGAATGGGACGCCCTTAGCTGATTAATTAGAGGAACCAAAGGAGTAGTTGGCTTCGTCGTAGGGCTGTCAATGGGGTCCGGGCACAGTACTTGCTCTGCCGAGGCTGGTTGTAGAGGTTCTTTGATTTGGTTTTGTTAGTCACCCTTCCTCTGGGGAGATGTACTGTGTTTATCAAACTAGAGAAACCTAACGGGCGGCTATGTCCTCTGGGAAATCTTTGTAAAGGCTACATAATGAGACCCTGCTAGGTCACCTTGGTAGTGATCAATGGAGAGGCTAGAACCTTGGGCAGAATGGGAATCACGACTTGTGGGTAAAGTGTGCAACCTCTGCAGAGTGTTAGAAACTGGTATATCAGCCGTGCTCACGATTAAGAGCAGCCTTGGGATCCTCTTCGATTAGAAGAACTTTGGTTACTTTTATGATGATGATTAGCAATGATGATTATAATCATGATCTTAGGTATTTCCTCTTGGAGGGAGTGCCTCCGGGTAATAACTGGGTTATTACTAAAACTTGCTCTACTTATAGTAATAAAACTAGACCAACTAAAAGCCACTGCTTAACCTTAACTCCACATGCAGCTAGTCCACTTTAGCCAAATGGGACATTTGTTGAGTACGTTGATGTGTACTCACCCTTTCTTTACAAACCACCCCACCCTAGGTTGTCCCCACTGTTCTCAGTGCTCAGGAGGTGAAGCTGGCAACATGGAGGACTTTAAGGAGTTGTAGGACTATGATGAGTTCTAGTTTATTTTAGTGGCAAACCCCCAGTCAGCTGCCTGTGTAGGCTTATCTTCTACGTTTCATTTCTCTGCACTTTGATATTATTGTTGAACACTATGTTTATGTAATAGACTCTATGGATGTCTCAGACATCTTGATGTAACAAGTACCTTTTCGCTATTTAATTCAAGCATTGTGTGATGATGTCCAATTATGTAATCGCTGTGTATGTGAGTTCTGATCCTGGCACGTACATGGTTCGCATTCGGTTTACCTTCCAAAACCGGGTGTGACATAAGTGGTATCAAAGCCTTGCTGACTGTAGGACCGCTAACCTAGACTAGAATGGTCGCCCTAAGGATTATAGACCCCTATTCTTACCTTGACCTTAGCGTCTTTTCAAAAGTTGGTTATCTTGAACAACTCTATGTTATTCACTTATCTCAAAAGTTTCGTCTCACTTTTCTTTCTGTTTACTTTCTGGTCTCATAGTTCCACTCTTACTCTTGTGCTTACGATGTCTTTTGTAGATGGCTCGTATCAGGTGCACCACACGTAAGTCTGTTTGCCTTCTCGACTGGCAGAGCGTCCCCTGCGTCGCAAAGTGTCAGGTCAGTCCAGTCACCTGGAGAGACTGCATCGTCGCCTGCACGAGGAGCAGGAGCGCCGACGCCAGGAGCAGGAGTAGCAGGACTCTTCCCCCTCGCCTCAGTGGGACGTGGAGTCTGAGAGGCCGCCTGTAACACCCTGGGTTCCACAAACAACCCGGAATGCTACTGAACTACACTTCCGACGTCCATATATAAAATTTCGGCAGCATCCCCTTTGCAAGATTGCATAAATGAGGGGGCAACAGGGTATAAACATATATCATGACAAAAACATACTAAGTATTATTAATCGGCTAGCAAGGGAAGATAAACATACGACCTGAACTGAATTAACCAGTGCGCACGACTATATAAAAAAACAAACTTCCTTTGACAATAAGTTTCTAATTAAATCATGGCTACGCCTGGGCAGCGTTATTGTGAGAGTGAAAGTGGACGTGCTGCTACTCCCCTCATTCCCAACATGTATCAAGTACCTGCATTGAGTAATGCAAGAGTGAGATGACACATCTCAGCAAGTAAAATAATATCAAACTGTTCAACCACATAAGAACATTATTTTACCACCACTTGATTCCACAACCTTCTTATTACGAAGGTGCAGCACGTATACAACGTACAACACACCTAGTTACCACACCTCGTAGGTAGAAACCACAATAGTAACATAGTAATGTCACACTTCATATATTCCTCATGAGTGCAAATGTCTGCAAATGCAAGGATGACTTCTGTCTTCATACCTCTAAGGATATGAAGCCGCATCGTACCCCTCCTCGGGCAACGTACGATGCTAAAAATGTACCGGTACGGTCGGACCATAAGATCACGACATAACTTCAAAATGCAAGATGGATGATGCGATGTGCATGATATGCCTACAACACTTCATATAACGTGATTCAAAAAGACACTTCAACTTCATCCAAGATGGGAATCAACCACATATATCATTACCAAATTATGATCATCCACAATATTAGATAATTGAGAATTAATACTTTCAAACCAATAAACTTCATCATAGAATTCAATGATTAATATATTTAAAACTTATGCATACTCAATGACAGGGAATAGGATGCAAACCAAACGGTAGCAACCACCACTGTATTTACTTGCCTTCACCGGAAATTTGGAATGGTACTAAGTACGATCCGGAAGTCCACCACCTGTTTTTGACACACACCTTAGTGCACAAATTCACATAACAAACACTAATAAATATGCCGCACCTACGCACAATTCCAACCCGACGCGAGCGACAACTCTCCCCATCACCACCAAATTGCAGCGGCGCTGCTTGATAATTTCATAACTTTAAAATTATAACAGCAGTGATATCAATCAAAAACACCGGAAGCATCTACTTAAAATTCCCCACAAGTTTTGTATTCCAAAGATAATTAAATTCCCACATCTACTTAGTCCAAAACCGTCCACAAGATACATCCTGCAATCTGTTTTTGGACAGCAACTTAACGTACCCGGATTCAAACAGCGATAGCTCCTAAATTATAACTCCGAATCAAGCGCATAAGTACTCGTTGGAAAGGTATGACAAAGCTCTACATGATTATCATATTGATTATCACTAATTTCCCACGAAAAATCCCCAGAATCTGCTAATACTAATGCTGTTCGCCCACCTGCGGAAATCTGTTTTTTGGACAGCAACATACCCGGATTCAAACAAAGATATCTCCTAAATTATAACTCCGAATCGAGCGCATAAGTACTCGTTGGAAAGGTATGACAAAGCTCTACATGATTATCATAGTGATTACAGCTAATTACCGCCGCAAAAACCCCAGAAACTGCCCACAATACTTCTGTCCGCCTGCCACCCAAAATCAGGACAGCACTACCACCAATTCACTTAGGGGAACGGTTAATCAAACGTAATCGCAGCAAAAATACAAAATAAACATAAGATCACCTTGAGTTATTCCTTCACCTCTTTGTTCTTCCTCCACCAATTCTCTAATTAGAGGCTTGCACCACTCGATGGAGATGCCAAAGGACAGGGGCTGCACCTTGGGAGGGGGATTGGGGAAGGGGGTGGCTAGGGTTTGATGGGGAGTGGGCGGCTGCAGCCAAGAGGAGAGGAATTGGGTCGGCTGCAAGAGTGGAAGAGAGGAAGAGAGAGGGGGGCGGCCAAAGGGGTGGGGGAGTGAGAGGGAGGGGGCGGCTAGGGTTAAGGGGGAAACTAATGGGCTCCCCACCGCATGATCGAGATCCACGGCCCAAAATCGCTCTCACGTCTGCTCCTGACCCCAGCGCACAAGTCCAACAAGTATTCTACTGTTTTACTGGTGAATGCTTCCTAAAAAACTCCAACCCCAACTACACAGATCACGAAAGAAAAGGGAAAAATAAATTTAACTTCTTTTCAGAAAATTGGGTATCACACTCTACCCCCCTTAAAAAAATTCGACCTCGAATTCTGACGCTTCTATCGGAACAACAAAAGAAAGATTAATGAATCAACAAAACTCACACATAAAGAAAAGTTCAAGTACTTCTGCCGCATCAGCACCTCAAGCTCCTAGGATTCTAAGATACGCAGCAGACGACACTCTAGAGTCTGGTCTTGCTACACAGGAATCGGCTCTAGCTCGATTTGATGGTCTGGATTCCGCAAATACTTCCTCAACATAAAGAATGGAATACATGGTGTACTCTGATCATTGATTCCGACAATTACATGTGCTAAGCCCAGCTGCCAACTCGGCCAAGATAGTAGACGGTCCTATTTACCTCGGACCAAGCTTTCCTGACACCAAATCAATCATTGACATATGCAAGTACTTCAAGGAATGTATATATGAATGCAAGGCATATAATGTTCCTATAGCCTAAACCAAACTTAGCCAAACAAGAGCAACTTCAAGAGAGCAACTTAATGCTTGCATAATTCTAGATAGCAGCACAGCAGTTAATTGTTTTGCTCCTAACTCACAAAATATGCATCAAAAATTAGTAAACTAGGACTTTATGGAAAGCTTATAAAGTCCACTATACCCTTGGTATTATCATCACAACAAGATTTGTCACTTAGAAAGGTCAAACAATGCTAAACGTAAATTATGTCCAGACTTGGACATAATTCAACTACTCAATTCAAAAATCCATAATTGGAGTCTCAATCATCCAATTCAGGTGCTCCCAGACTTTTTAGAAAGCTAGTAGAATTGTCTATAATTCATTTATAAACATATCAAGTTAATTCAATGCATATCAAGGTCAAAAGACACGAGAAAGGCTCTGCTGTCCAAATTTGGACAGATTCAGACATCACACTTAAAACAACTGTAACTTAACTTATAGATCTCCAAAAAAAGTAATCCAAAATTTGTTGAAAAGATTAAGAAAAGTACTACAACTTCTTTATAATTTATAATAAGTTATTCGAAGTTTAAATTGGGCAAACAAGGTCAGCTTCGAAATCTGTACAGAATCTGCACAGATTTCAAGACTGGACTTGAGAAAATCATAACTCCCAAACTACTAGACCTATGGTCATGAAATTTTTACACAAGTAAGATAAAGAAGTTGGCTACAACTTTTATATATAACATCTCTATAGAAAAGATGGTTTACTTCATTGAACTAGCTGCATAACTAAAACTGGTCATGCAGTCCCTACAGCAAGCAATAGATTTTATCAGGTTCATTACTCTTCTAAGATTAAGCGTTCATTGAAAGACTAATAACTTTAGGTTCTTCATTACGAGGCACCTAGAACAAATATAAGTATAGAAGCAATATGATAACTTTCTAAATCATTTAAGCCTAATCTCACATCATGCAAACAAGAATCAATTTAAGCATGTTATGTCTGCCCACATATTCATCCAAGCACATTCTATACATTATATCATAACTCCCTGCAGCTAACAAAATTTTGCAAATATAAACTCATTGAAAAGATTATAACATTCCCTAGAACTTTTATTATAATGAGTGTCTCGGAATTGGTTTCCAAACCGATAAAACAATGCAACTCTTTTGTTGCAAAACTGATAGAATTGAAACAATGGACAACTAAAATTCAAAAACCTATAACTCCTGCTATACTCAACTTAAACTACAACGAACACGCGTTGGAAAAGTTTTGAAAATTGTCCACGACTTTTGCAATAAAGTTGCACCCAAATTTATCCTTATAGCCCTCAACTCTGCATGACCTACAGCTAAACTCAGCCTGAGATACTGCACATTAGAGATTCGACTTATATCCGGGCAACCACCTCTCCAAATCTATTTAACAGACAGTTACAAGTAAATACCCATTAAAAAGGTACTGAAAAGACCTACAAGTTTTGCTTAAAGATAATTCGCAAATTTGGGCTCTGCAACTATCAAAACGCGGTCGATTTATTGGTGATTATAACGACGCCTAAAGTTCAGACACAACAGTGCGACAACTTCAGAGCAACCTAACTCCAATTATATGCAATGAGAATTAGAAACCAATACTCTTTGAAAAGATCATGAAATTACTAAAACTTTCATAATCCACAAAGACCAAATTATACCGTCTTCAATGTCTACTCTTCCGTACAAAATTAAAGACTCACTCTGCTAGAGACACCAACAAGGATGTTTTAAGAAACCCATATCTCTCAAATGTTTAGACCAAACATGGTGATTAAGCATCCTATGGAAAGATGAAGAAACATACTACAAAACATTCTAGATAAGTGAAGCCTGATTCAGCCTCCAACTAATTTAAAATGCCTCCCAAAACCAAACAACACATTATCAACAATAAAAAACAATATAAAATAAAACCCAAGTCATTGGCAGGTGCAATCAACATTAGGATTTTCCACTACCAAACTGGGATGCAACTCCACAAAGTCTTTAAATAACACTCTACCAAATAGGTTAGAACACTAAGCACAACAATCAATGAATTCAACAACCTCGTTTGTTAATGCCACTAAGGTCAAACATCCATGTATCGACAATGTATGAAACACGTGACATACCCGTCTCCAGCACTATAAAACATGGTTGTTATTACACTAGAATCCAACTACTAGAAATCTCCAAAACTATTATGTTGACGTGAAGCAAATGGTGCTCATGTCATATAACATCTTTTTCTCCTCTCAAAAGAGATAAAATTTGCAATACTCATGAAGCAATGGAGGGATAACAACAAGAAAAACTAATGTACTTCTTGACACAGACTCATGCAAAAGCTTCATAAATATTACTTTCAACACTAAAATAATAACACGATACTATGCTCAACAGGAGTAATTGGACTTCAATAAGACAATCCACCTAACCAAACTACCTTGATTAACCTCACATACAACAATACCTCCTATTATTGCACTTGAACAATTTGTACCTCGTGATGTCATAGGATGACTTCAAAGTAGTAGACATACATGATCTATCAAACCATCATTCATATAAAAAATCTCCATCTGATGCAACAACCACATCATTATAGAGATAGATGACTAACAAACATAAGCAACTTCCAGTTAAACATTGACTTTGTTTAAGATAAAGCGGTCCAAATAATAATTCAACAAGCATGCATAGAGAACTGATCATATAAAAAAACTACCATATATCATCGGCGATTAAAAACAATATAAAACGGGTTGTCCATATCGTCCACATGACTAGCCTCCAACAAATAAAAATTATGCATAACCTTTTTGGCTATAGAAACAAACCAAAGAAGGAAAACATGCATGCCTCTTCAACTATAATATAGACATAAAATCCATTTGAAATCACCCTATTTATTATTAAAGATAAGGTTGCACACAAATAAGAAAACCTATCATGTAAACATGGTTGAAGTTATCTATCCACGTCATCTTACAAATTCACTTGAGTTCTACCAGGCTCAAGATTTCATAGACAGTACAACATTGCCTTTATCTATGGAGACAAACCTATTGTACTCTAAGATCAAGTTGGCAAGTAGCCACACTAGACAAAAAAAAGGTGAGGTGTAAAGCACTGCACCCATGGAAATATTACATTGATAAGTTGGGTTGTAACCCAACAGTCAATCAAACTCAACAACACCATAAAACTACATTGTATAGTGTTTTCACATTACACCAAGTCGGATTAGATCCTCTATACACAAGCTCAATAAACAATCGGTCCTACAAGTACTAGAACCCAAGAATCCTTTTGGAAAAAAACATCCACAGTCAAGCATACATAAATGTATGATAGTAATAGCTCAGAGATTAGTAAACATTGCATCCAAAAAAAACATCATGACGATATGTATATAAAACAAGTACATTAGTAGCTTCACTTGCATAATAATTTCAATAACAACCACATCAAGAAACCAATATTAAATAGAAGTAACATATCATATCAAGCATTACGTCGTTAACGACATACCCCATCAAACCATAAAGGGATTTGGAGTAAGGAAATTCTAGCCATCTATACAATAAAATACTAATATGAAAGATATATGAACCCATACCCTTCCTATATGTGCAAGTGTGTCAAATTTATCTTCAAATTGCGTAGAATCTAAAGCCTATGCTCTGATACCAACTGTAACACCCTGGGTTCCACAAACAACCCGGAATGCTACTGAACTACACTTCCGACGTCCATATATAAAATTTCGGCAGCACCCCCTTTGCAAGATTGCATAAATGAGGGGGCAACAGGGTATAAACATATATCATGACAAAAACATACTAAGTATTATTAATCGGCTAGCAAGGGAAGATAAACATACGACCTGAACTGAATTAACCAGTGCGCACGACTATATAAAAAACAAACTTCCTTTGACAATAAGTTTCTAATTAAATCATGGCTACGCCTGGGCAGCGTTATTGTGAGAGTGAAAGTGGACGTGCTGCTACTCCCCTCATTCCCAACATGTATCAAGTACCTGCATTGAGTAATGCAAGAGTGAGATGACACATCTCAGCAAGTAAAATAATATCAAACTGTTCAACCACATAAGAACATTGTTTTACCACCACTTGATTCCACAACCTTCTTATTACGAAGGTGCAGCACGTATACAACGTACAACACACCTAGTTACCACACCTCGCAGGTAGAAACCACAATAGTAACATAGTAATGTCACACTTCATATATTCCTCATGAGTGCAAATGTCTGCAAATGCAAGGATGACTTCTGCCTTCATACCTCTAAGGATATGAAGCCGCATCGTACCCCTCCTCGGGCAACGTACGATGCTAAAAATGTACCGGTACGGTCGGACCATAAGATCACGACATAACTTCAAAATGCAAGATGGATGATGCGATGTGCATGATATGCCTACAACACTTCATATAACGTGATTCAAAAAGACACTTCAACTTCATCCAAGATGGGAATCAACCACATATATCATTATCAAATTATGATCATCCACAATATTAGACAATTGAGAATTAATACTTTCAAACCAATAAACTTCATCATAGAATTCAATGATTAATATATTAAAAACTTATGCATACTCAATGACAGGGAATAGGATGCAAACCAAACGGTAGCAACCACCACTGTATTTACTTGCCTTCACCGGAAATTTGGAATGGTACTATGTACGATCCGGAAGTCCACCACCTGTTTTTGACACACACCTTAGTGCACAAATTCACATAACAAACGCTAATAAACATGCCGCACCTACGCACAATTCCAACCCGTCGCGAGCGACAACTCTCCCCATCACCACCAAATTGCAGCGGCGCTGCTTGATAATTTCATAACTTTAAAATTATAATAGCAGTGATATCAATCAAAAACTCCAGAAGCATCTACATAAAATTCCCCACAAGTTTTGTATTCCAAAGATAATTAAATTTCCACATCTACTTAGCCCAAAACCGTCCACAAGATACATCCTGCAATCTGTTTTTGGACAGCAATGTACCCGGATTCAAACAGCGATAGCTCCTAAATTATAACTCCGAATCAAGCGCATAAGTACTCGTTGGAAAGGTATGACAAAGCTCTACATGATTATCATATTTATTATCACTAATTTCCCACGAAAAATACCCAGAATCTGCTAATACTAATGCTGTTCGCCCACCTGCGGAAATCTGTTTTTTGGACAGCAACATACCCGGATTCAAACAGAGATATCTCATAAATTATAACTGCGAATCGAGCACATAAGTACTCGTTGGAAAGGTATGACAAAGCTCTACATGATTATCATAGTGATTACAGCTAATTACCGCCGCAAAAACCCCAGAAACTGCCCACAATACTTCTGTCCGCCTGCCACCCAAAATCAGGACAACACTACCACCAATTCGCTTAGGGGAACGGTTAATCAAACGTAATCGCAGCAAAAATACAAAATAAACATAAGATCACCTTGAGTTATTCCTTCACCTCTTTGTTCTTCCTCCACCAATTCTCCAATTAGAGGCTTGCACCACTCAATGGAGATCCCAAAGGACAGGGGCTACACCTTGGGAGGGGGATTGGGGAAGGGGTGGCTAGGGTTTGATGGGGAGTGGGCGGCTGCAGCCAAGAGGAGAGGAATTGGGTCGGCTTCAAGAGTGGAAGAGAGGAAGAGAGAGGGGGGCGGCCAAAGGGGTGGGAGAGTGAGAGGGAGGGGCGGCTAGGGTTAAGGGGGGAAACTAATGGGCTCCCCACCGCCGGATCGAGATCCACGGCCCAAACTCGCTCTCACGTCTGCTCCCGACCCCAGCGCACAAGTCCAACAAGTATTCTACTGTTTTACTGGTGAATGCTTCCTAAAAAACTCCAACCCCAACTACACAGATCACGAAAGAAAAGGGAAAAATAAATTTAACTTCTTTTCAGAAAATTGGGTATCACACCGCCTTCCCCTGCACCTCAGCCAGAGATGCCCCTGCACCACCACAGGGCATCCCGGCTACTTGAGGAGACCCGGACGGAGACGGAGATGACGACGATGCCGGTGGCAGTTCGAGCCACGGCACGGAGCGCTCGGAGGAGCCGGAGCCGAAGGGGTGGATCGCTAGACCCATCACTCGCGACGCCGCTCGCGGGTGTCACTTCCACGATGCTCTCGATACCCTGTTGCGTCGGGCCTTTAACCGACACACTTGGTCTATCGAGTACCGTTGTGTAGTCTACTAGCATTGTCGCGAGTTATACCCGGACCAGTGGGAGGCTACTTGCTTGGTGCGCCGTTCGGACGATGATCTTCGGGGTGCAGAGGCCTTCTTAGAGCACTATTCTATCATTGAGAGGGACACTGCCAAGGCAGCCATGCAAGATGCAGCACGGCAGGCACTTTCTCAGTATTGCTTGTAGTTCAGTGGGGTAGTTGACGGCCTTGACCTGAAGTACTACCCTCGCCATTTAACCGGCAGTGCTGGAGGTGTGATTGTCTCGCCAGTAGGTGAGGGCAATCCCAGGCTAAGCAGCATGGTCAACCTGGCCGTCGTGCTCAACACAGAGTTGGACCACGCCCTTGACAAGTTGGGCAAAGTTCGGGCGGAGGTTGCGGAACTGCGTGCTAAATGCGCGGCACACCACTATCTTGATGGTGGTTCTCCTGCCCCTTTCGGGATTCAGCATCCTTACCGTTCACCGCCCCGTGGTCGCTTCGACTATGGTACCCCAAAATGCAGGACCCGGATAGATTTGGATCCCTAGATCGACAGAGTCAGAGTCTGTAATAATGCTTAGTTCAGTGTCTTAGTCCAGTCAGTCTAGTTAGAGTTAGTTTTTTTATCTTATGTTGGATGCTTGTTATGATGGTCATGTAATGAAGTTGGATCTTTGTAGTGATTGTCACCAAGGTGTGGGTATCCCCTGCAACTTGGTGTAGTTATTAATAAGGTCAGTTATTTAGTTGGGTAATCCATTTATTTCCACTTTCCTCTTTATCTGAGAAGCTGTTAGTGAAGATGGTCATTTGTTCAGTGCCGTGAAGATTTCCATATATCTTTTCTTATGCTGAAAGACTGCAAAGTCAGATCTGATATGTGTATGGTTTCTACAGATGTCTGAGAACAGGCGCAGAGGTGCGAGGTGTGCTTGGCCAGAACAGTAGGCACCCTAGGAGGAGGCAGCCCCATAGCAGCATTTGCCACCGCCACCCCCGATGACCATCGAGTAGATGTTCTTGATGCAGACCCAAGCAGTTCAGGCAATTGGTCAGATATTAGCAGCGATGCAGCAGGTTCAGCAGCAGCCACCCCCACCTCAGCCTCCATTGCAAGTCCAGATGCCACAAGTGCCCAGAGACAAGCGGGCAGAGTTCATGAGGGGCCATCCCCCTGTCTTTGCCCACTCTACTGATCCCATGGACGCGGAAGATTGGATGCGTACTGTGGAGCGTGAGTTGCACACTGCTCAGTGCAACGACCGTGAAAATGTGTTGTATGGTCCCCGATAGCTGAGGGGAGCAGCACAGTCTTGGTGGGAGTCTTACCTCGCCACCCATGCCAACCCTAAAGCCATCACTTGGGAAGAATTCAGGGACAACTTCCATCTCTACCATGTGCCTGAGGGACTGATGATAGTGAGGAAGGAGGAGTTTCTCGCCTTGAAGCAAGGGCCCCTATCTATCAGTGAGTATAGGGATAAGTTTCTGCGGCTGTCGTGTTATGCCCCAGAAGACATCAACATGGATGCTAAGAGGAAGTACCGCTTTCTAAGAGGATTGGTTGATCCCCTCCACTACCAGCTTATGAACCACACTTTCCCCACCTTCTAGCATTTGATAAACAGAGCAATCATGACTGAAAGGAAGCGTCGGGAGATGGAGGATAGGAAGAACAAGATTGGTGGGCCTCATGCCGGGAGTAGCAGTCGTCCCCACTACTCAGGCAACTCGCCCCAGCAATTCAAGCAAGGTCACCAGCACCAGCATCAGTGTCAGCACCAACACCAGTACCAGAGGCAGTTTCCTCAGCAGCAACAGCAGTACCGTTAGAACACTCATCCGGGAGGAGAATCAGTACCAGCATCAAAACAACCAGGCAGCTTGTCTTCCTGCCCCAGCAACCAACCCGAATGGCCAAGCAGCCCAGCACAAGTAGGAGGTCGTGCATGCTTCTACTGTGGAAAACAAAATCACTGGGCGAAGAACTGTCCCAAGAAAGCAGCTCAGCAGCCGCCAGTAGTTAATGTCCTAGCAAGACAAGGAGCACCACAGCAAGCACCAGGAGTCCGTGGTCAAGCCTACAACCGTGGAAAGGTGAATCACCTGGAGGCCGAAGCAATCCAGGATGCTCAGGATGTGGCTGTAACGCCCTGAATTTGGGGGTAGAATTTTTCTTCTTTTCTCTCACCAAATTCAGGCGTTACCCTTTCCTTTTCCCTTTTCCCCTCGCTAAACCTTGATCTTTTCCAAAGTTATAGCGGGTTTTGGCTTTAGACCTCGTGTAAAGCAAAACCTTAAAATACTTTATTTTGGCTGATGCACCATGCCGAACCATGCATACTTTTTGATTGTTTAAAAATGTGAAAGCATTCATCTAGAGGAAATTAGATTTTAGGAAAAAAGAAAAACCTTTTTCTTCTCCTCTCCCCCCTCCTTCCCCATTTTCGGCCCAGCCGCCCCCCTTTCCCCCCCGCGTGGGCCTCGCGGCAGCCCAGCCGCCCCCCTTCCCTTCCCGCCGTGGGCCGCCTGGCGGCCCAGCCGTGCGCCCCCCTCCCCCTTTGGGCCCAGCCGGCCCAACCGTCCCCCCCTCCCCTTTTCTTTTTCCAAAAATCCCCTCCCCGCGGGCCCCGCCCGTCATCCCCTCTCTCTCTTCCTCTCCCCTGCCCTAGCCGCCGCCGCCTCTCCCCTGCCCTAGCGCCGCCGCCGCCGCCTCCCCGGCGCCGCCGCCGCGCCGTCCTCCCCTCCGGTGAGGTTTCTCCCTTCCCCCTCCCTCCTCTCCTCCCCTCCCTCCTCCTTCCATCCCGTCGGCGTCCCCCGCCCCCGCGCCATGGGCGCGCCCGACTCGGCCCTGGCGAGATCGGCCGCTCCGGCGAGCTCGGCATCGGCCCCGGCCGCCCTGGCCTCGCCCGCGCCCGCTCGGCCCCGGCCGCCTTCGGCTCGGCCGCCCTCGGCCCCCGCGCCCGGCCACCCCGCGCCGCCCCGCCCCCGTCGCGCTCGGCCCTGGCCTCGGCCGTCCCGCGCCCGCCCTCCCCGCGCCGCTCTCCGGCGAGCTCGGCTCGGCCGCCCGGCCTCGGCCGCCTTGCCCCACTCGGCCCCGCCCCCGGCCACCCTCGGCCACCCCGTCCCGCGCCCCCTCGGCCCCGCCCCATGCCCGGCGAGCTCGGCCGCCCCCGTGCCCCGGTTCGACCGCCCGCCCCATGCCCGGCGAGCTCGGCCGCCCCCCGGCGAGCTCGGCCGCCCCCGTGCCCCGGTTCGACCGCCCGCCCCCGCGCCCGGCCTCGCCCGGCCGCGTCCTCGCTCGCCCGTGCTCACTTGCCCCGGCGTGCTTGCCCGCTCGCCCCGCCGTGCCTTGCTCACGTCGTGTCGGCCCCTGCGTGGCCTCGAGCTTGGCCCAGCGTGCCTATGGCGCGCGGCTTTGAGCTCGGCTAACGTACGGTCCCGACGTGCGCACGACTAGTTCGTGGCATGTGCGTGCGGCCTCGCGCGCGTGCTCACGTAGTGCGTGGTGCCTTGGCACGACCCGTCGTGTCCTCGTCTACCCCCAGACGCCCCGTCTACCCCCCCTGTCCTATGCGCGCTAATCACGCATTTATATTAATAAGATAGGAGTCTCAATTTGGAAATTGGTTATGTTAGTTAATTTGTATAGCTAATCATCTATCTCATTCAATGTTAATCTACTAGAAGTGGCCACGTTTACATTAGTGCATGTAGCTAATTCTTTTGTTAGAACCAATTGGATCTAGAGCACGTAACGTTTAGTTATTCGTTTACCCGTAGTGCGCCTCGAGCATAAGCTTTAACTCTCGCGAGACCTTTTCCCATTTCTTTCTAACCATGGTGAGTTCATCATCGTATGTGATATTCTATGCATATTTACTTTATTTGTTCCCTTGTATGGTGTACTGTTTGTTTCCTAATTTGAATGGATGAATGTATGTATGCTTGCAATCGCATAGAGAACGATCCGGTTGAAGAGCCCGAGGAACTCGCAGGAGAAGCCCCTGAGCAGCAGTCGGTTGGTGGAGGCAAGTGTCCCTTGACCTATCTCTGTCCTATTCATTCTTTAATTCACCTCCCGCTTTACACATTTATGTCTAAGGATTGACTAGCTTTTGTTATCCATGTCCTTGTTCACCTATTTGGGTTGGATTATTATTGTTTAGCTTTATGCTATTGCTCAACCTCTAATCAATGAACATGATGAGATTATCTATGATACGCTGTTTTCCCTTCTCTTATTATGATGTTGTACTTGTGGTCTTCGAGGGGGCTCGAGCGGTTTCTCGAGTGCCTCTCCGTAAGGACCTGTTCTATGGATGACCGCCCGGGAAAACAGTGCAACCATGAGGGTGGAATGGGATGCCCTTAGCTGAATAATTAGAGGATCCGGGGTGTAGATCACTTAGCCGTCGTGCCGTTAATGGGGCTCGGTGTATGCGGCTCGCTCTGCCAAGTTTGGGTTCGCCCCTTGGGGAGGAGTGCGGTGCATTTAGGAAACCTAACGGGTGGCTACAGCCCCGGGGAATCTTTGTAAAGGCTACGTAGTGATGCCCTGCTGGGTCACCTTGGTAGTGATCAATGGAGAGTCATGATCTCCGAGCAGAAAGGGAATCACGGCTTGTGGGTAAAGTGCACAACCTCTGCAGAGTGTTTGAAAACTGATATATCAGCCGTGCTCGCGGTTATGAGCGGCCAAGGGAGCTCCAGTGATTAGTGGTACTTGATCAGAGACATTATGGCACAGATGGTTATGAGATCGATGGTTTTGGTTATGACTATGGTACTGGTAAGTGGTATTCTTTCCGTTTGGAAAGGGTACATCGGGCTAATAACTTGGGTTAATGCTAAAACCTGGCTTTCTATTAGTAAATAATAATCTGACCAACTAAAAGCAACTGCTTGACTTATCCCCACATAAAGCTAGTCCACTACAGCCAAACAGGATACTTGCTGAGTATGTTGATGTGTACTCACCCTTGCTCTACACACCAAACCCCCCCCCCATCCCCAGGTTGTCAGCATTGCAACCACTGCTCAGGAGAAGATGAAGCTGTGGAAGGAGACTTCCAGGAGTTCCAAGACTACGACGAGTTCTAGGCGTGGGTTAGCGGCAACCCCCAGTCGGCTGCCTGTGAAGGCCGCGTTTATCTACGTTTCTTTTCCGCACTTTGATTTATTGTAAGGACTATATGGACGTCTCAGACGTATGATGTAATCAACTATTATTTCCCTTTTAATAATATTTTGAGCACCGTGTGATGATGTCCATGTTATGTAACTGCTGTGTACGTGAATAACTGATCCTGGCACGTACATGGTTCGCATTCGGTTTGCCTTCTAAAACCAGGTGTGACATAAGTGGTATCAGAGCCGTGCTGACTGTAGGACCGCTAACCTAGAGTAGAATGGTCGTTCTAAGGACTATAGACCTCTGTCCCTGCCTTGACTTTGATATCTCTTCAAAAGTTGGTCATACCGACCAAACCTATGTTCTACTATATAATATACCTTGCTGAAAATTGTGTTTTATTCTGATCCTTCATTTACTTATGGTTTATTACTTGCTGGTCATATTAATTCTGTTCTCACCCTTTTGCTTGCGATGTCTTTTGTAGATGGCTCGACTTAGACACACTGCACGAAAGTCCGTCATCCCCTTCTTACCCTCCCGCCTTGCTGAGCGTCCGCTCCGCCGTCCCGTGGCCAGACAGTCCAGTCACTTGGAGAGACTGCACCACCGCCTGCATGAGGAGCAGGAACGTCGACGACAGGAGCAGCAGGGCTCTTCCTTCTCGCTCCAACAGGAGATAGAGTCTGTGAGGAGCTGCTCCCCCGTGCTTCCCCTGGAGGCGCCCCCTGCACCACCACTGGGCGCCCCAGCCTCTGGAGTAGCTGCTGGAGGAGACCCAGATGACGGAGGTGGCGACGACAGCTCGAGCCACGACACCGACTTCTCTGCTGACCATGAGTCGGAAGGATGGGTTGCTCGACCCATCACTCGCGACGCTGCTCGCGGGTGTCACTTCCATGATGCGCTCGACACCTTGCTACGTCGGGCACTTAACCGGCGTACTTGGTCCATCGAGTATCGCTGTGTGGTCTACCAGCATAGTCGCGGGGTCTACCCGGACCGCTGGGAGGCAACCTGCTTGGTGCGCCGTCCGGAGAACAATCTCCAGGGTGCGGAGGCCTGCTCAGAGCACTATTCCATCTCTGAGCGGGACTCAGCTGAGGCAGCCATGCAAGATGCTGCACGGCGTGCGCTTTCGCACTACTGCTCGGTTCTCGGTGGGGTAGCTGACGGTCTCGACCTGAAGTATTACCCCCGCCGTCCATCTGGCAGCACAGAAGGCGTGATTGTCTCACTCGTCGGTGAGGACAATCCTAGGTTGAGCAGCACAGTCAACCTAGCCGCCGTGCTAAACACATAGCTGGACCATGCATTAGACGAGCTGATTAGGGCTCGTGCTGAGGTCGCCCTGCTGCGGCCTGAGCGAGCGGAACGTCGTCACCTGGATGATGGTTCCCCCGCTCCCGTCGGGACTCAGCACCCGTACCGCTCACCTCGGCGTGGACACCAGTCTTATGGCAATCCCGACTGCAAGACCAAGATAAATCTAGAACCATAGATCGTTAGAGTTGGATCTTGTAATTAATACAAAATATATATACATAGAAGCTTCAGTCTTAGCGTTAGTCTCGCTTTTAGTTAGTCTTAGTTAGACAGGGTAGTTTGCTATATCCTGTGCATTTATGTTTGTCATGATGAACTGTGTTTGGTTTGGATCTTTGTAATGACTGTCACCAGAGTGTGGGTATCCCCTGCATTTTGGTTTACCTATTATGTTAATGGAGTTAGTTAGCTAGTTGGGAAACCTTTTATTCCACTTTCCTCTTTATCTGAGAAGCTGTGTTGGTCTGTGTTGGAGATCAGTGAAGATGCTCATCTATTCAGTGCTGTTGAAGAATTCTATACTCTTTTCTTATGCTGCAAGATTTGCCAGATCAGTTCTGATGTGTGGTTGCATTCTGCAGATGTCAGAGAACAGGCGCAGAGGAGGAAGGCGTGCTTAGCAGGAGCGAGCCGCTCAACAGGAAGAGGTACCCCAGCAACAGCACCTGCCGCCCCCGCCCCCGATGTCGATCGAGCAGATGTTTCTGATGTAGACTCAGGCAGTTCAAGCCATCGGTCAGACTGTGGCCGCCATTCAGCAGCAGCAGCAGCAACAGCAGCAGGCCCCACCTCAGCCTCAGATGCCTCAGATGCCCAGAGACAAGCGTGCTGAATTCATGAGAGGTCATCCACCAACATTCGCTCATTCTTCTGACCCCATGGATGCTGAAGACTGGCTGCGCACTGTGGAGCGGGAATTGCATACCACTCAGTGTGATGATAGGGAGAAAGTCTTGTATGGTCCCCGTCTGTTGAGAGGAGCAGCTCAATCATGGTGGGAGTCTTACCTCGCCACCCATGCCCACCCCGACGCCATCACCTGGGAAGAGTTCAGAGGAAGCTTTCGTCAGTACCATGTTCCGGCAGGTCTGATGACAGTGAAGAAGGAGGAGTTCCTGGCCCTCAAGCAAGGGTCATTGTCTGTCAGTGATTACCGGGACAGGTTTCTGCAGTTGTCTCGCTATGCTCCTGAAGATGTCAACACCGACGCCAAGCGGCAGTACCGTTTCCTGAGAGGCTTGGTTGACCCTCTGCAATACCAACTGATGAATCATACCTTCCCGACATTCTAGCACCTGATTGACAGGGCAATCATGACAGAGAGGAAGCGTAAGGAGATGGAAGATCGTAAGCGCAAGATCAGTGGACCCCAGCCTGGAAGCAGCAATCGTCCTCGTTTTTTAGGCAATTAACCTCAGCAGTTCAGGCAGAACCAACGTCCACCTCAGCAGCATCAGCAGTTCCAAAGGCAGTATCCTCAGCACCAGTATCAGAACCGTCAGAGCAATCAGTCAGGAGGTCAGTTTCAGAGGCAGAATCAGTAGGCACCTCGTCTTCCTGCCCCAGCAAACCAGCAGAACAGTCAAGCAGCAACAGCTCAGGTTGGAAACAGAGCATGTTTCCACTGTGGAGAACAAGGCCACTAGGTGATGCAATGCCCGAAGAAGGCAGCCCAGCAGCAGTCAGGCCCCAATGCCCCAGCAAAGCAGAACGTGTCTCAGCCTGGAGCAGGCAACCGCTCTCAACCGCGCTACAATCATGGAAGACTGAACCACTTGGAGGCTGAAGCAGTTCAGGAGACCCCCGGCATGATAGTAGGTATGTTCCCAGTCGACTCCCATATTGCAGAAGTGTTATTTGATACTGGAGCAACACATTCTTTCATTACTGCATCATGGGTAGAAGCACATAATCTTCCAATTACTACCATGTCAACCCCCATTCAAATTGACTCAGCCGGTGGTAGAATTCGAGCTGATAGCATATGTTTGAATGTATGTGTGGAAATAAGGGGGATAGCATTTCCCGCACCTTATAGTAATGGGTACTCAGGGAATAGATGTCATCCTAGGGATGAATTGGCTAGATAAGTATCAGGCAGTTATCAGTTGTGATAAGAGAACAATCAAGTTGGTGTCCCCACTAGGAGAGGAAGTGGTGACCGAGTTAGTCCCGCCTGAGCCAAAGAAAGGAAGTTGTTATCAGATGGTTGTCGATAGCAGTGAAGCAGACCCAATCGAGAGTATCAAGGTTGTGTCCGAATTATCGGATGTGTTTCCAAAGGACTTACCGGGTATGCCACCAGAGCGGAAAGTTGAATTTGCCATAGAGCTTCTTCCTGGAACCGCCCCCATCTTTAAGAGAGCTTACAGAATATCCGGACCAGAGTTGGTTGAACTTAAGAAGCAGATTGATGAGCTGTCAGAGAAAGGTTACATTCGGCCAAGCACCTCGCCTTGGGCCGCCCCTGTCCTATTTGTGGAGAAGAAAGATGGCACCAAAAGGATGTGCATCGATTATCGAGCTCTGAATGAAGTCACGATCAAGAACAAGTACCCTTTGCCTAGAATAGAATATCTGTTCGACCAGCTGAGAGGAGCCAGTGTGTTCTCCAAGATTGATATGAGGTCAGGTTATCATTAGCTCAGGATCCGACCTTCGGACATTCCAAAGACGGCATTCATTTCCATGTATGGGTTGTATGAGTTCACAGTGATGTCTTTTGGTTTGACCAATGCACCAGCCTTCTTCATGAATCTGATGAACAGTGTATTCATGGATTATCTTGACAAGTTTGTGGTGGTATTCATTGATGACATTCTGATTTATTCTCATAGCGAAGAAGAGCATGCAGATCATTTGAAGATGGTATTGCAAAGATTGTGAGAGCATCAGTTGTATGCAAAGTTGAGCAAGTGTGAGTTCTGGATCAGTGAAGTCCTGTTCTTGGGTCACATAATCAACAAGGAAGGATTGGCTGTGGATCCGAAGAAAGTGGCAGACATTCTGAACTGGAAAGCGCCAACAGATGCTCGAGGAATAAAGAGTTTCATTGGAATGGCCGGATATTATCGGCGATTCATTGAAGGGTTTTTGAAGATTGTGAAACCAATGACAGCGTTGCTAGGCAACAAGGTTGAGTTCAAGTGGACCCAGAAATGTCAAGAGGCCTTCGAAGCGCTGAAAGAAAAGTTGACAACAACGCCTGTCCTAGTCTTGCCTGATGTGCACAAGCCCTTCTCGGTGTATTGTGACGCTTGTTACACAGGTTTGGGATGTGTGTTGATGCAAGAGGGAAGAGTTGTGGCTTACTCGTCCCGACAGCTGAAGGTTCATGAGAAGAATTACCCAATCCATGACCTAGAGTTGGCAGCAGTGGTTCACGCACTGAAGACATGGAGGCACTATCTGTATGGACAGAAATGCAATGTTTACACAGACCACAAGAGTCTGAAGTACATATTCACTCAGTCAGAGTTGAATATGAGGCAGCGAAGATGGTTAGAGTTGATCAAAGACTATGAGTTGGAGATTCACTACCATCCAGGCAAAGCAAACATAGTGGCAGATGCTTTGAGCAGGAAGAGTCAAGTCAATCTGATGGTCGCTCGTCCGATGCCTTACGAGTTGGCCAAGGAGTTTGACAGGTTGAGTCTCGGGTTTCTGAACAATTCGCGAGGAGTCACAGTCGAGTTGGAACCTACCTTGGAACGAGAAATCAAAGAAGCGCAGAAGAATGATGAGAAGATCAGTGAGATCCGGCGACTGATTCTAGATGGCAGAAGCAAAGATTTTCGAGAAGATGCAGAGGGTGTGATATGGTTCAAAGACCGCTTGTGTGTTCCCAATGTCCAATCCATTCGGGAGTTGATCCTTAAGGAAGCTCATGAGACAGCCTATTCGATTCACCCTGGTAGTGAGAAGATGTATTAGGATCTAAAGAAGAAATTCTGGTGGTACGGAATGAAGAGGGAAATCGCAGAGCATGTGGCTATGTGTGATAGTTGTCGAAGAATTAAGGCAGAGCACCAGAGACCTGCTGGATTGTTGCAACCGTTGCAAATTCCTCAGTGAAAATGGGATGAAATCGGTATGGATTTCATAGTCGGATTGCCTCGCACTCGAGCCGGCTACGATTCCATTTGGGTAGTAGTGGACCGCTTGACCAAGTCAGCCCACTTCATACCAGTCAAGACTAACTACAGCAGTGCAGTATTGGCAGAGTTGTACATGTCTCGGATCGTTTGTCTTCATGGTGTGCCAAAGAAGATAGTGTCAGACCGCGGAACGCAGTTGACCTCTCATTTCTGGCAGCAGTTGCATGAAGCCTTGGGCACACATCTGAATTTCAGTTCAGCTTATCATCCGCAGAGAGATGGTCAGACCGAAAGGACCAATCAAATTCTTGAAGACATGTTGAGAGCCTGTGCGTTGCAAGATCAGTCCGGATGGGACAAGAGATTGCCTTATGCAGAGTTTTCCTATAACAACAGCTACCAAGCCAGTTTGAAGATGTCACCATTTCAGGCGCTCTATGGAAGGAGTTGTAGAACTCCGTTGCAATGGGATCAGCCTGGAGAAAAGCAAGTGTTTGGGCCAGACATTTTGCTTGGAGCCAAAGAGAACATAAGGATGGTTCGATAGAATCTGAAGATAGCACAATCAAGGCAGCGAAGCTATGCAGACACAAAAAGAAGAGAGCTGAGTTTCGAAGTTGGAGACTTCGTCTATCTGAAAGTGTCACCGATCAGAGGAGTCAGAAGGTTCGGAGTCAAAGGCAAGCTAGCACCCCACTACATTGGTTCGTACCAAATTCTCTCAAGGCGTGGAGAAGTGGCCTATCAGCTCAGTCTGCCGGAGAATTTGTCCGCTGTGCATGATGTCTTTCATGTGTCTCAGTTGAAGAAGTGCTTGCGTGTGCCAGAAGAGCAGTTGCCAGTGGAAGGTCTCGAAGTCCAGGAGGACTTGACCTACGTTGAGAAGCCAGTGCAAATCCTTGAGGTTGCAGACAGAGTCACCCGAAGGAAGACCATCAGAATGTGCAAAGTCAGATGGAATCATCACTCTGAGGAAGAAGCAACCTAGGAGCGTGAAGATGATCTGATGGCCAAATACCCTGAGCTCTTTGCTAGCCAACCCTGAATCTCGAGGGCGAGATTCTTTTAAGGGGGATAGGTTTGTAACACCCTGAATTTGGGGGTAGAATTTTTTCTTCTTTTCTCTCACCAAATTCAGGCGTTACCCTTTCCTTTTCCCTTTTCCCCTCGCTAAACCTTGATCTTTTCCAAAGTTATAGCGGGTTTTGGCTTTAGACCTCGTGTAAAGCAAAACCTTAAAATACTTTATTTTGGGTGATGCACCATGCCGAACCATGCATACTTTTTGATTGTTTAAAAATGTGAAAGCATTCATCTAGAGGAAATTAGATTTTAGGAAAAAAGAAAAACCTTTTTCTTCTCCTCTCCCCCCTCCTTCCCCATTTTCGGCCCAGCCGCCCCCCTTTCCCCCCGCGTGGGCCTCGCGGCGGCCCAGCCGCCCCCCCTTCCCTTCCCGCCATGGGCCGCCTAGCGGCCCAGCCGCGCGCCCCCCTCCCCCTTTGGGCCCAGCCGGCCCAACCGTCCCCCCCTCCCCTTTTCTTTTTCCAAAAATCCCCTCCCCGCGGGCCCCGCCCGTCATCCCCTCTCTCTCTTCCTCTCCCCTGCCCTAGCCGCCGCCGCCTCTCCCCTGCCCTAGCGCCGCCTCCGCTGCGCCGCCGCTGCGCCGTCCTCCCCTCCGGTGAGGTTTCTCCCTTCCCCCGCCCTCGGCCCCCGTGCCCGGCCACCCCGCGCCGCCCCGCCCCCGTCGCGCTCGGCCCCGGCCTCGGCCGTCCCGCGCCCGCCCTCCCCGCGCCGCTCTCCGGCGAGCTCGGCTCGGCCGCCTCGCCCCGCTCGGCCCCGCCCCCGGCCGCCCTCGGCCACCCCGTCCCGCGCCCCCTCGGCCCCGCCCCATGCCCGACGAGCTCGGCCGCCCCCCCCCCCCCCGGCGAGCTCGACTGCCCCCGTGCCCCGGTTCGACCGCCCGCCCCATGCCCGGCGAGCTCGGCCGCCCCCGTGCCCCGGTTCGACCGCCCGCCCCCGCGCCCGGCCTCGCCCGGCCGCGTCCTCGCTCGCCCGTGCTCGCTTGCCCCGGCGTGCTTGCCCGCTCGCCCCGCCGTGCCTTGCTCACATCGTGTCGGCCCCTGCGTGGCCTTGAGCTTGGCCCAGCGTGCCTATGGCGCGCGGCTTTGAGCTCGACTAACGTACGGTCCCGACGCGCGCACGGATAGTTCGTGGCATGTGCGTGCGGCCTCGCGCGCGTGCTCGCGTAGTGCGTAGTGCCTTGGCACGACCCGTCGTGTCCCCGTCTACCCCCAGACGCCCCGTCTACCCCCCCGTGTCCTATGCGCGCTAATCACGCGTTTATATTAATAAGATAGGAGTCTCAATTTGGAAATTGGTTACATTAGTTAATTTGTATAGCTAATCATCTATCTCATTCAATGTTAATCTACTAGAAGTGGCCACGTTTACATTAGTGCATGTAGCTAATTCTTTTGTTAGAACCAATTGGATCTAGAGCACGTAACGTTTAGTTATTCGTTTACCCGTAGTGCGCCTCGAGCATAAGCTTTAACTCTCGCGAGACCTTTTCCCATTTCTTTCTAACCATGGTGAGTTCATCATCGTATGTGATATTCTATGCATATTTACTTTATTTGTTCCCTTGTATGGTGTACTGTTTGTTTCCTAATTTGAATGGATGAATGTATGTATGCTTGCAATCGCATAGAGAACGATCCGGTTGAAGAGCCCGAGGAACTCGCAGGAGAAGCCCCTGAGCAGCAGTCGGTTGGTGGAGGCAAGTGTCCCTTGACCTATCTCTGTCCTATTCATTCTTTAATTCACCTCCCGCTTTACACATTTATGCCTAAGGATTGACTAGCTTTTGTTATCCATGTCCTTGTTCACCTATTTGGGTTGGATTATTATTGTTTAGCTTTATGCTATTGCTCAACCTCTAATCAATGAACATGATGAGATTATCTATGATACGCTGTTTTCCCTTCTCTTATTATGATGTTGTACTTGTGGTCTTCAAGGGGGCTCGAGCGGTTTCTCGAGTGCCTCTCCGTAAGGACCTGTTCTATGGATGACCGACCGGGAAAACAGTGCAACCATGAGGGTGGAATGGGATGCCCTTAGCTGAATAATTAGAGGATCCGGGGTGTAGATCACTAAGCCGTCGTGCCGTCAATGGGGCTCGGTGTATGCGGCTCGCTCTGCCAAGTTTGGGTTTGCCCCTTGGGGAGGAGTGCGGTGCATTTAGAAAACCTAACGGGTGGCTACAGCCCCGGGGAATCTTTGTAAAGGCTACGTAGTGATGCCCTGCTGGGTCACCTTGGTAGTGATCAATGGAGAGTCATGATCTCCGGGCAGAAAGGGAATCACGGCTTGTGGGTAAAGTGCACAACCTCTGGAGAGTGTTTGAAAACTGATATATCAGCCGTGCTCGCGGTTATGAGCGGCCAAGGGAGCTCCAGTGATTAGTGGTACTTGATCAGAGACATTATGGCACAGATGGTTATGAGATCGATGGTTTTGGTTATGACTATGGTACTGGTAAGTGGTATTCTTTCCGTTTGGAAAGGGTACATCGGGCTAATAACTTGGGTTAATGCTAAAACCTGGCTTTCTATTAGTAAATAATAATCTGACCAACTAAAAGCAACTGCTTGACTTATCCCCACATAAAGCTAGTCCACTACAACCAAACAGGATACTTGCTGAGTATGTTGATGTGTACTCACCCTTGCTCTACACACCAAACCCCCCCCCCCATCCCCAGGTTGTCAGCATTGCAACCACTGCTCAGGAGAAGATGAAGCTGTGGAAGGAGACTTCCAGGAGTTCCAAGACTACGACGAGTTCTAGGCGTGGGTTAGCGGCAACCCCCAGTCGGCTGCCTGTGAAGGCCGCGTTTATCTACGTTTCTTTTCCGCACTTTGATTTATTGTAAGGACTATATGGACGTCTCAGACGTATGATGTAATCAACTATTATTTCCCTTTTAATACTATTTTGAGCACCGTGTGATGATGTCCATGTTATGTAACTGCTGTGTACGTGAATAACTGATCCTGGCACGTACATGGTTCGCATTCGGTTTGCCTTCTAAAACCGGGTGTGACAGTGGCAGTAGGTATGTTTCTAGTCAAATCCTACCCAGCAAAAGTACTATTTGATACTGGAGCCATGCATTCTTTTGTTTCTACATCTTGGGTAGAATCACATAACATCCCCATAGAACCAATGATTCCACCTTTAAGAGTTAATTCAGTTGGGGGAAAAGTTTAGTCCGATAGGATTTGTTCGAATCTAAGGATTGAAATAAGGGGGATAGACTTCCCCGCTAGCCTAGTAGTAATGGGAACTCAAGGGTTAGATGTCGTCCTAGGGATGAATTGGCTACACAGAAATCAAGCCATAGTCAGTTGTGATAAGAGAACTATCAAATTGGTGTCCCCATCTAGAAAGGAAGTAGTAACCAAGTTGTACTTACCTGAACTAGAAGAAGGAGCCTGTCACCATTTATCAGTAGATGACAAAGAGTCCAATCCGATTGAGGCAATTAGGATTGTGTCAGAATTCCCCGATCTATTTCATGAGGAGTTACCAGGCATGCCACCTGAAAGGAAAGTTGAGTTTGCCATAGAGCTTATCCCAGGCACCGCCCCTATTTCCAAGAGAGCCTATCGAGTGTCCGGACCAGAGTTGGTGGAACTCAAGAAGCAAATCGATGAGTTGCTGGAGAAGGGCTACAACAGGCCAAGTACCTCACCTTGGGTGGCCCCAGTATTATTTGTGGAGAAGAAGGATGGCACGAAGAGGATGTGCATTGATTACAGAGCCCTAAATGAAGGTCACTGTCAAGAACAAGTACCCCCTACCTCAAATTGAAGATTTATTCGACCAGTTGAGAGGAGCTAGTGTGTTCTCAAAGATAGATCTGAGGTTAGGTTACCATCAGCTCAAAATCCGACCCTCAGATATACCGAAGACAACATTCATCACCAAGTATGGACTATATGAGTTCATGGTTATGTCATTCGGATTGACGAACGCGCCAGCTTACTTCATGTACCTGATGAACAGTGTGTTCATGGACTACCGTGATAAATTTGTAGTGGTGTTCATTGATGATATTCTTGTATATTCCCAGAATGAGCAAGAGCATGAGGAACATTTGAGGAAGGTACTTCAGATGCTACGAGATTGCCAGTTGTATGCCAAGCTTAGCAAGTGCGAGTTCTGGATCAGCGAAGTCCTATTCTTGGGTCATATTATAAACTGAGATGGACTAGGTGTGGATTCAAAGAAGGTAGCAGCAATTCTGGACTGGAAAGCACCAAAAGATGTCTGAGGAATCAAGAGTTTCATTGGAATGGCCGGTTACTATCGGCGTTTCATTGAAGGTTTCTCCAAGATTTCCAGACCAATGACAGCCTTGCTAGCGAAGAAGGTTGAGTTCAAGTGGACCCCAGCGTGCCAATAATCATTTGAGATGTTGAAGCAAAAATTGACAACAGCACCAGTGTTGGTTCTGCCGGATGTTCACAAGCCATTCTCAGTATATTGTGATGCTTCGTACACAAGACTAGGATGTGTGTTAATGCAGGAAGGGAAAGTAGTGGCATACTCGTCCCGACAATTGAAAGTTCACGAGAAGAATTACCCCACTCATGATCTGGAGCTAGCAGTAGTGGTTCATGCAATGAAGACCTGGAGACATTATCTATATGGGCAGAAGTGTGATATCTACACGGACCACAAGAGCCTCAAGTAAATATTCACTCAGTCAGAGTTAAACATGAGGCAGCGAAGATGGCTAGAATTGATCAAAGACTATGAGATGTAGATCCATTATCACACAGGCAAAGCAAATGTGGTTGCAGATGCTCTTAGCAGGAAGAGTCAAGTCAATATGTTGGCCGCTCACCCGATGTCGTCTGAGCTAGCGAAGGAATTTGACAGGTTGAGTCTCGGATTTCTGAACAACACTCAAGGAGTGGTAATTGAGTTAGAGCCCACTCTGGAGCAAGACATCAGGAAAGGTCAAAAAGATGACGAGAAGATCAATGAGATCCGGCAGCTAATCATAGATGGGAAAGGTCTAGATTTTTGTTAAGATGCAGGAGTGGTATGGTTCAAGGATAGGCTGTGTGTTCCCAACATCACCTCGATCTGGGAACTGATGATTCTCAAGGAGGCTCATGAGACAGCATATTCTATACACCCTGGTAGCGAGAAAATGTACCAAGACCTGACGAAGAGATTCTGGTGGTACGGTATGAAAACAGAGATAATAGAATATGTGGCTAGATGCGACAGTTGTGAGAGGATCAAGGCAGAACATCAGAGACCCACAGGATTGTTGCAGCTGTATTAGATTCTGCAGTGGAAATGGGATGAGATTGGGATGGACTTTATAGTTGGTCTGCCCCGCACTTGAGCTGGTTATGACTCCATCTAGGTAGTAGTAGACCGTTTAAAAAAGACGGCCCACTTCATACCAGTCAAGACCACCTATGACAGTGCAGTGTTGGCAGAGTTATACATGTCTCGGATTGTGTGCTTGCATGGTATTCCAAAGAAGATAATATCGGATAGAGGCACCTAGTTTACTTCTCACTTTTGGTAGCAGCTACAAGAAGCTTTGGGTACACACTTGAAATTTAGTTCAGCTTATCACCCACAGACAGATGGCCAGACTGAGAGAACCAACCAGATTCTTGAGGATATGTTGAGAGCTTGTGCTTTGCAAGACCCGTTAGGTTGGGACAAGAGGCTACCGTATGCAGAATTCTCCTACAACAACAGCTATCACGCCAGTCTGAAGATGTCACCATTCGAAGCACTTTATGGGAGGAATTGCAGAACTCCATTGCATTGGGACCAACCCGGCGAAAGGCAAGTGTTCGGTCCAGAGATTTTGCTTGAAGCTGAAGAGAATATTAGGATGGTTCGAGAAAATCTAAAGGCAGCACAGTCTAGGCAGCGAGGCTATGCTGACACCAGGAGGAGGGAACTCAGTTTTGAAGTGGGAGACTACGTCTATTTAAAAGTGTCACCCATCAGAGGAACCAAAAGGTTTGGAGTGAAGGGAAAACTAGCCCCTCGCTATGTAGGACCGTATCAGATACAAGAAAGGCGTGTTGAAGTGGCTTATCAACTCAGCTTACTAGAGAACCTGTCCGCGGTGCATGATGTGTTTCACGTGTCACAGTTGAAGAAATGCTTGAGAGTGCCAGAAGAGCAGTTGCCAGCGGAAGATCTTGAAGTTCAAGAAGACCTGACTTATATTGAGAAGCCAACGCAAATTCTGGAGACAGCAGATCGGGTCACCCGGAGGAACACCATCAGGATGTGCAAAGTCAAATGGGGCCATCACTCAGAAGAAGATGCAACCTGGGAAAGAGAAGATGATCTGAGAGCCAAGTACCCTGAACTCTATGTTATCTAGCCTTGAATCTCGAGGGCGAGATTCTTTTAAGGGGGATAGGTCTGTAACACCCTGAATTTGGGGGTATAAAATTTCTTTCTTATGATCATCCAAATTCAGGTGTTACTTCTCTCTATCTCACTCTAGTTTCTCTCTCTCTAGTTTTCTCTTTCTCTTTTAATCAAAATTAGTTGTATTAGTGAGGAATTATTTATTTTATTTTGCTCAAAACATATGAGTCATGGAATGTTGCATCATATTGAGCCTAAATATTCTTTGAATTGTTGCACATATTTGATTTGGTTTGAATTTGAAACTTGAATTGAATTTGAATTGAAAACCCTAGAGAAAATAAATAGAAAAGGCAATAGGAATTCCAGGAAAATAGAAAAGGCCAATTTAGCCCAGGTCGGCCTATTTAGCCCAGCTCGCGCGCCCTCTGTGTCTGACAAGCGGGTTCTCTGGCCACGTCCGAGCCCCTGCACCCCTTTTGAGCCCTGCGCCCTGCTTGCCCACCTCCCCTCTCTCATTTGCGCCCTCTACCGAGCTCCCTCGCCCTCTTTCTCGCTCTACCCGCACGAACTGAGAGCTCCGCCACCGCCCGCCAACGTCCCAACGGTGAGCTTCACCTTACCGTCAGCTACTCGGGACAAGCTTCGGTGTGCCCTCTCCCTATTTGTCTTGTCCGGTCCGCGCTCACTGGAGCATTTTCTTGCGCAGCCGAAGTCCGCCACCATCGCCCTGTCGAGCCCCTACGCCTCCGCCGTTGTTTCACGACGCCAACGCTTCTGCTCGAGGTGAGCAACCTGCTCGTGCCCTTAATTTGGTTATCCTCGCTCTATAGCTCGCGTGATTGCTCACTGGAGCAATCCAGCATCGCCGTTAGCCCGCTCCGACATGGTCTGTGCCCTCTAGTGCCCCTGCGCCTGCGAGTAGGCCATGGCCGAGTTCGCTAGACCTCCCTGATTGCGCCTAGGTTAGTCCCCGAGCCTCTAGTGCCCCGCTGTGGCCGGTATGCTCGTCTCCGGCGAACCCTCGCTGTGGGACCGAGCGGCGCCACCACGCCCATGTCAGCCCCTGGCCGTTAGATCTCGGTTGTCCGTCCGAGATCTGATGGTTCAGTCTTAACCCGAGTAGATCTAATCCTAGCCCTACGATCGGGATCTGACCGCCCCTCTCTCTTCCCCCTCACTCGCATCTCTGCCCCTGGGCCCAGCCGGTCAGCCCGCCCTGGCTCGCTGGCGTCCTAGCCCCACTTGTCAGCCGCACCCGCGCGCCCAATCCCGCGCGCGCCCGCGCGATCTAATCTGGGCCGCTGATCTCTAATCCGACGGCTGAGATTACCCCATAGCCCTTCGCGTGTGAGTTTTGCTTAAGAACCCCCCTGGTTTTAGGAAATCAACCCACCGTCCTCTGTTTTAGCGCATAGGTCCCTGGTCTCTTTAGAATACCCCCCTTGACTTTTATTTAATCACAGATTTAGCCCTAATTTCATATTTCAAACTTTAAAACTTGTTTATTTCATATGAACTCCAAATTTAGTGGTTCAAATTGCAAAGTGTTCACAAAATTATTCTCTATTCAAATAAAATATGACCAACTATAATCTGTATACTTTAATTTTTACACTTAGAATATACAATTAAAGTATATGTTGATTTATTTATTTAATGAAATAAATAAAAGGAGAATCCTAGGAATAAAGTATATTCAATTTTATAAGATTAGTGTTATGCAATACATGGATTCATTTTTGGTTTAACCTTTAGGCCTTAATGAGATAAATAGAATTAGGTATGTAGTTATGGATAACACTTAAAAGATAATCAAATTCCTAAATAAGAGTAGTTCACCTTATAATTTAATTTTTTTTCTTGTTTAGTTACTACTTAACTTTTTTTGAGCTATGTTCCAAACACTTAGAGAGTAATCAATTCTCCAATTAGGATTAGTCCATTTTATAACTTGATCTCATTATCCTGTCCTTAATACTATACCTTTTTGAATTGTGTGTCAATGTTTGTTCATGTGTGATGTGATGTTCATTTTTACTTTCCAAATGTATTGAATGTACGCTCGCTTCACTTAGACAACGAGCAGCTCGTGGTTCCTAAGCGTGTTGCTGAAGATCCCTCTGAGCAACAACCTGGTGAAGGCAAGTGTCCTCAGACCTATCATGTCCTACTTTACTTTATAATTCACTGTCCTGCATTAAATTACTGAAACTAAAGGATTGACTAGTCTGTATTTTCTTTACCCTTGTTTACCTTTTTGGGTTAATCATGGTTAGCTTATGCTATTGCTTAAACTTAATCAATGAACATGATGTGATCTTTTATGATACGATGATGTTATCCCGATGAGGTTCTTGTGATTACTTTAGGGGGCTCAGGTTGTTTCCCGAGTACCTCTCCGTAAGGACCTGTTTGGGAAGTGACAACCCGGGATAACAGTGCAACCATGAGGGTGGAATAGGACGCCCTTAGCTGATTAATTAGAGGAACCAGAGGAGTAGTTGGCTTCGCCGTAGGGCCGTCAATGGGGTCCGGGAGTACTTGCTCTACCGAGGCTGGTTGCAGAGGTTCTTTGATTTGGTTTTGTTAGTAACCCTTCCTCTGGGGAGACGTACTGTGTTTATCAAACTGGAGAAACCTAACGGGCGGCTATGTCCTCTGGGAAATCTTTGTAAAGGCTACGTAGTGAGACCCTGCTAGGTCACCTTGGTAGTGATCAATGGGGAGGCTAGAACCTCGGGCAGAATGGGAATCATGGCTTGTGGGTAAAGTGTGCAACCTCTGCAGAGTGTTAGAAACTGGTATATCAACCGTGCTCACGGTTAAGAGTAGCCTTGGGATCCTCTTCGATTAGAAGAACTTTGGTTACTTTTATGATGATGATTAGCAATGATGATATAATCCTGATCTTAGGTATTTCCTCTTGGAGGGAGTGCCTCCGGGTAATAACTGGGTTATTACTAAAACTTGGCTCTACTTATAGTAATAAAACTTGACCAACTAAAAACAACTGCTTAACCTTAACTCCACATGCAGCTAGTCCACTTTAGCCAAACGGGACATTTGCTGAATACATTGATGTGTACTCACCCTTGCTTTACAAACCACCCCACCCCAGGTTATCCCCACTGTTCTCAGTGCTCAGGAGGTGAAGCTGGCAACATGGAGGACTTTGAGGAGTTCTAGGACTACGATGAGTTCTAGTCTATTTTAGTGGCAAACTCTTAGTCAGCTGCCTGTTGTCGGGGACCATAATTAGGGGTACCCTCAAGGCTCCTAATTCTCAGCTGGTAACCCCCATCAGCATAAAGCTGCAAAGGCCTGATGGGTGCGATTAAGTCAGGGATCGGTCCATTCGAAGGACGCGATCACGCCTCGCCCGTGCCTAGCCTCGGACAAGGGCAGCCGACCCCGGAGGATTTCCGTCTCGCCCGAGGCCCCCCTCCAGTGGCGAACATACTTCCGGCTCGCCCGAGGCCCTGTCTTCGCCAAGAACCAACCCTGACCAAATCGCCGCACCGACCGACCAAATCGCAGGGGCATTTAATGCAAAGGTGGCCTGACACTTTATCCTGACGCGCGCCCCCCAGCCGACAGAGCCGAAGTGACCGCCGTCACTTCGCCGCTCCACTGACCGGTCTGACAGAAAGACAGCACCGCCTGCGCCGCTCCGACTGCGGTGCCACTTGAGAGAGTGAGGCTGACAGGCAGTCAGGCCCGGCCGCAGGCACCGTAGGAAACTCCGCTCCGCCCGACCCAGGGCTCGGACTCGGGCTAAGCCCCGGAAGACGGCGAACTCCGCTCCGCCCGACCTAGGGCTGGGACTCGGGCTAAGCCCCGGAAGACGGCGAACTCCGCTCCGCCCGACCCAGGGCTCGGACTTGGGCTCAGCCCTAGAAGACGACGAACTCCGCTCCGCCCGACCCAGGGCTCGGACTTGGGCTCAGCCCCAGAAGACGACGAACTCTGCTCCGCCCGACCCTCGGGGCTCGGACTCCGCCCTAGCCTCAGCCGTCAGTCTCCGCCTCGCCCGACCCAGGGGCTCGGACTCGACCTCGGCCACAAAAAACAGACTCGACCTCGGCTTCGGAGGAGCTTCCACATCGCCCAACCTAGGGCGCAGACCAGCCACGTCGACAGGAGGCGCCATCATCACCCTACCCCGAGCTGACTCGGGCCACGGGGGACAAGACCGGCGTCCCATCTGGCTCGCTCCGCCAGATAGGCAATGATGGCGCCCCGCATACTCTGTGACGACGGCGGCTCTCAGCCCCCTTATGGAAGCAAGAGGACGTCAGGAAGGACTCAACAGCTCCGACAGCTGTCCCTCCGCCAGGCTCCAGCACTCCTCCGACGGCCACGACATCACACCAGCTGGGTGCCAAGATCTCTCCGGCTGCCACAACGGCATGTACTTAGGGCGCTAGCTCTCCTCCGCTAGACACGTAGCACTCTACTACACCCCCCATTGTACGCCTGGATCCTCTCCTTACGCCTATAAAAGGAAGGACCAGGGCCCTCTTAGAGAGGGTTGGCCGCGCGGGGACGAGGACGAGACACGCGCTCGCTTGGAGCCGCTCGCTCCCTCTCCCGCGTGGACGCTTGTAATCCCCTACTGCAAGCGCACCCGACCTGGGCGCGGGACGAACACGAAGGCCGCGGGATTCCCACCTCTCTCACGCTGGTCTCCGGCCACCTCGCCTCCCCCCTTCGCGCTCGCGCTCGCGTCGACCCATCTGGGCTGGGGTACGCGGCGACATTCACTCGTCGGCTTAGGGACCCCCCGGTCTCGAAACGCCGACAGTTGGCGCGCCAGGTAGGGGCCTGCTGCGTGTTGACGAACAGCTTCCCGTCAAGCTCCAGATGGGCAGTCTCCAGCAACCTCTCCAACCCGGGACGGTGCTCCGTTTCGGGAGTCTTGAGTTCGTGTCCCTCGACGGCAGCTACGACATGATACTCCTTCCACCGTCGTGCGACAGCGACAATGGCGGCCGACAGCCCGCCGGCGGCGGAATCGACGACGTCTTCCCCACGTGGTGGAAGAACAACATTCGAGCTCACCCTGTCCTCTCCCCCGCCGACGGAGGAGGAGGCGGGGCAACCAAGGCCAAGCAGGAGGCAGCGCCTCGTCGGCTGTCGAGCGAGTCGACGGCGCCGGCACCCCAACGGGGGGCGACCCGGACATCGACCTCGCGCTTGAGACAAAGACGAGCGCCGTCTCCCCGCAACGCGCCGATTCCGGACAAACGGACGACGCCAGCGCGCTCGCAAAAGGCTTGCTGGGCGTCACCCTTGTACCTGAGACGGTGGTGCAGTCAGTCCCCGACATGACCTCATCGCCGCCCGTCGACCAAGAGGTATCGACTGATTCCCATCCCACGTCCTTCGGATTCAGCCTCGACCCGCCTAGCGGCTTCGCTTTGGCGGGTGCTCTCGTAGAGGCGAGTCCAAACCCTCTAGGGTTTCGTATGCGGTCACCTTGGGACCGGCTGACGGACGTCTCGACCTACGGGCCCTCTGAGTCCGAGGAAGACGACGAGCCCAGCATCTGTTGGGATTTCTCTGGACTTGGCAACCCCAGTGCCATGCGGGACTTCATGACCGCATGTGACTACTGCCTTTCCGACTATTCCGACGGTAGCCGTAGCCTCGGCGACGAGGACTACGGCCCAAGCCGCGAATGTTTCCACGTCGATCTAGGGGGTCCCTCCGAAGGCAACCATCTCGGCATGCTGGAGGACGGTGATCTCCCTAGGCCGGTGCCTCGCGTTGATATCGCACGGGAACTAGCTGTGGTCCCCGTTCAGGCGGGGGGCCATGACCCACAGCTCGAGCAAATCCGTGGGGTGCAGGTCAGGCTCGACGAGGGAACAGGAGCGCTTGAGCCAATCCGCCGGGACGTCGGGCAGTCATGGGCGGGCCAACCTCCGGCCGGAGAAATACGTCATCTGCCCCAGGGCTTCCAGCACCGCATCGCCGACGATGTCAGGGTCAGGCCGCCACCCGCATCCAGTGGGGTCGGCCAGAACCTGGCTACAGCAGCCATGCTCCTCCGTGCGATGCCGGAGCCATCAACCACCAAGGGGCGGCGAATCCAGGGAGAGCTCAAGAATCTCCTGGAAGGCGCCGCGGTCCGACGGGCCGAGAGCTCCGCCTCCCGGAGGCAGGGGTACCCCTCGGAACCTCATGCCGTGACTTCCCGATTCATGCGGGAAGCCTCGGTCTACACCGGGCGCACGCGCAACACCGCGCCTGCGGCCCCGGGTCGCCTCGGCAACGAGCACCATCACCGCGACCGCCGAGCCCACCTCGACGAGAGGGTGCGCCGAGGCTACCACCCCAGGCGTGGGGGACGCTACGACAGCGGGGAGGATCGGAGTCCCTCGCCCGAACCACCCGGTCCGCAGGCCTTCAGCCGGGCCATACGACGGGCGTCGTTCCCGACCCGGTTCCGACCCCCAACTACTATCACGAAGTACTCAGGGGAGACGAGACCGGAACTGTGGCTCGCGGACTATCGCCTGGCCTGCCAACTGGGTGGAACGGACGATGACAACCTCATCATCCGCAACCTCCCTCTGTTCCTATCCGACACCGCTCGCGCCTGGTTGGAGCACCTGCCTCCGGGGCAGATCTCCAACTGGGACGACCTGGTCCAACCTTTTGCCGGAAATTTCCAGGGCACGTACGTGCGCCCTGGGAATTCCTGGGACCTTCGAAGCTGCCGACAGCAGTCGGGAGAGTCTCTCCGAGACTACATCCGGCGATTCTCGAAGCAGCGCACCGAGCTGCCCAACATCACCGACTCGGATGTCATCGGCGCGTTCCTCGCCGGCACCACTTGCCGCGACCTGGTGAGCAAGCTAGGTCGCAAGACCCCCACCAGGGCGAGCGAGCTGATGGACATCGCCACCAAGTTTGCCTCTGGCCAGGAGGCGGTCGAGGCTATCTTCCGGAAGGACAAGCAGCCCCAGGGCCGCCCTTCGGAAGATGCCCCCGAGGCGTCAACTCAGCGCGGCGCCAAGAAGAAGGGCAAGAAGAAGTCGCAAGCGAAACGCGACGCCGCCGACGCAGACCTCGTCGCCGCCGCCGAGTACAAGAACCCTCGGAAACCCCCCGGAGGTGCCAACCTCTTCGACAGAATGCTTGAGGAGCCGTGCCCCTACCACCAGGGGCCCGTCAAGCATACCCTTGAGGAGTGCGTCATGCTTCGGCGCCACTTCCACAAGGCCGGGCCACCCGCGGAGGGTGGCAGGGCCCACAACGACGACAAGAAGGAAGGTCACCAGGCAGGAGAGTTCCCCGAGGTCCGCGACTGCTTCATGATCTATGGTGGGCAAGCGGCGAATGCCTCGGCTCGGCACCGCAAGCAAGAGCGTCGGGAGGTCTGTTCGGTGAAGGTGGTGGCACCAGTCTACCTAGACTGGTCCAACAAGCCCATCACCTTCGACCAAGCCGACCATCCCGACCATGTGCCGAGCCCGGGGAAATACCCGCTCGTCGTTGACCCCGTCATCGGCGACGTCAGGCTCACCAAGGTCCTCATGGACGGAGGCAGCAGCCTCAACATCATCTACGCCGAGACCCTCGGGCTCCTGCGTGTCGATCTGTCCTCCATCCGGGCAGGCGCTGCGCCCTTCCATGGGATCATCCCCGGGAAGCGCGTCCAGCCCCTCGGATAGCTCGACCTTCCCGTCTGCTTCGGAACACCCTCCAACTTCCGAAGGGAGACCCTGACGTTCGAGGTGGTCGGGTTCCGAGGAACCTACCACGCGGTACTAGGGAGGCCATGCTACGCGAAGTTCATGGCCGTCCCCAACTACACCTACCTGAAGCTCAAGATGCCGGGCCCCAACGGGGTCATCACCGTCGGCCCCACGTACAAACACGCGTTCGAATGCGACGTGGAGTGCGTGGAGTACGCCGAGGCCCTTGCCGAGTCCGAGGCCCTCATTGCCGACCTGGAGAGCCTCTCCAAGGAGGTGCCAGACGTGAAGCGTCATGCCGGCAACTTCGAGCCAGCGGAGACGGTTAAGTCCGTCCCCCTCGACCCCAGCAGTGACGCCTCCAAGCAAGTCCGGATCGGCTCCGAGCTCGATCCCAAACAGGAAGCAGTGCTCATCGACTTTCTCCGCGCGAACGCCGACGTCTTCGCGTGGAGTCCCTCGGACATGCCCGAAATTCCGAGGGATGTCGCCGAGCACTCGCTGGACATCCGAGCTGGAGCCCGACCCGTCAAGCAGCCTCTGCGCCGATTCGACGAGGAGAAGCGCAGAGCCATAGGCGAGGAGATCCACAAGCTAATGGCGGTAGGGTTCATCAAGGAGGTATTCCATCCCGAATGGCTTGCCAACCCTGTGCTTGTGAGAAAGAAAGGGGGGAGATGGCGGATGTGTGTAGACTACACTGGTCTCAACAAAGCATGTCCGATGGTTCCCTACCCTCTGCCTCGCATCGACCAAATCGTGGATTCCACTGCTGGGTGCGAAACCCTGGCTTTCCTCGATGCCTACTCAGGGTATCACCAAATCAGGATGAAAGAGTCCGACCAGCTCGCGACTTCTTTCATCACACCCTTCGGCATGTACTGCTATGTCACCATGTCGTTCGGCTTGAGGAACGCAGGCGCGACGTACCAGCGGTGCATGAACCATGTGTTCGGCGAACACATTGGCCGCACGATCGAGGCCTACATCGACGACATCGTAGTCAAGACAAGGAAAGCCTCCGACCTCCTTTCCGACCTTGAAGTGACATTCCGATGTCTCAAGGTGAAAGGCGTCAAGCTCAATCCCGAGAAGTGTGTCTTCGGGGTGCCCCGAGGCATGCTCTTGGGATTCATCGTCTCCGAGCGGGGCATCAAAGCCAACCCGGAGAAAATCGCAGCCATCACCAGCATGGGGCCTATCAAGGACTTGAAAGGCGTACAGAGGGTCATGGGATGTCTCGCGGCTCTGAGCCGCTTCATCTCACGCCTCGGCGAAAGAGGTCTGCCTCTGTACCGCCTGAAAGGGAAATGTGCCCTTGGGCCATTTCTAAGTATTTTGGTGATTGAGTGCAAACACAAAGTGCTTAAATGTGAATCTATGCCCATGGATGGACAAGTTGCAAATCACAAGTAAAGGTATGTTTCTAAGCCTTAGTACATTGGTTTTGTGTACTAATAACTTGTCTAAGTGTTAGAAACAGGAAGAAGAAGAAAAGAAAAGAGAGTGGCTGTGTACAGCCAAAGGCTGTTTCGGGCTGAGGCACCGGACTGTCCGGTGTGCACCGGACAGTGTCCGGTGCGCCAGACCAGCGTGGAGCAAACCAGCCGCTCTCGGGTTTTTCTCCGGCGACTTCGGCTAAAATTCACCGGACTGTCCGGTGTGCACCGGACTGTCCGGTGAGCCAACGGTCGGCCGGGCCAACGGTCGGCCGCGCGATCGGCGCGCGACACGTGGCTGAGCCAACGGTCGGAAGGAAGCACCGGACTGTCCGGTGTGCACCGGACTGTCCGGTGCGCCAGATCTGCAACGGTCGGCAACGGTCAGCTTCGCCATTTAAGGAAAGGAATCGGGCACCGGACACTGTCCGGTGTGCACCGGACTGTCCGGTGCGCCCGACGACAGAAGGCAAGGATAGCCTTCCAGATGTGTTCTCAACGGCTCCTTGCTGCCTTGGGGCTATAAAAGGGACCCCTAGGCGCATGGAGGAGACAACCAAGCATTCCTTGAGCACTCTTGATCACTCACACATCAATCTTGCGCACTTGTTCGACATTCTAGTGATTTGAGCTCCGTTCTAGTGTGCTAGTCTCTTGAGCTCAAGTCTGGGTCTTGTGTGTGCGTATTCGCTGTGATCTTTGTGTTGTGTGTGAGTTGCTAATCCCTCCCTTGCTCCGTGATTCTCTGTGAACATCTTTTGTAAGGGCGAGAGGCTCCAAGTTGTGGAGATTCCTCGCAAACGGGATTGAGAAAAGAAAAGCAAGAACACCGTGGTATTCAAGTTGATCATTGGATCACTTGAGAGGAGTTGAGTGCAACTCTCGTCCGTTGGGACGCCACAACGTGGAGTAGGCAAGTTTTGTACTTGGCCGAACCACGGGATAACCACCGTGTCATCTCTGTGATTGATTTCTTGTGGTTATTGTGTTTTGACTCCTCTCTAGCCACTTGGCCATAATTGTGCTAACGCCTAATCAAGTTTTGTGGCTATAAGTTTAAGTTTTTACAGGATCACCTATTCACCCCCCCCCCTCTAGGTGCTCTCAATTGGTATCAGAGCCGTTCTCTTCAAGAAAGGGACTAACCGCCCGAAGAGATGGATCCTAAAGGGAAGGGAATTGTGATCAACGACAAGGAGAAGGAGTCCTTCGTCAACGAGCCAAGGGATGACAAGTCCAATGACTCGGGCTCGGGCCACAAGCGAAGAGATGGGAAGAAGAAGAAGACAAGACGCATCAAGGAGATCGTCTACTACGACAGCGATGAGTCCTCTTCTTCCCAAAAGGACGACGACCACGACAAACAAAGGAAACCGGTTAATTCTAACTTTTCTTTTGACTACTCTCGTATTCCGCAAAGTTCAAATTCACATTTGCTTTCCATTCCACTCGGCAAGCCCCCACACTTTGATGGGGAGGACTACGGATTTTGGAGCCACAAAATGCGTAGTCACCTATTCTCTCTCCATCCTAGCATATGGGAGATTGTAGATAGTGGAATGCACTTTAATAGTTCGGATAGTCCTATATTCATTAATGAGCAAATCCATAAGAATGCACAAGCTACTACTGTTCTTCTAGCCTCATTGTGCAGGGATGAATATAATAAAGTGAGTGGCTTGGATAACGCCAAGCAAATCTGGGATACCCTCAAGATCTCTCATGAGGGAAATGACGCTACCTTGCTCACCAAAATGGAGTTGGTGGAGGGCGAGCTTGGAAGGTTCGCGATGATAAGGGGCGAGGAGCCAACTCAGACATACAACCGGCTCAAGACCCTTATCAACAAAATAAGGAGCTATGGAAGCACGCGATGGACGGACCACGACGTCGTCCGACTAATGCTCAGGTCCTTTACCGTTCTTGATCCTCATTTGGTGAATAATATTCGTGAGAATCCCAGGTACACCAAAATGTTGCCCGAAGAAGTCCTAGGAAAATTCGTCAGCGGGCGAATGATGATCAAGGAGGCAAGGTATGTGGACGACGCCTTGAATGGACCGATCAACGAGCCGCAACCTTTTTCTCTCAAAGCCACAGGGAACAAGGAAGCGCTACCCAGCAAGGTGGCGCAAATTGAGGCGGCCGGTCTTAATGAAGAAGAAATGGCCCTCATTATCAAGAGATTCAAGACGGTGCTAAAGGGTCGCAATGGACAGCCGAGCAAGACTAAGACCAAGGGGAAGCGATCATGCTTCAAATGCGGTAAGCTTGGTCATTTTATTGCTAACTGTCCCGATAATGATAGTGACCAGGAAAAGGGAAACAAGAGGGAAAAGAAGAAGCACTACAAGAAAGCCAAGGGCGAGGCGCATCTAGGCAAGGAGTGGGATTCGGATTGCTCCTCCTCCGACTCCGACAATGAGGGACTCGCCGCCACCGCCTTCAACAAATCGGCCCTCTTCCCCAACGAGCGTCACACGTGTCTCATGGCTAAGGAGAAGAAAGTAAGTACTCGAAACTCTACTTATGCTTCTTCTAGTGATAATGATTCTAGTGACGATGATGAAATAGACTATTCTAGTGTATTTAAAGGTCTAGATAGAATTACAATTGGCAAAATTAATGAATTAATTGATGCATTGAATGAGAAGGATAAACTCTTAGAGAAACAAGAGGATTTATTGTATGAAGAGCATGATAAATTTTTAGAAGCTCAAAAATCTCATGCTCTAGAAGTTAAAAGAAATGAGATGCTTACTTGTGAATTATCCTCATGCCATGAAACAATTTCTAAATTAAAGAGCATTAACGATGAGTTGAATGTTAAGATAGAAATAGCTAGTAAATCAACAACTTGTGTAGAAAATGTTGCTATTTGCAATAGATGTAAAGAATTTGATATTGATGCTTGTAGTGAACACATAGCCTCTATTGCAAAGCTAAATAATGAAGTGGCTAGTCTTAATGCTCAACTTAAGACTAGCAAAAGTGATTTTGAAAAACTAAAATTTGCTAGGGATGCCTACACGGTTGGTAGACACCCCTCAATTAAGGATGGACTTGGCTTCAAGAGGGAAGCCAAGAACTTAACAAGCCATAAGGCTCCCATTCCCGCCAAGGAGAAAGGAAAGGCTCCTATGGCTAATAGTGTTAAGAAGAATCATGCTTTCATGTACTATGATAGGAGATATTCTAGAAATGCTCTTAGAAGTCATGATGTTTTTGATTCACATGCTTATGACTCTTATGCTATGACTGCTTCTAGTTCTCATGTTATGCATGGTATAAATGGGCTTAGAAGAAATGTTGTTCATCAAATGCCTAGGAGAAATGTTGTTAGGAAAGTAGTGAATGAACCTTCTACAATTTATTGTGCTTTGAATGCTTCCTTTGCAATTTGTAGAAAGGATAAGAAAATTGTTGCTAGGAAGCTAGGGGAAAAATGCAAGGGAGACAAAACTTGCATTTGGGTCCCTAAGGATATTTGCACTAACCTTGTAGGACCCAACATGAGTTGGGTACCTAAGACCCAAGCCTAAATTTGCCTTGCAGGTTTATGCATCCGGGGGTTCAAGCTGGATTATTGATAGCGGATGCACAAACCATATGACGGGGGAGAAGAAAATGTTCACCTCCTACGTCAAGAATAAGGATTCCCAAGATTCAATCATATTCGGTGATGGGAATCAAGGCAAGGTAAAAGGGTTAGGTAAAATTGCAATTTCTAATGAGCACTCTATCTCTAATGTGTTTTTAGTAGAGTCACTAGGATATAATTTACTATCTGTTAGTCAATTGTGCAATATGGGATATAACTGTCTGTTTACAAATGTAGATGTGTCTGTCTTTAGAAGAAGTGATGGTTCACTAGCTTTTAAGGGTGTATTAGACGGCAAACTTTATTTAGTTGATTTTGCAAAAGAAGAGGCCGGTCTAGATGCATGCTTAATAGCTAAGACTAGCATGGGCTGGCTGTGGCATCGCCGCTTAGCACATGTGGGGATGAAGAACCTTCACAAGCTTCTAAAGGGAGAACACGTGATAGGTTTGACTAACGTGCATTTCGAAAAAGATAGACCTTGTGCAGCTTGTCAAGCAGGTAAACAGGTGGGAGGAGCGCATCACAGCAAAAATGTGATGACCACTTCAAGACCCCTGGAGCTGCTGCATATGGACCTCTTCGGACCCGTCGCCTATCTAAGCATAGGGGGGAGTAAGTATGGTCTAGTTATTGTTGATGACTTTTCCCGCTTCACTTGGGTGTTCTTTTTGCAGGATAAGTCTGAAACCCAAGGGACCCTCAAGCGCTTTCTCAGGAGAGCTCAAAATGAGTTTGAGCTCAAGGTGAAGAAGATAAGAAGCGACAACGGGTCCGAGTTCAAGAACCTTCAAGTGGAGGAGTTCCTTGAAGAGGAAGGGATCAAGCACGAGTTCTCCGCTCCCTACACACCACAACAAAATGGTGTGGTAGAGAGGAAGAACAGGACGCTCATCGACATGGCGAGGACGATGCTAGGAGAGTTCAAGACCCCCGAGTGCTTTTGGACGGAAGCCGTGAACACGGCTTGCCACGCCATCAACAGGGTCTACCTTCATCGCCTCCTCAAGAAGACGTCGTATGAGCTACTAACCGGTAACAAACCCAATGTATCTTACTTTCGTGTATTTGGGAGCAAGTGCTACATTCTAGTGAAGAAAGGTAGAAATTCTAAGTTTGCTCCCAAAGCTGTAGAAGGGTTTTTGTTAGGTTATGACTCAAATACAAAGGCGTATAGAGTCTTCAACAAATCATCGGGTTTGGTTGAAGTCTCTAGCGATGTTGTATTTGATGAGACTAATGGCTCTCTAAGAGAGCAAGTTGTTGATTGTAATGATGTAGATGAAGAAGATGTTCCGACGGCCGCTATACGGACCATGGCGATTGGAGAAGTATGGCCACAGGAACAAGATGAACAAGATCAACCTTCTTCCTCAACTATGGTGCATCCCCCAACCGAAGATGATGAACAGGTACCTCAAGTGGAGGCGCTTGATCAAGGGGGAGCACAAGATGATCAAATGATGGAGGAAGAAGCGCAACCGGCACCTCCAACCCAAGTTCGAGCGATGATTCAAAGGGATCATCCCGTCGACCAAATTCTGGGTGACATTAGCAAGGGAGTAACTACTCGGTCTCGATTAGTTAATTTTTGTGAGCATTACTCTTTTGTCTCTTCTATTGAGCCTTTCAGGGTAGAGGAGGCCTTGCTAGATCCGGACTGGGTTTTGGCCATGCAAGAGGAGCTCAACAACTTCAAGCGCAATGAAGTTTGGACGCTGGTGCCTCGTCCGAAGCAAAATGTTGTGGGAACCAAGTGGGTGTTCCGCAACAAACAGGACGAGCACGGGGTGGTGACGAGAAACAAGGCTCGACTTGTGGCAAAAGGTTATGCCCAAGTCGCAGGTTTGGATTTCGAGGAGACTTTTGCTCCTGTGGCTAGGCTAGAATCAATTCGTATCTTGCTAGCATATGCCGCTCACCATTCTTTCAGGTTGTACCAAATGGATGTGAAGAGCGCTTTCCTCAACGGGCCAATCAAGGAGGAAGTGTACGTGGAGCAACCCCCTGGCTTCGAGGATGAACGGTACCCCGACCATGTGTGTAAGCTCTCTAAGGCGCTCTATGGACTTAAGCAAGCCCCAAGAGCATGGTATGAATGCCTTAGAGACTTTCTAATTGCTAATGCTTTCAAGGTTGGGAAAGCCGATCCAACTCTTTTTACAAAGACATGTGATGGTGATTTGTTTGTGTGCCAAATTTATGTCGATGACATAATATTTGGTTCTACTAACCAAAAGTCTTGTGAAGAGTTTAGCAGGGTGATGACGCAGAAATTCGAGATGTCGATGATGGGCGAGTTGAACTACTTCCTTGGGTTCCAAGTGAAGCAACTCAAGGACGGCACTTTCATCTCCCAAACGAAGTACACGCAAGACTTGCTAAAGAGGTTTGGGATGAGGGACGCCAAGCCCGCAAAGACTCCGATGGGGACCGACGGACACACCGACCTCAACAAAGGAGGTAAGTCCGTTGATCAAAAAGCATACCGATCCATGATAGGTTCTTTGCTTTATTTATGTGCTAGTAGACCGGATATTATGCTTAGCGTATGCATGTGTGCTAGATTTCAATCCGATCCTAAGGAGTGTCACTTAGTGGCGGTGAAGCGAATTCTGAGATATTTAGTTGCTACGCCTTGCTTCGGGCTCTGGTATCCAAAGGGGTCTACCTTTGACTTGGTTGGATACTCAGACTCCGACTATGCTGGATGTAAGGTCGATAGGAAGAGTACATCGGGGACGTGCCAATTCTTAGGAAGGTCCCTGGTGTCATGGAACTCTAAGAAACAAACTTCCGTTGCCCTATCCACCGCTGAGGCCGAGTATGTTGCCGCAGGACAGTGTTGCGCGCAACTACTTTGGATGAGGCAAACCCTCCGGGACTTTGGCTACAATCTGAGCAAAGTCCCACTCCTATGTGATAATGAGAGTGCTATCCGCATGGCGGAAAATCCTGTTGAGCACAGCCGCACAAAGCACATAGACATCCGGCATCACTTTTTGAGAGACCACCAGCAAAAGGGGGATATCGAAGTGTTTCATGTTAGCACCGAGAACCAGCTAGCCGATATCTTTACCAAGCCTCTAGATGAGAAGACCTTTTGCAGGCTGCGTAGTGAGCTAAATGTCTTAGATTCGCGGAACCTGGATTGAACTGCAGCATACATGTGTTTATGCCTTTGATCATGTTCATTCTGCATTTTGTTGCTTATTGTGGTGCTCAAGTTGTACAAACACTCCCTGGACCTCACAAGTCCGTTGCAAAGTGATGCACATGTTTAGGGGGAGATGTGTTACAACTTGACCCTTTGAGACTAACCATGTGCTTGAGTTTGATGATTTAGTCTCGAAGGAGGATTGAAAGGGAAAAGGTGGACTTGGACCATGAAAGACTTCCACTGCACTCCGATGAGAGGGTAATTACTTCCAAGTTCATCTCATGAACTCTTATTGCCATTTGCTCTTAATTGAAAATTTTGGTGAGGCAATGGGGTTAAAAAGGGCCAAGATTGATCCCGTTTTGGTGCTTGATGCCAAAGGGGGAGAAAATAAAGGCCAAAGTGATAAATGGATCAGCTACCACTTGAGAGATTTTGAGAAAATAGTAGAATAGAGTTTTTGTTTTGTCAAAAGCTTTTATGGTCTCTCTATTGTCAAAAGTTGGCTTCTTGTGGGGAGAAGTGTTGATTATGGGAAATAGGGGGAGTTTTTGAAATCTTTGATCAATCTCTTTTGGAATGACTCTCGTTATGCTTCAACATGTGTGTTTGACTTAGAGATAGAGATTTGAGTTTTATTTGCAAAAACAAACCAAGTGGTGGCAAAAGATGATCCATATATGCCAAAATTGAATAAAACTCAAAGTCAGTTTTTATTTGAAGTGATTTTGCACTTGTTCTAGTTGCTTTATGTTGTGTTGGCATAAATCACCAAAAAGGGGGAGATTGAAAGGGAAATGTGCCCTTGGGCCATTTCTAAGTATTTTGGTGATTGAGTGCAAACACAAAGTGCTTAAATGTGAATCTATGCCCATGGATGGACAAGTTGCAAATCACAAGTAAAGGTATGTTTCTAAGCCTTAGTACATTGGTTTTGTGTACTAATATCTTGTCTAAGTGTTAGAAACAGGAAGAAGAAGAAAAGAAAAGAGAGTGGCTGTGTACAGCCAAAGGCTGTTTCGGGCTGAGGCACCGGACTGTCCGGTGTGCACCGGACAGTGTCCGGTGCGCCAGACCAGCGTGGAGCAAACCAGCCGCTCTCGGGTTTTTCTCCGGCGACTTCGGCTAAAATTCACCGGACTGTCCGGTGTGCACCGGACTGTCCGGTGAGCCAACGGTCGGCCGGGCCAACGGTCGGCCGCGCGATCGGCGCGCGACACGTGGCTGAGCCAACGGTCGGAAGGAAGCACCGGACTGTCCGGTGTGCACCGGACTGTCCGGTGCGCCAGATCTGCAACGGTCGGCAACGGTCAGCTTCGCCATTTAAGGAAAGGAATCGGGCACCGGACACTGTCCGGTGTGCACCGGACTGTCCGGTGCGCCCGACGACAGAAGGCAAGGATAGCCTTCCAGATGTGTTCTCAACGGCTCCTTGCTGCCTTGGGGCTATAAAAGGGACCCCTAGGCGCATGGAGGAGACAACCAAGCATTCCTTGAGCACTCTTGATCACTCACACATCAATCTTGCGCACTTGTTCGACATTCTAGTGATTTGAGCTCCGTTCTAGTGTGCTAGTCTCTTGAGCTCAAGTCTGGGTCTTGTGTGTGCGTATTCGCTGTGATCTTTGTGTTGTGTGTGAGTTGCTAATCCCTCCCTTGCTCCGTGATTCTCTGTGAACATCTTTTGTAAGGGCGAGAGGCTCCAAGTTGTGGAGATTCCTCGCAAACGGGATTGAGAAAATAAAAGCAAGAACACCGTGGTATTCAAGTTGATCATTGGATCACTTGAGAGGAGTTGAGTGCAACTCTCGTCCGTTGGGACGCCACAACGTGGAGTAGGCAAGTTTTGTACTTGGCCGAACCACGGGATAACCACCGTGTCATCTCTGTGATTGATTTCTTGTGGTTATTGTGTTTTGACTCCTCTCTAGCCACTTGGCCATAATTGTGCTAACGCCTAATCAAGTTTTGTGGCTATAAGTTTAAGTTTTTACAGGATCACCTATTCACCCCCCCCCCTCTAGGTGCTCTCACCGCCTCTTAAGGAAGGTCGAGTGCTTCGCTTGGACCCCTGAGGCTGAGGAGGCCCTCGGGAACCTGAAGGCGCTCCTCACGAAGGCGCCTATCCTGGTGCCCCCAGCTGTTGGAGAAGCCCTCTTGGTCTACGTCGCCGCGACCACTCAGGTGGTTAGCGTCGCGATTGTGGTCGAGAGGCAAGAAGAGGGGCATGCATTGCCCGTTCAGAGGTCTGTCTACTTCGTCAGCGAGGTACTGTCCGAACCAAGATCCGCTACCCACAAGTTCAGAAGCTGCTGTACACGGTGATCCTGACACGGCGGAAGTTGCGACACTACTTCGAGTCCTATCCGGTAACTGTGGTGTCATCCTTCCCCCTGGGGGAGATCATCCAGTGCCGGGAGGCATCGGGAAGGATCGCAAAGTGGGCGGTGGAAATCATGGGCGAAACAATCTCGTTCGCCCCTCGGAAGGCCATCAAGTCCCAGGTCCTGGCGAACTTCGTGGCCGAATGGGTCGACACCCAGCTCCCAACAGCTCCGATCCAATCGGAGCTCTGGACCATGTTCTTCGATGGGTCGCTGATGAAGACAGGAGCCAGCGCGGGCCTACTCTTCATCTCGCCCCTCGGGAAGCACCTACGCTACATGCTACGTCTCCATTTCCCGGCATCCAACAATGTGGCTGAGTACGAGGCTCTGGTCAACGGATTGCGGATCGCCATCGAGCTTAGGGTCCGACGCCTCGACGCTCACGGTGACTCGTAGCTCGTCATCGACCAAGTCATGAAGAACTCCCACTGCCGCGACCCGAAGATGGAGGCCTACTGCGATGAAGTTCGACGCCTGGAAGACAAGTTCTACGGGCTCAAGCTCAACCACATCGCTCGGCGCTACAACGAGACTACGGACGAGCTGGCTAAAATAGCCTCGGGGCGAACAACGGTTCCCACGGACGTCTTCTCCCGAGATCTGCATCAGCCCACCGTCAAGATCGACGGCACGCCCGAGCCCGAGGTACCCTCGGCGCAGTTCGAGGCGCCCTCGGCTCGGCCCGAGGCACCCTCGGACCTGCCCGAAGTACCCTCGGCACAGTCCGAGGCACCCTCGGCTCGGCTCGAGGCACCCTCGGTTCGGCCCGAGGTACCCTCGACCCCCGAGGGCGAGACGCTGCATGTCGGAGAGCGGGGTCGCGCCTGGTCAAAACTGGCAGACCCCGTACCTGCAATATCTCCACCAAGGAGAGCTACCCTCCGACCGAGCCGAAGCTCGGCGGGTGGCGCGGCGCACCAAGTCGTTCGTCTTGCTGGGAGATGAGAATGAGCTCTACCACCGCAGCCCCTCAGGCATCCTCCAGCGATGCATCTCCATCGCCGAAGGTCAGGAACTCCTGCGAGAGATACACTCGGGGGCTTGCGGCCATCACGCAGCGCCCCGAGCCCTTGTCGGGAATGCTTTCCGACAAGGTTTCTACTGGCCGACGGTGGTGGCCGACGCCACTAGAATCGTTCGTACCTGCGAAGGGTGTCAGTTCTACGCAAGGCAGACCCACCTGCCCGCTCAGGCTCTACAGACGATACCCATCACCTGGCCTTTTGCTGTGTGGGGTCTGGACCTCGTCGGCCCCTTGCAGAAGGCGCCCGGGGGCTACACGCACCTGTTGGTCGCCATCGACAAGTTCTCCAAGTGGATCGAGGTCCGACCCCTAAACAGCATCAGGTCCGAGCAGGCGGTGGCGTTCTTCACCAACATCATCCATCGCTTCGGGGTCCCGAACTCCATCATCACCGACAACGGCACCCAGTTCACCGGCAGGAAGTTCCTGGACTTCTGCGAGGATCACCACATCCGAGTGGACTGGGCCGCCGTGGCTCACCCCATGTCAAATGGGCAAGTAGAGCATGCCAACGGCATGATTCTGCAAGGACTCAAGCCTCGGATCCACAACGACCTCAACAAGTTCGGCAAGCGATGGATGAAGGAACTCCCCTCGGTGGTCTGGAGCCTGAGGACAACGCCGAGCCGAGCCACGGGCTTCACGCCGTTCTTTCTGGTCTACGGGGTCGAGGCCGTCTTGCCCACAGACTTAGAATACGGTTCCCCGAGGACGAGGGCCTACACCGACCAAAGCAACCAAGCTAGTCGAGAGGACTCATTGGACCAGCTGGAGGAGGCTCGGGACAAGGCCTCACTACACTCGGCACGGTATCAGCAGTCCCTGCGACGCTACCACGCCCGAGGGGTCCGGTCCTGAGACCTCCAGGTGGGCGACCTGGTGCTTCGGCTGCGACAAGACGCCCGAGGGCGGCACAAGTTCACGCCCCCCTGGGAGGGGCCGTTTGTCATCGCCAAAGTTCTGAAGCCCGGAACGTACAAGCTGGCCAACAGTCAAGGAGAGGTCTACAGCAACGCTTGGAACATCCAACAGCTACGTCGCTTCTACCCTTAAGATGTTTTCAAGTTGTTCATATACCTCGCCCCCATGCAAAGTTTAGTCATCAAGGAAGGGTCGTCCTCGCCTCGGCAAAGCCCGACCCTCCCTCGGGGGCTACTAGGGGGGAACCCCCTCTGCACCGAATTTTTTCCTCGAAAAAAGATCCTTTCTGCCATAATGTCTTTCGTGCTTTTTGACTACTTCGAAAGCGGATCCTGAAAACGACGGAGTACACGTAAGCAGCCAAGGCTGACCGAGCCGAGGGACTCCTACGCCTCCGGGATACGGATACCTCACTCATCACCTTCTGCGATAAGTAACTCGCGTTCGGATAAGTGATTCCGCGGACCGAACAAGTCTTCACGTTCGGAAGCTCTTCTACCGGAGCGATTCTTCGAGCCTTCTCAACTGCGTCGGTGACAGAACCCCATGGACGGGTAAGAGTGCGCGTAAGCGGCAAGGCTGACCGAGCCGAGGGACTCCTACGCCTCCGGGATACGGATACCTCACTCATCACCTTCCGCGAGAAGCAACTCTCGCTCGCACAAAACAATTCTGTTACCGACAAAAAAGTCCAGATACTCGAAACAAGAGGAAAAGAGACGCAGCTTTACAACATGGCGAGGGTGTGTTCAGGCCTCGGCGGCCGCAGAAAACACACGCTACAAGATAATCCGATCCTGCAGGCTCGGATCTTGGCGGCTAGAGGGAGCAGCAGCAACCTCGGCGTCGGCAACACCCTCGGCGAGGCCTGACCTAGCCTCGGACGGCGACGCGGTCCAAGGGTCTCTGCTCTAAAGGACAACTTCGTCACCAAGCCCGGGCCATCGCCACCAGGGTCTTCTTCGAGAATCCGGCCCGAGCAGGCGGCTCGGCCGGTCACCCCGAGGCCTCGGCCAACTGTCCTCCAAGGGCATCAGCCTGGCCCGAGGCCTCGGCAGGTCAATTCCGGTGTCGGTCCCGCTAACGGACGACCCGGCGAGGCTCCGGCCGACCAGGTTTTCTTTTCGAGCCAACTCTGCCTCTGTTTGCGCTGACACCGCTACCCCTGGCCTCGGCTCATCGAGGGGCGGCCGAGGGGTTCCTTTAACTGAGCAAGAGAAGCCCCGGGCAACAAGGCTGACCGAGCCGAGGGACTCCTACGCCTCCGGGATACAGATACCTCACTCGTCACCTTTCCACGGGGCGACTCACACTTGGTGAAGCGGTTCATACAACCAACAGGCGAGTCTTAGTGCTCGAAAATGAGGAAAAAACATGGCTCCGTGCCAAAATTACATACATGTTCAGGCCTCGACAGCCACAATGAACAAAAACACTGGCATTCAAGGTGCCATTACAAACGGAACTCCGGTTCCACCTCCGCAGGTACGAACAACCCCACTCGACGATTGGGGGGCCTGTGGAGCAACAGAAGACCGACGAACGGCGCGCCGTCGCCCGCTCCGGCAGCGGTGACGACGACGACTTCTGCTCCGGGGGGCCGAACAGCGACAGCGATGACCTCAGGGCGGATGCCGCTGCCAGGAGGCCCCCGCCCCGTGCCCAAACTCGTGAGGCAAGGACGGGCAGAAGGCCGTAGAGTTGGAGGTCGGTCCGTGGGCGGCCCTAGCTATCTCGTTGGCGGAAGAACCTCTTCCAGCTGCCGTGGCGGAAGCCGGCGCCGAGAGCGGCTCCGAAGCCACTCGGGTCCGAGAGCCAGGCACGCTGCAGCTGCCGGCGCCACGGACGACAACCGCCCTTCCCCCGATCACTGAGGGAAGGAGCGGGCCACCGCCCACGCAGGGGCCGACCCCAACTCGGCACACTCCCCTCCCCAGCCCTAGTGATGAAAATCCTTGAGGCTGAGGGAGGGGCAGAGGCCGCAGCCCAGTTCGCTCCCCCCGCCATCGAACTGGAGGTCACCATCTTGGGTGACCACCGGCGGAGGGGTGCAACCGGGCTGCATGATGAAAATCCTTGAAGCCGAACGATGGCTTAAAGGTACCAACTCCCACGGAGTTGAGTTCCTCCAACGGCGAGGCGGAAAGACGGCGGGTATCCCCCATCTGGGGGCTTGGAAGGTGGAAAGACACGATGCATAAGGGAGCGCGAAGACATGGTCGCCTTCCAAGGGGGTCACCCTCCTTTTAAAGGCGGCTCTCCCTACTTGCGTCCCCAGTCGTCGCGGGCTGAGTCTTCTCCAATACACCCCAAGGATCTCCCCTGCGGCGCGGGGGCTGGGTCCCACACATCATGCAAGCCGACTCAGAGCAGAAGAAGCCAAACCGCCGTGCGCGGTGCGTACAACCGCCCAGTGGTTACAAGCGGCCCTCCACTTTTGCCCAGACCAGCAAGCGAAAGGGCGGGCAGCCATGCAGGCGGCATGCAACCGCGCCAAGTGGGCGCACTTCTCCGACTCCCAACACGCCCGGCACGGAGGCCCAGGCCCACGCGTCATGCAACCGGCGCGCCAAAAGCTTCGTGCATGCGGCTGCACCGCCACTTGCGCCACCACCGCGCCTCCTCGACTGCAGAACCAATACCGCGACTCGAGGCGACCCAGCGCACGACCCAGCAGCGCCAGCCTGGCACGACGGTCAATACGGCCAAATGTGGGCCGGCAGTAATGGCGGTGGCAGGCGGGCAGGAGCAGCAGTCACGTCGTCAGGCAAGCCTACGTCCCATCCAGGGGCGACGAGAGAACCCTCTCTCACGGCGTGAAGACAACGCGCCCGTGTTCCGTTCCTCGAACGGCTCGCGCGCGCAACGGCCGCCTCGCGAACCACTCGCCCCGTTGCATTAACTCCGCGGCGGGACAGGCGGCGCCCCTGGCAGGAGAAGCGGGTGACGCTTCGCCTTCGCCATAATGACCGCGTCAGAAAAGGTACGCTGCGTCGTTCGATTTCGTATCCTTTTCCTTTTTTCCTCTTTCTCTCTCTTGCAACAGGGACCGGGAAAGGGGGATACCCCGAAAAGGATCCTTCCCCGTGAAGCAACCAGGCTCCGAGCCTCCCTACTGATCAGAGGTTTGAAGGCTGGCCCCTCGGAAGGGTTCGATAGCCGCCTCAGATCGCGTGGGCTCTACACCCACTACTGGTCAGAGGTTCGAAGGCCGGCCCCTCGGAAGGGTTCCACGGCCGCCTCAGGCTACTCGGGCTCCGCGCCCCCTACTGATCAGGGGTTCGAAGGCTGACCCCCGAAGGGTTCACATCTGCCTCAGACACAGAGCGAGGGATGACCATGGGTACGTTTGATACATAACCAAGGCTCGGGCTGCGCTCCCGAGGTACCCTAGGACATTTCCGAGACTAGCGGGAACGATCTTGTAACGGAATCCCATCAGAGGGAGGCATCGAGCCCTCGGACCCCGTCGCCAGGGGACCGGGTCCGGCAGATCACCCGCAGGTACTTTTGGGCGTGCCTCTGGGCCCCTAGCCGACCCATAACGAATGGGGCACGGACGTCCACTCGGATCACCCGCCTGCAGCTCACCGGAGACACCATGTTCGGCGCCCACCGAGGGCAACATGGCGCTTTCCCCCCCTCCTCCTTGCGGAAAGGCGACGCAGGGGCGTATGTAAAAAAGTCGAGTCTGTCCCTGATCGCCCTCTCGCCCTGTGCAGAGGCTCAGGGGCTGCTCTCGCAAACCCGGCTCCGGCCACACCGTTGACAGCGTCAACATACCAGCCCGAGAACTTGGGACCCGACCGTACACCCGGGCTACGGCCAGCTCGCATGAGGGACGACCAGACCAGCCGAAGCATTACGCGAGGCATTAAGACCTCGGAGGAGTGAAACCACTCCTCCGAGGCCTCGGGGGCTACACCCGGCGGGTGCGCTCGCGCGCACCCACCAGGAGCAAAAGGCAACCGAGAAAGGTTGGTCCCCTTGCAAAAAAGTGCGACGAAAGCCTCCAAGCGAGTGCTAACACTCCCTTCGAGGCTCGGGGGCTACTGTCAGGGACCATAATTAGGGGTACCCTCAAGGCTCCTAATTCTCAGCTGGTAACCCCCATCAGCATAAAGCTGCAAAGGCCTGATGGGTGCGATTAAGTCAGGGATCGGTCCATTCGAAGGATGCGATCACTGTGGCAGAACCACCCGAATTATTCCAGCTTAAGTGCCTAAGTCACGCCTCAGGGGCCGTAACACACTTAAATCGGAATAACCCGTCAGTCCCTCAGATCTAGTCTGATAGAGCCACTTAACCAGGATCAAATTCCACAATCTCACTCGAAGGTGAGTCACAGAAGAAATACAATAAAACAGGAAACCTCAAATTAAGTACGGAGTTATTACATAAATCGGAGTTTTTGGAGTAGCAAATAAAGTTCACAAATTAAAGTGCAGCGGATAATCGATGTCGTCGGTAACGAGGAAATGGGCAAGGCCTAGCCCACTACTCCTCATGCTCCTCTCCTGCCGGAGCAACATCCCACTCGACCGTCCAACCCGGTGGCAGGGTGGTAGGCCAAGTCACACCATCAACTACATCCTGCATGGTACCTGCAAAAATGGTGCCACAAGCAAGGCTGAGTATACTAATACTCAGCTAGACTTAACCGGTGTGAGGAGTCTACTCCTCTACCTCTAGACTATGCAGCTGTTTGGCTGAGGGGTTTGGTTTGCCAAAAGCACTAGCTGTTTCTAAAATCAACTTTTAGCTTTTCAATTTCTACCATCATTAACTTAGCTAGATTGGCTCCTTCTAAGCATACATGGTAACAAGCAATTAGTTCAATCAACAAGTTATCTCATGTAATCCACATTTCACTTCTTACTCGATGCAGTACAAGGAATCAAGCAGTCTCATTAGCTGCGAGAAGCAGACGATTCGAATCGAGTTTTAACCTTGCAAGGTAAACCTAAACACACGGCATGTCAGGGTACTCCGACCCCACACATGACAACCGTCCCCATCGATTCCCCGTTCGCGTCCAGGCCTCACCGCCTTGGCATACAATGCTCCACTGACCCCGGCTGCCGCCGTGCAGTGACCGCACTTGTACCCACCATAGCTAGCATGGGAGACCCTGTCTCAGGTCGCATGAGGGATAAAGTCCGCGCCCGGCTTCACTCAGGTACTAGGTTTACCGGTTACCATTTTTCCCGGCATGTGCTTAGTACGTTCAAAAGCTTGACTCAGGTATCCACACATTAATCCTTAATTCATTTTTCCCGTCTCATGGACAAGGCATCCTCCCTGGATCCAAGTCCATAGACCAACATATATCCCATTATCAAGATGAATACAATCAATTCCTGACCTCGCGCGAGTGCTAGAAAAATCACTCGACTTCTACCGAGATCCTGATTAGCAAGCAGCTACTCGACCTAGCATACTAGTATTCATCTCAAAAAGGAGTCCTAAGTTCATGCAACTAGAGGTTTCAAGCAACTCCTACACTTAAGTGCACATTACAGTCCTACAAGCATTAAGTGTAGTAAAGTAGCATATATTAACATGGTTATGCATAAAACCGGGGCTTGCCTTCAATTGCTGGGGCTGCGGGGAGATCCTCAATAGCAGCCTCTGAAGCCTGCTCCTGGTCCTCCTCTTGGACAGGTCCTTGCTCGGGGATGAGCACGTACTCTCCGTCGGCAAGATTACAATCTAATGAATGCAATGCGTAAGATATATGCATGATACAATATGTGCTTTAGAATTTACAACTTTTAAAAATGTAGGGTCTTTAGAATTTAAGCAAGTTAACCTTACTTATGTAAAACCTTTTAGTGGTATACTTGGTAAATTGGGTTAGTTTTAATGGGATGAGGTTTATTCCTCCTTTTCTTTTCTTTTATTCCTTTTTAATGTTTTGGAGTAGGTTTGAACTACAAGTTGCTTTTATAGAATTCCAAAAATTCTGCAAAAATTACAGTGGCTTGTTACTGGTGTATGATTCTCTGTCTCAAAATTTGGGGTTCAGAAAGTGAATGGTTTTCTCTGGACAAAATTGCCAAATCTTAAGGCAGAAGGGGTACTTTGAACTACAACTATTATTTAACAGTGGGTAATTCTTTAAAACTTATTTTTGCTGGCTTTTAGGTGTCATAACATGACTTGATGCAAATTTCTAGTCATTAATACCTTTTAATTCTTTTCCTATGGTTTTCTTAAGGTTTCTAGCCAAAGGGGTGCTTTCTACTACCACTATGTTTGAAAAACATCAAACAACAGAGTTCTTATTTTTCTTAGCTAGTATTTTGTGCAAGAGCAATCATTCTGGAGTTTGGTTTCTTTTTGCTTAAGGGAAGGGGTGGTTTGCATTATTTAAGTCAAATGGCCTTTCTCACAAATTGCTAGCAAAAGGCATGGGTTCACTTCTTTTTCATGGGTTTTTATTTTTCTCTAGTGGTTTATCTCATCATGGACTTAGCTAATGTTTGGTTGCCCATTATCTCATTATTTGAGGTTGTTTATGATTTATTGGGAAAATGCCTTATTACCACTTTGTATTTATTTTCCTTACTTAAAAAGTTAGGCTGGGGTGCTCTGTATTTTTGTAGTGGGGCTCTGGTGGTTATAAGTTCACTGGATTTTTGTTAACCACTTTGGTTATGGTTTTGCAATTTTAATAATTGATTTTCAGTCTACATAAGGCTGATTAAAGCATCTTAATTAGAAACTGGTCCTAATTAATGGTCTCTGCATTTTTCCTAGGTTCTTGGTTGCATAAGTAAACTAGGAAAAATATTACTAATCATTGTTCAACATTTTCTAATGCTTTTCTGATTTTCTCTAAGTTGTGGACAAAATGGCTTTAAATGAATAACTACATCATAATCTCTAATGCTGGGGATTCTACTATTTTTAAACAATGTCTAATTAGGGTATAAGCATCTACAAATTTTCTTAAGCTCAGTACAGAAGAAAAACTAATTTTCCTTAATTAAACAAGGTTTAGGGGGTTTCTGTTTTTAATTTTAAGCTCTAAAATTTAGAACAGAAAGCATATGGTTCAATAATTTTAAATGATAGATCATAATATTCCAGAGCTAGCAAAATTGGTTTGACAGCTTTTCATTAAGATTTCATCAAGTTATGAATTTTCTAAGTTCTTTGGTTATTTAAAAAGAATAACAGAATTGATAAAAGGGAAAAACCACTTTGCACTGGGGTCCCTGGCGGTTTTTCTAAGTTTTCCTCGCGAATCAGTCCTTAGGTTACTATTCATATGAGTCGCTGACATTACAGAAAACCCCTCGGGTTCTACAGAACCTAACCCGAGGTCCTTCTTCTACCTCAAACAGTAGCCGCGGCGAAGAAAAGGGCGGAGGGGCTTACCGGCGGCGAGACTGTTCTGGTGAAGTGGTCGAGGGCGAAGGGGAGGTCGCGGGGATCACAACGGTGTGCGGAACGTCAATGGAGATGGCCGGAGTTGGTCGGTCCACGCGCGCAGGCGGGGATGCTCATCGGCGGCGAGGAGACCGGCCTGGTCACGGCGAGATAGTTCAATCAAATGGGTCAGGGAGATCCACGGGATGCCAGAGAAGACATGAGCGAAAGGAATTGGGCGGAGACTCACTGGATAGCTCGGTCCACGCGCGGCGGCGGAAGACCGAAGTCCGGTGAGGTTGATCTCGGGCCTCCGGTGAAGTCCGGTCGGGTCCGAGGGCTTGGCGAGCTTCACGAGCTACTGGCGGAGCTAGCCGAAGCACAGGTTGGGCTAGAGGGCGGCTGGAGTGGGCTGGCCACGGCGGCCGTAGCTCTGGCGGCAATGGCGGGCGGAAATACGCTCGCCGGAGCTAAGGAACGGTGGCTGGCCGATGAGGGTGAGTGCGGGGCGAAGAGAGGTGCACCCGGGGAGGCTTTATAGGCGCGGGCGGGCACGGCCGAGGGCGTGGGCGCGCGGCGGACTTGACCGGACGCCGGGGCGAGCGCGCGCGCGGGTTGGGCGAGCTCTGGCGTGCCGACCAGGGTCGAACACGTGTGCCCGTGCGTTCTGCCCAAGCTCTGGCGCGTGTGGTCGCTCATCCGAGCCTGCTCTCGCCTGGGTCAGTGCACAAAACCTCTTCTCCTCCCTACAAGCTACCATTCTTGTGTGGAGGTCATAGGATTTTGCCTACTGGTTGCAGAGATATGGAGCCAGGAAATCTGGTCTGTCTCCCTGCCCAAACCCGAGGCAAATCCCAAGTTTTGTCGTGTCTAGGGCTCGCGTCCCAATGCCATCTTCTGGCACACGACAGAGGGGTTAGTTAGACACAAATTTGTCAATGGGGCCATTAGGATTCGAGTTAGGGATCAAGGTGAACATCCCTGATCTTTGGCTCAAGGTCTGAATTTCAGAATTCTGAAATTCAGAATTCCCAATGAGTCCCAACAAAAGAAGCTTGATTTGGGGGTTTTCTTGAATTATTTTGGCTAAGCTTTCTCAATCTATCTTGTTGCTTATCAAATATACTTTAACTTATATTATTGGCTCAACTCAAAATTTTAAACTTTTCATTCCCTTTTGCTTATTTTCTTGAATTTTGTTCATGGGGTTCACTTAGAGTTCTTAATTAGGGTTGCACATTCTTATCTTTTCAAGGACTCAATTGTTTTGATCATGACACTTTTAAACATATACTTGGTGAATTCTTTGTCACTTAAGTTATTTTGATGCTCATGCTTACTTTGGTTCACAGGAAGTAATGGCTCTTGGTGTGGCTTTTTAAGAGAAACCCTAGGTGACACTGGGGTGTCACAGCCTTCCCCCCTTAAAGGAATCTCGTCCCGAGATTCAGGCCAGAGTCCTCCCGGGGTGAAGCGAAGGGTGAGACTGATAGGAAAAAGGGTGATGATTGTTATTATTAGGGCAAAACTGCTCTTCGAATGTCATTCTCTTTGCAACTTCAGAAGGAAGTCCTTTTAAGTTTTATCTTTTAGTTACTTCATTCTGAGTTAAGATCATATTTTTGGAAATTAGATTCGAAAGGCAGGAGGAGGGGTTGGGGGTGATTACATACCAGCTTCCTTAGGTAGGCAATCGGGGAAGTTGGATCTTAAGAATTCCTCGGTTTCCCAAGTAGCTTCCTCCTCTGAGTGATTACTCCACTGGACCTTGAACATCTTGATCGATTTAGCCCGAGTTGATCTTTCCTTGCAATCCAGAATCTTGGAGGGGTACTCTTGGTACGAGAGATCTGGCTCTATCTCCAATTCTGGCTCTGCTAGAATCTCAGTCAGCAATCGAACACACTTCTTTAGCTGAGATACATGGAATACGCTGTGAATGGCAGACATCTTTGAAGGTAACTTCAGCTTGTATGCCACGGGTCCACAAGCTTCAATGATCTCATAAGGTCCAATGTAACGAGGGGCTAGCTTGCCTTTGATTCCAAACCTCTGCACTCCCTTGGTGGGTGATACCTTGAGGTATACAAAACTTCCCACCTCGAACTGGAGAGGTTTCCTTCTTCTGTCATGATAGCTCTTCTGCCTGGCCTGAGCAGCTTCTAGATTCTTCCTGATCAGCTTGACCTTCCTTTCGGCTTCAGTCACCAAATCAGGTCCAAAAACTTCTCTTTCACCAGGCTGAGACCAATTGAGTGGTGTCCTGCACCTTCTCCCATAGAGAGCTTCAAAAGGTGCCATCTTTAGGCTGGACTGATAACTATTGTTATAAGCAAACTCTGCCAAGGAGAGGTGCTTATCCCAGTTCTTGCCACAATCGATCGCACAAGCTCTCAGCATATCTTCCAGAATCTGGTTTACCCTTTCCGTCTGACCATCAGTCTGTGGGTGGTAAGCTGAACTCCTGATTAGCTTGGTTCCCAAAGACTCTTGCAATTGTTCCCAAAATCTGGCAACAAATTGGGCTCCTCGGTCAGAAACAATGGTCCGAGGTAATCCATGCAAACACACGATCCGGTCGATATACAATTCTGCATACTTCTGAGCCTTATCAGTGGTGTGCACAGGAAGAAAATGTGTCACTTTCGTCAATCGGTCCACAATAACCCAAATTGAATCATGATGACGAGAGGTGTTGGGCAGACCCACAATGAAATCCATGCTGATATCGTCCCACTTCCACGAAGGTACGGACAGTGGTCGCAAAGCTCCAGCGGACTTCAAGTGGCTTGCCTTAACCCTCTGACAGGTGTCACACTCTGATACATACTGGGCTATCTCCCTCTTCATTCTGGTCCACCAGTACAAAAGCTTCAGATCATGGTACATCTTGGTGCTTCCCGGATGCATAGAGAATTTGGAGAGATGAGCCTCATCCAAAATTTTCTTCTTGAGATCCCGGTCCTTAGGAATTACCAATCTGCTTTTGAACCATAACACACCCTTCTCATCCTGGCGGAAACAATCATACTTCTCAACCTTCTGATGGAGATTCTTCTTGATAATCTGCACTCCCTTGTCACTGAGCTGGGCCATGATAATCTGGTCTTGCAAAGCTGGCTCAACAGAAATGTGAGACAAAGAACCAGAAGGAATCACTTCAATTTGCATCTTGCTCAACTCATCACACAAGGTGTTAACACGAGAATCCATCAGAATACATTTGCATTGCAACTTCCGACTCAAGGCATCAGCTACCACATTAGCTTTCCCTGGGTGATAATGTACCTCCAGGTCATAATCCTTGATCAGCTCTAGCCATCTTCTCTGCCTCATGTTGAGATCAGCCTGAGTAAAAATGTACTTAAGGCTCTTATGATCAGTGAAGATGTTGCAGTGGGTTCCCATCAGGTAGTGCCTCCACATCTTCAATGCATGAACCACTGCTGCTAACTCAAGGTCATGAGTGGGATAATTTTGCTCATGAGGCCTGAGTGCTCTTGAGGCATAAGCAATGACTCGGTTGTCTTGCATCAAGACACAACCTAGCCCGGTGCCAGAGGCATCGCAATACACATCAAAAGGCTTGCTGCTGTCGGGTTGCGCCAAAACTGGTGCGGTGGTCAGATGCTGCCTCAATGCATGGAAGGCATCTTCGCACTTCTGACTCCACACAAACTTGACTTCTTTCTTCAGCAACTCAGTAATAGGCTTCACAATCCGAGAGAAGTCCGGAATAAATCTTCGGTAATAACCGGCCAATCCCAGAAAACTCCGAATCTGGCGAACAGTCGTTGGTGGCCTCCAGTTCATCACCTCTTGCACTTTATCAGGATCAACAGCTATTCCATCCTGAGAGATAGTGTGACCCAAGAATTTGATTTCCTTTAGCCAAAAATCACACTTGGATAGCTTGGCATAAAGGTGGTGCTCTCGCAGACGTTGAAGCACTACATGCAAATGCCCGGCATGTTCTTCTTCGTTCTTCGAGTACACCAGAATATCATCGATGAAAACCACTACGAACTTGTCCAATTCTGGCATGAAAACAGAATTCATCAGATACATGAAGTATGCTGGTGCATTTGTCAGCCCGAATGACATCACCAAAAATTCATACAGCCCATATCTGGTTGAGAATGCCGTCTTCGGAATATCACTTGCTCGTATTTTGATCTGATGGTAGCCAGAGCGAAGGTCTATCTTGGAAAACACCTTGGCCCCGACCAACTGGTCAAAGAGAACGTCAATACGAGGCAAAGGATACTTGTTCTTGATAGTTACCGCATTAAGAGGGCGGTAATCTATACACAGCCTCAAGCTTTCATCCTTCTTCTTCACAAATAGCGCTGGACATCCCCAAGGCGAAGTGCTTGGGCGAATAAATCCCTTATCCAGCAACTCTTGCAACTGCTTTTTCAACTCTGCCAACTCAGCGGGTGGCATTCGGTAGGGCCTCTTAGAAATTGGGGCCGTTCCCGGTTGCAACTCGATGGCGAATATCAATATCCCGGTCCGGTGGCATTCCTGGCAATTCATCAGGAAAGACATATGCATACTCACAGACCACTGGGATCTTCTTCAGGGGTAACTCCGTCATAGAGAAAGCACATGACTGAGAAGAACCCTGACTAGGCAGAATCAAAGTGAAATTCCCGCAGAAAGGAGAATTAACTTCCACGGTACGACTGGCTACATCAAGCACAACTTGGTGCAAGGTCATCCAATTTGCTCCTAGAATAATGTCCACATTTTCCAATCCGAACACAAGAAGAGTGGTTTTGACAATGTGGCTTCCCAGTTGAATAGGCACACTTTGGTTTAAATGGTTAGTTGCAATTTTACCCCCAGGTGTGACTATCATGAATGACCCTTTTGAGTGAGAGAATGGCAGTTTGCAATTAGCACTGAACTTTTGGCTAATGAAACTATGAGATGCACCAGAATCAAACAGAATTAAAGCAGGTTGATTATAAACTGAAAAGGTACCGGTCATGATAGGAGCTCCTTCTGGCACTTCCTCTAGAGCAGTGAAGTTGAGCTTCCCTTGCCTGACTTGCACCTTCTGCTTTCTTCCCTTGTCTTGATTTGGTGCTGGCATCTGCCTCTGCTGGTTCCTGGGACAATTCTTGGCATAGTGGCCCACATTGCCACAAGTGAAACACTTGCTCCCATTGCCCTGGCGGAACTGCTGCTGCTGCGGAGGCTGATTGTTCCTTGGGGCGGGAGCTGGATAGCGGTTGGGTGCCGGCTGCTGCTGCTGCTGAGGTGGCCTGATCACCCATCTGCCTGCCTGCTGCTGAAAACCCCTGCTCTGATTGTGAGAAACAATCCGGAACCTCTGAGCCTGAGCGGATGGTGCTGCCATTGGTGCCTTCCTCTTCTTCTCTACCCGGTGAGCAACAATGCAATCCTCCTGAGAGATGGCCATGTTGACCAACTCATTGAAGCTATTGGCCCGGACAGTGTTGAGTCGTTCCCGCAGCTTGGTATTGAGACCCCTGCGGAAGCGATCCCTCTTATTTTCATCAGAATCAGCATGATACCCTGCATACTGGCATAAGTCGTTGAAGGCTTGCGCATACTGCAGTACCGTGCGGGTTCCTTGATTGAGGGCCAGGAATTCATTCAACTTCCGATCAAGAATGCCAGCTGGAATGTGGTGTCCTCTGAAGGCGGTCTTGAATTCCTCCCAAGATACTTCATGATCAGCGGGGAGCATAGCACGGAAGTGGTCCCACCAAGTCCGAGCTGGGCCGCGAAGCTGCTGTGCGGCGAAGCGAGCCTTGGCCTCATCAGGGCAGTCTCCCGTGAGGAGGGGAAACTTGGACTCGACGACGCGAAGCCACACGTCGGCGTCCAACGGATCCTCTGCCTTGGTGAACAAGGGCGGCTGCGTGCTCAGAAACTCCTGGTATGTTGCCATAGCCGGAGGTCGCTGATGCTGGCCTCCACCATGATGCTGTTGGTGGGGCTGGCGCTGCAAGAGCTGTCGCAGAATCTCATTCTGCTGGGCCATCAGCTCCTGCACTGTGGGAGCTGGAGGAGGTGGCGGGGGAGCTTGCTCATTCTGCCCGCGACGCTGCCTCGCTGCCATCTGAAAACAGAGATTGTCGCCAATGTTATCCCGACTCATATTTCCGAATGACAAGATATCATCTCATATGGAAGGAAAAGGCCATAATCATAATATTAGCTTCGAAAATGAAGATAACATGGTGACAAGGATCCCACAGATATCAAAAGTTTACAGGGTTACATTAATCAGGGGAAAGTACCCATAAGCCTAGTCCAAAAGGTGATACTACTAAGCTCGCATAGGTTTCTATCCGCCTAAAGAAATGTCAAAGCGACTGCTTAACCCTGAGCGGTGGAAGCGACACTGGATACGGGTGAAGGAGGCATCGCGGAGGTAGTCCCATTGGCACCAGGGGCTGGTCCTAGCTCCTCGGGAGCCTCTTCTCCCTCGCTTCCTGCTTCATTGGCCTCCATCTCCAGGTGGTGCATGTCCAAGTGGTCATTGGCTTCCTCGAGTTCCCTCTGCACGTCGTGGAGCTGGTTCTCCAAGACATCAATAGTGTTATCTCGGATCTCCACTTGCTGCTCCAGGGTGGTAATACGCTGGCTCAGCCTTTCCACCTGCAGATCCTTCTCCACCAACTCTGTGGATAGGTCGACCACAAAATCTTCCCGACTATCGAGAGTGAGCTTGGCAGCCTGAGCGGTGTTAGCAAGAAGTGTCATAGCATCGCTCTGAAGGGCCTGAAGGCGGTACAGCGCACTCATGCACTGAACAGTGACCCTCCCAACCAAGTCAGGATACATTGCCCACACATCCTTCACATGGCTCACGCGGTTACACCACATGGGATCATCCTTCTTTTCAGCAGGGAAGAGTCCCAAGGGGTGCATCACCATCTCTAGGGGATGGTAGCCACAGAAAGTCGTCAGAGTCTTCATGGCTGCTGCCTCAACGGTGTCGTCCGTCCTGAGTCCAATCGTCTCAGAGTCAAGAGAACGCCAACCCGGCTGAAGGGGATGAGCCTCCAAAGTTAGCCAGACCCGACAACGAGGTACCCGATGCTCCTCATACAACTGCACCGTGTACATAGGGGGCGTAGGGTAACCGGCGGAGTTAAGCACTTCCCACAAGATGGAAGGAAAGCCATCGCGAGAAAGGAAGTCAGAACTGAAACGAGAGTCTCCTCCACTGGCGGGGGTAGGTGAATTCATCTGCGGAAGGGAATCAAGATAAAGATTATGGTGGAAGGAAAAAGAAAAAGAGAGCCCGGATGATTTTAAAGAAAAGGGGTTAGCTCAAATTTTAATTCCTCTTTGTGTTTTATAATGCATGCATGCGGAAAGAAACGTTGCCTCTCAAAAGGGAAATAGGGTGCCTTTTTAGGGCATCCTAAAATATAAGTATTGGCCCACAGGGCCTAATTAATTAGCCACCTATTTCTCCCTCTATGCCTAAGGCCTTTCGTCCTAGGTCTAGCGGTCTAGTCCTGACGATCCGTAGTAGTTTCTAGGCAAGTTTTAGATTTTGAAAATCGGTATTCATGGTTTATTGTCCTTCTCTGTGGTGGAATTTGCTCCGATACCAGCTGTGGCAGAACCACCCGAATTATTCCAGCTTAAGTGCCTAAGTCACGCCTCAGGGGCCGTAACACACTTAAATCGGAATAACCCGTCAGTCCCTCAGATCTAGTCTGATAGAGCCACTTAACCAGGATCAAATTCCACAATCTCACTCGAAGGTGAGTCACAGAAGAAATACAATAAAAGAGGAAACCTCAAATTAAGTACGGAGTTATTACATAAATCGGAGTTTTTGGAGTAGCAAATAAAGTTCACAAATTAAAGTGCAGCGGATAATCGATGTCGTCGGTAACGAGGAAATGGGCAAGGCCTAGCCCACTACTCCTCATGCTCCTCTCCTGCCGGAGCAACATCCCACTCGACCGTCCAACCCGGTGGCAGGGTGGTAGGCCAAGTCACACCATCAACTACATCCTGCATGGTACCTGCAAAAATGGTGCCACAAGCAAGGCTGAGTATACTAATACTCAGCTAGACTTAACCGGTGTGAGGAGTCTACTCCTCTACCTCTAGACTATGCAGTTGTTTGGCTGAGGGGTTTGGTTTGCCAAAAGCACTAGCTGTTTCTAAAATCAACTTTTAGCTTTTCAATTTCTACCATCATTAACTTAGCTAGATTGGCTCCTTCTAAGCATACATGGTAACAAGCAATTAGTTCAATCAACAAGTTATCTCATGTAATCCACATTTCACTTCTTACTCGATGCAGTACAAGGAATCAAGCAGTCTCATTAGCTGCGAGAAGCAGACGATTCGAATCGAGTTTTAACCTTGCAAGGTAAACCTAAACACACGGCATGTCAGGGTACTCCGACCCCACACATGACAACCGTCCCCATCGATTCCCCTCGCGTCCAGGCCTCACCGCCTTGGCATACAATGCTCCACTGACCCCGGCTGCCGCCGTGCAGTGGCCGCACTTGTACCCACCATAGCTAGCATGGGAGACCCTGTCTCAGGTCGCATGAGGGATAAAGTCCGCGCCCGGCTTCACTCAGGTACTAGGTTTACCGGTTACCATTTTTCCCGGCATGTGCTTAGTACGTTCAAAAGCTTGACTCAGGTATCCACACATTAATCCTTAATTCATTTTTCCCGTCTCATGGACAAGGCATCCTCCCTGGATCCAAGTCCATAGACCAACATATATCCCATTATCAAGATGAATACAATCAATTCCTGACCTCGCGCGAGTGCTAGAAAAATCACTCGACTTCTACCGAGATCCTGATTAGCAAGCAGCTACTCGACCTAGCATACTAGTATTCATCTCAAAAAGGAGTCCTAAGTTCATGCAACTAGAGGTTTCAAGCAACTCCTACACTTAAGTGCACATTACAGTCCTACAAGCATTAAGTGTAGTAAAGTAGCATATATTAACATGGTTATGCATAAAACCGGGGCTTGCCTTCAATTGCTGGGGCTGCGGGGAGATCCTCAATAGCAGCCTCTGAAGCCTGCTCCTGGTCCTCCTCTTGGACAGGTCCTTGCTCGGGGATGAGCACGTACTCTCCGTCGGCAAGATTACAATCTAATGAATGCAATGCGTAAGATATATGCATGATACAATATGTGCTTTAGAATTTACAACTTTTAAAAATGTAGGGTCTTTAGAATTTAAGCAAGTTAACCTTACTTATGTAAAACCTTTTAGTGGTATACTTGGTAAATTGGGTTAGTTTTAATGGGATGAGGTTTATTCCTCCTTTTCTTTTCTTTTATTCCTTTTTAATGTTTTGGAGTAGGTTTGAACTACAAGTTGCTTTTATAGAATTCCAAAAATTCTGCAAAAATTACAGTGGCTTGTTACTGGTGTATGATTCTCTGTCTCAAAATTTGGGGTTCAGAAAGTGAATGGTTTTCTCTGGACAAAATTGCCAAATCTTAAGGCAGAAGGGGTACTTTGAACTACAACTATTATTTAACAGTGGGTAATTCTTTAAAACTTATTTTTGCTGGCTTTTAGGTGTCATAACATGACTTGATGCAAATTTCTAGTCATTAATACCTTTTAATTCTTTTCCTATGGTTTTCTTAAGGTTTCTAGCCAAAGGGGTGCTTTCTACTACCACTATGTTTGAAAAACATCAAACAACAGAGTTCTTATTTTTCTTAGCTAGTATTTTGTGCAAGAGCAATCATTCTGGAGTTTGGTTTCTTTTTGCTTAAGGGAAGGGGTGGTTTGCATTATTTAAGTCAAATGGCCTTTCTCACAAATTGCTAGCAAAAGGCATGGGTTCACTTCTTTTTCATGGGTTTTTATTTTTCTCTGGTGGTTTATCTCATCATGGACTTAGCTAATTTTTGGTTGCCCATTATCTCATTATTTGAGGTTGTTTATGATTTATTGGGAAAATGCCTTATTACCACTTTGTATTTATTTTCCTTACTTAAAAAGTTAGGCTGGGGTGCTCTGTATTTTTGTAGTGGGGCTCTGGTGGTTATAAGTTCACTGGATTTTTGTTAACCACTTTGGTTATGGTTTTGCAATTTTAATAATTGATTTTCAGTCTACATAAGGCTGATTAAAGCATCTTAATTAGAAACTGGTCCTAATTAATGGTCTCTGCATTTTTCCTAGGTTCTTGGTTGCATAAGTAAACTAGGAAAAATATTACTAATCATTGTTCAACATTTTCTAATGCTTTTCTGATTTTCTCTAAGTTGTGGACAAAATGGCTTTAAATGAATAACTACATCATAATCTCTAATGCTGGGGATTCTACTATTTTTAAACAATGTCTAATTAGGGTATAAGCATCTACAAATTTTCTTAAGCTCAGTACAGAAGAAAAACTAATTTTCCTTAATTAAACAAGGTTTAGAGGGTTTCTGTTTTTAATTTTAAGCTCTAAAATTTAGAACAGAAAGCATATAGTTCAATAATTTTAAATGATAGATCATAATATTCCAGAGCTAGCAAAATTGGTTTGACAGCTTTTCATTAAGATTTCATCAAGTTATGAATTTTCTAAGTTCTTTGGTTATTTAAAAAGAATAACAGAATTGATAAAAGGGAAAAACCACTTTGCACTGGGGTCCCTGGCGGTTTTTCTAAGTTTTCCTCGCGAATCAGTCCTTAGGTTACTATTCATATGAGTCGCTGACATTACAGAAAACCCCTCGGGTTCTACAGAACCTAACCCGAGGTCCTTCTTCTACCTCAAACAGTAGCCGCGGCGAAGAAAAGGGCGGAGGGGCTTACCGGCGGCGAGACTGTTCCGGTGAAGTGGTCGAGGGCGAAGGGGAGGTCGCGGGGATCACAACGGTGTGCGGAACGTCAACGGAGATGGCCGGAGTTGGTCGGTCCACGCGCGCAGGCGGGGATGCTCGTCGGCGGCGAGGAGACCGGCCTGGTCACGGCGAGATAGTTCAATCAAATGGGTCAGGGAGATCCACGGGATGCCAGAGAAGACATGAGCGAAAGGAATTGGGCGGAGACTCACTGGATAGCTCGGTCCACGCGCGGCGACGGAAGACCGAAGTCCGGTGAGGTTGATCTCGGGCCTCCGGTGAAGTCCGGTCGGGTCCGAGGGCTTGGCGAGCTTCACGGGCTACTGGCGGAGCTAGCCGAAGCACAGGTTGGGCTGGAGGGCGGCTGGAGTGGGCTGGCCACGACGGCCGTAGCTCTGGCGGCAATGGCGGGCGGAAATACGCTCGCTGGAGCTAAGGAACGGTGGCTGGCCGATGAGGGTGAGTGCGGGGCGAAGAGAGGTGCGCCCGGGGAGGCTTTATAGGCGCGGGCGGGCACGGCCGAGGGCGTGGGCGCGCGGCGGACTTGACCGGACGCCGGGGCGAGCGCGCGCGCGGGTTGGGCGAGCTCTGGCGTGCCGACCAGGGTCGAACACGTGTGCCCGTGCGTTCTGCCCAAGCTCTGGCGCGTGTGGTCGCTCATCCGAGCCTGCTCTCGCCTGGGTCAGTGCACAAAACCTCTTCTCCTCCCTACAAGCTACCATTCTTGTGTGGAGGTCATAGGATTTTGCCTACTGGTTGCAGAGATATGGAGCCAGGAAATCTGGTCTGTCTCCCTGCCCAAACCCGAGGCAAATCCCAAGTTTTGTCGTGTCTAGGGCTCGCGTCCCAATGCCATCTTCTGGCACACGACAGAGGGGTTAGTTAGACACAAATTTGTCAATGGGGCCATTAGGATTCGAGTTAGGGATCAAGGTGAACATCCCTGATCTTTGGCTCAAGGTCTGAATTTCAGAATTCTGAAATTCAGAATTCCCAATGAGTCCCAACAAAAGAAGCTTGATTTGGGGGTTTTCTTGAATTATTTTGGCTAAGCTTTCTCAATCTATCTTGTTGCTTATCAAATATACTTTAACTTATATTATTGGCTCAACTCAAAATTTTAAACTTTTCATTCCCTTTTGCTTATTTTCTTGAATTTTGTTCATGGGGTTCACTTAGAGTTCTTAATTAGGGTTGCACATTCTTATCTTTTCAAGGACTCAATTGTTTTGATCATGACACTTTTAAACATATACTTGGTGAATTCTTTGTCACTTAAGTTATTTTGATGCTCATGCTTACTTTGGTTCACAGGAAGTAATGGCTCTTGGTGTGGCTTTTTAAGAGAAACCCTAGGTGACACTGGGGTGTCACAATCACGCCTCGCCCGAGCCTAGCCTCGGACAAGGGCAGCCGACCCCGGAGGATTTCCGTCTCGCCCGAGGCCCCCCTCCAGCGACGAACATACTTCCGGCTCTCCCGAGGCCCTGTCTTCGCCAAGAAGCAACCCTGACCAAATCGCCGCACCGACCGACCAAATTGCAGGGGCATTTAATGCAAAGGTGGCCTGACACCTTTATCCTGACGCGCGCGCCCCAGCCGACAGAGCCGAAGTGACCGCCGTCACTTCGCCGCTCCACTGACCGGTCTGACAGAAAGACAGCGCCGCCTGCGCCGCTCCGACTGCGGTGCCACTTGACAGAGTGAGGCTGACAGGCAGTCAGGCCCCGCCACAGGCACCGTAGGAAACTCCGCTCCGCCCGACCCAGGGCTCGGACTCGGGCTAAGCCCCGGAAGACGGCGAACTCCGCTCTGCCCGACCTAGGGCTCGGACTCGGGCTAAGCCCCGGAAGACGGCGAACTCCGCTCCGCCCGACCCAGGGCTCGGACTCGGGCTAAGCCCCGGAAGACGGCGAACTCCGCTCCGCCCGACCCAGGGCTTGGACTTGGGCTCAGCCCCAGAAGACGACGAACTCCGCTCCGCCCGACCCAGGGCTCGGACTTGGGCTCAGCCCCAGAAGACGACGAACTCCGCTCCGCCCGACCCCCGGGGCTCGGACTCCGCCCTAGCCTCAGCCGTCGGTCTCCGCCTCGCCCGACCCAGGGGCTCGGACTCGACCTCGGCCATAGAAGACAGACTCGACCTCGGCTTCGGAGGAGCTTCCACATCGCCCAACCTAGGGCGCAGACCAGCCACGTCGACAGGAGGCGCCATCATCACCCTACCCCGAGCTGACTCGGGCCACGGGGGACAAGACCGGCGTCCCATCTGGCTCGCTCCGCCAGATAGGCAATGATGGCGCCCCGCATACTCTGTGACGACGGCGGCTCTCAGCCCCCTTACGGAAGCAAGAGGACGTCAGCAAGGACTCAACAGCTCCGACAGCTGTCCCTCCGCCAGGCTCCAGCACTCCTCCGACGGCCACGACATCACACCAGCTGGGTGCCAAGATCTCTCCGGCTGCCACAACGGCATGTACTTAGGGCGCTAGCTCTCCTCCGCTAGACACGTAGCACTCTGCTACACCCCCCATTGTATGCCTGGATCCTCTCCTTACGCCTATAAAAGGAAGGACCAGGGCCCTCTTAGAGAGGGTTGGCCGCGCGGGGACGAGGACGAGACACGCGCTCGCTTGGAGCCGCTCGCTCCCTCTCTCGCGTGGACGCTTGTAATCCCCTACTGCAAGCGCACCCGACCTGGGCGCTGGATGAACACGAAGGCCGCGGGATTCCCACCTCTCTCACGCCGGTCTCCGGCCACCTCGCCTCCCCCCTTCGCGCTCACGCTCGCGTCGACCCATCTGGGCTGGGGCACGCGGCGACATTCACTCGTCGGCTTAGGGACCCCCCGGTCTCGAAACACCGACGCCTGTGTAGGCTTATCTTCTACGTTTCGTTTCTCCGCACTTTGATATTATTGTTGAACACTGTGTTTATGTAATAGACTCTGTGGATGTCTCAGACATCTTGATATAACTAAGTACCTTTCCGCTATTTAATTCAAGCATTGTGTGATGATGTCCAATTATGTAATCGTTGTGTACGTGAGTTCTGATCCTGGCACGTACATGGTTCGCATTCGGTTTACCTTCCAAAACCGGGTGTGACAGGGCCTCTGCGCAAAGCCACCAACGCGGGTGTGGGCGCGCGCGTATTTCCTCGTTCGCGGGCTGGTTTGGGCTGAATTGAGCCCAGCACTATTCATGTTTTCTCTTTTTTTTTTACTAGCAAGTTAAGAATTATGTAGAAAATAGTAGAAAAACGATAAACTTATGAGACCAATTTTGCTAGACTCCTAAAATCATCTAGTATTTAATAAAAATAGTTCCAAGATTTTTATTCCAAACCTAGAATTATGTAGCCCTTAAAGGTGTTCAAACCAAGCCCTTTAGATTTTAGAAATAATTTAGTAGCTCCAAAAATGGTAAAACTTTTTGGGTAGACTTAGTATGATGATTGAAGACCTTGAGTGAAGATTGAAATGATCTGGACACTGTTTGGTCACAAACCCAATAACTAGCCTCCTAGGGTTTAGTTGCTTAATACTGATATAATACCGACTTAAGAAACCCTAGTGATTAGTGTATACCGTGAAGGAAAGTTGTATTCAAGATACAACTTAGTATGTTTCTATTGTAACTGCATATTCATGACATCACATAAGCATTCATATACATGTATTGTCATGTATAGAAAACGAGGAAGAGACTGTGGTTGAAGAAGAAGTTGTCACTCCAGCTGAGAATCCTCCAGCCGAGAATAACATCAACTTTGACATCTGTGGAGTAGACCCGGAACCTCCTGCAACACAAGGCAAGAATCCTTCCAGCCGAGAATTATCCCTTTCCTTGGGTTTTAAAATCTTTATCACCATTATATGATGCATTAGGTGATAGGAGTTGTGTGCTAAACTATTGATGCATTTCCTTCCTTATAAAATTGATTACCATTCCTTGATACCCTTTTTTGAAAAGGATTTTTATGATGCTTAGCCTTGCTTTAGAAAAACAAAATGTTTTATTTTAAAACAAAAGGTGATGCTTCATATTGGATGGGAATTTTTACAAAGAAAATACTTGTGATGGTGAATCCATCATGGCCATGATGGGTTCAACATCTGAAAGATGTACCTCTTTCTGGTACCAAACTTTGGGTTTTAAATAATAAAGACAAGACCGTGTGGGTGACTTGCACGAGAAGAGAGTCTCGGTGTAGTGTCTCCGTCTGAGTCGATTAAGGACCGAACCGATGTAAGCCTGCTGACCGAGGACTTTTTAACTGGCCATATGCCTCATCATGGGTAAGCTTTGCCTTAGTTGGACCAATACCAGAAAGGCCACCACACAATGGGAGTGGAGAGATGGCGAGAATAGCGTGTACCCTCCGTGGCAAGAGGCTGGACAGTGGAGTATATGTGCTCTTGGTTGGCGTGAACCCATTCTGGTCTTAAGAAACCCGTTGGTGAGTTGACATATGCAAGGGTTAAGTGCTACATATGTCGTGTGGTTGGAGATCCCCAGCTGGGTTTTAATCGATTCAGATCACCGTTACTTCTCGGACATGAAGACTTGGTCACTGACTTACAAGTAGCAATCCAGTGAACTGAAGGGATGATAAAAGACGACTAGTGTAGGCCAAGTGTTTGATCCAGGATAGAAAGAACTCTAGATGCAGGTAATTACTTAACCTGATAAAAAATGGACTTTTTAAGGATCCACTCATAGTAAGCTTTTATGCAAACAAGGTCTTTGAATGTTGATAAGCTTTACCTTTATTCCTAGAAGCCAGCATATCCTTGAGAGTCTTTTTCCTTTGACGGGTAAGACTTGCGAAAGTACACTCCGTACTCATGGTTTTTGAACCCATGTTGTTGTAGGTGATGAAACGACGGAGTTCTGCTGTTTCTGTTCAAAGGTGGTGCCAAAGCAGGAGGAAGAACACTAAACTTATTTGAGGGAGGGTGTTTTGCCTCCTAGTTATGTCATAATAAGTTATGCACTCGAACACCCGATTATGTAATAATTACTCTCTATATATTTTGGTATGAATGTAAATTATATTATTGTAATCCTTTCCGCTCGTTCTCATCTTCGATTATGTGTAATGTCTGCGTGATGGGTTAAGCGCTCTTGGGCGGTATGATGAAGATACAGATAACCAAACTTGCCGAGTCATTATGCGCACCTGCATGACGGTCTTAGGTCCTTAGGACAAGGACCTCTGTATGTGGGCCTAATACCTTGGGAGGTTCCGTCACAGCTGGTATCAGAGCGAAGCCCGTCTCTTCGGACATTACGTAGTACTTCAAAAGATTTTTAAATACTTACCTTGAAACATTCTTTCATTCTTATCTTGCCACTTTCTGGTAGTAACTTATCTCTGGAATCGGGTAACAGAGTGCCAAATAATAGTATACATAGGACGTATGGGATCTACGAAAAGGTTGGTTCCATAATTATTAGGTCATGCATGCATCATGTTCAAACTATACTAAATAAATCTTCCCGACACCAAGACCACCCAATGAAAGGCAACCGGACCTCGTGGTGTGCCCCGACACTAGTTGGCTCCTAGGCATGATGGGAGCAGCAGCAGAAGCAATGATCCAATAGGGGATCTAGAGGCTAGGGTGGAACGACTCACGTCAGAACTACGCCATGGAAATAGGGAGCGTGCGCGAGATAGCCACCGCATAGCTGAGCTGTCACCGGAGGTTAATCGCTTGCAGCAGGAAATTGCGGAACGAGACACGGCTATTGACTGGGTCATAAATTCGCGCTCTTTCGGCTGGGATTGTGAGGCAAATGCTCTAGCCCAGGTAGCAGAACTAAGTGCATCCCTAGGGAATCTACAAGCATATTGCAACACTTTGCACGAGGAAGTGCACGTGTTATACGACCGACTGCATCCGAATGTACCACCATAAGTTGTAGCTATGGGAGCCGGAACATCTGGAGCAGCTAGTGGAGGACCTGATGGGGAGTAGTGTAGTTTAAGTTGTAGCTATGGGAGCCGGAACATCTGGAGCCGGAACTTTTTGGAGCCCCTCCTTCCATGAACCTCGCAGATGAACGTTCTCCCAAAACTGGCAGTATCCCCTTTCCCGGTCCCTGTAGCAAGAGAGAGAAAGGGGAAGAAAAAAAAGGATACAAAATTGAACGACGTGGCGCACCTTTTTTGACGCGGTCATTATGGCGGAGGTGAAGCGTCGCCCGCTTCGCCTGCCAAAGGTGTCGCCTGCCCTGCCGCAGAGTTAATGCGACGGGACGAGTGTTTCGCGGGGCAGCCGTTGTGCGTGCGTGAGCCGTTCGAGGAACGGAACACGGGTGCGTCGTCTTCATGCCGTGGGAGAGGGTTCCCTCACTGTCCCAGGAGGGGACGTGAGCCTGCAGATGACTTGATCGCTGCTTCCGCCCGCCTGCCGCTGCCATTACTGCCGGCCCACTTTTGGCCATATCGACCGTCGCGCCTTCTCCCGCGGCTGACTGACCCGTGACCGATGTGTTGGCACTGTTGGGCCATGCGCAGGGTTGCCTCGAGTCACGGCACCGGTTCCACAGTCGAGAGGGCGCGGTACTGGCGCAAGTGGCGGTGCAGTTTCTCGCACGTAGTAACCGGCGCGCCGGTTACATGACGTGTGGGCCTGGGCCTCCATGCTGGACGTGTCGAAGTCGAAAGGGTGCGCCCCCTTGGTGCAGTTGCATGCCGCCTGCATGGCGGTCCGCCCTTTCACCCGCTGGTCTAGGCGAAAGTGGAGGAGTGCTTGTAACCGCTAGGCAGTTACGCACACCGTGCGTGGTGGTTTGGCTTCTTCTGTCCTGGGCCAGCTCGCATGACGCGTGGGACCCAGCCCCGGTGTCGTAGGGGGAGGACCTTGGAGCGTGTTGGTGAAGACTTAGTCCGCGACGCCTGAGGACACAAGTGGGGAGAGTCGCCTTTAAAAAGGGGGCGACCCCCTTGGATGGCAGCCATGCCTTCGCACTCCCCTCATGCTTCGCGTCCTTCCACCTTCCGAGCCCCCGGATGGGGAGCGCCCGCGTTGCTTCCGTCTTGCTGTCGTTGGAAGAGCGCAACTTCGCGGAAGTTGGTACCTTTCAGCCATCGCTCGGCTTCAAGGATTTTTATCAGGCAGCCCGGCTGCATCCCCTCGCTGATGGTCACCCAAGACGGTGACCACCAGTTTGATGGTGGGGAGAAGCAAGCCGGGCTGCGACCTCTGCCCCGCCCTCAGCTTCAAGGATCTTCATCATCCTTGCTGGGGCGGAGGGCGAGCTGAGCCAGAGCTCTACCTCCCACACAGGTTCGTGGGCCACCTTCTCCTTTAGCATTCAAGGGAGAGGGCGCTCGCCGGCTTAGCGGAAGGGGCGGACTTTGACAACGCGGGGCCGATCGGCCGCAAGCGTCGTTAGCTCCAGCATGCCCGGTTCGCTGGCTCAGCTGGCTCTGGCGCAGCTTCTGGTGCCACCTCCCACCGCTGGGCGGAGTGCGGCTATCTGCACGCCGTACGGGCGGCTATTGCGCCACGCACACCGGGGGACCGCCCAAGACGTCGCGCACTGCTAGGGCGGCGTTCGCGTTCTTGGGCTGTCCTGCCTTTGCTCCGGTACGACGCCTCCGCGCGGAGGTCGGTGCTTGCCCGTCCGGGAGGACCCGAGTGAGGATCTGCCGGTGGGCAGATGGCCGCCGTTGTCGGTGCCGAGGTGGTGGCGGCTAAAGAAGTCCTCGTCGCCGACGAGGTCGCCACCGCCATCTGTGCTCCGGGCCTCCGGCTCTTTGGCTTTGATAGCTTGTCCTCGCCCCTCGAGTGGGGACGTGGGCGAGGGCCTTGTCGCAGCAACGTCTGCCCTGAGGTCATCGCTGCTGCTGTTTGGCCGCCCGGAGCGGAGGTCGTTGTCGCTGCTGCCGGAGTGGGCGGCAGCGAGCCACCTGGGATTTTGTCGTCCCGCAGGCCCTCCAATGTGGGGGGTTGTTCATACCTGCGGGGGTGGAACCGGAGTTCCGTTTGTAATGGCACCTTGAGTGCCGGTGTCTGTTCATTGTGGTTGTCGGGGCCTGAACATGTGTGTACTTGGGCGTAAAGCCGTGTTTCTTCCTCCTTTCGAGCACCAGACTCGCCTGTCGGCTAGCTGGACCGCTTAACCAAGTGTGAGTTGCCTCATGTGGAAGGTGACGAGTGAGGTATCCGTATCCCGGAGGCATAGGAGTCCCTTGGCTCGGTCGGCCTTGCCGCCTGAGGCTTCTCTTGCTCAGTGATGGAACCCTCGGCTGCTCTGCGATGAGCCAAAGCCGGTGGCAGCGGTGTCAGCATGGACAGAGGCAGAGCTGGCTGGAGAAGAAACTTCGTCGGCCCAGGAGCAGGGGACTTCCCAGGCCGAGGAGGCGTAGCAGCGGCGGCCGAAGCCTGGTCGGGTCGTCCACTGGCGGGACCAACGCCGGAGCCAAGTTGTCGAGGCCATGAGCCAGGCTAATGTCCTCGGGGGACAGCTGGCTAAGGCTACGGGGCGGCTGATCAAGCCGTCTGCCTGGGCCGGGTTTCTGGAGGAGACCCTGGCGGCGATGGCCCAGGCGCGGTGCTGACGTCTTCCTTTGAGGGGGAGATTCTCCGACCGTGTCGCCGTCCGAGGCCGGGTCGGATTTCGCCGAAGGTGGAGTCGACGCCGAGGGTGCTGCTGCCCTCCCCTATTGATGTCTGAACCTGCATGATCAGTTTGTCCGTAGTATGCGTATGTTTTTTTGTGGCCGCCGAGGCCCAAACATACCGTCGTCGTGTTGTAAAGCTGTGTTTCTTTTCCCCTTGTTTCGAGTATCAGGACTTGTTCGTCGGTAGCAGAATCGTTTATCCGAGCGAGAGTTACTTTTCACGGAAGGTGATGAGTGAGGTATCCGTATCTCGGAGGCGTAGGAGTCCCTCGGCTTGGTCGGCCTTGCCGCTTACGTGTACTCTTACTCGTCCATAGGATTCTGTTATCGATATAGTCGAGAGGGCACGAAAAATCGTTTCGGCAGAAAAGCTTTCGAGCGTTAAGACTTGTTCGGCCAGCGGAATCGCTTATCCAAGCGTGAGTTACTTATCGCGGAAGGTGATGAGTGAGGTATCCGTATCCCGGAGGCGTGGGAGTCCCTCGGCTCGGTCGGCCTTGCCGCTTACGTGTACTCCGTCGTTTTCAGGATCCCACTATCGAAGGAGTCGAAAAGCACGAAAGATGTTCTGGCAGAAAGACTTTTTCCGAGGAAAATTTTGACGCAGAGGGGGTTCCCCCCTTCTAGCCCCCGAGGGAGAGTCGGGCTTTGCCGAGGCAAGGCTAACCCTTCCTTGATGGTTAGACTTTATTTGCGTATGTAAATGAGGTGTATGAACGACTTGAAAACATATTAAGGGTAGAAGCGACGTAGTTGTCGAATGTTCCAAGCGTTGTTGTAGACCTCGCCTTGACTGTTGGCCAGCTTCTATGTTCCGGGCTTCAAAATCTTGGCGATGATGAACGGCCCTTCCCAGGGAGGCGTGAGCTTGTGGCGTCCTCGGGCGTCTTATCGTAGTCGAAGCACCAAGTCCCCCACCTGGAGGTCTCGGGACCGAGCCCCTCGGGCGTGGTAGCGCGCAGAGACTGCTGATACCGTGCCGAGTGTAGTAAGGCCATATCCCGAGCCTCTTCCAGCTGGTCCAGTGAGTCTTCTCGGTTGGTCCGGTTGCTTCGGTCGTCGTACGCCCTCGTCCTCGGGGATCCGTATTCTAAGTCTGTGGGCAAGATAGCCTCGTCCCCATAGACTAGAAAGAACGGCGTGAAGCCCGTGGCTCGGCTTGGCGTCGTTCTCAGACTCTAGACCACCGAGGGGAGTTCCTTCATCCATCGCCTGCCGAATTTGTTGAGGTCGTTATAGATCCGTGGCTTGAGTCCTTGCAGAATCATGTCGTTGGCACGCTCTACCTGCCCATTCGTCATGGGATGAGCTACGGCGGCCCAGTCCACACGGATGTGGTGGTCCTCATAGAAGTCCAGGAACTTTCTGCCAGTGAACTGGGTGCCGTTATCGGTGATGATGGAGTTCGGGACCCCAAAGCGATGGATGATGTTGGTGAAGAATGCCACCGCCTATTCAGACCTGATGCTATTTAGGGGTCTGACCTCGATCCACTTGGAGAATTTGTCGATGGCGACCAGCAGGTGCGTGTAGCCCCCGGGTGCCTTCTGCAAGGGACCGACGAGGTCCAGACCCCACATAGCAAACGGCCAGGTGATGGGTATTGTTTGTAGGGCCTGAGCGGGCAGGTGTGTCTGCCTTGCGTAGAATTGACACTCTTGGCAGGTGCGTACAATCCTAGTGGCGTCGGTCACCGCGGTTGGCCAGTAGAAACCCTGTCGGAAGGCGTTTCCAACAAGGGCTCGAGGCGCTGCGTGATGACCGCAAGCCCCCGAGTGTATTTCTTGCAATAGTTCCTGACCTTCAGCGATGGATATGCATCGCTGGAGGATGCTTGAGGGGCTGTGGTGGTAGAGCTCCGTTCCGTCACCCAACAAGACGAACGACTTGGCGCGTCGCGCCAGTCGCCGAGCTTCGGTTCTGTCGAGGGGTAGCTCTCCTTGGTGGAGATAATGTAGGTACGGGGTCTGCCAATTTCGATTAGGCGGGACCCCATTCCGCTCTTCCTCAACGCGCAGTGCCTCACCCTCGGGGGCCGAGGGTGCCTCGGGCTGGGCCGAGGGTGCCTCGGGCTGAGCCGAGGGCGCCTCGGGCAAGGCCGAGACCTTCTCGGGCTCGGGCGTGTCGTCGGTCTTGACTGAGGGTTGATGTAGGTCTCGGGAGAAGACGTCCGGAGGAACCGTTTTCCGCCCCGAGGCTATCTTAGCCAGCTCGTCCGCAGTCTCGTTGTATCATCGGGCGATGTGGTTGAGCTCGAGCCCGTAGAACTTGTCCTCCAAGCGCCGAACCTCATCGCAGTAGGCTTCCATCTTTGGGTCGCAGCAGTGGGAGTTCTTCATGACTTGGTCGATGACAAGCTGCGAGTCACCACGAGCGTCGAGGCACCGGACCCCTAGCTCGATGGCGATGCGCAACCCATTAACCAGAGCCTCGTACTCGGCCATGTTGTTGGACGCAGGGAAATGGAGACGCAGCATGTAGCGGAGGTGCTTTCCGAGGGGTGAGATGAAGAGCAGGCCCGCGCCCGCTCCTATTTTCATCAACGACCCATCGAAAAACATGGTCCAGAGTTCCGGTTGGATCGGAGCTGCTGGAAGCTGTGTGTCGACCCATTCAGACACAAAGTCCGCCAGGACTTGGGACTTGATGGCCTTCCGAGGGGCGAACGAGATTGTCTCGCCCATGATCTCCACTGCCCACTTTGCAATCCTGCCCGAGGCCTCTCGGCACTGGATGATCTCCCCCAGGGGGAAGGATGACACCACAGTCACCGGATGAGACTCGAAGTAGTGTCGCAACTTTCGTCGCGCCAGAATTACCGCGTACAGTAGCTTCTAGATTTGCGGGTAGCGGATTTTGGTCTCGGACGGTACTTCACTGATGAAGTAGACCGGCCTCTGGACGGGCAATGCGTGCCCTTCTTCTCGTCTCTCGACCATGATCGCGGCGCTGACCACCTGAGTGGTAGCGGCGACGTAGATCAAGAGGGCTTCTCCAGCAGCGGGGGGCACCAAGATGGGCGCGCTTGTGAGGGGTGCTTTTAGGTTCCCGAGGGCTTCCTCGGCCTCGGGGGTCCAAGTGAAGCACTTGGTCTTCCTTATGAGGTGGTACAGAGATAGGCCTCTTTTGCCGAGGCGCGAGATGAAACGGCTCAGAGCCGCAAGGCATCCCATGACCCTTTGTACTCCTTTCAAGTCCTTGATGGGGCCCATGTTGGTGATGGCCGTGATTTTCTCCGGGTTGGCCTCGATGCCCCGCTCGGAGACGATGAACCCCAGAAGCATGCCTCGGGGGACTCCAAAGACACACTTCTCGGGATTGAGTTTTACGTCTTTCGCCTTGAGACACTTGAATGTCGTTTCGAGGTCAGAGAGGAGGTCGGAGGCTTTCCTCGTCTTGACTACGATGTCATCGACGTAAGCCTCGACCGTTCGACCAATGTGCTCTCCGAACACGTGGTTCATGCACCTTTGGTATGTCGCGCCTGCATTCCTCAAACCGAATGGCATAGTAATATAGCAGTACATGCCAAAGGGCGTGATGAAAGAAGTCGCGAGCTGGTCGGACTCTTTCATCCTGATTTGGTGATACCCTGAGTAGGCATCAAGGAATGACAGGGTTTCGCACCCAGTAGTGGAATCCACGATTTGATCGATGTGAGGTAGAGGGTAGGGAACCTTCGGACATGCTTTGTTTAGACCAGTGTAGTCTACACACATCCGCCATTTCCCACCTTTCTTTTTTACAAGCACAGGGTTGGCTAGCCATTCGGGATGGAATACCTCTTTGATGAACCCCGCAGCCATCAGCTTGTGGATCTCCTCGCCTATGGCTCTGCGCTTTTCTTCGTCGAATTGGCGCAGAGGCTGCTTCACGGGTCGGGCTCCAGCTCGGATATCCAGCGAGTGCTCGGCGACATCCCTCGGTATGCCAGGCATGTCTGAGGGACTCCACGCAAAAACCTCGGCGTTTGCGCGGAGAAAGTCGACGAGCACTACTTCCTATTTGGGGTCGAGCTCGGAGCCGATCTGGACTTGCTTGGAGGTGTCGTTGCTAGGGTCGAGAGGGACGGACTTAACCGTCTCTGCTGGCTCGAAGTTGCCAGTGTGGCGCTTCGCATCTGGCACCTCCTTGGAGAGGTTCTCCAGGTCGGCGATGAGGGCCTCGGATTCGGCGAGGGCCTCGGCGTACTCCACGCACTCCACGTCGCATTCGTACGCGTGTCGGTACGTGGAGCCGACGGTGATGACCCCGTTGGGGCCCGGCATCTTAAGCTTGAGGTAGGTGTAGTTGGGGACGGCCATGAACTTGGCGTAGCATGGTCTCCCCAACACTGCGTGGTAGGTTCCTCGGAACCCGACCACCTCGAACGTGAGGTTTCCTTTCAGAAGTTGGAGGGAGTCCCGAAGCAAACAGGCAGATCGAGTTGCCCAAGGGGTTGGACGCGCTTCCCGGGGATGATCTCGTGAAAGGGCGTCGCGCCGGCCCGGATCGTGGACAGATCGATCTGCAGGAGCCCGAGGGTCTCGGCGTAGATGATGTTGAGGCTGCTGCCTCCGTCTATGAGGACCTTGGTAAGCCTGACGTTGCCGATGACGGGATCGACAATGAGCGGGTACTTCCCCGGGCTCGGCATGCGGTCGGGGTGGTCGCCTTGGTCAAAGGTGATGGTCTTGTCGGACCAGTCTAGGTAGACTGGCGCCGCCACCTTCACCGAGCAGACCTCTAGGCGCTCTTGCTTGCGGTGCCGAGCCGAGGCGTTCGCCACTTGTCCACCGTAGATCATGAAGCAATCGTGGACCTTGGGGAACTCCTCTACCTTGTGACCCTCCTTCTTGTCGTTGTCGGGGGCTCTGCCTCCTTCCGCCGATGGCCCGGCCTTGTGGAAGTAGCGCCGAAGCATGACGCACTCCTCAAGGGTGTGCTTGACGGGACCCTGATGATAGGGGCACGACTCCTTGAGCATCTTGTCGAACAGGTTGGCGCCTCCAGGAGGCTTCCGAGGGTTCTTGTGCTCGGCGGCGGCGACAAGGTCTGCGTCGGCGGCGTCGCGTTTCGCTTGCGACTTCTTCTTGCCCTTCTTCTTGGTGCTGCGTTGAGCGGACGCCTCAGGGACTTCTTCCGGCTGGCGCCCCTGAGGCTGCTTGTCCTTCCGGAAGATGGCCTCGACCGCCTCCTGGCTAGAGGCAAACTTGGTGGCGATGTCCATCAGCTCGCTTGCCCTGGTGGGGGTCTTGCGACCCAGCTTGCTCACCAAGTCGCGGCAAGTGGTGCCGGCGAGGAACGTGCTGATGACATCTGAGTCGGTGATGTTGGGCAGCTCGGTGCGCTGCTTCGAAAATCGCCGGATGTAGTCCCGGAGGGATTCTCCTGGCTGCTGGCGGCAGCTTCGGAGATCTCAGGAGTTCCCAGGGCGCACGTATGTGCCCTGGAAGTTGCCGGCGAAAGCTTTGTCCAGGTCGTCCCAGTTGGAGATCTGCGCAGGGGGCAGATGCTCCAGCCAGGCTCGGGCGGCGTCGGAGAGGAACAGGGGGAGGTTGCGGATGATGAGGTTGTCATCGTCCATTCCACCCTGCTGGCAGGCCAGCCAGTAGTCCGCGAGCCACAGTTCTGGCCTTGTCTCCTCCGAGTACTTGGTGATGGTAGTCGGGGTTCGGAACCGGGTCGGGAACGGCGCCCGTCGTATGGCCCGGCTGAAAGCTTGCGGACCCGGTGGTTCGGGCGAGGGGCTCCGATCCTCCCCGCTGTCGTAGTGTCCCCCACGCCTAGGGTGGTAGCCTCGGCGCACCTTCTTGTCGAGGTGGGCTCGATGGTTGTGGCGGTGGTGCTCGTTGCCGAGGCGACCCGGGGCCGCAGGTGTCGTGTTCCGCGTGCGCCCGGTGTGGACCGAGGCTTCCCGCATGAATCGGGAAGTCGCGGCGCGATGCTCCGGGGGGTACCCTTGCCTTCGGGAGGCAGAGCTTTCGGCCCGTCGGACTGCAGCATCCTCCAGGAGATTCTTGAGCTCTCCCTGGATACGCCGCACCTCGGTGGTGGATGGTTCCGGCATCGCTCGGAGTAGTATTGCTGCTGCAGCCAGGTTCTGACCGACCCCACTGGAAGCTGGGGGCAGCCTTGCCTTGGCATCATCGGTGATGCGGTGCTGGACGTCCTGGGCCAGATGACGCGCTTCTCCGGCCGGTGCTCGGCCTGCCCACTCCTGCCCGATATTTTGCCGAAGCTGCACAAGTTGTCCTGCTTCCTCGTCGAGCCTAGCCTGCATCTCGCGGATTTGCTCGAGCCGTGCGTCCTGACCCCCCGCAGGGACTGGGACCACAGCTAGCTCCCGAAGGATGTCAACGTGAGGTGCAGGCCTAGGGGGATCGCCGTCCTCCGGCATACCAAGATGGTTGCCTTCGTCGAGACCCCCTAGATCGACGTGGAAACATTCGCGACTTGGGCCACAGTCCTCGTCGCCGAGGCTGTGGCTACTATCGGAGCAATCAGAGAGGCAGTAGTCACATGCAGTCATGAAGTCCCGCACGGCACTGGGGTTATCGAGCCCGGAGAAATCCCAACCAGAGTCGGGCTCGTCATCTTCCTCGGAACTCGGGGGCCCGTAGGTCGAGACGGCCGTCAGCCGGTCCCAAGTTGACCACATATGATACCCCGGAAGGTTTGGATATGCCTTTATGAAAGCATCCACCGAAGTGGGGTCGCTTGGTGGGTTGAAGCTGAATCTAAAAGGCACAAGATGAAAAACGGACGGTACCTCTTGATCGACGGATGGTGACGAAGCCGCGTCGGGGACGGACTGCACCGTCATCTCAGGAACGAGGCTAACGCCCAACAAGTCCTTCGCGAGCGTGCTGGCGTCGTCCGTCTACTTGGGGTTGGTGTGTTGCGGGGAAACGACGCTCGTCTTCGTCTCAGACGCGAGGTCAACGCCCGACGTGTCCCCCGTTGGGGCGCCGGCGCCGTCGACTCGCTCGACAGCCGACGAGGTGCCGCCTCCTGCTTGGCCATGCCTGCCCCGCCTCCTCCTCCGTTGGCGGGGAAGGTGATGGGACAGACCCGAATGTTGCTCTTCCGCCACGCGGGGAAGACGTCGTCGATTCCGCCGCCGGCGGGCGGGATGACGGCTGCCATTGTCGTTGTCGCGCGGCGGAGGAAGGAGTATCATGTCGTAGCTGCCGTCGAGGGACATGAACTCAAGACTCCCGAAACGAAGCATCGTCCCGGGTTGGAGAGGTTGCTGGAGACTACCCATCTGGAGCTTGACGGGAAGTTGTTCGTCAACACGCAGCAGGCCCCTACCTGGCGCGCCAACTGTCGGTGTTTCGACCCCGGGGGGTCCCTGGACCGATGAGTAAATTGTCGCTGCGTGTCCCAGCCCAGATGGGTCGGCGCGAGATGGAACACAAGGGGGAAAACAGTAAGGGGAACCGCGGCCTCGTGTTGTCCTGCGCCCAGGGCGAATGCGCTTGCAGTAGGGGGTTACAAGCATTCACGAGGGAGAGAGAGAGAGCGAGAGCCTTGTGCGTCGGCGCGTTCTCCCGCGTGGCCACCTTCTCGTATGAGGGCCCTGGACCTTCCTTTTATAGATGTAAGGAGAGGGTCCAGGTGTACAACGGGGAGCGTAGCAATATGCTAACGTGTCTAGCGGGGAGGAGCCAGAGCCCTGTGTACATGCCGAAGTGGCTGTTGGAGAGGTGTTGCTGCCCTGTTCATGTGATGTCATGGCCGTCGGAGGAGTGCTTGAGCCCTGTGGAAGCACAGCTGTCGGGGCTGTCGGATCCTTGCTGACGTCTCCTTGCTTCCGTAAGGGGCCGAGAACCTCCGTCGTCATGGAGCACGCGGGGTGCCATCATTACTTGTTTTACCGGGGCGAGCCAGATGGGACGCCGGTCTTATTCCCCGTAGCCTAAGCTAGCTAGGGGTAGGGTAATGATGGTCCCCCCTGTGACGTGGTCGATCTGAGCCCGAGGTCGGGCGAGGCGGTGACTCCTCCAAGGTCGAGGCTGAGTCCGAGCCCTGGGGTCGGGCGAGGCGGAGATCGTCTTCCGGAGTCGAGGTGGAGTCCGAGCCCTGGGGTCGGGCGAGGCGGAGACCGTCATCCGAGGTCGAGGTGGAGTCCGAGCCCTGGGGTCGGGCGAGGCGGAGTCCGTCGTCCGAGGTCGAGGTTGAGTCCGAGGCCTGGGGTCGGGCGAGGCGGAGACCGTCTTCCGGAGTCGAGGTTGAGTCCAAGCCCTGGGGTCGGGCGAGGCGGAGACCATCTTCCGGAGTCGAGGTTGAGTCCGAGCCCTGGGGTCGGGCGAGGCGGAGACCGTCTTCTGAGGTTGAGGTGGAGTCCGAGCCCTGGGGTCGGGCGAGGCGGAGACCGTCTTCCGGAGTCGAGGTTGAGTCCGAGCCCTAGGGTCGGGCGAGGCGGAGACCGTCTTTCGAGGTTGAGGTGGAGTCCGAGCCCTGGGGTCGAGCGAGGCGGAGACCATCTTCCGGAGTCGAGGTTGAGTCCGAGCCCTGGGGTCGGGCGAGGCGGAGCTTCCTATGGCGCCCGAGGCTAGACTTGGCTACTGTCAGCTTCACCCTGGCGGGCGACATAGCAGTCGGAGCAGGGCAGGTGGCGCTGTTTTCCTGTCAAGTCGGTCAGTGGAGCGGCGAAGTGACTGCGGTCACTTCGGCCCTACCGACTGAGGAGCGCGCGTCAGGATAAGGTGTCAGACGATCCTTGCATTGAATGCTCCTGCGATCCGGTCGGCTGGCGAGGCGATCTGGCCAAGGTTGCTTCTCCGCGAAGCCTGCCCGAGCTGGGCCTCGGGCGAGTCGAAGGTGTGCCCGTTGCTTGAGGAGACCCTCGGGCGAGACGTGAATCCTCCTGGGTCGGCTGTCTTTGCCCGAGGCTGGGCTCGAGCGAGGCAAGATCGTGTCCCTTGAGTGGACGGAGCCTTGACCTGGATTGCGCCCATCAGGCCTTTGCAGCTTTGTGCTGATGGGGGTTACCAGCTGAGATTAGGAGTCTTGGGGGTACCCCTAATTATGGTCCCCGACACACCCCTAGTGTTACAAGAACTAAAACTTGGGCATGGCATCATATGCATTGACATTTCATTATGTATGTTACACCAGAGTGCATCCACTAGACTAAAATCTCAAAACAAGTTGTGATGTGATGACTTGAAGTGCTCTTTAACCCTAGAATAGGGTGCTTAGCCAAGGGATAGAGGTATGTGGGTGTGTGTGATAACCAATTGAGTATTATCTCAATGTGTAGTGGAGATGTTCATAGGAGACTAAACTTGGAGAGTTGAGTGGCACATAAACCCAAGAACACTCAAAACCCTAATAAGAACCCTTGAAACCCTAATTTGTGCTCTATGAGATGGGATCAATTTCTATACACTTTTGGACCAAAGTGCATATATCAAAGTGGTAGAGTAACAAAAAATAAGCAACTTTTACATTTGGAGATTTCCAAGTTTTGTGGAACAATTTTGAGTAAATTGCAAAAAGTCTCAAGAGCATCCATGTGACTTAACCCTCAAAAACAATGTAATTGGGCTGACTTTGGGACCCTTTATCTCTTAATCCATGGAGATTTTGCTATAGGTCACTATAACAAATTTGTAGAGCTACTATATGGGTACAAGTTTGATTAAGTGGTTAAACCCTAGAGCTACATAGAAATTGGAGAAAAATAGACCTAAAGTTGGACTGTAAGTCAAATCAGAGATTGAAACTCGACTGTCAGTGTGCTCTGATGAACTTTGGGGGTCAAATTTCGCATGATCTAGTTAGTATTCGATCAATATCTTTATAACAAAAACAAAGCTAGTATGTAGAGCAACAACTTTGCTACTGATGGATTGGTAGCTTTCCACAAGAAAAATGGAGAACGGAGCCCTCTAACTTGCTCTTTCAGGCGCATTGAAGGAGGTTTCCATGGCACAGTGACCTGAAGAAGATCACAGATTCAGTGAATCTCGCCGCCGGTGAACCCACATCGTGATCCATGCCGGCGCTGCGATTCGTGCCCAGTGGCGCGCGGATAACGGCTTGCGGTAAAAGATCTCGGCGTGGGGATGAGCTTGGGCACTGTTACTACTCAGTTCGTCGTACCACTTGTGTAGTGACATGGTCGGATGGTCATCGCCGTGGTGGTCGCCGTTCCTCGCGATTGCACCATGTCGTGACCCTTTCACCATGTAGCTATAACTGTGGCAAGCCTGGAATTACCTTTCTTGAGCCAATGTATCAGCGGGTGCCACAATAGATGAACTTTTGTGACTCATTCTCTTATCACCGCAAGCTCTTCTCCTTCCAAATTCGTCGTACTCCTGGTCGCCCTCTATAAATTGAGTGTTTGGCCTGCTCCACTAACTTGTTACGGAGCTAGTGCACCAGTCCTCGCCCTCGATTAGCCACCGTAGCCCGAGAATTCCAGTTTTCCCCAATTCGGTTAGTCGTGCCACCGTAAGACACCTCGTCGTGGCCAGCCATCCATAGGTCGGTTCGTGCTTCTCTGGTTCGTGTTCTAGCATCCTTAGGGTCTCCTGTTGCTCGTAGATTCGATAAATTGAACGCTACCGTGCTTGGTCGTCGAGAACAGCTCGGTCTATCCTCGGTTTTCGCCGTCGTCGTGGGCAGGGGAATTCCGGGTTAGATTAGTTCAATTAGGGCATGGACTAGGCTCATCTGGGATCGGGGATGATGATCTGATACTCGGTTTCGGTGGTCGTCGCTGTTTGAAGTGAATCTCAGCGAAGGGGTGGCCAGAGGATGAGTGTGTCGTCGCCGGGGACTTGTTTAGTGAAGAAATAGAAATCCAGGGGCTTAAGTGCATTGGTCAGAGCGACATGTGAATAGTGCTGAGGGATTCTTTATGGGTTATTTAAATGGCTAGGGGCCTCTGCGCAAAGCCGCCAGCGCGGGTGTGGGCGCGCGCGTATTTCCCCGTTCGCAGGCTGGTTTGGGCTGAATTGAGCCTAGCACTATTCATGTTTTCTCTTTTTCTTTTTATTGGCAGGTTAAGAATTATGTAGAAAATAGTATAAAAATAATAAAAATATGAGACCAATTTTGCTAGACTCCTAAAATCATCTTGTATTTAATAAAAATAGTTCCAAGATTTTTATTCCAAACCTAGAATTATGTAGCCCTTAAAGGTGTTCAAACCAAGCCCTTTAGAATTTTAGAAATAATTTAGTAGCTCCAAAAATGGTAAAACTTTTTGGGTAGGCTCACTATGATGATTGAAGACCTTGAGTGGAGTTTGAAATGATCTGGACACTGTTTGGTCACAAACCCAATAACTAGCCTCCTAGGGTTTAGTTGCTTAATACTAATAGAATACCGACTTAAGAAACCCTAGTGATTAGTGTATACCGTGAAGGAAAGTTCTATTCAATATACAACTTAGTACGTTTCTATTGTAACTGCATATTCATGCCATCACATAAGCATTCATATACATGTACTGTCATGTATAGAAAACAAGGAAGAGACTGTGGTTGAAGAAGAAGTTGTCACTCCAGCTGAGCATCCTCCAGCCGAGAATAACTTCTACTTTGACATTTGTGGAGTAGACCCGGAACCTCCTGCAACACAAGGCAAGCCCCGGTGCATTATCCCTTTCCTTGGGTTTTAAAATCTTTATCACCATTATATGATGCATTAGGTGATAGGAGTTGTGTGCTAAACTATTGATGAATTTCCTTCCTTGGAAAATTGATTACCATTCCTTGATACCCTTTTATGAAAAGGATTTTTATGATGCTTAGCCTTGCTTTAGAAAAACAAAATGTTTTATTTTAAAACAAAAGGTGATGCTTCATATCGGATGGGAATTTTTACAAAGAAAATACTTGTGATGGTGAATCCATCATGACCATGATGGGTTCAACATCTAAAAATATGTACCTCTGTCAGGTACCAAACTTTGGGTTTTAAATAATAAAGATGAGATCGGGCGGGTGACTTGCATGAGAAGAGAGTCTCGGTGTAGTTTCTCTGTCTGAGTCGATTATGAACCGAACCGATGTAGGCCTACTGACCGAGTACCTTTTAACTGGTCATATGCCTCATCATATATAAGCTTTGCCTCGGTCAGACCAATACTAGAAAGGCCACCACACAATGGGAGTGGAGAGATGGCGAGAGTAGCGTGTACCCTCCATGGGAAGAGGCTGGACGGTGGAGTATCTGTGCTCTCGGTTGGCGTGAACCCATTCTGGTCTTGAGAAACCCGGTGGCGAGTTGACATATGCAAGGGTTAAGTTCTACATATGTCGTGTGGTTGGAGATCCCCAGCTGGGTATTAATCGATTCGGATCACCGTTACTTCTCGAACATGAAGACTTGGTCACTGACTTACACGTAGCAATCCAGTGAACTGATGGGATGATAAATGACGGCTAGTGTAGGCCAAGTGTTTGATCCAGGATAGAAAGAACTATAGATGCAGGTAATTACTTTACTTGATAATAAAAATGGACTTTTTAAGGATCCACTCATAGTAAGCTTTTCTACAAACAGAGTCTTTGAATGTTGATAAGCTTTACCTTGATTCCTAGAAGCCAGCATATCCTTGAGAGTCTTTTTCATTTGACGGGTAAGACTTACGAAAGTACACTTCGTACTCAGGGTTTTCGAACCCATGTTGTTGTAGGTGATGAAATGACGGAGTTCTGTTGTTTTTGTTCTAAGGTGGTCCAAAGCAGGAGGAAGAACACTAAACTTATTTGGGGGAGGGTGTTTTGCCTCCCAGTTATGTAATAATAAGTTCTGCACTCGAACACCCGGTTATGTAATAATTACTCTCTCTATATTTGGGTATGAATGTAAATTATATTATTGTAATCCTTTCTGCTCGTTCTCTTCACCGATTATGTGTAATGTCTGTGTGATGGGTTAAGCGCTCTTAGGCGATATGATGAAGATACAGATAACCGAACTTGCCGAGGCATTAACCGAACCTGCATGACGGTCTGAGGTCCTTAGGACAAGAACATCTGTAGGTGGGACTAATACCTTGGGAGGTTCCGTCACAGCTGGTATCGGAGCGAAGCCCGTCTCTTCGGACATTACGTAGTACTTCAAAAGATTTTTAAATACTTACCTTGAAACATTCTTTCATTCTTATCTTGCCACTTTCTGGTAGTACTTATCTCTGGAATCGGGTAACAGAGTGCCAAATAATAGTATATGTAGGACGTATGGGATCAACGAAAAGGTTGGTTCCGTAATTATTAGGTCATGCATGCAACATGTTCAAACTATACTAAATAAATATTCCCCTCTTATGGAGGTATGGCACGTACCAAGACCACCCAACGAAAGGCAACCGGACCTCGTGGTGTGCCCGGCACTAGTTGGCTCCTAGGTATGAGGGGAGCATCAGCGGAAGCAATGATCCAATAGGGGATCTAGAGGCCAGGGTGGAACGACTCATGTCATAACTATGCCATGGAAATAAGGAGCGTCCTGGTGGAACTCGCCGGATATGGCCGATTAGGCGCCCTGGTGCACGATCTGAGTCGCAATTTTAGATAAGACGAAGAGTTGGGAATCACAAGACAAAAGAGTAAGCTCTTACCCACAAACGAGCAGTGCAGAGCCCAGACGACGGAGGGTGGCGGCTTTGCGGTGATGGTGCAGAACGGCGAGGAATTCTCCGGCCTTGGCTCGCCCATTCGACTAGAGAGTGCCACGTCTCCGTTCGGGTATCCTTCACGAACACCCCCAACCACACGTCGAGAGATACGCAGCGGTGTGGCCGAAATTCCCACATGGCGGCATGATCCTCTTCCTGCGGCAGGGTCAATCGCCCCCCGGATCTCGGCGATGGTGGCCGAGTTTCAAGCTCCTGGTAGAAGGAGGTCGCCCGCTCTATACTTATAGGGCGTCGGGTGGGCTCCGAGCTGGACGCACGAGATCCGGCAAACACGACCTTCTGTTACGGGTAGGGAGAGGAGGAAGATCTACAGGAGCGCAAGGGCCCACACTGCAATGGAGAAAAGGTGTGCGGGACAGAGGGAGCTGGTCTACTGGGCCCACGAGTCAGTGAAACGTAGGGGTGAATGACACTGGCCAGTGGACCGGCTCTGTCAACCAGTGTGGGGCTGTGATGCGCACGCGGCTTCTGTGCCTGGCCATGGGGCCCACATGGTAGTGAGGAGCACAGAGCGCAGCACGGCTGACGTTTTGGCCCCACACGTTGGTGCTAGTGATTTTTTTCCATGGACCGTGCGGCAGCGAGGGAGAAGTGGAGATACTGGGCCAAGAGCAGGTGTTGGCCCAATTGGGGTCTTGTTTTCTTTTTCTTTTATATTTCTAGTTTATGTTTTCTAAATTTTATTTCTATTTTCAATTTTAAATAAATTCGAATATGAGTTAGCATTTTAAATATGAATGCAACAAAACAAGAGACCCAACATGATGCAAGTATAGATATATATATATATATATTTATTATTATTATTTTACTTGTCTAAGCAAATGTTTCAAAACATGTAAACTTAATAAAGAATAAATCACACAATTAATCATTAAGGACCCCTTTTCATATTTTTTTGATTAAATAAAATAAGTGTGAACTTTATTCAAAGTTAAAAGTTTATTGCCTATTTATTTAAGAAAATGTCTTCAATATGCAACACACGCCTTGTTTCATGCTAAAGGAATCATTATATTGAATAAGTAGTCAAACTAAAAGTTTATTTTAAAAATAGTGTTTATCACTTATTATTTCTTTTAAGGTTAATTATCTTCTGATGTAAAATCTTTGTTAAGGGATATTCTAACTTACATATTTTAGAGAATGGTCTAAATATATTATTTAATAAAATAATGATTTTACCCACATAAGGAGCCTTTCTATTCCCCCTTTTGATAGAAATCACGTTTATTGAAATCTTTGGGACAATTGTTCCTAATTCCCAAAGTTGGATCCGTTACATGGGAGTGGGCCGGCTGATGAGGAAGTGGGCTGGGTGAGGGGATTTGGGCCCAGCCGGTATCTCTCTTATTTTTTCTGTTTTAGTTCTTTATTTCTATTTCCTATTTTCAGATTTAAATATTCAAATTCAAATCTGATTTTTAAATGCTCACTCAACCTAAATGCACAATTAAAAACTCCAGCATGGGTTGCAAAGAATATACTTTTTATATATTAATTATCCCAGTCCCATTATTTTAGGTAATTTGCTTCTCACATGCCTCCCATATTATCTATCACAAAGAATTCCATTATTTTGAATGCAAAATCAAAAATCCATCATGCTATGCAATTATATAAAATATTTTTATTTCATGTTTGTATCCGTTTAGGTAAATGATTCAAATATGCAACAAATACTCCTTACCATATATTGCTTAACTAAAAGTTCATTAAAAATCACTATTCATTGTCGTAGGAGAAAATAATTCTAAGGTATGACCACTATCACAAGGGTGTTTAGGTTAAATTTCTCTTTAGAGGATATTAATATATTATTCAACAAAGGGATAACCAAAAATCTTTTTATTAAATCTTTATTAAAAACCATATTGGTTTTCGGACATGTAACTTCAAGGTAAGAAAAATTCTTATTCAATGTGCTTTTAATCTAAAAACATTTAGAGAGTTTTACAACATTCTAAAAATAGGAATTTAGGGTGTTACACCCTGGGCGAGTTGCGACTGTGTCTTCCGTCCGAGGGTGACCTCGGACGAGTTCATGACTAGGGTCTTCCGTTCGGGATTGGCCTCGGGCAAGGCGTGATTTAGATCCCTTGCTTTGGTATGGTCGGGAGCGTGTTTTACGCATGTTCCCTCCTAATTACGGTACCCAACACTATGTGAGCTCATGAATAGGAAGGTAATTCCTCCTCTATGGTTCTCCTCCATTTCCCTGGTCAGTGGTCAATAAACCCGCCCGAAAGATGGCACAATGATGGATCTATAGTGATTCTTTTTATTTATCTATGATAGATAGTCTCGAAAGTGATTCTTTTTATTTATTTATGATAGATAGTCGTGTACATGTACTTTTTGTTAGACATATAATATCTTCGCTATGCTACACTTATCAATTCTAGCTACGTTTTCTTGTTTAATCTTCACCGTTTTTACTACTGTATATGCAAACATATAATAAGACTATGTGAGTACCCGTGCATTGCAATGACAACATATAATACCATGATAACTTATATACAAAATGTGTCTTATATTGTTATAAGAAAATATTTCATAATCCATTTGTGATCCTAGTCATACATAAATTTTGTTATTTTAATTTAGTTGTTTTACTACCACATTGCAACCATCAGTATCATGCAGACTTCGATATATGTCATGATTTGCATGGTCTCATCATTGGAGAGCACGTGCCACACCTATCGGTAGAAGTTCCATCGTACATTGTTAGTCATCAGGCACGCACCACCATACACGCTTGCTTAAACAAAAAAATGCAAGTGTGTGTTTGCGAAGAGAATTAAAGGCAGGCCGTCACAAAACCTACCCCGACGATGGCGAGTGGTCATTGTTGTCGGTCCTCCTCTGCTCACCTCCAGCGCCGAGATAACGCCACAATCCTTTATATAGTAGTCGTCGAACGCGCGCGACATGGTAAGTACCGATGACTCTTGGCTGGGCTGCCAAATGAAGTGCACCCTCGACTCATCAGCGAGGTAGTACACCTGGTCATTGCACCACCAGATGTGCTACTCCTCTACATACATCTTGTTCGAGGACACTCACACAACAGCAACAATGGCCATCATCCCAACGCACAAGAATTCATGGCCGGTCAGTAGCGACTTACGTGGTAGGTTGGGCTTCAGGTGGATGATGAGTTGGACGGCGTGATGACGTCGTCGTCGGTTGCGGTGCCCAGAACAACCCGAGAGTCGTCGGCATTGGCGACGACCATGAGGTCTCATGTTTGACGATGGACAGCGTGGTGCAGCCGCTCTGGACCGCGTCCAAGCGGCGGCTGCGCCGGAGCTTACCATACACAGCGTCGCATGGGACACGTAGGACTGCTTTCAGAGGTCGAACTGGCAGTCGCCAAGTTTCTTCTCGTCGTCGATGAGCGACGCCAACGCGAGCGCCTCGTTCTAGTGGTGTTTGTTCGGGGTTTCCAAGTAAGAAACATGGATTCATCTTTGGCATTGGTTTATGGAAATGACTTATAAGTCAGATCCATAGAAAAATATTACGGAGAATAAATGTCACACATGCAAAAAAAGAATTTAAGTTGAAAACATTATTCAAACAAAAGAAATTGCATTCAAGGCTCTTCTTTAAATACTAGTCCCTCAATCCAAAAATATAATTTAATAATCTCGGTAATACTTATCTACTACTACACATTGTGTAAGGGTAGCAGATGGGCTTCGGAAGAGATGTAGTATATGTTTTTACTATAATAAATTTAGACATAAACATACATGTGGTGTAGTGGTAGCCATGAGCACATTTACTTGAGGGGTTGCAGGTTCAAATTCCCTTGGAGCCTATTTTTTTAATTTAATTTTAGCTAGGCATGTACGTGTACGTGGGAATGGAGGGGAGATTTGCACCAATACATATACATGCTATTGATTGTTGACAAAGAATTTGAGACATTAAGATCAATGACAATATATATTGTTTATTTTTAAGTAATCATTTTGCTCTAATATTCTTTTGAATAATTTGTATCCTCGTGACGCACGGACGATATATTAGCCATTACTTTAAAGGCCTTGCACCAGTTCAACGTCTGCCAAACGTAACAAGGAAAAAAAAAATCCACTTCTACAGTAAAAGACTGGCACGTAAGCCAAGAGACCCTGATCAAACTATTACAGAACTCAATCAATATTGGCAAAACAAACATGATTCAAAGCAGTGAACCGCGAAGTAGTCACAAACATATGGCAAATCACCAGACCACAATAGTGCTTCAACCATCGTATGCAGTTTACAAAGTAATGTAGCCAGATAGTGCAAAACCAAGTATCCAGTCAAGGCATGCATGGATAAAGCACCCGCTGCAGTTCACTGCTCGATGTCCTATGGTGTGGCACGAGTGGCACATATAAATTCTTCCAGAAGGAAGCAAAACATGAGCATGAGTCATCTGTATATCAACAAAATTCCTGCAACTGTTGCAGCTGCTGAGATAGGGCACATGCAAAAGCCTGACATATTTTTTCTTTATTTCACTTTCACTAACTCGATTTCATATATGACTGAAGAATTTTCGGGTACTTCTCCCACTGATTTACCGCCAGAGCTGCAGAATAGAAACCATCAATAAGCACTATAATTGAAGTGTTCATACAGAAATTCTCTAGGGGGGACGTGTATACACAACAAAAAAGAACAAGATGTCAAATGCGTACAGCATTGAAGGTGGAACTGTAAGCTTTCTTTTCTCGCCAACACGCATACCTACAATAAATTATGAAAATATAATTTATAACACTTACTCAAATGCCCTTGAATAAAAAAAATCAAGCTCTGCAATGGTTACCATGAATACCAACATCCCATCCACGGATAACTTTTCCAGCACCTTAATCAGCACAAGATACAGCATTAGTATTTATATTAAGAGGTTCAAGACTAGTATATATGTGAGCATGTTTGCAAATATATACCAAGCTTGAACTTGTAAGGCTTTTCACTAACATTAGACTCAACAATTTTCCCATCCTTCAACATGCCAACATATTTGATATAGACCTGCACAAAAAATGCATGATAGCTTGCATCATTTCCTTTTCTCATGAGTGTATTAGACCATAAAGCCACACATGATCAAATAACTGATAACAATACATTATCAGTAGAAATCTGTGTGACAGACAAATGAAAGGTCATCAGAGAGAACTTTATCAAGCCTATTGATATGAAATTTGCAACTAAAAGCATATCCAAAACTCTGCAAAGAACTAAAAGCAGCTACCTTGCAGCCATCAGAAGCCACTTTTGCATCATTGTTTCCCATTGACAAATATTCAACCACCAACCCGTCATCCAATGTTCTTATATTGGACTGCTTCTCATTATTTTCCCCTGATTGATTTCTCATCTTTTTCTTTGATTTCTTTTTTATTTCATCAACTTGTTTTGAAACAGATGGTGCATTAGCATCTGTCATATCCCTGATCATGAGATGTTATTAGTTATAGATCAGTGGATCGTAGATATGTGAAATACATAATCCTAAGTAGGAACCAAGGGTATACATTGACGATGCAGGATCCTCGCTGATGGAAGACTGTTTTCTTTTCTTGACATCAATAATCCTTTTTTTGGTGATGCCATTTGCCTGTCCATTTTGATGTTCAGTTTCCTCAGCAACCTTAGCATTGTCTTTCTTACCCAATGCAAGAGAAATAGGTACATTATCATCTTCATCACTGTCACTATCAAATATTGAAGCTCTACGTTTGACAACAGGTTTTGTGACAGGAGTGTCATCATCACCACTATCAGATATTTTAGGAGCACAGCGCTTCGCAACATGTTTCATGACTGGAGTATCATCATCATCGTAATCAGTGCTACCTACTTGGTGCTTCTTCAAGCGCCGCCGTCTTTCAGCATTTTGAGTCGTTTTTTCAGCTAATTACACAAAATTGGAAATTTGTTAGAGAACATGAATATAGAACTGTAGGCAGGTATCTGTATTAAACGTATGGAAATGTACAATGGCTATATGTAAATAAACATGCAAGCAGGGGCGAAACTAGGCATAAGCTATTCTTGTGCATGGATAGTAAATATCTAAAACATTGTATGGTTAAAATGAGCTAGTTGATATTGATTTTTTCCCTTCTCCCTGGTGCATGTGTACCACCATAGGACACTCTAGTATCACCCCTTTAAGAAAACTGCTTAGACAGATAAGCACACATAAAGAAAGAAATTAAGTATAATGGTAATAGTAAGAATATAACAACAAAGGCAATGTTAAATTCACATCAAAGTCAGAAGCTATCTAAGTGATTGTCCAACAGTACAATATTCTGGTTCAATGCAGGTACATATGGTTCAAGATATGTAGGATCAGGTCCAGACAAATATCAAATAGTAAAACCAGTTACATGGATCAACCTTTTACCTTTTTGTCTGTGGCATCGTTGGGTGCACTCATCATCACTGTCATCTATAGAACCAGACCCATACTTCTCAGATAATGGAACTTCACGATCATCAATGAAGTCAGATTCATAGCTGTCCTCACTGGTATCATGCTCCTCATCGGTGCTGGAGTGCCCAATATCTTCCCCATAAGATTCTCTAGTTACATGTTAAGGATGACTTCACAGTCTGAAAGTTACATAATTGAAACAAAGACATTACACTATTGAAATGGATACGATTCATCATCCCCCACATTAGACCTGTTGCTTGCACAGACATAGTATCCAGAGAGATGTATCGAACTATGACCAATTACTGAGAAGATAACATCATCAACCTCCTCAAACTCAACCTCTAGATGGCATGTCTCGGCCAATTTCGGATTTAGACTACAAAGTTTGATGGGAATCTTGTTGCCAACATTGCATTGCAGCACCGTCCTTGCAGCAGCATCACAGTTGCCCAGTGTAGCCTATAAAAATTAAAAGATTTAGTTACAGACACATTCGATACTGTTAAAAAGGGTGGTGCTTAGAATTGAAGTTTTGATCCCTCCCAAGTACATTCATTCAATTCCAGCGGCAAGATAGGAATAGTTAACTGAAGTATCATATAGTAACCAAATGAAAAGGAACTAACAAGGCATTCAGCTCCATTTAGTGCAGTGTAAATCTAAATTTTATATCGATCTTAATGTTTAGTTCAAACAAGCTTCGTTTAATGCAGTATAACCATATTTTTTTTATTGATTTTAATGTAGCAAGGTCATGTAACCAAATAGGCTGACTGGAAAACATTTCTGCATCAGAAGACAATCAAAAGCAATTACACTCATAGAATATACCATCCTGATTTCAAGACCTTCTCTGTTATGAAACATGATAGATAGAAATCAAACAGAACATATACCCATGCCAACAAAACCAAAGCATAGGAGTAGGAAACTACAAAGGGCAAAAGTCACACGTTAGTTGGACATAGGGGCAGTGCTTCAGTGAGGCAAACTCCACTAGATGTACACATCATCAACTAGCTAACCTTTGTAAATACTCAATCTATCAATCGTAGTTCATTGTTGAACTCCTGCTGGATTTACATGCAAGCTCTGTCACTGATTGGACAAATGACAAGTTTGAAGGAAAAAAAGCCCAACCTGGCAAATGCGGAGGCGGCCATGGTCAGCGTGATGGATGTGGGTGTAGGGCTTCCCGGGCTTCACTTCCACCCCTGCATCCATCAATCGGACAATTCATCGCGTGCCAAGCAGATAACAGATGAAACAAACTAAACATGGCAAGGACGCTCACCCCAGAACGCCATGACTGGGATGGATTGGGGGATTCGCGGAAGCCGCAACTCCAACGAACGCAACTAGCAGCCTGCAGCCAATCCACGAAAAGGACATGTTAAGCTGTACAAGAACAATAGTATCAAGCAATCACCCGGGAGGCGGCGCGCTGGTCGAGTGTGAGGTTTGGGAGTCGGCGGCGAGGGACAAGGGTTAGGTAGGCGACGACGGCCGGCGGGAATAGATGTACCTTGACGTGGGTCGTAGCCCAGATGAGTCGCAGCGGAGTCTGCGGAGATGGTTGCAGGCTCGCAGCGCCGCCACACCTGCTTCGGCGCGGGGCAGCAGGGGGGGGGGGGGGGGGGGAGTGCAGGGATAGGAGAAAAGGGGTTTATTGATGATGGCCGAGGGCAAATAGTCAAATAATCTCTAATACTTATTAAGCCGGTAAGGGTAGTCTGCTGTTCTGTCTTCGTTCAATCTGGATCGTTCATCGCGGTTGTTCAATCTTGATCGTCCATCGCCATACTAACCTGCTAGTCGTGCCCTTTTCACCCCGTCCCATCCGCGCGCGCAAAAATTCGACACAAGTTGACAATACCAAGAGCTGATTACATGAGCTGACGGCTTCCTCTGTAGCAGGAAGGTTTATAAGTTGCTACCGCAATCTTTGGCTGGCCGATATAATACAATATATTTGCGCCACGATAGCCTGCTTGTGCTGCGTTATTTGGTTAACGTATGAGGCATATCTATCAATTAAATTATATAATGCCCATCTAGGAAAAACCCTAGAGACTTCATCCCGTAGGCAGTCGCGATCCGTACGCCGTCGCTGCTCCTGCCTGAGACGTCGGGCGTGTGCCTCCATTCCTTGATCCTGATTTCTGCCACAGTTTGACTTGTACTTGACATGATTCATCCGCCGACGACAGCCCAATCAGCAATCAACGGACCAATCCATTGTTTTCCCTTTTGAGGTACGTTTTGATTTTGTAGTAAACTGCAGACCGCACACAGCATTCTATTCTAATCTAGCGCCTATCAATTCCGTAGCATATTAGCATTTTTATTTGTTCATGGAGACATGAACGAGCTCCCTCAATATGATGTTGGATTGTTTATTTGTTTTCTATTCTGAACCTGTACGTGCTAGGCTGGTTGGGCTCCTCCTCTACTTATTTTATTTTTTATGTATTAACTAGGTGAGTGTCTGTGCGTTGCAACGGGAACATATAATATCACAGCAGCTTATATACGAATGTGTTTTATACTGTTACGAGAAAAGGTCCTCGAACACCAGGTGGCCTAGGCTACGGTGACGGAGACGTTGCCGACATGGCAGCGCATGAGGTCGTGCCACCAGAGTAGGTCGTCGCAGCCCTTAGAGTCGTCCCCAGAGGAGACCGCGGCACCAGGAGCCAATGAGGTGGGCCAGACCCGCCACACACCGAGAGGAACCTGTGGAGCGGGCAAGCATGCTCCTGCCGCATCGCCGCCGACGGCGTCCCCGAGGCAGCACGGGCTGCGGGGGGAGGGGGTCAGTTTTGGTGGTGTGGGGAGGCGAGGGCGAGGGTCGCAATCAGCCGTATACAAGAAGAATGGGGGCGGGGACGGAATGGAACGACGAGCGACCCGAATGGGCGGAACTATCGGCACGGAGTTCGTGGGGGGCGACAGCGAGGTTTTTGGGGCAACGAGCGGGCGGGGACGACAATTGGGAGAACAAGGGCGAGGGGGCACCGGGGGAAGGGCGTGGCCTTGGCCCCTGTGCACGCCCTCCTTTGCCTCTTAATAGGAGTAGAGATATGATTTTTATAAATAATATTTAGGTGCTCGTACGTTGTTACGGATCCTATATATCACATAAATAAACCTTGTTTAATTGGGATAGTGCAGTCCTACACTTAAAATCAGGTGGTAACAAATTAGAAAAGCAAAGAAGATCCATACATACATGCTACTTGTGAAGGATGTGCTGGATGTACATTTGTGCAAATAGATATATTTGAAATTGGTATTGCCATTTTTATAAAAAGGTTTTTATACCTTAAATTTTGCAATACACCCGTAAAAAAGAAGTACTACTCTAATAAAATAGACAATCATTTATTCACAGGATGTGCTACAGCAGCAACTACAAGGAACAAGTAAAGCAGCAACCAACCTGACTGCATCTTCTGCACCTTTTAAGACCAGCCGAACAAAATATATCGTGATGCTCAACTATACAAAACCAACCCGATAATCTTTTCTTTATTGCCTAAATCTGAGTTGATTTTAAAACCTTAGAAATTTCATGTGTGGTAGTGGAATTAGCTAACAACAAACGACTACCACGCCAGCTTTTAAGTGTGGTACATAGATCATCTATAAACTGAAAGCAAATACTACTAAGACCAAAACCTCGCCACAAACTTTAGGAGCATACAACGCTCTGTTGGCTTCAATCCTTTGATGACCTACCGAATGAGTTCAGACGTGAGAGCCATATATAAGCAATAATTTATTTTCTACTGGTAAATAAAAACAGTTATTCAATAAAAATGGGATGAAATACCAGCACATCATACATACCAACCATGTAGCACCGCCTCGAGGATGCGATTGGTTAGGTTTTTATTACCAGTACAATCCGCAAAGCACGAGAACTAATAAAAGAGCAAATAACCAGCTTTGGAATGACCTTTGCTGCTACAGTGTTACGTGGACTGTACTCTGGAGTAATTAGTAGCCTCCACTCCGATCCCTGTTGCCGACGACGACATGCATGTCTGCCAGCAGAACCCCAGGGCCTAGCCTCTCCTTCTCCAGGTCATACTCCACGAGGTAGTTCTACTGCTAGAAGCTACCAAGGATGATGGTCGGGTCGTATCCCTCATTTCTAGCCCCGGAGCATCCAAAGTCGGTGATTACTACCTGGCGACCTGCGGCAACACGAAGTAGGGGTGCAGCCCCAGCCCGACCTCCGTGTCCTTGGCCCGTTTGTACCGCCTGCCCACCACCGTCACCACCGCGTCCGCCACAGGCTGGAACACGGTCGGGTCCAGGTACGTGAACGTGGTGCCGGAGTCCACGACGGCGCCTTCGGACCCTGCTGCGTTGGCCGTGAACGCCCGCACCGAGAGCCACACCGCCTTCTCGCCCACCGTCACGCCCCTCAACGCCAGGTAGTAGTACATGTCGTACGATAGCTTGTCACCCGTTGCGCTCTTCACCAAGGGCACATACTGCATGCCCTCGCCGCCTTCGGTGCCACCGAGGACGAGAGAGCCGCTCATGGCGGTGTTGTCGTTGAAGCGGCGGACATGAGGCGGTAGGAAAACTTTGGGACGCCGAGCTACGCAGGTACGGACGGCATGCCACGGCCGAAGCCCGCGAGGCCCAACGGTGGCTGGTGCACGGACACGAGGCTGCATCCGAGGACGAAGTCCGAGATGGCGCGAGTTGGGTGTCGCGATGAGCAGACCGACGGTGGAGTCGTACACGACGTCGTAGGGCGGGCAGACGTTGTTGGCGAAGGGGTAGTTGGCGGTGCCGGGGAGCAGGGGGTGGCGGCACTTGGTGGCGATGTTCGCGGCGGAGTGGATCTATAGGGAGGAGGGGTTGCGGCGGCCCATGAGGCAGGAGGAGGAGGAGTTCTTGGGGTGGAAGACCGGAACAATGGAGGCGGACGAGGAGGATGTGCTGCCCCTTGGACATCTCGAACGGGATCCCACGCTACGGTCGACCGCCCCTCCTCGCCCCCCGCAGCGACGTGGCTCTTCTTCTGGATCTTGCCCCAACCATGGAGGTGGGTTCAGATTTATCCCTCCTGCCGCCCACCTGACGCACCCTCCAAAACTGGTTTCCCCTCAACCAGCCCCTCCGCCACACATCTCATCGCCTCGATTAGAGCTCAAGGCTCTCCTCTCGCGAGCAGCGGCACTGGCACAGGGAGAGAAGAGGGGGAGATGAGCAAAACAGCAACACGAAGGGGAAGAATAGGACCTCGTGCAGCGTTTGCCGGTGGTTGTGGGAGGAAGAAGTGGGGAGGGGGATAGAGCGCGATCTGGGGTCTGGGCACTCGGGCGGCGGTGCCTAGATCGAAGTCGACGGATGAAGGAGGAAGAAGTGCTGAGGGGAGGCGGATGGTTGGTTGGCCAGGGCTGCGCGAAGCGTGCACGTGGGGGCGTGTCGTGCTGTTGATGCGGAAGGCGGTAGTTACTGTCTCAGAAGCCGCAGTGGGGAGGGGAGAGGCGGGGGCATGGATGTGGTATACACTACTCTTTTAATAGTTAGTAGAGATAAATTAATTGACTATTGTCCAATTGTACCATCTAGAAAACTATGTCTTCTTCAAATTGGATTATAAAATTTGAGTCTAGGCATCAAAAGCGTTAAAAAGCAAAGAGTGGAGGAATTAACTCAATCTCAGAAAGGGGCTATGGAGAGATTTATCATTAAAGAACCACAAGTTTTTTTCTCACAATGCTAAGATATTTGATCAAGATACTGCAGAAGATACAGAAAATCCTAATCATATTAATGATAGTGAGATAGAGACCCCACAAATGTTGTTGGCCAAGCTCCTAATAGTGTTGATGATGCTAGCTTTGATGATAACTTGGGTAGTTCTGCTGCAAATATTGATGATGCACCTTTTCATGTTGATATATTTGATCTAAGGTATTGGGATTCACTAGATCCTCGACAAGTTGACATCTTAGTAGTAAAGGGACCAAAAAGAGACCTATCAATTGTGAAAGGTCCCAAGGATAGATTGACAGTCTGAAGAGGAATCTTTTAGAAACAACTATTTATGCCTATTGTTGATCATGCTATTTCTTCACTTACAAGGAGATTTGAACAGCATCAAGGTTATCAAAAAATATTTGGTTTCTTATTCAGTTCTGATGCATTGCGGTCATTAGATAAAAAGAGTTTACAATCTGATATTGATGCAAATGACCTGTATGTGGAATTGGGGTTTCTCCAAGGTTTTATTCCACAGAACAATATTGGTCCTCTTGAAATGCAAATGGCCAGTATCACAAAAATTTTCAGGACATTATTCTTCTTATTCGTTGGTTTTACAGTAGCGTCAGTCTGTAGTCTGTACAATATGATTCCTTTTTGTAACAAGCGATGCATGTTCAGTATGTTTGCTCTAAATGTTGTTTACAGTTCCGGTACCACATTTAGTTCCGGGGTTTTGAATCTTTGTGGAACTTGGTAGATCAATTGTTGCTTGTCATTATAGTTTTTTCTTAAACTTCATGTTCAATATTAGTAGGGTGGTGACATACACGCATGGAATATGCAGAAACAGAGTAAACAGTTAGAGCTTAAAGAGTGTATGGGCACTGCATTGGAAAAAATAGTCGCTATGGTTGATAAACTTATTTTTGGATCGAAAGTTTAGGGTTATCCTATTGAATTGAGATAGACCTTAAACAATGTTATATATAAATGTGTCATGTGTTACACTGGTTCTTATTTTGACTTACATACAACAAAAACAATTCAGAATTTTGGGTCTATTATTGGTTATTAGGATAGTTGTGAACTAAGTTAGTTACAAGTTTACTTGTTCTATAGGTTGTGGTAGATTTGATTTTGTTTAGAAATGTCTTGTAATTTTCTGGCTGCTTTTCTTGAAGATAAGAGTGAAAGAAGTCTAAGCTACGACAGCCTTAGGTCACACACTAAACTTTGCATTTGGTTCTTCATTTTTAGCTACATTTGCTAGGATGATTATAACATCCATACCATGTCTTTCCAGGTTCTCTTGAGAATGTAGTTTGATATTTCACCTCTTGGTTTGAGAACGAGCAACTTTATATTCAGATGGAACTATGTGATCGTTGTGTATCTATGAATCAGAACCAGCCACTGAAGTGTAGGGAAGCCTTGGAACTGCTGTCTCAGGTTTGTGGCTTTGTCTTTCACCAAATTTATTCCATCTTGGTCATTGAACCTGGTCTCGTAGGATAAGGCTAATTATCATATTCCCCTTATAGACTGTATATGCTTAAGATCTTATATTAGTTTCTTGGTGCTTACAGCAAACACCTTTGGTTAACTCAGTGCCTACATGTCCCTTTTAAGATGTGTGCAGGAATAGATGTTCATGCTTGTTTACCTCAGTCGTGAGCACAACTGTCGGGCATTTTTGTTGTGAACGATTGGAACGGTTTGGACATTTTTGTTCATTTGACCAGATTATGTTTTGCGGATTTATGTGCAAGTATTAGGTTACGTTTGAGTAAGATATTGGGTCCATGAGTGGGTTTATGAGTAGGTTTCTTGGTTTCGGTAATAATCAAAATATTTTTTAGGGGAGAGAGTTGATGGGTATGCTCTTCAAAAATAAGCATGTGATATATATTAGACTTATCTGAAGCGAGATATTAGTAAAATAGTAAGAGCATTTTTTATTATTGGTTCATGCCTTCAGCGCTGTTATGTGTTCCCAAAGATGGAATTGATGATTTGTTAACCTCTGATTGGTCAATGAAGACAACAGATTTGTTTTCCCATCAGATGAGTAAACAATGCTGCAAACCTAACTCGACCACTCAGTAAAGGATTGTGAAACGATAGAAGTAGAACAATAGAAGTAACTCCTTGACAGTTCAATCTCTCTGAACTCATGCCATAAAAAAGGGTCAAACAAGTATCCTAATATTTACGAGAAGTTTACCTGAATCTTGTATGTTGAGAATTTTGTTCACAATATGCTTGCAAGAGGTAGTTAGGACGAAAGTTGTCGCACTCTTATTGAATATAAACTCAATCTATAGGCTTACTATTTGAAGAGGTTGCTCCTGCAGCACAATTCTATGGGAGGTTGAGGGCTATCATGAACTGAGCATAATAAACCAAATATCTAATCAGATCTATTAAAGAGAATTTCACAATTTTGGCATTTTGTCTATTGATAACAGGCCCTCCTTTGCAATCTAGGAGTCAAACCTTCTTTATGGTTTTATGTTAAATAACTACTTTAGTTGTTTTTCACACCATGGAAATTTTATTTAGAGGAAAGAATGATGGATTCATCAATAGATTATATATGAATCATTTGATCCCATTTCATTTTTATTCCTTTAATATATATCATTGTGATCTCACTTTTGATACCTCTTGCAGGCACACCGTGAATAAAATTTCTCAACATACATGCTCTAAGTAAATTTTCTTGTCATCATTAAGGTATTTTTTTGCCTTCTTTATTGATGGCATAAGTTCAGAGAGGTTGAACAGCTAGGGAGTTATTTTTCATGTTCTCATTCTACCATTTTGTAATCCATTACAGCATGGTCGAGTGAGGTCCGCAGCATGCAAAAGGATTGAACGATGTTTCCAATTCTAAAAACAATCTGATGAGAAATCAGTATATGAAGTATATCAACTGAGTTTTCATGGGATTGATGCACATGTACCTCTTCTCTTCTAGAAAATGCTTTTGTACATAAATGATTGATCTCTAACTAAAGGCTATTCCGAGGCCTAAAAATTTGTAGTCTTATGGCTTACATTTAGGTTTTGGCAAATAATAAGTCTGCTTTTATTTGTTTTCGATAATGTTTTGGTTAGCTGTGATTATTGGAATTGAAATATGCTTTGCAATTTATCTGTATGATTGTGATATCTGTTGTGCTTTTGATGCATTCTAACACAATGCAATTGAGTATCTGATCTGATGTTTTTGGTTCTCTAACATTCTGCAATTTGTTCTTTGTTGACCATTGTTTTCTCTCATCTGCTCCAAGCATAAAATATCATGTACTCTTACTATACCCTTTGAATTTGACTACTCTGCACAGACAATTAATTATCTACTGAGAAGTTAAACTGCGAAACTATGTAAGTGTTATTGTTGTGTGAAAAGTAACCCATGACAACCATACCATTTGTTAAACTGTGCATGGATTAGTGTAGTTTGCATTCGTGTACCGTAGATATCAGTTTTTAGTTGGAAACAAAGAAAAGTGGTTCTTTGTTCAGCTGTGCTTATCAAGTTGTTATTTTCTATGGATTCAGTTCTTCAGGACAGAACCATACACCTATGAACCATCAAGCATTCCACGTTATTCACCATGCAAAGAAAGAGACATGAAGTTGAAGTATGAGAAACATAAAAGGTTTAATGCTACTCTTTGCACTTATTGCAACTATTTATTTGCTTTTGTTCATGGAAGGCTTCAACGTGTGGTTCTTTTTAGGAAGTCTAGGGTCAATGCGTCAGTATACCGTCACAGAAATCGGCAACACACATCGCAAAATCTTGGGTCAGTTTTTTCTCAAGACTCCAATAATAAGCTGCAAGCAAATCTAAAGGTGTGTAATCATGTAATTTGGGGTCACTTCTTTCAGCTTGTAATTAAGTTAGCTCCTATGATGTGGGAGCACGTGTGCTGATCTCAAACTTACATGCTGAAGGTGGTCAGTGGGATGACACAAAGAAAATAAGAGGGCAGATGGGAAGAGCATGGGTATAGAGAAGTCTCCTAGCCATAACTTCATCCAAGTAGAAACATTCATAATTTAGTTTAGCATGAATATGATATCTGCCTGCAATAGACGACTAACAAGAGTGATGCCAAATTGCCAACCAATGTAGTTTCTGATTTACTGGGCATGAGCCCTCATATTTCAATTTCCATAGACCTATGCACATGTGATTATTATTCTTGTATTATTTTGGGCTTAAAACCTGCATAAAGCATTTTGTCAATCCCGTCTTTTTAATAACTAACTAGGTGAACGTCCGTGCGTTGCTGTGGAGTGAACATGTTATAATAAGATATATTAAAATTTAAAAAAATTCTAATTTCCATTTTATGTTGTTATGTCTTTTAAAGTTAAGAATGTTTACATAAGTATTACACATCGAATAAATTTCACCATATACATTAAAATGCAATGCTTATCGACCACTCAAGTAATCTTCTCTTGTAACCTGAAGTAACCAAAATTGGACAATGAGCAGCAACCACCTTATGCTAAGGTAGAAAAATAAAAAGTAAAAAAATATAATACATGCTATCATGTATTGCATCTAAGTACAAGCACATGTAGGTCCACCAAATAGGTTTGTTATAAGAAAACAAAACGAAGAACTTTAAAAGATGATAACAAAAACATAAAATGAAAATAAGACCTTTTTAATTTCAATATATCTTATCATAACATGTTCACTCCATAGCAACGCACAGGTGTTTACCTAGTATATTTTTAAATTTATAACTAAAACATTGACAATTTTATTAAAGTTTAATGTGAAATTTAATTTATTTTCATCAGTTTTTATGGTCAGCTTTACACATAATTATATTCTAAAGTTTTATATTAAACTGAGGCAAATTTACAAATAGATGATAAAAGAAGGGGTAATGATGTAGATGTATTAACTTCATTTTACAGGCTAAGTTAACAATATAAAGTGTTGATAAAGAAATAGGGGCCAATTGTTCGTTTGTTTCAAAGAAAGAGATACATGTATGTAAAATTTTTAAAAATATAGATAAAACTGAAGTCGTATCATCAAGTAGATGCAACCATGCAATAGCCCTAATTATATTTAATCGGAAGACTCAACCAAATCATATTAGGATTTAGGGATGTTAATACATCGGGTTCAGGTTGGGTATATACCAGCGGAGATTATTCATACCCGTCCACGACGGTACCCTGGGTAAAAATTTATACCGTGTCCGTACCCGTCGGGTATCGAGCAGGTTTCAGATACCTGCTGTCGGGTACCGTAATTAAGGGTACCCCCAATACTCCTAAACGCGGCTGAAAAACATCTTCAGAACAAACCATAAACAGCTGATAAAGCACGGTTGAAGTCAGGGCCTCGTCTACCAAGAGACGCAACCTCATCCGAGCCCAGCCTCGGCCTCGGGCGGGAACAGTAGTCCCGGGCGGATTCACGCCTCGCCCGAGGGCCTCCCGAGGCAGTGAGCGCACCCTCGGCTCGCCTGAAGCCCAGATTGGGCGAACTTTGTCGTGCAGCGACCTCGGCCGGATCGCCCTACCAATCGACCGTATCGCATGCGCGCGAAGATCGCTTGACACCTTATCCTGACACGCGTGCCTCAGTCGGCAAGGTCGAAGTGACCGCAGTCACTTCGCCCCTTTCACTGACCGCTCTGACAGGGAAACAACACTGTTCACCCCGCTCCGGCTACTGTGCCAACCACCAGGGCAAGACTAGCAACAGTAAGTCGTGACCTCTCACGAGTTCGACCTCGGGCGCAACAAGGAGATCCGCCTCGCCCGACCTCAGGCCTCGGCCTCAGCCTCGGCCTCAAGAGAAGGTCTCCGCCTCGCCCGACCCCAGGCCTCGGCCTCAGGAGAAGTCTCCGCCTCGCCCGACCTAGACCTCGGACCGACTACGCTACAGGGGATACATCATTACTGTTGGGACCATGCTTCATCGCCGAAGGTCCTGCGGAAAGAAACAGCTTTGGCTGAAGCTGCTTGAACATGATGACGAAGACACCGTTTACAAAGCTTCGGAACTACAGCATATCCGAAGCTGAAGGGTTGAACCGACTTAAAGATAGAATGGCCTTTTAACCCGTAAGGGTCTGAGTCATTGTTGTAAACTTTTATGAGGGGCATAATTGTAATTCCTCATGAGCTGTGTCCCGTGCCTATAAATAGTGAACAATATTCCTTTACTGTTCACGCATTCCTGTAATTGCTAACGCATCACTCGGGAATTATTGTTTGTCAAGGCAAAGGTATAAATGTACTTAAAGGTTGTATTCAAAGATCTTAAATTCATATAATAAGATATGGGAATGATGTCATTTGTTTTCAATATATTTACCTTTAAATGTTTCATGTTTTACTTTACTTTATATTATCTTTATGAGTTTAATTACGAAGGTGAAACCTTCGTAATACTATGCTCGTGACCTTCGTCCGAAGTTCATTAAATCCTTGTGGAGATAATGTTTCGGCGGACGAAGGGCATTAATATTTAACATTTTATATTGCCTTGTTCTTAATTCATAGCATTTGAGAACAAGTCCCCAACATTGGTGCCCACCTCCGGTGAACTCACTTCCACCTTTTTGAGCTGATGGCTTCGTCCAACATTCAAGCTGGAGCTGCTTCGGCCCCGAAGTTGGTACTCCCGATAACAGGCGGTTCATGCTCAGAGCCAACCAACAAGAAGCAGAAGAAGGAGGCATAGAGAAGGGTACAACATGTCGGGGTGCAAGGACCCTTCATCAAGTCAAGATGGTCTCACGTACCAATCACCTTCTCCCAAGAGGATCTTCAACTCAAAGATTACCCACACAACGATGCTATGGTTATCTCGTGTGTGATCAAAGGATTTCTGGTCCATAATGTTTTGGTTGATACAGGCAGCGCAACTGATATCATATTTGCTAAGGCCTTCAGACAGATGCAAGAGCCCGAAGACAAAATTCATGATGCCACACATCCCCTTTGCGGCTTCGGAGGAAGGCAGATTGTAGCACTCGGCAAAATCACAATGCCAGTGACCTTCGGATTTATCAACAACACAAGGACTGAACAAGTTGTGTTTGATATTGTTGACATGGAATACCCTTACAATGCAATCATTGGTCGTGGTACTCTCAATGCCTTCGAAGCAATTCTTCATCCAGCTTATCTTTGCATGAAGATACCTTCGGACCAAGGGCCCATTGCTATTCATGGAAGTCAGGAAGCTGCCAGAAGGGCCGAAGGAAATTGGACAGACTCAAAAGCAATCCATAATATAGATGGAGCTGAAGCCTGTGAGCAATACAAGTTCAGAAGGGAAAAAGCTGCTTCGACTGATCAGCCGAAGCCCATGCTCTTATGTGAGGACATAGCAGAGCAGAAGGTGCTATTGGGATCTCAACTGTCCGAAGAACAGGAGAAGACCTTGATAAGGTTTTTGTTCAACAATAAAGATGTTTTTGCTTGGTCAGCTAATGATCTTTGCGGAGTTAATAGGGATGTTATTGAGCACTCGCTCAATGTCGATCCATCCTTCAGACCCAGAAAGCAGAGGCTTCGGAAGATGTCTGATGACAAGGCCGAAGGTGCTCGGAATGAAGTGAAGAGACTCCTCAGTGCCGGAGTTATCAGAGAGGTAAAATACCCAGAATGGTTGGCTAACACCGTTATGGTGAAGAAGGCCAATGGTAAATGGAGAATGTGTATCGATTTTACTGATTTCAATAAGGCCTGTCCGAAGGACGAGTTTCCATTGCCAAGGATAGATTCCTTAGTCGATGCAGCAGCTTCATCAGAGCTTATGAGTCTGCTGGATTGCTATTCAGGCTATCACCAAATCTGGATGAAGAAAGAGGATGAACCGAAAACCAGCTTCATAACTCCTAGTGGAACATATTGTTACCTTCGGATGCCTGAGGGGCTTAAGAATGCTGGAGGAAGCTTCATAGAATGACAGCGAAGGTCCTCCATTCTTAGATAGGCAGGAATGTGCTAACTTATGTTGATGATATCATTGTAAAAAGCACGAAGCAAGATAATCACATTGCTGATCTACAGGAGACCTTCGCTAATTTTAGACAGGCTGGTTTAAAGCTGAATCCAGAAAAATGTGTCTTCGGAGTGAAGAAGGGGAAATTTCTTGGTTGCCTAGTGAAAGGGAAATAGGCTTTAAACCTTTTCCTAAATGATTTTGGTGGTTGAATGTCCAACACAAACAATTGGACTAATTAGTTTGCTCTAGATTACATGTTCTACAGGTGCCAAAGATTCAACTCAAAACCAATAAAAAGAACAAGACAAGGTTCAAAAGGAAGGAGCAAAGAGAAACCGAAGTGCTCCCTGGTATGGCGCACCGGACTGTCCGGTGTGCCACCGGACAGTGTCCGGTGCACCAGGGAGGATTGCCTTCAAACTCTTCACCTTCGGGTTTCTCAGGCGCAGCCCACTATAATTCACCGGACTGTCCGGTGCACCACCGGACAGTGTCCGGTGCTCCAGAGTGAAGCGGCTCTGAACTGGCCAGCTTCGGGAAAGTGGGAGGTCGCTCCGCTAAAATTCACCGGACTGTCTGGTGTACACCGGACTGTCCGGTGTGCCAGCGGAGCAACGGTCATCTGCGCGCAACGGTCGACTCTGCAAAGTGTACAGTTGAATTTAGAATGTCAGAGCAGAAGTCAGAGGGGCACCGGACTGTCCGGTGCTGCACCGGACTGTCCGGTGCCACATGAGGACAAAGCCTCCAACGGTCGACCAGCTTCAATCTCAACGGATAGGATGACGTGGCTGGCGCACCGGACATGTCCGGTGTGCACCGGACTGTCCGGTGCGCCCATCGCCAGCAGCTTCTCCAACGGCTACAAATTTGGATGGTGGCTATAAATACCACCCCAACCGGCCACTTCAAGGTGTGGGAGTCCAAGCAACATTCCAAGTCATCTAGTTGACATACTCAAGCCCTCCCAACCACCTATATTCATTGATACATCCTATACACAAGATCTAGTCCACTACAACCAACACAAGTGCCAAAAAAAAAGAGCGAGCAATTGAGAGCTACTCAATTGAGTTTAGCCCTAGTGCCTTGTGAGATACATTGAGAGATAGTGTGTGCTTCATCCTTGTGTTTATTTGCGCGTGGAGTTTTGACTCCCATTCAAACTTCCTCCAAAGTGTTGGAGGCTTGTAAAAGCTAGCAAGAGACACCAAATAGTGTGGTGGTCCTTGTGGGATCAAGAGTGATCCTTGAGAAGAAGAAGAGCTCACCGATCCTTGTGTGATCGGGGGAGAGAGGGAAAGGGTTGAAAAAGACCCGTCCTTAAGTGGACTCCTCAACGGGGACTAGGCCTTCGAGGGCCGAACCTCGGTAAAACAAATCACCCGTGTCCATTGTTTTTATTACTTGTGATTTGTTTGTTTTCCCTTGCTCTAAGTTTTCTTGCACCTTTATTTGCTAATATCATTCAGTTTTGCTTCAAGTTAAATTCCCATTTAGTGAAGCAACACGTTGCAAGAAAGAACTTGTCCTAGTGCTCTTCTCATCTAAGGCTTCTTGCTCAGTTATTCTATAACTTACTAGTTGTATTGATTTATCACTTCCGCATTATTTAGCAATACTCTTTTCAAGCAAGAACTTAGTTTCTATTCTCCGATATTTGTATATCTTGTTCTAACCACTAATCAAGGGATCTAGTTGGGGGATAAAGTTTTAATTTTCAGGTTCCGCCTATTCACCCCCCCTCTAGGCGACTTTCAATTGGTATCAAAGCTAGGCACTTCATCTTGAGTCTAACAACTCGAAGTGATGGCTCGTAGAAGATCCCAAAAGAACAAGAAGACTCCTTCATCAAACGCAACTCAACAGGAGGTAACTCTTGAAGTATTATCTGATGATTGTTCTAATTATGACTCATGGTCCTCTAGTATGATAAATGCTTTTAGAACCATAGATCCACGATTAGAACAAATTATAGACAAGAGTATTTTTCCCTCTAATTTCAATGGAAAAATTAATTCCGAGGAGGATCAAAGATGTTATCGCTTAAACTATCTAGCTTTTGACATCTTAACTAAATCTCTTAGTAAAGAAGATTATCGTGCCTTCATATCAAATCATGACGAATCAATCCATGATGCGCATGATATTTGGACTAGAATTAGAAGCAAATTTGATGAGTCCTATTATGATAGTCCATTTTGTGCTTCTACTTCCTTTGGTATTTGTGATACTAACCCTTGCAAGGAAGAAGAAGAAAATGAACGATGGAGACCAAACGATGAATCCACCTCTCCAAAAGGTTTGTCTTCCCATTTCGATTCCCACATGTGTTGTGTGGCTAATGCAAATGATAGCGGAAGGACAAATGAGGATGAGGAGGAAGAAAGAAGCTTCTTGCATCTCTACGCTCGCCTAAGCCAAGAAGATAAGGCGGTCATGCTCAAACTTCTAGAAAGAGCGAGAGAGCAAAGCGAAGCTCGTCAAAGGCTAGAAGATATTCTCTCCATGAAAATGCTACACTTTGACGAGTTGACTAAAGAACATGAGGAGCTAAAGTGCTCTCATGTTGATTTGGTCCAAAGGTATGAAACTATTTCAATTGAGCAAGATAACGCTTTACATTGTATCGCTCAATTAGTAAATAAGAATACCTTGCTTAAGGACCAAGTGGAAAAGCTAAAAGTTGAAAATCTAGCTTTTCAAGAAAAATATGATATGCTTCTATGTTCTCATGAAAATCTTAAGGATGATCATATCATATTAAACATTGCTCATGAGGTTGTGATAGAAAACTTAAAATCCCAACAACCTCACTCATGCACATGTATTCAAATTGATACTATATTACCATGTGCTAATGCTTGTTGTTTGTCGACAAGCAAATCTTCCTTTGAGCTAGAATTTGCAGGAACAAATGATGATTCATATCAAAAGCTCATAGAAGAAAATGAGAGGCTAAAGAAGAGCTTGACACAACTAAAAGGGAAATGCATTGCCCAACCTTCTCAAGATAACCGTGATCACATGGTGAAGAAGCTTGAGACGGGAACAACCGTGGCATGCACTACATCTCTTGAAGAAAATGTCAAGGAATTGAGGATTGCCATGAGGAAGAAACAAAAGATGAATTTCAACACCTCCTACAAAAGCCTCAACTACGCCTCCACAAAAGGTAACATCCAAGGTAATGATCAAGCCACACTTCACATTAAGAGGTGTAGTGAATGCTTTGAAGAGGGGCACTTGATTAGGTCATGTCCCTACATTAAAAATGGCTTGATCATTAACAAGGATGATAGACCTTGTTTTAAATGCTCCAAGAAGGGACACTTGCTTAGATCTTGTCCCCATTTAAAACAAAAAGGCATAGGGTTAGAAAAGAAAGTTTTTACTAACCATATAGCAAGCAACAAACAAGGAAAGAAGAAAACTTCAAAACTTGAAAAACGCCTATGCTATACATGCCGAAAGAAGGGACATCAATGCAAGGATTGTCCAATTGGTAACAATTCCACTCCTAACTTGTCAATTAATTCTCATATAACTAGGCAACCCAAAATTGCAACTTGTGCTAGAAAGGAAATTTTACCTAGTGCTAACACAAAGGACTTTTGGGTTCCTAGATCTCTGTTAACTAACCATGATGGACCCATCAAGCGATGGGTACCAAAATATGCTTGACAAGATTTGTAGGAGAAGGAGATGATATGAAGTCTTTGGGGTGCTTGAGAGAGTTCATCCAATTGTTATCAACTCAAGCTATCAATCTTCAATGATCTATATATATGATTGACCCAAGGTTATTTTTCAAATTGCTATGTCTTAAACTCATATCATCTCGAGGAAGTTATTATATGTTGTAGGAAGTGAAGAGATATCATGTGCAAAAATCAAGGCCTACAACATGGAGGAAAGCCAAAGGATAGTAACACTTATTTTTTAAGTGCAAGTATTTTAGAATATCATTTCTTATGCGTCTTGTGTAGTCACATAGAAAAATTGAAGCACTTCAAATACCTTTAAATTTATGTTACCATTCTTTGAAGAATTTTCTATCATATGGTAGATTGCATACTCATCATTTCCATCCTATGACAATCTACATGCTTTAAATTGTTGGAAGTACCACATGGCATGTTTTTCGCTAAGTTATTCTATTATTGCCATGTATCTAGATATAGAGAGATTTTTCAAGTTCCTAAAAGAACAAGGTGTTATGTAAGGAATTCAAATCCTTAGGACACTTATAAAAGGAAAACTCTCTCTATAACTAGATTAGTGAGACTATTGATTTTATTTAAGTAACCCAAAGTAGTCTCACTTGTAGAGAATAAGTTTCTCTTTGGAAGCGTGTAATCTAGCATGAAAAGAAAAATCAATCCAATGTTTTATGATGTATTTCTACTTGCTTAAAATTGGATATGATTCTTTCACATTTATCGCTTTCCAAATCATGAATTAGATTTATTCCCATAATCTTAAAGGATTATTTATGCTTGTTTTATGAGTTAAAATTGAGCATAACATCATCTATGGATAATCTAGTTCATGCTATGAAGTTTCCATGCTTTTAGTAATATAGCTTTTCATTCCCTATCAAAAATGATTACTAAATGGAAACTAGTGCTTGTGTTGCTACTAACATTTCTCTTGAGTTCAATTATGAAAATCTACAAGAAAGAAAGTGCACAAGCCTCATGGGTTGATCTTCACCCAAAGGAAGAAAGGTAAAAAGCAAAGGTATGGGAACTCATCTTCTTAAGTTTGGTTCCCATCTCAATGGGTATTTAATCTAAATTATCATATTCTACCCTTGTGAGGAATAGATTCTTTATTGGACCGAAATTAACTAAGTGTGCATTCAATATCATTTTCATAAATGCGCTTGTCCATTAGAATCTAATTCATGCCTTTGCTATATCCATTTTCATATTGATGCGCTTCTAAGTCATGATAATAAATTCAATATGAAAAAGTAAAATTCCTTTGATTGATCAAAAATGATTAAAATGGTGCTCATTCCTCTTTTCTGTTAATGTGCACTAAAGTTAAGGAATTTACTTCATGCCTATGTGACTCATGGATGATGAATTATGCTTATTTCCTAGAAATCATTCATCACTTTATACTCCCTTGCATTACTAACATTCTTCTTGAGTATTTTCAATAAGTTTGAAAGGAAAAAGAAGCCACTACAAAGGAAGGACTCTCAAATGAAAGAAGAGAACATCAAGAACAACACCACCTACTTCTACGAAACAATCAATGGTGTGGTTGTGAGTATTATAAACCCTTTCATATTGAGAATACTAGGCTCAAGTTGTTCATTACAAATTTAATGAGCCTTGATCAAGATGTATAATGCTTCTCTCTATTTGTCTTTAAAGTGAATGCATCCATTCAATTCATTCAAATACTTGATGCATATCTTTAGGGGGAGCCTTTTTATCTTGATTATGTTGAGACTATTGCTTTATCTCAGTAATTTCATATAGTCTCTTGCATAAGAATAAGTTTCTCATGAAGTATGCTACTACACATCAATCCATCTTGTTAAAATAATGTTGCTTTTATCAAGGATTGTTGCTCTCATTACTAAAGTAGCATGCTTATTGGATTCTCCTATTTTAAGCTTAATTCCTATTTCAATATGTTACTCTCTTGATCGCATCCATTGTTTGTTTGATCATAGAATAACATCAAATGACACTTAGTGCCTCATATTCTTTCCAATCGATACCTCTCTTGATATGCACTAAGTTAAAAGGAGAATTCATGATTCATTTATACAATTTGTGATCCACTTAATATATGTTAACCATGACTTAGAAAAGGATCACTAGTTGTAAGAACTCTCTCTTGTGCAAAATACTTTCACACATTGTCATTGAGCATAGGTCTTAAGCAAACAAGACTAAGGACAAAAGCACAATGAAGAGAGCATCTACGAGTAAAGGTACAAAATGGGTAAAACTTATTCCTATCATTTACATATGTACCTAAAATCTTCCTCTTATATACACTCTTTGCATATCTTGTATAAAAGGAAGAGAAAGCATGTCCTTAGCATTTATCCCTGCTTCATACCTAGTTTAACCTCTTAAAATTTCACTCATGCATTATTGCATCTTTGCTAAAACTAGATGAAGTGGTTCTATTGTCAAAGAGCTTAAAGCTTAACCTTGTAACGAGGATAAGCTACCTTTGTTCCAAAGGTGGATGGTCCTTAAGTCTCTTTGAAATCTTTAAAGGAAAATGCTTAAAATGTTTACAACATGCTTTCATAAGTGCATAAACTGTCTTGAGCATCTCACATATACAATGCACTTCACTTTCTCTATGATATAGACTTGTTCTCATTAATCTAATTATGTGCACTTGGCATTTAAGGCCAAAATATGTATTCCTCTCAAGGCACATATTTAGGAGGAGAAATCTATATTATATAGAACTATGATCAGGCTTAATTGACATATCTCTTGATCATATCTCTTTCATTTTGGTACAAATGCATATATCCTATTATTCCCGTACCATGACTACGACTAATATGTTTCCAAGTATATTACTATGCTAAGTCGTAGATTGAAAGGGAAATGGAGTCTTCGGCGAAGACAAGGCTTCCACTCAACTCTATTGGTATTATCTCCCTTCGCCATCACTCCATACCATCTCTCCACATTGGTATAATCCTTCACTCATATGTTTTATTTACCAAAGGAATGGGCTCTGATGACTCCGTTTTTGGCGATTCATGCCAAAGGGGGAGAAAGTATTGGCCCAAAGCAAAAGGACCGCACGACCGCACCACCACCCTAATTTTTAAAATTAGTGATTTTCAATTGGTAAATTTCAAATTGGTATCTTATTGTGTTCAAAAGGGGGAGAAAGTAGTATTTCAAAAAATCAATATCTTAAAACCCTCTTGAACTCTAAGAGGAGAATTTAATCTAGGGGGAGTTTTGTTTAGTCAAAGGAAAAGCATTTGAAACAGGGTGAGAAATTTCCAAATCTTATGATTCATTTACCTTTGACTATTTACAAAAGACTTTGAAAAAGAATTTCCAAAACATTTGCAAAAACAAAACTTGAGGTGCAAGCATGGTCCAAAATGTTAAAAACAAAGAAGAGCATCCATGCATATTTTATGAAATGAATATTGGTTTAATTCAAGCAATCTTTGCACCTATCCTATGCAAACTAGTTCAATTATTCTCTTATATATTTGCTTTGGTTTGTGTTGGCATCAATCACCAAAAAGGGGGAGATTGAAAGGGAAATAGGCTTTAAACCTTTTCCTAAATGATTTTGGTGGTTGAATGTCCAACACAAACAATTGGACTAATTAGTTTGCTCTAGATTACATGTTCTACAGGTGCCAAAGATTCAACTCAAAACCAATAAAAAGAACAAGACAAGGTTCAAAAGGAAGGAGCAAAGAGAAACCGAAGTGCTCCCTGGTATGGCGCACCGGACTGTCCGGTGTGCCACCGGACAGTGTCCGGTGCACCACCGGACCATGTCCGGTGCACCAGGGAGGATTGCCTTCAAACTCTTCACCTTCGGGTTTCTCAGGCGCAGCCCACTATAATTCACCGGACTGTCCGGTGCACCACCGGACAGTGTCCGGTGCTCCAGAGTGAAGCGGCTCTGAACTGGCCAGCTTCGGGAAAGTGGGAGGTCGCTCCGCTAAAATTCACCGGACTGTCCGGTGTACACCGGACTGTCCGGTGTGCCAGCGGAGCAACGGTCATCTGCGCGCAACGGTCGACTCTGCAAAGTGTACAGTTGAATTCAGAATGTCAGAGCAGAAGTCAGAGGGGCACCGGACTGTCCGGTGCTGCACCGGACTGTCCGGTGCCACATGAGGACAAAGCCTCCAACGGTCGACCAGCTTCAATCTCAACGGATAGGATGACGTGGCTGGCGCACCGGACATGTCCGGTGTGCACCGGACTGTCCGGTGCGCCCATCGCCAGCAGCTTCTCCAACGGCTACAAATTTGGATGGTGGCTATAAATACCACCCCAACCGGCCACTTCAAGGTGTGGGAGTCCAAGCAACATTCCAAGTCATCTAGTTGACATACTCAAGCCCTCCCAACCACCTATATTCATTGATACATCCTATACACAAGATCTAGTCCACTACAACCAACACAAGTGCCAAAAAAAAGAGCGAGCAATTGAGAGCTACTCAATTGAGTTTAGCCCTAGTGCCTTGTGAGATACATTGAGAGATAGTGTGTGCTTCATCCTTGTGTTTATTTGCGTGTGGAGTTTTGACTCCCATTCAAACTTCCTCCAAAGTGTTGGAGGCTTGTAAAAGCTAGCAAGAGACACCAAATAGTGTGGTGGTCCTTGTGGGATCAAGAGTGATCCTTGAGAAGAAGAAGAGCTCACCGATCCTTGTGTGATCGGGGGAGAGAGGGAAAGGGTTGAAAAAGACCCGTCCTTAAGTGGACTCCTCAACGGGGACTAGGCCTTCGAGGGCCGAACCTCGGTAAAACAAATCACCCGTGTCCATTGTTTTTATTACTTGTGATTTGTTTGTTTTCCCTTGCTCTAAGTTTTCTTGCACCTTTATTTGCTAATATCATTCAGTTTTGCTTCAAGTTAAATTCCCATTTAGTGAAGCAACACGTTGCAAGAAAGAACTTGTCCTAGTGCTCTTCTCATCTAAGGCTTCTTGCTCAGTTATTCTATAACTTACTAGTTGTATTGATTTATCACTTCCGCATTATTTAGCAATACTCTTTTCAAGCAAGAACTTAGTTTCTATTCTCCGATATTTGTATATCTTGTTCTAACCACTAATCAAGGGATCTAGTTGGGGGATAAAGTTTTAATTTTCAGGTTCCGCCTATTCACCCCCCCTCTAGGCGACTTTCACCTAGTTTCAACAAAGGGAATTGAGGCTAATCCAAGCAAAATCGAAGCTATACTTCGAATGGAACCACCAAGCATAAAGAAGGGGGCTCAAAGATTGACAGGAAGGCTGGCATCTCTCAACAGATTCATATCTAGATCAGCAGAGAGAAATTTACCATTTTTCGAAGTGCTGAAGTCAGCCGAAGTTTTTCAATGGGGACCAGTCCAGCAAAGAGCCTTCGAAGAACTGAAGCAATATTTGATAGATCTAACAACACTAACTCCACCAACACAAGGGGCTCCTTTGTTATTATATGTGGCAGCTTCGCACTCAGCGGTAAGTGCAGCGCTTGTCCAGGAGAAGCTTGAAGGCCAAGTCAAGAAGCAGGCCCCAATATATTTTGTATCCAAAGTTCTTAGTTTATCAAAGAAAAATTATACAGAATTGGAGAAAGTACTGTATGCTGTTTTGGTGGCCTCCAGGAAGCTTCGGCATTATTTTCAAGCTTACAACATAGTTGTTCCTTCTTCACAACCGTTGAAGGTTATTATGAGAAATCGAGAAGCTACTGGAAGGATCGGAAAATGGGCTGCAGAGCTCAATGAATTTTGTATTGATTATGTCCATAGATCTTCGATTCAGTCCCAAGCGTTGGCAGACTTCATTGCTGACTGGACGCCAGGGGCTTAAATGGAAGAAACGAATAAAGATGCCGAAGCATGGACAGTGTTTTGTGATGGGTCTTGGGGAACCTTCGGAGTAGGGGCAGCTGCTGTGTTGGTTTCACCTTCCAAAGTTAAAACTTGTTATGCGGCAAGACTTGATTTCAGTTGTACAAACAATATTGCTGAATACGAAGCTCTGCTCTTGGGTCTTCAGAAGTTAAAAGCAATGGGGATCAGAAGGGCCATCCTTAAAACTGATTCCCAAGTTATTTCTGGTCATATTGACAAGAGCTATAAAGCAAGAGATCCGAAGCTTGAAAAATATCTAGATACAGTCTGAAGGATTGAGGCTTCCTTTGAGGGATTCTCTATTAAAAATATTCCTCGTGGAGAAAATGAATATGCTGATCTATTGGCCAAGTCAGCAGCACAGGGGCTGCCTTTACCTTCGGAAGTATTTTTTGAAATAATAAAAGCACCTTCGGTCGAGCTTCTTGAAAGAGCGATCCTCAACATATCCCCTGTGTATAGTGAAGACTAGAGAACTGAAATTATCTCTTTCCTTCAGGGTAATTTTCTTTCAGACGATGAAGCTTATAACAGAAGGATAGAAGCAAGAGCTCGACCATATGTCATAATAGAAGGGGAGCTATACAAGCGTGGGGTCTGTTCCCCGTTGCTCAAGTGTTTATCCAGATCCGAAGGTATAGAATTAATGAAGGAAATACACGCAGGCCTGTGTGGATCTCACATTGGATCTAGGCCTTTGCTCGGGAAAGTTTTTCGTCAAGGATTCTATTGGCCAAAGGCAGCTTCAGATGCAGCGGATTTAGTCCAAAAGTGCGAAGGTTGTCAGAAATGTGCAAGAGATCAAAAACAACCTTCGTCTTTAACTCAATTAATACAGCCCACTTGGCCGTTGCAAAGGTGGGGCCTTGATTTACTAGGTCCATTACCACCAGCACAGGAGAACTTAAGATATGTTGTAGTGGCAGTGGAATATTTTTCTAAGTGGATTGAGGCAAAGCCTCTAGCCACAATAACTTCGGTTACTATTCAAAAGTTTTTCTGGCAAAATATTGTTTGTCGCTTCGGAGTGCTGAAGGCCATTACTATGGATAATGGGACACAGTTTGATTCTGAAGCTTTCAGAGAATTTTGTAATCAAATTGGCACGAAGATCCATTTTGCATCAGTTCGACATCCGGAGTCAAACGGACTTGTCGAACGAGCTAACGAGATCATAATGACAGGAATAATGAAGTCAATCTTCAATCAGCCCAGGGGAAAGTGGCCAGACGAGTTAATCAAAGTGGTGTGGAGCCATAACACACCCATGTCAAGATCAACAGGCTTTACGCCTTTCAAACTATTGTTTGGGGATGAAGCAATAACCCCGGAAGAGGCCAAAGCAGGATCAATAAGAACGGTAGCTTCGGCAGAAGGTGAAGACGAAGCTGATTGCTCTGTGGAAAAAGATGCCATAGAAGGGATCAGACTTCAAGCTGTGGAAAACATCAATAAATATCAAGCCGAAATAATAAAATGGCGGGACAAAAAGGTTAAGCTGAAGAACATTGAACCAGGACATCTGGTGCTTCGAAGAGTAGCCAACCTTGAGACAGTGGGCAAATTACAGCTGAAGTGGGAAGGTCCTTTTTTGGTAATATCTTCGTCAAGACCCGGTTCCTATAGATTGAAGGATATGGACGGCAACGACATCCCTAGGTCATGGAATGCGGATGAGCTTCGGCGATATTATGTTTAATTTGATGTAATTTTTTCTATTCTTTTTTGTGGCACCCTTTTCCTTTCCAAAGGGGGAGAAAGGTTTTAAATGGGGCCACAACATGTATTTCTTCTTTTCCTTATTTCAATTCTATAAAAGTGATATCCCCCAAAAAATGTAAATGTAAATGCCAAGGGAAAAGAAAAGAAAACAGGGAGAAGCTCAAAAGTCGTTCCTAAGGGAATGCAGAGCTTACAGCGAAAAGTCAACGCTGATTCCGCTGAAAGTAAAAGGCGAAGAAGCTCCTAAGGGAGGCTTACAGCGAAAAGTCAATGCTGATTCCACTGAAAGTAAAAGGCGAAGCAGCTCCTAAGGGAGGCTTACAGCGAAAAGTCAACGCTGATACACCAAAAAGTAAACGATGAAGCTGAAAAGTGAAAGGATTTGAATCATTCCCAATATTCATCTCCACAATACATTCCATCATGTCATTTGCATTCATAAACATTCATTTAGACATATATAGAATCATCATCATACCACATAAAAAAGATAGGTGCTTCGACAATGAGGAAAGACTTCGAAAAAGGAAAATTTTCTATGCTTCGTTATGTACAAAAAGAAGGGAAGGTGTTTTTCGCCTTCGACTCAAAAAAGAAGTTTCGTCCACAACAAAGCAGATTGTACACAGATAGCGGAAACAAAATATATTACAAGGTATGTACAAATTTACATAAGTTTTTCCATAATGATATTACAAAATTCTCTCCAGAATTTTTGCAGGAAAGAATATTGTAGCAACTATCAAGCTTCAGGTCGTCATACTTCAGCTTCAGCTTTGTCATACTTCAGCTTCGTTATACTTCAGCTTCGTCATCCTATGTATATTAAAGAATAGAATAAGAAAGGTGCAAATTTCAAGGAGAAGGTAAAAGTAACAAATATAAGCTTCTTACCGGCTTAAGATGACTTCGAGCTTCGTCACCCGCCATTTTCCGCCCGCCGTTTACCCAAATCTGGGTCATAAATCTATTTCCGATACTTCGGGCTAGGCTTGGAATATCTATCAGATCTGATGATGATAAGCTGAAGTTTGGCCTATTCACAATTTTTCCGTGCGTGCAGCCAGCCTTCAGAAAAGCGGTAGCTGTGCCCCGAGAAGCTACCAGGGCGCAGAAGTCAGCATGGCCACCAATAACTTCGTCAAGAGCATCAACCTCGCCTTCAATATATTCTAATGTGCTGGGCAAGTTTTCAGCTGAAGGTGTAAATTTTTCAGAGCTGACTCCAATAGAATGAAACACATCCTTCAGCCGCTGCACGCATCGGCTGCCGAAGCTTAGGCATTTTTCTTGAAGCTCCTTCAAGGTTTTTTGTAAATTTGAATTCTTTTCCATCTCAGTTTTAAGACTTGCTTCAAGGTGTTTCTTCTCCTGCTCATATTTTTCTAGTTGTTTGAGCAATTCATTCTTTAAACTGTTATTCTCGGCTTGGACCTCAACCAAGGAGCCTTCCATAGACTGAATAACAAAGTCTTTCTTTTCCAATGCACCTTCGTGTTCTTTAGCCATGATTTCAAGGTCCTGGATGGTGAAGTCCTTCTTTTTCAAAACAGCTTCGTAATTTTCAACTTTTTTTCCAAATCTTTGATGTTAGTTTTGTTCTTCTCTTCTTCGAGATCTTGTTGCATTTTTAGAACCTTACTCAAAAGTATACTCTGCCAAAACAATCTTTGTCAGAAAACGACCTAAAAAATAAATAAATATAATAATAATAATAAAATTTGTTACCTTAAAATTAGCATAGAGCAGGCTTCCGGCGATATGGTGTCGTTGATATCTGCAGAGGTCCGCTTCTAGTTTCGGCAGGCCAACGCTTTTGGAGAGGGTTCTAACAACTTTGGCCTCGGTGCGGTTCCGAAGGCATCTTAACTTCCCTTCGTTGACCCCACCAAATAGCGTAGCCCCTGGCTTATACCCGCAAGATATGGCATATTTTTTCAGCTCTTCTTTTTTCGCGCCTGTTAGCTCTTGTCCAAGCAAATCTTGAAAGTTAAAATTTTCTTCTTCTAAAATATTGTCGATCTGCTCTTTTCCCTTTTTAGTTGCCGTGTTTACCGCAGCCACAGCAACTTCTTCTTCAGCCATTTTCAGGAGTATATTGTCAATAACTTCAAGAGTGGTTTCCAGATTTGAACCTTCCGTGGTCTCGGCTTCGGCCCCGGTAGCTTCGGCTTCGCCGGTTTCAGCTTCAGTGGTTTCCACTCTGGTGGCTTCGGCTGTGGCACCTTCGGCTTCAGCGGTCTCGGCAGAAACCATTTTTGACACTATCGCCGGTGGCGGTGTCTGATGAATCACATCTGCTATTTGAATAATTCTTCGTTTCTTCGGCAGTGCAGGACTTTCTGCTGCCGAAGCTTCTTTGTCCTTCTGAAAAAACTTCGTCAGTTCCGGCGCCAGCGGACTTAGCTTGACAGGCAAGGGTTCAGTCATTACCTTCAGAATCTCTTCTACTTCGGCAGCAGAAGGTGTCGCAGGAGTTTCTTCTTCTTGAACCAATGCTTTCGGTTCTGGAGATGCAGTTTTCCTTTTTCTTGCAGCAGCCACCTTCGGCTCAGGGCTCAGCTTTTCAGAAGTTTCCTTTTTCTTTTTGGCCACTTTGGTGCTTTCTTCGTCAACGGCGCTGGTAATTCTTTTTCTTTTCGGACCTCCAGCATCTCCGCCCAATCGACCATAATCAGGATATTCAAAGCCTATAGCATCAAGTACTCTGTTTAGCCTTCGTTTCGGCCGGGTGCCGAAGGCTGCTGTCATCAATTGGTCCTCTTTTTTAGAGTAATTTCCAAGAATTTCAGTGCTCATTATTTCGATTGTTTCGAGCCATTCTTGGCAGGGTGCCTTAAAATATTTCTTGAATTTATAATGATAGGGTAGTCGGACAAGCTCTCCCTCTTTCTTCTCTCCTTTAAGCTTCGGTATAGCCCATTCCTTCATAGTTGGAAATACTTTGAAAGCCAGAAATTCCTGCACCAAATCCCTAGTGCCAATGTGCTCTGCAATAATTCTGAATTCAGCCAACGCTGTTTGGGTTGGACCTTCTGGTGTCATATTGCACTGGGGTCGGGTTTCTCCGAAGATTAGTTCAAGCGGACTCTGTACAAGCTTCTCCTTGTCGTCATCAACTTTGATGTAGAACCATTCCGATTTCCAGCCTGCCGGCCACTTGCTTCGGTAGCTGATCACAGGAAATTTTGTAGTTTTCCGATAGGCGAAATTGTAACAACCAAAATTTTCATGAAGTCCATCCTTTCTGGCCTTGGTTTGGTAGTGTAACTCGTGTACTCGGCAGAAACCTTCGGCAAATGGCTCCACCCCTGGCTTCGGAGAGCCCAAATATAAACACTAAGCCTAACAATAGCGTTAGGAGTTAGTTGATGAAAATAGATCCTGAACTTTTTTTAGCACATCAGCAATCATCCTATTCAAAGGAAATCTCAAACCAGCTTTGAGGAAACTCTTGAAAATCACTATTTCATCTTTCTGAGGCTTCAGGGTAATTTCTTCTCCACCAAAGCGAATCAGCTTTTTCTCATCTTCGTTAAAGTAGCCCAACTTCACCATCTTTGGGAAATCAGCCTTCGAGATGGTCGACTTTCTGAAGTCCAGATGGCTAGGCTTGCTCGGTACTGCGATATTGTAATCACCGTCAGAATCAGCCTCCTCAATATCTGCTTGTTCTGCTTCAGCAGCAGGGATGTCTTTCGATGTCATCAATCCAGATCGCTTCATTGCTTCAAAGATAGGAACAGTTTCTGCACCTTCGGCTTCGTCTCCCTCGCGTTCAACTCTAGCAGTAGAGCGCACTCTGGCCATTTAATTTTGAATTTCTTGAAAAATTTCTTGGAAATTAATAACCTTTTTCTTCCGAAGCTCTTCTTCTGACGAAGCAAACACCAAACTGGAGCTTCGTTTGAATGCGAAAGTCAAGCTTCGGCTATGGTTAAAAATTTTAGCAGCAAAACAGTGCAATAGCAATGAATGCTGTGGTAACTTCACACCTACCCGTCTGTTTATATAGTGCTGCAGGTAAGAAGGTGAATCGTCAGAATTTTTACACCAGGCAAACAGTTGCTCGCACCCGCTGAACGGTGGGCCGCAAAAACCAGAATAGTGAACCTGCACGGTGGGACCGCTCTGCGCTCGGAAACTGTATCGTTTCTCGACAACGAGCTCAGGGAAGGTGTTTTTCGGACCTTCGGCTTCCTGAAGCCTAAGAGACTTTTTTCACGGATCAAGCTCGTTACGAAAAACGATCTAGCACCGTGAAGGGGCTACTTTTGGGACCATGCTTCGTCGCCGAAGGTCCTGCGGAAAGAAACAGCTTTGGCTGAAGCTGCTTGAACATGATGACGAAGACACCGTTTACAAAGCTTCGGAACTACAGCATATCCGAAGCTGAAGGGTCGAACCGACTTAAAGATAGAATGACCTTTTAACCCGTAAGGGTCTGAGTCATTGTTGTAAACTTTTATGAGGGGCATAATTGTAATTCCTCATGAGCTGTGTCCCGTGCCTATAAATAGTGAACATTATTCCTTTACTGTTCACGCATTCCTGTAATTGCTAACGCATCACTCGGGAATTATTGTTTGTCAAGGCAAAGGTATAAATGTACTTAAACGTTGTATTCAAAGATCTTAAATTCATATAATAAGATATGTGAATGATGTCATTTGTTTTCAATATATTTACCTTTAAATGTTTCATGTTTTACTTTACTTTATATTATCTTTATGAGTTTAATTACGAAGGTGAAACCTTCGTAATACTATGCTCGTGACCTTCGTCCGAAGTTCATTAAATCCTTATGGAGATAATGTTTCGGCGGACGAAGGGCATTGATATTTAACATTTTATGTTGCCTTGTTCTTAATTCATAGCATTTGAGAACAAGTCCCCAACAATTACCCTACCCCTAGCTAGCTGCCTCAGGCTACGAAGGAACAAGACCGGTGTCCCATCTAAGGTTACTCCGGTAACAGGTAATGATGGTCCCCCGCGTGCGTCCATGACGTCGGTTGCTCTCAACCCCCCTACGAAAGCAAGCAAACGTCAGCAGGATCAATGCCGTACTGCCAGCTATGCTTCTACAGGGCTCAAGGCACTTCTTCGATACCCACGTTAGCACACGTATAGGGCTCAAGGCGCTTCTCCGTCAGCCACGTTAGCACATAGTTAGACCCCATTGTACAGCTGGGCATCTCCTTGTATCTATAAAAGGGGATGTCTAGGGCCTTCCTAGGAGGTTCACGTTCACGTGGACACACGTTGACAGACGTTCAGGTTCACATGTTGACAGACGTTGACGACGTGGACACACGTTGACATAGAGGGAGGCAGGGCAGATGAGATAGGCAGAGACGGACGCACGCAGGGACTCTCTATCTCTCTCGCTCTCGCTCTCGCTCTCTCGCAACGCTTGTAACCCCTACTACGAGCACCCCGGTGCAGGATAACATAAGCCTCATTTCCCTCTTGTGTTCCATCTTGCATCAACCCATCTGGGCAGGGGCACGCAGCAACAAATTCACTGGTCGGTTGACGGTCCTCGCGGGTCCGAAACGCCGACACCTGCGGATACATATATTAGAAAACTTAACAGCACAGTACCACAAGCAACTAAGTTCACAAAGCTGCATTTGTTAGACAATACGATATAAGGAATAGTTGTACTCATCACTGAAAACTGAGGAAATGATTTGAACGTGTGCAACAATCATAACAAAGGAACTTTTGTTCACAAAAATTCTAGGAATTGTAACTGAGTTGACACCTCACATATAAGATGATGTAGGTTTAATTAAGAATACAGCCAATCGCCCAAGCCAATACGGCAACACTACCCATGACTTCACTCACGAACATGAACAGGCGAATGAGAACAGTCGGTACTCCATAGGGACAGGAACAGGCAATGCCCATGACTAATACAGAGCCAACAGGTTACATGCAACAGCGACACTTCACATGGGCACCAGACAACAAGGCGACATCATCATAGGCTGTCACTTGCACAGGCGCCAACAACACTTCACTTGCACAACAACTTCACACTTGAATACTTGATCTTGGTCACTTGGATAGACAACAACAGACAACACTTGGGCACCAGACAACAAAGCAAAGAAATTAAGGAAATGTAAGTATTTAGTAGTTAATCAAAGCAAATAAAATGATACTAAAAAATATTATTACCTTGGCTCAACGTCGAGCCATAAACTTCAAATCTATCAACTTATCAACAATCTGGTTCATCCTAAAAAATAGTGAATATAAGTATTTAGTCAAAGGAAACAAATGAATGCTAAAAATTCACTATTACCATTTGTTCCTTTTCATCCTCCAAACAAATTGTTAGTGCATTTATAAAAAAAGATTGATCACCTAACATGTCTGCACGAGACCAAGCTTACATACACATCAAACCTTCAACTGTTTTTGGTGCAAGTCTACTTTGATGTGGGCTAATTACCCTCCCTCCAATACTAAAAGCAGATTCTGATGCCACTGTTGTTAGAGGTATTGTCATGATATCCTGAGCAATTTTTCTAAGAGTTGGATACTTCACTCATGCATGTTGCCACCAAGTAATGATGTCAAGCTCTTGAGTTCTTGGTAGTGTTGGCTCTTCCAAATACAAACATAATTCAGTGCACATATAGGTTGAAGATGATTCTGGTTCCTCAGACAAGAACTTATCAAATATGCCAAACATAAGGTCATCACCTTCATTAAGGGCAACATTCTTAGTAGCTGCACCTACACCATCAGTTGTTGCCACACCCTCCATAGATACTTGGTACTCCAATACAAGCTCATACAACTAACTCCGAACTCTAGACAACTCACTACTTTTGATTGGACTCTCTTCCCCATAAATGGTGCTATAGAAAGCTTTCATGAATTTCAATTTGTACCTAGGATCCAAAACATTATCTACTTCCATAAGGCCACCTGCGTAGACGTACCAATAGCACAGCCACTGTCACTGACATTGTTTGAGGCCATCCCCATCCTCCTCGCTGTAGCACCATGTCCACGTGAGGACAATGGTGGACGAGAAGTGTGGCAGAACCTCCCAAGTTATTGGGCCCACATGCACCTGCCCTTGTCTCAAGGACCTCAGACGACTATGCATGTGCACTAGATAACTTAACAGGATCCGTCCGAGTGTCCCATGGACCCCGGATAAACCACTTACAACCAGGATCGCAAGATTAAGTAAACACAAATCACACACCAACATTTTGCAGTGGAATTTCTTTATTACAAAAAGTTATAGATTACAACAAATTTACATTATATTTATCGGAGTGATTACAAAAGTGATTCAAAGAAATAAACTTTGAAATGTTATAAATTATTTATAAGTTTGAAATATATGCTAGCTCAATGACAATCCTCAATAAGAAGCATAGAAGAGCTACTTTAACCTATAAGAAGGTCGTGCCCACCGGCGCTTAACACCATCCACAACAACACAAATCTAGTACCTGCAACAACATGGGTTCGAAAACCTTGAGTACGGAGTGTACTTTCGCAAGTCTTACTCGACTAAGGAAAAAGACTCTCAAGGATATGCTGGATTTGGGAATCAAGGAAAGGCTTTTAGCAAGAATCAACATTAATAGTTTGCAGAAAGCTTACTAAAATGACTCCTTACTTTCAACATTTTAATGCTAGATTAAGTATTAATAGACCTTGTTGGCTTCTAGTCTAATTTCATCATCACATTAATCCATACAACATGATTTTTGCTCATTATGATTCCATCCATGACTTAGATTGCAGGTCAATGACCAAGTCTTCATATCCGAGAAGTAACGGCGATCCGAATCGATTAATACCCAGCTGGGGATCTCCAACCACACGACATATGTAGCACTTAACCCTTGCATATGTCAACTCGCCACCGGGTTTCTCAAGACCAGAATGGGTTCACGCCAACCGAGAGCACAGATACTCCACCGTCCAGCCTCTTGCCATGGAGGGTACACGCTACTCTCGCTATCTCTCCACTCCCATTGTGTGGTGGCCTTTCTGGTATTGGTCTGATCGAGGCAAAGCTTACCCATGACGAGACATATGGCCAATTAAAAGGTCCTCGGTCAGCAGGCCTACATTCCCTATAATCCTAATAAACCTGGGTAGAACATCACCTGTTCCTAGCCCAAGTCTCGATTTAAGTACTTCCATCCTTAGGATTGTTTGTCTTCCTTAGGATGATTAAAACATCATAGGGAACCTTGCATTAGATCTCCCAATGATCCCGGTGAAAATATTCTTGTAGGTAGAGCCATCCTTCCTCAGGATAAACCTGAGCTAGGCATTAGTTCAAAGGACAAACTCTATCTACAAGATTTACCTCTAGGCAGGGCTAAGCAATTTTGTAAATCATATTTGATACTTCACCAAAAGTATCTATAAAAGGAATAGATTTCAATGTAGCCAATGCATCAAATGGTTTCTATCGGCGTTTCGACCCTGGGGGGTCCCTAGACCGACGAGTAAAAATGTCGCTGCGTGTCCTAGCCCAGATGGGTTGGCATGAGATGGAACACAAGGGGGGAAGAACGCGGCTCGTGTTATCCTGCGCCAAGGGGGGATGCGCTTGCAGTAGGGGTTACAAGCGTTCGCGAGGGAGAGAGAGCGAGCTTGCTCGTCGGCCCGTGCTCCCGCGCGACCACCCTTGCGTATGAGGGCCCTGGCCCTTCCTTTTATAGATGCAAGGAGAGGGTCCAGGTGTACAATGGGGGGGTAGCAATACGCTAACGTGTCCGACAGAGAGGAGCCAGAGCCCTATGTACATGCCAACGTGGCTGTCGGAGAGGTGCTAGAGCCGTGTGTACGTGGTGTCATGGCCGTCGGAGGAGCGTTTGAGCCCTGTAGAAGCACAGCTGTCTGGGCTGCTGGGACCTTGCTGACGTCTCCTTGTTTCCGTATGGGGCTAAGAACTGCCGTCGTCATGGACGCACGCGGGGAGCCATCATTACTTGTTACCGGGGCGAGCCTGGATGGGACGCCGGTCTTGTTCCCCCGTAGCCTGAGCTAGCTAGGGGTAGGGTAATGATGTATCCTCCGTGGCACGGTCGGTCCGAGCCCAAGGTCGGGCGAGGCGGAGACTCCTCCTGAGGCCGAGGTCAGGCGAGGACGCGATTCCTCCCGAGGTCGAGGTGAGGCCGAGCCCTAGGGTCGGGCGAGGCGGAGACCACCTTCTGAGGCCGAGGGTGAGGCCGAGCCCTGGGGTCAGGCGAGGCGGAGGCCACCTTCCGATGCTGAGGGTGAGGTCGAGCCCTGGGGTCGGGCGAGGCGGAGACCTCCTCCTGAGGCCGAGGCCCAAGGTCAGGCGAGGCGGAGCTTCCTGTTGCACCTGAGGCTGGACTTAGCTTTTGTCAGCCTTACCCTGGCGAGTGGCACAACAGTCGGAGAGGGGCGAGCGACGTTGCTTTCCTGTTAGGTCGGTCAGTGGAAGGGCGAAGTGACTGCGGTCACTTCGACCTTGCCGACTGAGGCGCGTGTGTCAGGATAAGGTGTCAGGCGATCCTCGCATTGAATGCGCCTGCGATGCGATCGGTTGGTGAGGCGATTTGGCCAAGGTTGCTTCACAACGAAGCCTGCCCGAGCTGGGCTTCGGGCGAGTTGAGGGCGCGCCTGTTGCTTGAGGAGGCCCTCGGGCGAGGCGTGAATTCGCCTGGACTACTGTTCCCGCCCGACGCTAGGCTCGGGCGAGGCGAGATCGCGTCCCTTGAGTATACGAAGCCTTGGCCTGAATTGCGCCCATCAGTCTCTGCAGCTTGTGCTGATGGCGATTACCAGCCGTGTTTAGGAGTGTTGGGGGTACCCCTAATTACGGTACCCGACAGTAGCCCCCGAGCCTCAAAGGGAGTGTTGGTACTCGCTTGGAGGCTTTGTCGCGCTTTTTTGCAAGGGGACCGGCCCTTCTCGGTTACACTTTGTTCCGGTGGGTGCGTGCGAGCGCACCCGCCGGGTGTAGCCCCCGAGGCCTCGGAGGAGTGGTTTGACTCCTCTGAGGTCTTAATGCCTTTCGTGATGCCTCGGCCAGTCTGGTTGTTCCCTCATGCAATCTGATCGTAGCCCGGGTGCATGGTCAGATTCCGAGTTTTCAGGCTGGTTTGTTGACGCTGTCAACGGTTTGGTCGTAGCCGGGTTTGCGAGAGCAACCTCCGAGCCTCTGCACGGAGCAAGAGGATGATCAAGGACTGACTCGACTTTTATCATACGCCCCTTCGTCACCTTTCCGCAAGGAGGAAAGGGGGGAAAACACCATGTTGCCCTCGGAGGGCACCAAACATGGTGTCTCCAGTGAGTTGCTAACGGGTGATCCGAGTGGACGCTCGTGCCCCGTTTGATAAGGGTCGGCTGGTGGCCCAGAGGCACGCTCCAAAAGTACCTGCAGGTGATTTGCCAGACCCGGTCCCGTTCGATAGGGTCCGAGGGCTCGATGCCTCCCTCCGATGGGATTCCGTTACAAAATCGCTCCTGCTGGTCTCGGAAATGTCCTAGGGTACCTCGAGAGCGTAGCCCGAGCCTCGGCCATGTATCAGACGTACCCAGAGTCATCCCTCGCTCTGCGTGCTCTGGGGCGGCTGTCGAACCCTTCCGAGGGGCCAGCCTTCGAACCCCTAATCAGTAGTGGGCGCGGAGCCCGAGTGCTCTGAAACGGCTGTCGAAACCTTCCGAGGGACCAGCATTCGAACCTCTGATCAGTAATGAGCCTGAAGCCCGAGTGCTCTGGGGCGGCTGTCGAACCCTTCTGAGGGGCCAGCCTTCGAACCCCTGATCAGTAGGAGGGCTCGGGGCCCGCTTCCTTCGCGGAGAAGGATCCCTTTCAAAATATCCCCTTTCCCGGTCCCTGTAGCAAGAGAGAGAAAGGGGAAGAAGAAAAGGATATTAATTTAAACGGTGTGGCGCACCTTTTTTGACGCGGTCATCATGGCGGAGGTGAAACGTCGCCCGCTTCGCCTGCCAAAGGTGTCGCTTGCCCTACCGCGAAGTTAATGCGATGGGACGGGTGGTTCGCGGGGCGGTCGTTGCGCGAGCCGTTCGAGGGATGGAACACGAGCGCGTCGTCTTCACGCCGTGGGAGAGGGCTCCCCTGCTGCTCCAGGAGGGGAAGTGAGCCTGCAGACGATTTGACTACTACTTCCGCTCGCCTGCTGCCGCCATTACTGCTGGCCCACTTTTGGCCATATCGACCGTTGCGCCTTCTCCCACGGCTGACTGACCCATGACCGATGTGCCGATTGGCACTGTTGGGCCATGCGCAGGGTTGCCTCGAGTCACGGCACTGGTTCCGCAGTCGAGAAGGCGCGACATTGGCGCAAGTGGCGGTGCAGTTTCTCGCACGTAGTAACCGGCGCGTCGGTTACATGACGTGTTGGCCTGGGCCTCCATGCTGGATGCGCCGAAGTCGAAGGGGTACGTCCCCGTGGTGCGGTTGCACGCCACCTGCATGGCGGTCCGCCCTTTCAACCGCTGGTTTCGGCGAGGACGGAGGAGTGCTTGTAACCGCGGGGCGGTTACACGCTCCGCGCGCGGCGGTTTGGCTTCTTCTGTTCTAGGCCAGCTTGCATGACGTGTGGGACCCAGCCCCCGTGTCATAGGGGGAGGACCCTGGAGCACGTCGGTGAAGACTTAGTCTGCGACGCCTGAGGACGCGAGTGGGGAGAGCCGCCTTTAAAAAGGGATCGACCCCCCGGGTGGTAGCCATGCCTTCGCACTCCCCTCATGCATCGCGTCCTTCCACCTTCTGAGCCCCCGGACGGGGAGCGCCCGCGTTGCCTTCGTCTTGTTGTTGGAGGAGCGCAACCTCACGGAGGTGGGCACCCTTCAGCCATCGCTCGGCTTCAAGGATTTTCATCAGGTAGCCCGGCTGCATTCCCTCACCAATGGTCACCCAGGATGGTGACCACCAGTTCGTTGGTGGGGAGAAGCAAGCCGGGCTGCGGGCTCTGCCCCGCCCTCAGCTTCAAGGATCTTCATCATCCTTGCTGTGGCGGGGGGCGAGCTGAGCCGGAGTTCTACCTTCCGCATGGGCCAGCGGGCCACCTCTTCCTTCAACATTCAGGGGAGAGGGTGCTCACCGGCCTAGCGGAGGGGGCGGACTTCGACAACATGGGGCCGGCCGGTCGCAAGCGTCGTCAGGTCCAGCATGCCTGGCTCGTTGGCTCAGCTGGCTCTGGCGCTGCTTCCGGTGCCACCTCCCACCGCTGGGGCGGAGCGTGGCTGTCCGCCCACCGTACGGGCGGCTGTTGCGCCGTGCGCCGTCCAAGACGTCGCACACCGCTAGGGCGGCGTTCGTGTTCTCGGATTGTCCTGTCCTCACTCCGGCACGACGCCTCCGCGCGGAGGTCAGTGCCTGCCTTTCCGCGAGTACTTGAGTGGGGATCTACCGGTGTAGGCTGGGGCGGCCGCCATTTCGTTGGCGTAGCGCCGACGCGCAGGTGGCCGCTGTCGTCGATGCTGGAGGTGGTGGTCACCAGAGGAGGTTTCTCCGCCGACAAGACTGTCGGCGCCACCTGCGGTCGGAACTCCGGCTCTTTGGCTTTGATAGCTTGTCCTCGCCCCTCGAGTGGGGACGTGGGCGAGGGCCTTGCCACAGCAGCGTCTGCCCTAAGGTCATCGCTGCTGCTGTTTAGCCGCACGGAGCGGAGGTCGTTGTCGCTGCTGGTGCAGCGGTCGGCGGTGAGCCACCTGGAGTTTGTCGTCCCGCAGGCCCTCCGATGTGGAGGTTGTTCATACCCGCGAAAGTGGAACCGGAGTTCCGTTTGTGATGGCACCTTGAGTGCCGATGTTTGTTCATTATGGCTGTCGAGGCCTGAACATCTAGGTATTTGAGTGCAATACCGTGTTTCTTCCTCATTTCGAGCACTAGGACTCGCCTGTCGGTTAGCTGAACCGCTTAACCGAGCATGAGTTGCCCTGTGTGGAAGGTGACGAGTGAGGTATCCGTATCCCAGAGGCGTAGGAGTCCCTCGGCTCGGTCGGCCTTGCCGCATAAGGCTTCCCTTGCTCAGTTATAGAACCCTCGGCTACTCTGCGATGAGCCGGAGCCGGAGGCAGCGGTGTCAGCGTGGACAGAGGCGGAGTCGGCTCGAGAAGAAGCTTCGTCAGCCCAGGAGCACGTGGCCTCCCTTGCCGAGGAGGTGCAGCAGCGGCAGCTGGAGCTTGGCCAGGTCGCTCGCTAGCGGGACCAACCCCGGAGTCACGCTGCCGAGGCTGTGAGCTGGGCTGATGTCCTCGGGGGACAGCTGGCTGAGGCTACGGAGCGGCCGGTCGAGGTGTCTGCCCGAGCCGGGACACTTGCGGAGACCTTGGCTATGATGGCCCGAGCGTGGTGCTGGCGTCCTCCTTCGAGGTGGAGATCCTTCCGCCTGTGTCGTCGTCCGAGGTCGGGCCAGATTCCGCCGAAGGTGGAGACGACGCCGAGGGTGCTGCTGCTCCCTCTGTTGATGTCTGAACCTGTAGGGACAGTTTGTCTGTAGTATGCGTATGTTTTTTGCGGCCACCGAGGCCCAAACATATTATTGTTGTGTTATAAAGTTGTGTTTCCTTTCCTCTTGTTTTGAGTATCAGGACTTGTTCGTCGGTAGCAGAATTGTTTATCCGAGCGAGAGTTACTTTTCGTGGGAGGTGATGAGTGAGGTATCCGTATCCCAGAGGCGTAGGAGTCCCTCGGCTCGGTCGGCCTCGCCGCTTACGTGCACTCTTACTCGTTTGTAGGATCCTGTCATCGATATAGTCGAGAAGGCACGAAAATCGTTCTGGCAGAAAAGTTTTCGAGCGTTAAGACTTGTTCGGCAGCAGAATCGCTTATCTGAGCGTGAGTTACTTATCACGGAAGGTGATGAGTGAGGTATCCGTATCCCAGAGGCGTAGGAATCCCTCGGCTCGATCGGCCTTGCCGCTTACGTGTACTCCGTCATTTTCAGGATCCCGCTATCGAAGGAGTCGAAAAGCGCGAAAGATGCTCTGGCAGAAAGACTTTTTCCGAGGAAAATTTTGACGCAGAGGGGGTTCCCCCCTTCTAGCCCCCGAGGGAGGGTCGGGTTTTGCTGAGGCAAGGCAGACCCTTCCTTGATGGTTTGACTTTATTTGTGTATGTAAAGAGAACGGGGTATATGAACGACTTGAAAACATCTTAAGGGTAAAAGCGACCTAGCTGTCGGATGTTCCAAGTGTTGTTGTAGACCTCGCCTTGATTGTTGGCCAGCTTGTATGTTCCGGGCTTCAAAATCTTGGCGATGATGAATGGCCCCTCCCAGGGAGGAGTAAGCTTGTTGCGCCCTCGGGCGTCCTGCCGTAGCTGAAGTACCAAGTCTCCCACCTGGAAGTCTCGGGGCCAAACCCCTTGGGCGTGGTAGCATCGCAGAGACTGCTGATACCGCTCCGAGTGTAGTAAGGCCATGTCCCGAGCCTCTCCCAGCTGGTCCAGCGAGTCTTCTCGGCTGGTCTGGTTGCTTCGGTCGTCGTACGCCTTTGTCCTCGGGGAACCGTATTCTAAGTCTGTGGACTTTCGGAACCCTGGACTTTCGTAACAGTGACCGGGGCAGAGATTATGGCGGCAAGACTCACCAGCGGCGAAATAGCTCTGGTGAAGTGGTCGATGACGTTGGGGAGGTCGCGATGGTCACGTCGATGTGCGGGTCGGCGTCGGGGATGGCCGGAGTTGGTCGGACCTTGTGCGCAGGCGGGGGAGCTCGTCGGCGGTGAGGATTCCAGCCTAATCACGGCGGGATAGCTCAATCCAGTGAGTTGGGGAGCTTCATGGGAGGTCAGGGAGGTTGTAGGCGCAAGTAATTGGAAAATGGTTTACCTGGTAGCCCGGTCTACATGCGGTGGCGGGCGGCCAAAGTCCAGCGAGGTTACGCTCGCTTCTCCGGCGAGGCAGGGTCTCGGCTCAAGCTTGGGAAAGCTTCACAGCTTCACGGGGAAGCCGTCCAAGGGCTCGGGCGAGGCTAAGGGTCAACGGGAATGGCTGGCCACGGCGGCCGTGCTCGGGCAGTGGTGGCGGGCGGTGGTGCTTGCCTTCCACGATGAACTCCGGTGATCACTGGCTCGGGTGGGGCTTTGGGTGCACAAGTGGAGACGACTAAGGCCTCCGTAACGGTCAGTTGGTGGAGTCCGAATGAGTTGCAGGTGAAGACCCTAAGCAACAGTCGGTTGGTGAAGGCAAGTGTCCCTTGACCCATCTATGTCCTATACATTTTATAATTCACTCCCCGCATTTACACAGTTTGTACCTAAGGATTGACTAGCTTTTGTTTATCTTGTCCTTGTTTACCTATTTTTGTTGGTTTATTTTGGTTTAGCTATATGCTAGTGCTTTACATTAATCAATGAACATGATGAGATTATCTATGATACGTTGTTTTCCCTTTTGATTATGATGATGGTACTGTGACATTTAAGGGGACTCGAGCTGTTTCTCGAGTGCCTCTCCGTAAGGACTGGTTCGTTGGATGACCGCCCGGGAAAACAGTGCAACCATGAGGGTGGAGTGGGACGCCCTTAGCTGAGTAATTAGAGGAACTGGGGTGTAGTTCGCTTCGTTGTTGTGCCGTTAATGTGGCTCAGTGTATGCGGCTCGCTCTGCCAAGGTTGGTTCGCCCCTTGGGGAGGAGTGCGGTGCATTTAGGAAACCTAACGGGCGGCTACAACCCCAGGGAATCTTTGTAAAGTCTACGTAGTGAGACCCTGCCTATTCACCTTGGTAGTGTTTAAGGGTTTGATCGGCCTGAGGCAAGAGGGAATCATGGCTTGTGGGTAAAGTGCGCAACCTCTGTAGAGTGTTATGAAACAGATATATCAGCCATGCTCGCGGTTATGAGCGGCCAAGGGAGCTCCATTGATTAGAGATACTTGATCAGAGATGCATGGTTTACAGGTGGTGATGAGGAGGATGGTTATGATTATGCTTATGGTAATGGTAAGTGGTATTCTTTCCGTTTGGAAAGGGTACTTTGGGTTAATAACTTGGGTTAATGCTAAAACCTGGCTTTCTACTAGTAATAATAACCTGACCAACTAAAAGCAACTGCTTGACTTAACTCCACATAAAGCTAGTCCACTACAGCCAAACGGGACATATTGCTGAGTATGTTGATGTGTACTCACCATTGCTTTACACACCAAACCTCCCAGGTTGTCCGTGTTGGAACCACTGCTTAGGTGAAGATGAAGTCGTGGAGGAGGACTTCCAGGAGTTCCAAGAGTACGATGAGTTCTAGGCGTGGGTTAGCGGCAAACCCCTAGTCGGCTACCTATGTAGGCCGTGTGTATCTACATTTCTTTTTCGCACTTTGATTATTGTTAAAGACTATGTGGATGTCTTGGACATCATGATGTAATCGACTATTATTACCCTTTTATGCTATTATTTGAGCACTGTGTGATGATGTCCAGTTATGTAGCTGATGTGCACGTGAATTGCTGATCCTGGCACGTACATGGTTCACATTCGGTTTGCCTTCTAAAACTGGGTGTGACAACAATCTACCCTCGTGTCATGATGGAGGTAAACCTATTGCAGCTTGGTCTTTTAGGATACTATTGCAGAATGGACCTCTAGACTCAATGGCCTCTTTGGTACAATACCCCATCTATCACGGATGCCTCGAGACGAGCACGGGTTGATACATAGCCACTCAGTATTGACATGAAACACTCATACGTCCACAATTCATGCAAATACATGAGACCCAATGCCTCTATTTGTGGCACCAAGTGCACCATAAGGTGCACCATAATATCAAAGAATGGTGGAGGGAAACGCATCTCAAACTGTGATATTGTCCCCACTAAGAATTCCTAAAGAGATGCTAACTCATCACGATTAATTACCTTTTATGAAATCCCATTGAAAAAGTAGCACAACCGTGTGATTGCCATCTTTAAGAACAAAGGATTTATAGCCCTAATGGCAATACCTAGGAATGTAGTCAGCACGACATAAAAATCATGTGAGTTGTAGTTGGTGACTGACAGGTCTTTCATTGACACAATACTCTGTATGCTAGAGCAGAATCCGAATGTGACTTTCAAATTCTTGAGCCAAACACACATCGCATGTTTCTCATCTACATTGAGACTGTAGCTTGTTGCTGGGAGATGGTACTTCCCATTTTCTTAAAAAATAGGATGTAGTTCTTTTTTTATACCTAAATTTACCAAGTCCATGCGTGAATTGAGCCATTCTTTTGTTTTGCCCTTTATGTCTAGCAAGGTGCCAATTATTCTTTCAAACACGTTCTTCTGAACGTGCATACCATCAATTGTGTGTCGCACATCTAACTCTTTCTAGTAAGGCAAATAGTCGAAGAAAATAGACTTCTTGAATGTAACTGTAACACCCCTAGTGTTACAAGAACTAAAACTTGGGCATAACATCATATGCATTGACATTTCATTATGTACGTTACACCTAGAGTGCATCCATAAGGCTAAAAGTTCAAAACAAGTGTGATGTGATGGCTTGAAATGAATCCTTAACCCTAGGATAGGGTACTTAACCAAGGGATAGAGGTATGTGGGTGTGTGTGATACCAAATTGAGTATTATCTCAAAAGTTAGTGGAAATGTTCATAAGAGACTAAGCTTGATGGATTTGAGTGGCACATAAACCCTAGAGCACTCAAAACTCTAATAAGAACCGTAGAAACCCTAATTTGTGCCCTATAAGGTGATTTCAATTTCAATACACTTTTGGACCAAAGTGCATATATCAAAGTAGTAGAGCATCAAAAACTAAGCAACTTTTACATTGGAAGAGTTTCAAGTGTAGTGGAACAAATTGGAGTAATTTGAAAAAAGCCCCAAGAGCACCCATATGGCTAACTCTGAAATCAGTGTGATCAGGCCAAGTTTATGCCCTTATATCTCTTAATCCATGAAGATTTTGCCCCAAGTCATTACAACAAATTGGTAGAGCCATGTTAGTAGTTCAAGTATGATTAAGTGACTAAGCCTTGGAGCTACATGGAAATGGAAGAAAAATGGACTTGAAGTTGGACGGTCAGTCAACTCCAATGCTGAAATTTGAGTGTCAATGAACTGGGATGAACTTTGAGATCGATTTTGCATAGGATCCAGTGGATGTTTGATTGAGGGTGTTATAACAAAATTAAAGCTAGTTTATAGAAGAACAAGTTTGCTACGAACAGATTAGTGGGTTGCCACACGAAAATTAGAGAATGAGGCCCTGCAAGTTGCTCTGTCAGAACCACTGAATTGGATCGCGATGGTACAGTAAATGAATAAAAATCCAGATTCAGTGAACTCGCCGCTGGTGATCTCTGCATGTGGATTCGTGTCGGCCGCTGTGATTTGTGCACGGCGCGGCGTGGATATTACCGGACCAGTGAAAAGATCTTGACCGCGGATGAGATTGTGAGCTGGCCGTCATACCCACTTGCCCCGCGACCGGTCGAGATGCCATCGCTGGAGTTTGCCGCTTGCCGCAAGGATGCCACGTATTTTGAGGCGTTACCACGTCACAGTAGATCGCAGTAGATAGCCCATCTGCCGCCTGAGCCTTTGCCCCGATGAGCGCCACGGTAGTTATGCTCTGGTGACTCACCTCCTCTCCAACCTCCAGCTCATCCCATCCCAAATTCGCGAAATACTCAAGCGATCGCTATAAATTGACTATTCGGCCTGCTACGTTATCTCGTTACGAACCCAGTACACTGCTCCTCACCGCCGATTAACCACCACAGCCCCCGAATTTGGAATTTCCCCCAAATTGGTCATCTACGCCGCCGTGAGACACCGCGTCGTGGCCAGTGACCCACAAGTCCGTTCGCGTCCATCTCGTTCGTGTTTTTACACCCTCTTGCGCTTGTGATGCTCATCGGCTCCACCGTATGAACTCTACCGCGTCGTAGCATCATGAACGGGACTGTATTACCCGGGAACGCCGACGCGGACATGGCTTCCGTCGACCGGTCGTTCCAGGGTGTTTCTATCCAAGTTCACGCAAACAAAGTAGTTCTAGCAAGCCACTTACTCTTTCCTAGGCGCTTGATTGAACGCTACCAGTTCATGTAACCCAGAACGGGTTCACCGGAGCATTTGTTCCGCGGTCGTCGCGGACTAGCATGAATAAGTGACGGACTAGTCAAATTAAGTATAGAGAGATGTTCGGATAGCATCAGTGATTGATCCCGTACGTTCAACGCCAGTGGAACAGGTCCCCGCCGGTGAGTATGCACAATTTCGGCCAGGTGTTCAACCTGTGCGTGGTCGGGGATTCAAGTCATGAAGAGATAGAAGTGCAAGGGGTTTTGTGCAAATGTCAGAGAGACACATGAATAGTGCCACGGATTCTTTACCAGTTATTTAAAAGGGCCATGGGCCTCTGCACAAAGCCGCCAGCGCGGACGCTTCTCCCTGTTCGCAGGCTGACTTGGGCCAGATTCGGCACATCACTGTTCATTCTTTTTCGTTTTCTTTTTACGGCCAGATTAGAAAAAATGTAGAAAATAATAGAAAATTGGTAAAAATATGAGACTAATTTTGTTAGACTTCTAAAATCATCTAGTATTCAATAAAAATAGTTCCAAGGTTTTTATCCCAAGCCTAGAATTATTTAGCATTTAAAGATGCTCAAACTAAGCCTTTTAGAATTTTAGAAATAATTTAGTAGCTCCAAAAATGGTAAAACATTTTGGGTAGGTTTAGTATGATGATTAAAGACCTTGGGTGAAGTTTGAAATGATTGGGACAATGTTTGGTCCCAAACCCAATAAACTAGCCTCCTAGGGTTTAATTGCCTAATACTGATAGAATACTAACTTAGGAAACCCTAGTGATTAGTGTGTACCATGAAGGAAAGTTGTATTCAAGATACAACTTAGTATGTTTCTATTATGTAACTGCATATTCATAGCATCACATAAGCATTCATGTATATGTACTGTTATGTATAGAAAACGAGGAAGAGACTCTAGTTGAAAAAGAAGTTGTCCCTCAAGCTGAGAATCCACCAGCCGAGAATAACTTCTACTTCGACATTTGTGGAATAGACCTGGAACCTCCTGCAACACAAGGCAAGCCCCGGTGCATTATCCCCTTTCCTTGATGTTTTAAAAACTTTATCACCTTATATGATGCATTAGGTGATAAGAGTTGTGTGCTAAACAATTGATGCATTCCCTTCCTTGGAACTGATTACCATTCCTTGCTACCTGATTTACTTAAAGCTTTTTGATGCTTAGCTTTGCTTTAGAAAACAAAAAAATGCTTTGTTTTAAACAAAAGGTGATGCTTCATATGGGATGAGAATTTTTACAAAGAAAAGACTTATGATGGTGAATCCATCATGGCCATGATGGGTTCAACATCAGAAAAGATGTACCTCTGTTAGGTACCAAACTTTGGGATGTAAATGATAAAGATGAGACCGGGCGGGTGACTTGCACGAGAAGGAAGTCTCGGTGTAGTGTCTCCGTCTGAGTCGCTTAAGGACCGAGCCGATGTAGGCTTGATGATCGAGGACCTTTTAACTGGCCACATGCCTCGTCATGGGTAAGCTTTGCCTCGGTCGGACCAATACCAGAAAGGCCACCACGTAATGGGAGTGGAGAGATGGCGAGAGTAGAGTGTACCCTCCGTGGCAAGAGGCTGGACGGTGGAGTATCTGTGCTCTCGGTTGGCGTGAACCCATTCTGGTCTTGAGAAACCTGGTGGTGAGTTGACATATGTAAGGGTTAAGTGCTACATATGTCATGTGGTTGGAGATCCCCATCTGGGTATTAATCGATTCAGATCGCCGTTACTTCTCGGACATGAAGACTTGGTCACTGCCCTACACGTAGCAATCAAGTGAATCGAAGGAATGATAAAAGACGGCTAGCATAGGCTAAGTGCCTGATCTAGGATAGAAAGAACTCTAGATGCAGGTAACTACTTAACCTAATAATAAAAATGGATTTTTAAGGATCCACGTATAGTAAGCTTTTCTGCAAACAGTCTTTGAATCTTGTTAAACTTTACCTTGATTCCCAAAAGCCAGCATATCCTTGAGAGTCTTTTTCCTTTGACACGTAAGACTTGCGAAAGTACACTCCGTACTCAGGGTTTTCGAACCCATGTTGTTGTAGGTGATGAAACAACCGAGTTTTGTTGTTCCTGCTCAAAGGTGGTGCCAAAGCAGGAGGAAGATCAATAAACTTATTTGGGGGGATGTTTTGCCTCCCAGTTATGTAATAATAAGTTCCACACTCGTACACCTGGCTATGTAATAATTACTCTCTCTATATTTTGATATGAATGTAAATTATATTATTGTAATCCTTTCCGCTCGTTCTCTTCTCCGATTATGTGTAATGTCCGTGTGACGGGTTAAGCGCTCTTGGGCGATATGATGAAGATACAGATAATCGAACTTGCCGAGTCATTATGCGCACCTGCATGACTGTCTGAGGTCCTTAGGACAAGGACATCTGTAGGTGGGTCTAATACCTTGGGAGGTTCCGTGACAGTAACCCCAGGAGCTGGTTTGGCATCCTTTCTTTTATTTCCGTCTTTGGTTTGGCATTCTACTTCCTTTGGTTTCGAAAACAAATATAATATTCCTGACTATTTCAAAAACTCTTTGACCTTTATTGTTACCCGATGGAGCAGTAGAATGTAGTTCATCATTATTGTCGAAGTACTTATCCATTTTTCTCATGCAGTACCTGTGTCCTTCCAATAAAAATTGGTTGTGCTGCATGTACAATATCTTCTTAAATGCAGAAAGGGACACATAAGTAGTTCCATCAATGTATACTATGCAACCAACCTTTCCCTTAATCTGGTCTGATAATGTGAAGAAGGTAGGGTAATCGTTGATCGTAACAAAAGATTTGCTTTCAACGTGAATGAATCTTTACGTTACTCATTCAATATTTGAACACCAGTTTCCCACGATATTTTCATATCCTCCATTAAGGGCTTCAAAAATACATCCATGTCAACTCCAGATTGTGTAGGTCCAGAAATAAGGATGGTTAACAAAATATACTTTCGTTTATGCATCAACTATGGAGGAAGTCACATCATCTTTTGTGACGTGGTAGGTGGGAATCAAACCCACAACCTCACCCTCCACCTATGACGTGATTTCTGTCTATATTGCAGTTTTGTTGCCCATATATTAGAACAATCCAACTATAAATTGACTATTTGAGGTTGTAAACGAATTCAAACGAAAAAGTTCTCAACTACAAAGTTTTAAAACTTTTGAAGTTCTATAACTTTTATTTTGATACTTTTTCTATCCGAGGTTGTTTGCAAAATTTGCATTTTGAATTTCACAAATTCGAATGCAATTTTTGAGAGCCGAGGTGATTTCAAATGAAAAGGTTGTCAACTACAAAGTTTTATAACTTTTCAAGATTTACAACTTTTATATTGTTAGTTTTATCATTCGAGGTTGTTTGTGGCTACGGTTTCTTATGAAAACCGTCACTAGAATTCGATTTCTAGTGACGGTTTCATAAAAAATCGCCACTAGAATTCATGAATTTCAATAGACGGTCTTCTTAACGAACCGTATGTAGAAATATGATTTCTAGTGTCGGTTTTATTAAGTAACCGCTATTACAAATAACACTGGCGACTGAATCCGTCTGTGAAAATTAAATCCACCGCATGCTTTGAGCTTGAGGGTTTCTCTTACAATTTCAGGTCAAAAAAACTTTCATATTATTGTTACATAGTGTTCCATAGACATTAAATATACTATACGTATAAACTTGAAGGTTGGAAAATAAATTAATTAAGGGATAATAATTAAGGATAGGCCCTGTGTATATACTCGACGTACGGTGGTTTTCCTTTGTTCTATCCATATGAAGATCATCATAATTCATAAACTGGTGGAAGCCAGCTGCTTGAAGTTGATGGGCGCTGTGTATCGGCCCGGGCGGCTGTCGTAGAAGTTTTGCGCGGTGAGCATCGCCCCGCGCTGGCAAGGGTGCACCCTGTCCCAGAACGCGTGCTGGTCGCGGTTGCTGCACACCGTGGCGTTGGGCAGGCAGTCCGCCTCGGCGCCGAACCTCCCGCCCCCGCAGCACGCGTCGGCGACGTCCGTGTACCCCGACGCCCCCGGGTCGTCGAAGGTGGCCATCGACAGGCCGTAGTAGTCGGCGAGCGAGTAGGTGAAGCCCGGCAGGCGGGAGGCGAGGCTGGCGAGCAGGACCGCGAGGGCGTCGTCCAGGCCCGACGCGAGCTCGTTCAGGCCGTCCAAGCACGCGCCCGTCTTCGTCCCGCCGGACAGCCGCGCCACGGGGACGCAGCCGAGCAGCCCCACGTTGATGATGGCGAACTTCCTCGCGCCCATGGTGTGCAGCTCCTGCAGTGCATGAATGATGGATGTAATGTATATATCGATCTTCTTGATTGCTCCGATCCGCCACATGCGTACGGAATACATAGGAGTGCATACTTACAGTGATGGTTGCTGAGTAGTTGGAGATGAGGCTTGCGTAGAGCGTGGCGACGTCACGCTGCTGGTCGGCAGCTGACTTGTTGTTGTGCGCAGACGCCTGCGCGGTGGCGAAGACGAATAGGTCGTTGCTGCCGACGCTGAAGAGGAAGACGGACCTGGAGAGCAGGAGGTGGGTCGCACGGGAGCCCAGCTTCGTGACCAACTGTGCCTTGGTGGACTTGAAGTACTGCACCTGCTTCGACAATGGGATGTTGTTGCCCGCGTTCTGCATTTCAGGTCGTAATTACATTTTTGATCTCGCTATATCTGATAAACACACACACACGATGCATGAATGAAATAACACTACTGTATTACAGTGGAGTCGAGGATCCCAGCTCCTCCGGAAGCATAGCTGACACCGCTGCCACGAGCTGTGAGGACCAGACGGCCGGTGCTAGGTGCCAACGACAGGTATGGCGGAGGACTAGACGCGAACCCCATGCTCTTTGCTGCACATCCATGCAAGCATGTATGTAGCGCGTATACAAAAAAATAAAAACATGCAGGAAATGTATTGTTTTGTTACCGAGGTAGTCAGCGATGTTGTAGCCATTGCTGAATCGTCCAGTGGGAACGGAGCCCGGGAAGTCGATACCGTAGTAGGGCTTGTTGGCCTGGGGCACGCCCGGCCCCGCCAAGTAGTTGTTGTTGCCCACATCCAGCGTGGAGTCCCCGAACACAAACATCGCCGGCGGTCGGCCACCTGCAGCTGCAGAAGCAGCGACGATGGCCGGCGCTTGCAGGGACGATAGCACGAGCAGGCACGGCAGCAACGACATGGCTGAGTGGCTGTAGCCCACCACCACCACCACGGTGGGTCACTGGTTCTAAACTTCTAATACAGCTACCTACTACTAGCCCACACTGAAAAAGCTGTGAGTTGTGTGGAGTTTGGTGGGTGAAAAGGGATCAGCTACGTGCTCCTCCTTATAGTCGAGGCCGTGCGAGTTGACTGATCGTATCTCCCTACTGATTCTCTGCCGGGCACGCATAAATAGTCGTTGACTGCTAGAAGGGGAAAACAAAAATGAGCAGGTCCTCGTCATCGTGTCGTGTGTGCATGTGCAATAATAAGGCCGGCTGGGGCGGCAGCTTTCGACGTTGCTGCAATATTCTGATTTGATAGATTTATATGCCACAACAAGAGGAACAACCATTTTCGCCGGTTGGCATTATTTTCGCCGACCAAATTTCAGTCATCGAAAATAAATTTTAATTTTCGTCGGCTAACAAAAATCGTCGAAATTTAATGTAAAAACGACGGCATGGTACATAAGAGCATCTCCAATAGTTATGTAAACAAATCCTTAAATATGAATTTAACAAGTTTTCAAGAAAAACTCTTCTCCAACAGTTATGTAAATCAGTTCCCTAAATTTACAAACTCCCTACAAAACTCAATTTCATCCCTACATTTACCAACCTTGTTGGGACTCCCTAAATCAACGTTGGTAATAAATCCATCGTGAAAATCACACTTTTACCATTGTTTTGCGTTGTCCCACTGTCCTGTTGACCACAAATCCATCGGGAGCGCCCAGATGTCTTGATGTCGTCACTGCTACACAACCTCTTACGTCGAGGCGTCGTCAGAGCACATCCTGTGATGTCTTCACGCCATCACCGTGACGGTCTGATCTTCCATCGGTAACTTCGACCTCTCAAGACATCAGAGAAGATTGTTGATATTGATTTCTACCGCCGACTCAGTTAAAAATAGAAAGCATGCTCGCTTATTTTATATTGACATAGACAACTTTTAAAATTAGCAACCAATAAATAGGGAACTGTTGAAGCACATACATTTTTCTACTTCTTAAAGTATTTTAGGAACTTCTTAAATCTATAATTTAGGGTGCTAAATTTACATAACTATTGGAGATGCTCTAATCGCAGAAAGTTAACGTATTTTCAGTAGCCACCTCAATGGCCACCGAAGGTTAACGTTTTTATAGGCCCCGTGACCTCCTCTTTCTCTCTCTTCCCACGTGCACTTTCCCCATGTCGTCTCTGTGCGCCACGCACTGTGGCCTTTCTCGACACCTGCCATATCACGCCGTGTTGCCCCCACCCGCGGTCGCCACCGCCGCATAGCGCCGCCTCCAGCCGGCCCCGTCCGCGCCCTCCTCGCCGGAAGCCCATGGTCGTGCGCCACCGCCACGCCGCACTCTCCTCGTCGAGAATCCACGCTGGCTCGCCGCACTGGCCCCGCCCTGACCGCTAGTGCCTTGCTGGGCCCTCCTCGCTGTGCCGCAGCGCCGCCTCCAGTGCAAGCCACACTTGCCTCACCACGCAGCCCTCGTCCTCGACTGTGACTCCGTCTGTTCACCATCACCATCGTGACACCGGCTGCAAGAGGTTAATATTTTGTTTGCATTTTATTATTTATTTTTGGTGGCCGATTTTAATTAGACGCCGAAATTAATGATTAATACTGTATTTATTGTTTGATTAGACATTTTTTATTATGTATGGTTAGTTAGTTGTTATTTGATTAGACCGTTCAAATATTGTTTGATTCTATTAACTAATATAACGTTTAACTTAAATTTCATATTAACATGAGTTATTCTTTAGTTTGATTCCATTAACAGCACATTTAATTTGGTTTTAGAGTTTAGAGATGTTTTAATTTAATTTCATAGTAACATGCTTTATTATTTAGGTTGATAAGTGTGTTATATTATTATTTTAGTCATTTCCTTATTAGCATGTGTTATAGTATTGTTTTTATAGCGAAACTTATGTGTCACTCGTTTCAGATAGGTTCGTCTCACGTGCTTGACATATGTGAGACGTATCCATATGAAATTGTCCCTATTATGGATAGCCTCGGAGTGACCGACATGACGCTGATTTATGACAAGTCAGTAGGACCTGAAGAAAATTTCGGTGGCATAACCTCACTGTTCTCCACTGCACCATACTTGGCGTGCAGCTAGAGAACAACGAGGTTATGCTATCGAAATTTTCTTCAGATCATGTTGGCTTGTCATAAATACGTGTTCTGTCGGTCACTGTTGGATGGGTTCAGGACCTATCCTTGCCTATAGATGTAGGATCGAAGCCCTTGTGAAAGTTGAATAAAGTTTTTATGATATGGTCCGCTTTAATAGCCTCAGGCATGTCAGAAGGTCGTGAATGAATGTACAATGGTTGGAGTAGTAATAGATGTCATTCTGATGAGTGGGTAACCAAGGCCAAACATTTTGTAGACCGTACGTTCTCCTTGTCATTAACCGGCACTGTCAGATCACCTTGTAGGCGACATGAAAATAGTACATTCCTTAATAAGGAAATAATTATCCTAGATCTCTATCAGTTTGGATTTATGCCCGAATATGAGGTGTGGGAAAATCATGGTGAGGTAGTACCCAGCCCGAATGTAGAAGAGGAGAACAATGATTAGGCTAGCGGTGATGCGATGCATGAAATGCTAGATTCGTTATGTCCATAGTTGAACCTCAGCTCTAAGGATCTTCCCACACCAAAGGTTTTGAGGTTTTTAAGCTACTAAAAACTCTGAAGAGTCATTGCATGAACACACATATGTGAGTATACTCGATTTTGTGACCCGACTCATGGATGGTATGAACTTGTGAATTTTTTCAATAAGAATCAAACTATGACCGAATAGCTAATTTTCTTGTTTTTCAAGGTATTCTATATTTACCGTTGTGATCGATTCGATGGAGTTGCGGTCTCGTGGGGGCTCTTCGTCGCAGGCGGGTTGTGGTAGCAACCATAGTCGACGCTCGAGCATGGAGGAGGCTGTGAGGGAGCAGCAAGAAAGGTTTCGTGAAGAGATGCGGTGACAACAAGTAGCACTTATCCGACAACAATCAGAGTACATGGATGCTTACAACGCACATGCGCAACAAGCAATGAACATGTGTGTCTTATTTATTCTCAACACGGTCGTATATATACTTCTCCTATAACTAATATATTGTATTTGCAACAGTCTTGGTTTCTAGAGCAGGCACAACAACAACCATTCGTTTTCCCTCAATTTCAGCCGCTGATGCCTCAATGGGGATTACATGCTCCGACACCTCCTCCAGATTAGATCCGTCGTTAAGTATCTCTATTCGAATGTATTATGAACAAGAACTTACTATGAAATAACTCCGGTGCGTCGATCAAATTCAATTTAGTTTAGACTTGTCGTTAGTATTAACCTTTCAAATCTTGACATAACTTGATTTTGTAGGAATTGGGGATTATAGGCAACAACATGACACCACTGATGATACCAGCACAAGGAGGAGCTTCTGGAGGGGAGGGGGCTACCACAGAGAAGGTTAGTTTGACAAACAATTCGTTTGAATAGTGGTCAACTTAATATTGTAGTTATCAATATCTTCTTTCTTTTAGACTCTAAACCAGATAGACGACTTCGTAAACAACTTCTTCGCTTCTGGATTTAGTGGTTACAACTCAAACGACCACTATATGTGATGATATAACTCTTGTCCTGAATTTGGCCGATGCGATGGATTTGATATAACTCTTGTGGTGAATTTGATATGAAATGTGATGGCTTCTGATATATTTGTGAGTTTGTGTTGGATTGTAATGGATTTGTGTGGTGCTTTGCTGGACTGTGATGTATTTGTGAGGAATTGTGGTGAATTATGATATTTATGGTGAATTTGTGTAATTCTGAAAATTTATGTTGCTGCTATAATATTATGTTGTGATGTGATGTATATTGTTAAAATTCTTGTTGATTTTACGTTTTCCATATATTTTTTTGCTTTGAATATGCTTATTTTTAGCGGCCTGATATTAACTACCGAAAATAAGCGCATATAGTATTCGGTGGCAAAGATACAACCCCAGAAAATAATTAATTTTTGGCGGCCTAGCCGGGGCCGCCGAAAGTAAGAGCTAAGCTATTTTTTTGGTGGCTAGGGACCACCGAAAATAGGCTATTTTGGGCAGTATAGGGTTTATTTTCGACGGTTCCTGAGCGCCGAAAATGATTGGACGTACTGTAGTGTTCAAGTTCGTTGGTATATAAGTGGACATATTCATGTATATATGAGTAACGAATTCATGATCCGTGGATGGGGTATAGTTAGGTCGATCGTCGACGTCCATCCATAGACCCGTAATATTGTTGTTGGTGTGTGCATGGGTTTGTACGTGTGGCTGCTATCTCGTGTCGTGTTCAATTATCCGATTGGTTCATGATTGAGCGTTTCAATTAATTTTTCTAATGCCAGTCACACATGCATGCATAGGTCGTCGGAAAGGAGAAAAAACATCCAACATGTGCACGTTGTAATAATTTCCTTGTTCGCCTATCCCCGTCACCTTCTTGGCTTCTTCTACAAAGTGTGTGTATGAGCATAAAGAGCTGATTTCCCTATACTACGTCTGCGTGATGAGCGAGCCAATTCATTTACAAGAATCCAGCAGCCTTGCAAGATGACAAACCGAGCCGGCCATACGGAGACATGCAGTGTTGGAATTATTGGGCCAAAGGGTGTTTGTTTGTGATTATAATTTGTCTAGATTATATAATTCGATAAATATTGAACTAACATTTATTTCAAAATTTGTTAGATTATAATTCCAAACAAACACCCCTAAGTCTATTTAGTTTTCAAAATATATTCTAAAAAATCTCAAAGGCTCATTCATGAAGAGGTACATGACAGCAGTTGAAATGAGTGCAAAAGCATTATTCCCACCTTACTAGTTGAGGTGTAGAGAATTCAACTTAAATAGTTGAGTCCTCTCTATGTTCTTGCATGTATTGGATGAGATGCAGAAGAAAGAACACATGTGTAACACCCTGAATTTGGGGTATAAAATATCTTCTCTAGTATCTACCAAATTTAGGTGTTATATCTCTTTTTCTCTCTATAGTTTTCTTTTTCTTTTTCTATTAGTAGAGGTTTGGTTAATTTATTTGGAGATGTATTAATACTTTAGTTGATTAAACCCTAGGGGAGACATGAATTGTTGCATCATGCTGAGCTTAAACTTTGATCTTTGTTTGATGCATATGCTTGAAATGTTTACATTTGAATTTGAGGCTTGGTTGGATTTGAATTCAAAAGAGAAAATAAAAATAAAAGAGATTAGCGCAACCCCTTCTCCCCTCAGCCATGTGGCCCAGCTTTCCCTGCGCGCCCCTCCTCTCTCTGCTAGCCCGGTCCCACCTGTCAGCGCCAACTCCCGCACCTGCGCGTGCTCCCCTTCTCTCTGCGTTGTTCCCTGTTCCCGCACTCGCGTGCCTGTGCCACTACCCCGTGGGCCCCGCTCGCCAGCCACCTCGCACGCGCAGCCGCTGATGTCCCGACCCCGCTTGTTAGCCCCGTCTTCCCAACAACCGCTGCTCGCCTGGCGTGCACGCACGCCAAGAGAGCCGACCCACGTTGCGCCCCACAACCCCAACTTCTTTTTGAGCCTCTCGCACACCCGCCCTCTCTCCCCTTCCTCATTTCTCTCGCCCGCAGCCCTCCTCGCTGAAAGTCGCCTAGAGGGGGGGGTGGATAGGCGGAAATTGAAATTTACAAACTTCAAGCACACTTCAAGCCGTGGGTAGCGTTAGAATAAAATCTAAGTCCGGGAGAGAGGGCGGAAACAAATCAACCAAGAAAGTAAGGCGGATGACACAGTGATTTGTTTTACCAAGGTTCAGTTCCAATGAACTTAGTCCCCGTTGAGGTGGTCACAAAGACCGGGTCTCTTTCAACCCTTTCCCTCTCTCAAATGATCACTTAGACCGAGTGAGCTTTCTCCTTAATTCTCACGGGTCACTTAGACCCCGCAAGGACCACCACACAATTGGTGTCTCTTGCCTTGCTTACAAAACACTTAGGAACAAGAATGAGGAAGGAAGAAAGCCAACCAAGCAAACAAGAGCACAAGGAAACACAAATGATCCTCTCAAAAGTCTAAATGCGCTAGAGTTGATTTTGAGACTTTGAGCGAATCGATCTCTTGAATTGTGTCTTTGGAGTGGTGTCTATTGCTCTTGTATTGAATGTGAAGGAGTGAATGCTTGGAGTGGAGTTGGTTGGGGGGTATTTATAGCCCCAACCACCAATTCAACCATTGGGGAAGGCTGTTGTCGATGGGCGCACCGGATAGTCCGGTGCGCCACCGGACAGTGTCTGGTGTGCCAGTCACGTCACCCAACCATTAGGGTTCTGACGGTTTCGACCATTGGTGCTTTTACTTCTTGGGGCACCTGATAGTCCGGTGCCGCACCGGACAGGCAACGTTCACTGTCCGGTGCGCCTTCTGGCGGCTGCTCTGACTCTACGCGCTCTGTAGCACTTTTGCAGGTGTCCGTTGCGCTGGAGTCGTTGCTCTGCTGGCACACCAGACAGTCCGATGAATTATAGCGGAGCGACTCTCCAAAAACCCGAAGGTGGCAAGTTTGAAGTCGTAGGGCCCTTGGCACCAGATACTGTCCGGTGGCACACCAGACAGGCCGGTGCGCCATACCAGGGTTCTCTTCGGTTTCTTTTGCTCCTTTCTTTTGAACCCTAACTTTGATCTTTTTATTGGTTTGTGTTGAACCATTAGCACCTATAGAATATAAAATCTAGAGCAAACTAGTTAGTCCAATTATTTGTGTTGGGCATTCAACCACCAAAATCATTTAGGAAAAAAGGTTTAAGTCCTATTTCCCTTTCACTCGCGCACATCCGCCTGTGGGGGACAGATATCCCCCGGGTCCACTGGAAGGATAAAAGACCTCACGAAAGGCCCAAGGGCCCAATAAATCGTAAGGTCATCCCTTCGTGGGCCTGGGGAGGAATGACCAGTGAAGCGGATCGACACAAGGCCGGATCGATGCGAGCCCAGACGGCCCAACAACGTCGAGCAAGTAACCACAACAGAGACCCGACTTTCTCGCGCTGGAACCCCGTACAACGGAACCAAGCAAGGATGAGTCGGCGGAACCATAGGAAGATAGACTCAATCGGTTCACTATTTCTTATGTACACCCTGTTATCATATCTGCATGTATTGCCCCATGGTCGAATATATAAGACCTAGGGGGCACCCCTTCAGAACGATCGGTCTCACCACTCAGCCATCCACCTCGACTCTCTACGTTCCTTATACTAGAGAGTTCCCTTGTAATCCCCCACATAAAGCATTCCCGCCAGGACGTAGGGTGTTACGCATCTCTAAGCGGCCCGAACCTGTACATCAATGTTCATAGTTTCTCGTGCGCCCAGCACGAACCATCGAGCTACAATCGGCAACATCGTCCTACTCTTAAAAACACCTTGAGGGGCAACCCCGGGTGTGCGGTCGGATCCAAAACACCAACAGCTGGCGCCCCAGGTAGGGGTTGTGTCGCCGATCTAAGCTAGCTCAATGGCCGTCACCTTCCACCGCAAGATCACTCTCCGCCCTGGATCCGTGTTCTGCTTCGGAACTATCTCATCCGTAGCAGATGAAGAAGGAACTCTACATCGCATCGCAGATCCGGCAAGGAAGAAGTCTCCTCCAACAACCTCCGAAAATGTCAGAGTAAGACAGGGAAAAGCGCAACCTCCAGCGCTCTGAAAAAAGATCGCCTTCAGCAAGCCAGGGGCCGAGGGCCCGCTGACCCAGAGAACTCCACTGTCTACCTCCCCGACAAAAGAATGGACACAAATTGCAAGGAAGAAAGAAACAAATAAAACCGGGAGGAAGCAAGTCGTTCTTTCCGTGCCTCCGCCCTCAAAGGAGAACGGAAAGAAGATCGCCACGACAGCCGCACCATTCTACCCCGACGTCCTCTTCATCGGGAGAGTGGAGTCGCCCCCCGTCTCCGACGACGAACCGACCGCACCCGGAGAGGAACCTCCTCAGTGGGAATCCCGCCGACGAAGGAACCGACACCGAAATATCCGGCGACATCACGAGGCCGGAGAGCGGGACCCGGAGCAGCCTATCTCGCGAGACGAGGTCTCAGAGATAGGAGAAACTCTGGAGGAACGTGTCTTCAGAGAACGGAGGAATTCCCGACGGTGTGATCGCCGATGGGCTCAGGAGCAAGCCGAGCAGGAGGCAAGGCAGCGTCGGGAAAATCCACTCTTCGGGCGCAACCTGAACCCCGACTTCGCCCGAGCCATGAACACGCCGAGTGAAGTCGGAGGGGTACTGGCTCGCATAGATGATGGACTCCCTCAGACTCCTAACGCCGAGGGCTATCGACGACTGTTCACTCAAGCAGCCAACCATCTTCTACCTCTCGCTCACCCGCCGAACGACCTACGACACACCATCAACAGCCACCGGGACGCGCAAAGCTCCATCAATGCCTCGCGTGAACGACGACATGAGAACGAGATCCGCCACCGGGAAGAGTACGACAGGGACCACGACATCCCAGCTCGGAGTCAGGCCACCAGAACTGAGTCGGCAACAGCCTCGACTGGCGATACCACCCGGGGACGGTCGAGGAACCACCACAACTACTCCCCTCCCCGGGACAGACATCATCCCCGACGACAAGAAGACACGTGTGGAGTGTCTGCACTTACTCCACGCCTTAGGGCCATTCAATGGCCCCCTAACTTCAAGGTATCCAATGTCGACAAATATGAACCTAAGAAGGATCCAGGAGGCTGGCTGGCCGTCTACACCACCGCCGCTCGAGCTGCTGGGGCGTCCAAAGATGTAATGACCGCATACTTGCCCATTGTCCTCGGGCAAGACGCGCTGCAATGGCTGCGATATCTACCCCGACACTGCATCGACGACTGGAGCGACTTCAGTCGACGCTTCACCGCCAACTTTCAGTCCCTCTCCGACAAACCAGCGCAACCATGGGACCTCAAATCCATCAAGCGCCGGGGGGACGAAACTCTCCGGTCGTACCTCAAAAGGTTCCAGACCATGAGAAATCGTATCCCCGAGGTCACGGAGGCGGCCGTGATCGAGGACTTCTACAGAGGATCCAACGACCCGGCCTTCGTCCGAGCCATATTACAGAAGGCGCCGACTACCTCCGAACAACTGTTCCGGGAAGCCGACCTCTACATCACCGCCGACGAGCGAGCTCAAGACCTCATCGGAGGAACGAAGCCTACGCCAGAAGCACCACGACGCGATACGAACCAACAACCCGACAAACGCTGGAGAAGAGGCCTCGCGAGGAAGTGCACGCCGCCGGACCACCTGCCTCTCGCGCCCGGGGAGGACCTCGCGGAGGCGAACGCACGCTGGATGACATCCTCGACGCTCAGTGCCCGTACCACAAGGACATGCGCCACACCCTTCGGAACTGCAGAGACTTCAAGCACTCCGTCGGGCACGACCGACCCTTCCAACCTCTACCTCCTCCTCGCCGCGGGGAGGACCAGGAGAACCGTGACAACCCCAGCAGCAGGAGGAGGGAGGGGGTGGAGCCTTCCCGCGCGTCGACGGAGAGGTCAACGTCATCTTCGGCGGACACGGATCGCAGGAGAACAGGAGACAGCAAAAGCTCAACGATCGCCAAATACTGGTGGCGACCACCGGTCCTCCCGCTCTGTATCGATGGTCGGAGCACCCGATCACCTTCACTCGGGCTGATCAATGGCTCAACTTCGACCACCCAGGCAAATACCCGCTCCTTGTCAATCCGGTGATCCGAGAGAGCAGGGTGAAGAAGGTATTAGTGGACGGGGGGAGCAGCATCAACGTCACCTTCCCCTGGACACTCCAAGGCTTGGGAGTTCACCTCAAAGAGCTCCACGAGTCAGATACACCTTTCTTCGGCATCATGCCGACTGAAGGAGAATACCCGCTGGGCCACATCTACATGCCAGTCACCTTCGGAACTCCGGAGAACTACAGAACCGAGTTCCTAAGGTTCGAAGTGGCGAACTTCGACTGCGGGTACAACGCCATCATCGGGAGGCCGGGATTGGCAAAATTCATGGCCATTCCACATTACACATACATGATATTGAAGATGCCAGGACCGCAAGGAATCATAACTGTGCGCGCTGACTTCCAAGGCGCCGCAGAATGTTTCCGAGTGGCCATCCAGGCGGCCCTCTCCACCAAACCGTCGGCAACTTCTTTGGTACAGGCAAACTCTAAGCCTGAGGAAGACAGCACCTGCAAATGAGGCTCAAGCCGCGACCTCTATGCGACCGACTGAAGAAACCAAGAGGATCAACCTCGGGTTCGCTGATGAACGCAAGACCGCCATCATCAGTTCCAGCCTGGATGACAAATAGGAAAGCATGCTCGTCTAGTTCCTGCAAGATAACCGAGACGTATTCGCATGGCAACCTGCGGATATGCCGGGAGTCCCGAGAGAACTGGCCGAGCACAAACTGAAGGTCTATCCCCAGGCGAGGCCGATCCGGCAAAAACTACATCGTTTCACGCCCGACAAGAGAGAGGCCATCCGCGCTGAGCTGGCTCGCTTGGTCACGGCTAAATTTATTAGAGAGGTGTTACATCCCGAGTGGTTAGCCAACCCTGTTCTTGTACTCAAAAAGAATAAAGTGGATTGGCGCATGTGCGTTGACTATATGGATCTCAACAAACACTGTCCAAAGGACCCCTTCGGGCTCCCTAGGATAGATCAGGTGGTAGATTCCACCGCTGGATGTTCTGTGCTATCTTTCTTGGATTGCTATTCCGGGTATCATCAGATTAGCCTGGTAAAAGAAGACGAGGAAAAAACAGTGTTCATCACTCCATTCGGTGCTTTCTGCTATACCTCCATGTCGTTCGGCCTCAAAAACGTTGGAGCGACTTACCAGAGAGCCATTCAAACATGCTTAGCCGATCACTGGGGCAAGCGTGTGGAAGCTTATGTGGACGATGTGGTAATCAAAACAGAAAATTTCATTGAAGATCTACAACTGGTTTTCAACAGTCTACGACGATATCGATGGAAGCTTAATCCCGAAAAATGTGTCTTCGGGGTACCAACAGGAAAGTTACTCGGGTTTATTGTTAGCCACCGAGGAATTGAAGCTAATCCAGAGAAGATCGAAGCTATCATGAAAATGGAGGCACCGCGATCACAAAAGAAAGTTCAAAGACTTACCGGATGTATGGCTACCCTGAGCAGATTCATATCCAAGCTGGGAGAAAAAGGCCTACCATTTTATAAGCTACTCAAGAAGGTGGATAAGTTTCAGTGGACTTCAGAAGCACAGGAAGCCCTAGACGCATTAAAAAAGTTCTTGACAACACCACCAGTGCTAAAACCGCCACGACGGGCCACGTCGACTCAACCAGCTGAAGATTTGCTGCTATATATCTCTTGCACGACTCACGTGGTGAGCACCACGTTGGTAGTCGAGCGAGCAGAAGAAGGACATGCCTACCCAGTGCAACATCCTGTTTATTTCATTAGTGAGGTTCTGGGCCCCTCGAAGAAAAAATATCCTCAATTCAGAAGCTATTTAATGTAGTACTTCTAACTGCACGCAAACTACGTCACTACTTTGACGACCACAAAGTCATAGTAGTCACTGGTTTTCCGATAGGGGATATTCTTCATAACAAGGAAGCCATTGGCAGAATAGCTAAGTGGGCTTGCGAGCTGGGATCTCATGACATTGAATTTCGACCTCGCACTGCCATTAAAACTCAAGCATTGGTTGATTTCGTATCAGAATGGACTGAACAACAAGTACCAGATAACCCAGAAACTGCAGAGGTATGGCGAATGTATTTTGACGGCTCGTTAAAGCTGCAGGGAGCAGGCGCGGGGATCCTCTTTACCGCACCTGGGGGCGAGCACCTTAGATATGCTCTCCAGTTGTTATTTCTGGCCTCTAATAATGCAGCCGAATATGAAGCTCTGATTCATGGACTGAACATTTCTATATCACTGGGCATCAAGAGAATGATGGTATACGGAGATTCTCTGGTAGTCATAAGCCAGATAAACAAAGAATGAGACTGTTCGAGCGATTCAATGGGAAAATACTGCACTGCCGTCTGGAAACTAGAAGATAAATTTGAAGGTCTGGAATTTCACCATGTGGAGAGAGATCGAAACACGGCAGCTAATGTATTGTCCAAGCTAGGATCCAGTCAAACTCAGGTCCCACCTGGAGTCTTTGTACAAGAAATACCACGCCTAAGCATTTCACTGGATCAGGCAGAAGAATGTAATACCATGAGCCAACCAGAGTCAGATTCTGATGACTGGAGAAGGCCGATCATCAGATATATAAAGAATGAAGAGGAACCAGATGACAAAAATGCAGCCGAGCGCGTCGCTAGACAGTCAGCTCACTACACACTCATGGGGGAAACATTATACAGAAGGGGTGCCTCGGGCGTCCTCATGAAATGCATTCTCTCATCCACTAGGAAGCAACTTCTAGATGAGGTCCATGCTGGGCAATGTGGAATACACGCAGCATCCAAGACACTAGTTGGAAAGGTCTTCAGGTCGGGATTCTATTGGCCAACAGCAAAAAGTGATGCAGCCGAGTTAGTTCAGAGGTGCGAAGCCTGTCAGTACTTGTCAAAGCAACAACACCTACCAGCACAGCAACTACAGACCATACCAGTAACTTGGCCGTTCACATGCTGGGGACTGGATATGATTGGACCTTTCAAGAAAGCTCAAGGAGGATACACTCATATACTGGTAGCAATTGACAAATTCACTAAATGGATAGAGTTCAAACCCATTGCTTCTTTAACCTCAGCTAAGGCCGTGGAATTCATACAAGACATAATATTCAGATTCAGAATACCAAATAGTATCATAACTGACCTAGGATCCAACTTCACAAGTTCGGAGTTCTTCGATTTCTGCGAGCAAAAAAGCATTCAGATCAAATATGCTTCGGTGGCACACCCAAGAGCCAACGGGCAGGTTGAACGAGCTAACGGGATGATATTGGAGGCACTCAGGAAAAAAGTCTTCGATAAAAATGAAAAGTTTGCAGGGAAGTGGATAAGGGAGTTGCCCTACGTCGTTTGGAGCCTAAGAACTCAACCTAGTCAAGCTCTGCATGGAAATACTCCTTTCTTCATGGTCTACGGGTCAGAGGCAGTACTACCTGCTGACCTCAAGTTTGGGGCGCCAAGTTTGGTCTTTGAAAGCATAGCAGAAGCTGAGGCTACTAGGCTGGAGGATGTTGATATACTCGAAGAAGAACGACTCAACACAATAATTCAATCAGCACGGTACCAGCAAACTTTGAGGCATTACCACGATAAGGCCATGCGACGTCGATCCTTTGCAGTGGGAGATCTCGTCCTCCGCCGAATTCTAACGGGGGAGGGACGACATAAGTTGTCACCTCTATGGGAAGGACCATTCATAGTAGCAGAAGTCACTCGGCCGGGATCATATCGTCTCACTCAGATGGATGTCACGGAAATTGGAAACTCATGGAACATAGAACACCTCAGGAAGTTTTACCCCTAGCTGTATTTCAAAAGCTATCGGGATGACAATGTACCCTATGAACTGGAAATATATCATCAATAAAGAGACCTCAAGAATACCCATATTGTTCATGGTCGACCTGCATTCTTACTTAACTCGGGGTGACCACTATGCCCTACTAACGGAGCAATCGGCTTAAGTCGGCAACGACTTAAGATGGTGCAACATGCTCGCACTTACTTAACTCGAGGTGACCACTATGCCCTGCTAACGGAGAAATCGGCTTAAGTCGGCAACGACTAAAGACGGTGCAACATGCTCGCGCTTACTTAACTCGGGGTGACCACTATGCCCTGCTAACGGAGCAATCGACTTAAGTCGGCAACGACTTAAGACGGTACAACATGCTCGCGCTTACTTAACTCGGGGTGACCACTATGCCCTGCTAACGGAGCAATCGGCTTAAGTCGGCAGCGACTTAAGACGGTGCAACATGCTCGCGCTTACTTAACTCGGGGTGACCACTATGCCCTGCTAACGGAGCAATCGGCTTAAGTCGGCAACGACTTAAGACGGTGCAACGTGCTCGCGCTTACTTAACTCGGGGTGACTACTATGCCCTATTAACAAAAGCAATCGGTTTAAGTCAGCAACGACTTAAGACAGTTCCATATGCTTACGATTACTCATATAGGGGCGACCTCTATGTCCCATGAAGAAGCCTCGAAATCATCACACAACATTTTACTTCTGCAAATTTAGATACTGCTGAGTTCTAAACAATACGAGAAAAACAGTAGCGTTCAAATATCAAGCAGATGTCCTCTAACAAAATATCCGAGCACGATAACCGCGCGCTCAAACCACGCAATGTTCTCCTATTTTGCAAAATTCTTCTCAGGAGCAACCGACGAAGAAGGGTGACTTGAGGAATCAGGAGCAGCGTTCACATCAGCCCTTATGTCGTCGGGAACAATCACACCAGGTCTCCTCATCAAGATCCGCCCTGCACGAATCGCTTTATCCATGGCTCTGTCGCGCTGGGCCCTCAGAGTAGCGGAAGTCTCTTCAGCAACCTTGACAGCCAACTGCGCGGTTTCTAGCTCCTGGGTGATGGATTTCTTGGAAGCACGCAGTTCCTTGATGACAGCATCCTTAGCCGATATCGACTGCCTGAGACGAATCACGTCATCTGAAGGCTCCTACAGCTTACAGCGATGATTGTCTAACTCCTCCATGGTGAAGCGATGACTCCTCTCCAGGATGGTCAACGAGTTGCTGGAGTCACGATATAGCTTGTCAAGATTGTCACGAGAAGCAACAAGGGCACATTTTCTTCCTGCAAACAAGAATTAGCTCCTTCAAACGTCGAGCAAGCAATAAGAACATGGCAAAACAAAGCCCGGGTTTTCAGGTCACCTTTTCAGAATCAAGTTGAGCGCGGAGAGTAGAGTTCAGCACGTTGGCATCGTTCAGAGCAGCAGAAACCTGGGCCAACTCAGCCTGGCTTTGGGAATACTTTTCCTCAAAATCAGAGCACCGCCGGACCAGTTCAGCCTGATTCTGAGAATGTTTCTCTTCAAGAACAGAAAACTGCCGAGCCATATCTAGCGAGAAACGGTCAAGCAAAAAGTTTAGATTAAGAAGCAGTTTAATAAGATAGACGAAAGGAAGCAGAAAAGCACTAACCAGCATTCACCGCCTCTAAGTCAGAAACACGCTGTTGAAGCAGCACCGGATTCCAACGTGCCAGAGACGAAGCTCTTTCTGGAACAGAAGCACCCTGTAACTTCAGCTGACTAGCCATCCCGTCCACCAATGCCTGATATTGAAAGCAGATGAGTGTAGTGACAACAGTTCATCCGGTGTAAAAGTCAGACTAGAATAGACCATAGTACCTGGAGGTTGGAGAAGAATGAGGGGACTCTCAAATCGTGAGAGATCAATTGATGGCTTGGCGTAGGATCACCATCCGGAGCAACTTGCAATGAACCAGCAGGAACCAATTCAGTGTCATCAGCAGAGCCCAAAACTTTGTCATCAGGTACGCTAGCCTCTAAAACGACTCCTTGACCAAAGGCTTGGGCTACCACCATGCAACCAGAGTGTGGAGGAGACCCTGCGTGAACATCCATGGAACTACAAGAGGGAGACCCCGCTCGGACACCCTCGGGGGCTGGGTCATAGTTTGCGCTACCCATTCGAGCCGGATCGTCTCCGGCAATACCCTCGGGGGCTGGGTCGCAGCTTGCGCTTCCCACCCGAGCTGAATCACCCCCGGCAACACCCTCGGGGGCTGGGTAAGTGTCAACACCATCCTTGAGGGCCAAGTTCTCTGCAGCAGCCACCTCTAAGGCTGAAGGTCCCTCAGTCACTTCCATGGGAGCAGGACAATCCAAGTCAGTTTCCTGACCCTCAAGACCGCGCTCCAAGGTCGATGAGGCGCAGGACGCTGCCCGAGATGACCCCAACCCGGCGTCGAACACATCAGCACAAACATCCATCGTGTCACCATCCGCCGGCTCTGATAACAGATCCTCTGGAACCATATCTTCAAGAGTCTGATCAAAGTTCGCCAGAGACAATTCTTGTAGACCAATGAGGGCAGACAGAGCAGGAGAAGGAACTCCACTACTTTCCCCACTGGCTAAGTATCGTCGACTGTTCTTTCGAGTCAGAGGGATCTCATCTTCTTCCTCCTCCTCATTTTCATCAGCAACACAGACAACACACCCATTGGGGTCAGCTTCAGATGGATCACACCCATTGGGGTTAGCATCGGTAAATTCAGGCACGGGCACTTCCTCAACAGCAGGAACCGAAGGACCAGCATCCCGATCCAAGCTAGATACTCGCCGAAGACGTCTCTTTTTCTTTTTCTGCTCATCAGCAGGATAATCAAGTTGATTGGCTCGGCAAGGGCGCTTCGGGCGAACACTGACAGGCCTCCGAATATCCAAGGCTTTACAAGCTTCCAGGAGAGGCGCCACCACCGATGTCCCAGCAGGAGCGGCATCAGAAGAATCCTCGACTAACATATCAAGCATGGCACTTATCTCTGCATCACTGGGATCCAAAGACACCTCAAAATGAACCTACCGTTCATCATCAGGAATTTCTTCAAGCGAAGCAACCAAAGCACTAACTTCTTCGGCAGAGGGTCGCACTCTAAGGCCCAAACCGCCATCGCCAGCAGGAGGACTTGACACGAAATGGGTAAAGGCCTTGGAAGGAGGCAAGTTCCAAGCCGAGTAGGCAACATGGGCACCAACATTTGACACCTTGCCCCTAAGTATCATTTCAAGCCGGCTCACCAAGTCCACAACAGGAATTCTCCTATTGGTGACCCGGGTGGAGTCAGCTAGACCTCGGTACAGGTAGGCCGGGTATGCCCTATCCTTCAATGGCTGAATGTTCTTGAAGACAAAGTCAGCAACCACAGCTTCTGCAGTCAGACCCCTCTCCTTCAACAATCCAACTTCAGCTAGCAGAACTCCTGCCTCAGCCACATCCTGGTCTGTGGGGATTCAGTCCAGCTCAGAGTGCGAACGTCCGGCTGTCTCCCTGACCGTGGGGGGAGAGAATTTCCGTGATTCTCAACAATAAACCACTCCAAGCGCCATCCTTTAATGCTATCTTTGAGGGGGATATCGAGATAATCAGTTTTCCTCCCGCGGCGCATTTCTAAGCTCGCGCCCCCCACCAGCTGATGTTGTCCTCCGGCCATCCCAGGCCGACAGTGATACAAATATTTCCATAGCCCAAAGTGCGGCAGGATGCCAAGAAAAGCCTCACATAAATGAACAAAGATGGAGATTTGCAGAATGGAATTAGGGTTCAGATGGGTCAGGTTCAAGTGATAGAAATCAAGGAGACCGCGAAAAAAGGGGGAAACAGGAAGGGCAAGACCGCGGAGAAGAAAAGGAACATATACGACGGATTCGTGGGTGTCCTCTGTTGGAACAGTGACCCCATGGCAAACCCGCCAAGAACAGAGCTCCTTCGGAGGAAGAACCCCGATGGACATGAGGTGGAGAAGATCAGACTCAGAAACAACTGACATATGGTTACCTGCGAAAGGCAACTGGCTGTTGGGATTGATGGGAGGAATGATAGCAGCGGATGAACTTGATGCTTTCCACTTGGGCGCCATCTCAATCTCGCTGGCGAGCAGGACGGAGGCAGTATCGCGCGAGTGCATGGAAAGCTTGGATGCAGAAAAGCAAGAATTAGGGCACGGAAAGCGGAAGCGCGCAACGATGCAGTACATATGGGGTTTTTCTCGGCCAGATACCGTTTCCAAAAAGCGTCCAGTCATCACCCAGCGGTTATTTCTAAAAACGCTATCGTGCCATGTCATCGCTCGGCCGTTATTTCCAAAACGGCCGACACAACCCGTTCTAACTCGGCTGTTACCTCTAAAACGCCGACGTCACCGTCAGTCACTCGGCTGTTACCTCTAAAACGCCGATGTTGCCATTAATCACTCGGCTGTTACCTCTAAAATGCTGATGCCACCGTCAGTCACTCGGCTGTTACCTCTAAAAACACCGATGTTGCCATTAATCACTCAGCTGATTACATCTAAAACACCGGCACGACTCACCATAACTCGGCCGTCATTCCTAAAGCAACGAGGGGATTTCGGATGACTTGGCCGCAACCACCGAAGCGCCATCATTACAAATAAGGCAGTCAGAAAGGCGATTTGATGATCACAGATACTCCTCACGCACTGATTGGCGTACAGCGAGAAAGCGGCATGACACATGCAGAAGTGGAGCGAAATCACTTTTCATTATAAAGGGAAGCTACCGAACTTACAAACCAACTCATTATGCGTTGATAACCTCCCTACTACTACATTACACTTCACTACTCTATACTACTAACTACTACTACATTATTTCATTATACTACTTCTAATCTATACTAACATCTAAAAAACCAGTGGCATCTAGCCACTGGCCTTGTTGCTGCCCTTGCTGCTGCCCTTGCTGCCGCTGCCGTGGCCGCCCTTGCCGCCGCCGTCGCCGCCCCTGCCGCTGTCGTCGCCGCCATCACCGTCGCCCCCGTCGTCGCCGCCATCACCACCATCGCCGCCGCTGTCCTCCTCGGACGAGTCCGAGGAGTCCTCCTCGTCCGAGGAGTACTCCGACTCATCCGAGCCTTCGAGCTCGGAGCGCTCAACGGCCCGGATGTAGGTCTAGACCTCCGCGGCAATCCCCTGGGAGTCGTCTGAATCATCAGACGACGCCGGGGGAGAGACGGGAGCCGGGGATCCCTCGGACTCGGAGGAGAACTCCTCCTCCGAGTACTCCGAGTCGCCGAAGTCCTCCGAAGGAGTCGGCTCACGTTTGCGTTTGTCGCCAGAGCGAGGAGAAGAACCGCTACCCTTCTTACTTTTACCCATGGTGGCAGTGGGGGGAAGAAGAGGAGAGTAAACAAGCAGCAAGAGATGTGAAAAAACCGGAGAGGCAAAGACACTATTTATAGAAGAAGGCAACCGCTCACCTCCTACCACGGTCACTGAACAGTCGCAAAAATTCAATATACACTTCAAACCGTCTGAAGATACGTCAGGCGGCTGACGCCGCTTCACGCAACGCAACACCCATTGGTACTCCAGTCAACTGCGCGGGCGATATGATTACACCCGCGGTCACATCAAATTACTACTCAGAAGCAGTCTGCTAAAACACTCAGCGTACCAAGCCGTCCCTTGCCCACACCCATTGGGGGGGGCGCCCAGGAATTATCAGTATATTTTTCAAAACTGTCACATCCGTGCAGGGCATGCAATGAATACCTCAAGACAAAAATGAGATATCAGTAAGGATCAAAGGAAAGCCAAATATAGCCGGTGAAGTACAAGTCTGACCGACAGAAGCGACATGAAGACTAGCCAGGGGACGTCCATCGAACGTCCAATCAGTCGCAGATCAAATAAATTGCACCAACTAGCAAGATATGGGCAGATCATGAACTCGGCCTCAAAGACAAAATACATGCTGACCTCTAAAGCATAATATCAATGACATAATGCTGACCTCTAAGGCATTCAGAAAAAGAGAGGATGATTCTCAGCAAAAGGGCACGAAATGAGGACCTTCGAGTGGATTATTTTCAAAAATCCACTCGAAGCTCGGGGGCTACACCCATTGGGTGCACCTTCGGTGCACCCAATGAATCGTCATCTCAAGTCAATACAATGCTAACTTCTAAAGCATAGGGCAAGATCAAAAACAAGACTGACCTCCAACAATGTGCAAGTGGAAAATAAAAATGATTTCTGACAATACTCGAAGTGAAGACCTTCGAGTGGATTATTTTCAAAAATCCACTCGAAGCTCGGGGGCTACACCCACCCAATGAAGTTCAAGGTCCTGCAGTACGAAATGATGACCTCCAAAGCGCGAGTTTGAGACAGAACACCAGTTTTCGAGTGATAAAAGCAGAAGGAGACAGTAAGGAATCGTTTTTACCAGATTACCCGGAAAGTATTTCCTGTCATAAACGAAGATCGCAAGCTGGACCTAGGATCTTTGGGCCGATTATTTCAAAATCAACCCAAAGATCGGGGGCTTGTGGGGGACAGATATCCCCCGGGTCCACTGGAAGGATAAAAGACCTCACGAAAGGCCCAAGGGCCCAATAAATCGTAAGGTCATCCCTTCGTGGGCCTGGGGAGGAATGGCCAGTGAAGCGGATCGACACAAGGCCGGATCGGTGCGAGCCCAGACGGCCCAACAGCGTCGAGCAAGTAACCACAACAGAGACCTGACTTTCCCGCGCTGGAACCCCGTACAACGGAACCAAGCAAGGATGAGTCAGCGGAACTATAGGAAGATAGACTCAATCGGTTCACTATTTCTTAGGTACGCCCTGTTATCATATCTGCATGTATTGCCCCACGGTCGAATATATAAGACCTAGGGGGCACCCCTTCAGAACGATCGGTCTCACCACTCAGCCATCCACCTCGACTCTCTACGTTCCTTATACTAGAGAGTTCCCTTGTAATCCCCCACATAAAGCATTCCCGCCAGGACGTAGGGTGTTACGCATCTCTAAGCGACCCGAACCTGTACATCACTGTTCACAGTTTCTCGTGCGCCCAGCATGAACCATTGAGCTACAATCGGTAACATCGTCCTACTCTTAAAAACACCTTGAGGGGCAACCCCGGGTGTGCGGTCGTACCCAAAACACCGACACCGCCGCCGTCGCCCAAGCTTGCCGGTGACGCGCGCCCGCCATGTCGAACTGCCCAGAGCTCCAGACGCCGCGCTAAGCCTCCCCAAGCACCGTCCCAAGGTAAGGACCGCACCTCACGCTCCATCGGCCTCAATTTGCTCTACAACGAAATAGAGCTCGCCGGAGCTATGCCGTGCCTCCATGATGTACGACAAATACAGCTCCACCCTGTGCCCAAGTTTTGGCCCTGGATTTCCCAAACCCTTCACCAAAGCCCATGCCGCTCTTGGTGCGCTCGATCGCCCCTCCCCGTAGCCAGAATCGCTCATTGGAGCACCTCCAACCTGCCCAGAGCACCCCTATGTCGTTCACCCATTCCAGTCCTCTTCTCATAGCCAAAACCCTGCCATCGAGTTCGTTGGGTCCCCCTTCACCGGCCTGGCCCGCTTAGGCGACCCTAGACCGCCTAGAATCCGAGCCCGCCTCATCTCCGGCGACCTCACCGCCACGGGCGAAAGCGGCGCTGCCCAATGCCGTTAAACCCCTAAGCGCCCTATCTTAGCCGCCCGCCTCTGATCCAACGACCCGGATCTCCGGATATCGGTTCGCGTTGGCGCCCCTGACCCAAGGCCTGTAACACCCCAAAATCATATTTTGGGGTCATGTAGGAAAACTTCTTCCCAAACATATAAATAAAGTGATTTCTAATAAAAGATTATAATAAGAGTTACCTTATTCCTTGGTCAAATCATACATGTAGGAGAAATGCTCTAATAATCAAATTTATGTAATCTAATCTAGATTCCTTATTTTGAATTTATTTAATCTTTTCTCGAATTAACAAATGAGTACTAAATATTTGAACTTTGATAAATAAAATTTAAATGGAAACCCAGAAAAGAAATAATAGAAAGAAACATGTATTTGGGGGACATTATCATTTTGTGAATTATGCACTTAAAATCATTTTGTGAATTATGCACTTAAAATCATTTTGGGGGACTCCACCGCCGTTGTCAATCCCTGGGTGATTGGTTTTGGATGCTCACTGGAGGTTGGTGATGCTTATGACACCCTCACCATGCGGGTTCGCGGCCGGGATCAAGGGCAATTGGCCGCCGGAGCCCTTACTCCGCCGCGAAGCGACAAACGGTGTGGGCAAGCGTTTCTGTCGAGCTGGCCATGGTAAGAATGATTCATCTAAGTTCTCTTTAGTCTCTGCTAGGCCTAGGACCTATCCATGCCTAAGATAGATAACTTGTGCGGCCGGAGCCTTTTTCTCTGGCGGACACGTCACCGCTGCGACCTATTCACCATCGCTGCCGGTGGCTAGGGTGGGAGAAAGATGTCAGCCACCGATCCTCATGTGGATGGCTATGACTGGCACCTCGTAAACCCCTTCGTGTAGGCTGATCTAGACCGTTGAGGCAGGGTCGTGCGGCTAGGATTAGATTGACTATGATACCGCTTTGGGGGATGAATCTGAGCTGTGGGTTTGGATCGAGCGGTCCCTGGTTAATCTCGCCCACTTAAAATCTTACCCGTAGATCTGAGATCGTGCAGTCGTCAACACGTACCGGATCAGGCATGTGGCTGATATGATCTGTGTGGTCTGATGATGATCGGACGGCTAGGATTGGCCGATACCTCTTTGGTGGGTGATCTTCATAAAGAGCCCCCGCTCTTTTTCGTATTCAACCCGCCGTCCACATAGGTCAAAGTATCCTTGCATCCAAGTCCTTAGTTTTACGCTTTAAACCCTATCCTCTCAAGATTTTGTACCTGATGTCCCTAGACTTTAGTAAATCATTTAAATAAATCCAGAAAAGTGATTCTTAGTAGAAAAATAAGTCCATAATCTTGCATAATTCATATCTTAACCATTTTAACTCTGTTTTGATCTGTTTAAGTTGCGTTAGTTTCGTAATAAAGTTGCCTACACAATAGCAATATTATTTGATCATGTCTCAAAACTTTCATAAATAGATATTGGTTTAACCTATGATTAGTAGATTAATCCATCTAACCAAAGTTAAACTAGTCCATAATGATAATATAACTAGAATATGATTTCTAATCAAGTATTAATCTAGATTAAGGTTAAATTAATTATTTAAAGTGTATTTTCTCATATGATGTATATTAAACAATGTATAATATAGTTAATATTTAAATCACGTAGATCTTCCGAAAATCACAACTCTTTAATCGTAACTCTGAATCTAGTGGTTCTCGAACCTAGAATCTCGTTACGACGCGTAGAATATTATGATGCAGTTTGTGCTTATGTTTGGTGTGATCTTAATTTTTCCTATACCATGTTTGTTTGTATTGCTACGAATATCAGTGAGGTCTCGAGAATCTTAAGATCATCTTGGTACCAGGAATCTCGAGTCTGAGGCAAGTTGTGCCCTTGATCACCCCTTTTTACCTAATAATGTTCACTATTAATCACTGTGACATGCTGAGGTTAATTTGAAGGGACCTAATAGGTTTCCCTAGCATTGTTTATTCCCCACCTTGCAAATAGATGAATTATTGGGTAGATTTTCTATTGCTCTACCTGGTTTTGGGAAACTAATGTTTCATTATGATCATGTTCCAATTATGTTGTTGTTTAATTATTGTTCATGATAAGATCATATTGTTAATTGGAACATGGAGAACCACCCAGGAAAATATTGCTACCACAAGGGTGGTATGGGACGCCCTTGGCAGACTAATTAGGAAAGCTAGTGGAGGACTACCTTACCCAAAAGGGGCAAGGGCAGTAGGGGAATGATTGGTTTAGGGAAGTCCTCGGGTTGATTTTGCTGCGATGGCGGTCCGATGAGGGATCCCTGCATTGGGACTTCCTAGAAACTATAGCGGGTTTTCTGAAGCTAGTGGAACTTTGTAAAGGCCTCGTAGTGTTACCCTGCCTCGCTTCCTTGGTAGAGTTTTATGGGATTCATGACCCCTTGGCAGATGGGTAACATGACTTGTGGGTAAAGATGCACAAGCTCTGCAGAGTGTAAAACTGGTATATCAATCGTGGTCACGGTCATGAGCGGCTCGGACACTCACATGAGTAATTTATGGAACTAAACTTAATTTGTCATATGCATTGCATCGCGGGTTTTGTTATCAATTTTGATCTATTACTTATTTGGGTTGGTATCTACTGACACTTAGTAACTACTAATAAAATTTTGACCAACTTTAAAAGCAATGCTTAGCTTTAACCATCCTCTTTGGTAAGCCTTACACTTCACATGAGCTCCCACCTTTGGTGAGTTCATGCACATTATTCCCTGCAACTTGTTGAGCAATGAACGTATGTGAGCTCACCCTTGCCGGCTCACACCCCCACAGGTCAAGAACATGTACCACAGGATGAGGCGCATGGAGGATGCTGTGATGAGTTCGTGAGAGGTCTAGGTCGTCGTCTCCCAGTCAACTTTGGGTTGCTAGATCGTTGTCTTCATATGATGTAATTATTTAACTATTTTGTACAGAACTCTGTTATATATTAATGTTGTGACATTCGTTTCGTACCATGAGTCATCATATGTGTAAGACTTGGTCCCAGCACACCGGTGATTAGTTCGCGACCGGGTCCCTAAAACCTGGGTGTGATAGGGCCCCGCTTGTCACCTGTGCTCCTGGAACTGGGCCCAACCGGTCAGCCCCGCCCTTATCCCCTGAGCCATTGACCTCCCTGGCTTGCCTGCCAACCGCGTGCGTGCCCGCGGGTTCTGTTCTCGGCCGTTGATCTGATATCCGATTACCGAGGATGCCTGATACCCCTTCGTCTGGTCATTTTATTAAAGAAACCCTCAACTTCATGGAAATCGACTCGTCGTCCTGGTTTCTTTTGCCTAAGTCCCTAGTTTCTTGTAGTGAGCCCTGTACTTTAATTTAATCACAAGAATGTGTCTAAATTCAGGTTTTCGAATTCTAAATCTTCTAAAATTCATAACTTTGTCATTTGAACTCCAAATTGGATGGTTCAAATTGCAAAATGTTCATTATCTTATTTTCTTTCTATTAAAATCATGTTCATATACTGTTTCCATGTATCAATTTTATAGTTGGTCTCTAGGTTAGAGTTGAGGTTATAGAAACTTTATTAGGAATAAAATGAAGATAGGAATCCTAATGAATGTTCAAGTGCCTAACTCTATATACCCAACTCTGGTTAATATATAATCCCATCCCTGAAATAACTTAATTTGCGTAGGTAATCGACTAAGATAGCCTTAGTTAGAGAACAATAGACCACTTAGCATAGTGATTTACCCCAAACTTAGAATGCACCTGTATGTCTTTACCTTCCTATTGAACTTGTGTTTACTCTGTTGCATATGTTTGGTGTACTGTTCTTTTGTTATTCCCCAAGTGTGTTCAATGAATGATTGCTTTGCATAGACAACGAGCAGTCCGTGGTTCTCGAGAGTGTTGCAGGAGATTTTCTTGAGCAGCAACCTAATGGAGGCAAGTGTCCACTGACCCATTATGTCCTACTTACTTTATAATTCATTGTCCCGCATACCATGATCAACCTAAGGATTGACTAATTTTCTGTTTTCCTTTCCTTGGTTATCCTTTGGGAATTGGCTACTGTGATTAGTGTCATGCTATTGCTTTACTTTAATCAATGAACAAGATGAGAATATTTATATTTATGATACAATGATGATATCTTGCTTATGATGATGAACTTGTATCACTTTAGGGGACTCAGGCTATTTCCTGAGTACCTCTCCGTAAGGACCTCTTCTTTGGATGACCACCCCAGAAAACAGTACAACCATGAGGGTGGTATGGGATGTCCTTAGCTGATTAATTTGAGGAACTTGTGGTGGAGTCGGGTTTGCCGTTGTGCCGTCAATGGGGTCCGAGCACAGTACTTGCTCTGCCGAGGCTTGTTCGTTTTGCTTTTATTAGTCACCCTTCCTGTGAGGAGAGGTACTGTGTTTATCAAATTGGAGAAACTAAACGGGGGGCTATGACCTCTAGGGAATCTTTATAAAGGCTACGTAGTGAATCCCTGGCCATTCACCTCGGTAGTGAAGATCGAGTCTGTACAACCCAGGCTGGGAAGGGATCACGACTCGTGGATAAAGTGTGCAACCTGTGCAGAGGGTTACAAACTAGTATATCAGCCGTACTCATGGTTATGAGTAGCCTCGGGAGCTCCTTTGATAAGAGTTACTCTGGATATCTTTACAATGATACTTAATGATGATGATTATAATTATGGATTCTGGTATTTCCTCTTAGAGGGAATAGTTTTTGGGTTAATAACATAGGATTATTGCTAAAACTTGGCTCTCTACTAGTAATAAATACCTGACCAACTAAAAGCAATTGCTTTAAGCTTCACCCCACATAAAACTAGTCCACTTTAGCCAAACGGGACACTTGTTGAGTACGTTGATGTGTACTCACCCTTGCTTAAAAACACCAAACACTAGGTTGTCCCCATTGCAACCAGTGCTCAGGAGAAGATGAAGGCAACATGGAGTGCTTTTAGGAGTTTTAGGACTTATCCCCAGTTAGCTGCCTGTGAAGGCCTTATCGTACTATGTTTCGTTCAGCACTTTGATTATGGTTTAAGATTAATGACTTTATAGATGTTTCAAACATCATGATGTAATAAAGTACTTAATTTTGCTATTATTTTAAGCATTGTGTGATGATGTCCAATTATGTAATCGTTGTGTATGTGAATTCTTGATCCTAGCACGTACATAGTTCACATTCGGTTTACCTTCTAGAACCGAGTGTGACATAAGTAGTATCAGAGCCTTGCTGATTGTTGGACCGCTAACCTAGAATAGAATGGTCGCTCTAAGGACTATAACCATCATTTTCACCTCGACCTTTGGTGTTACTTCAAAAGTTAGTCATCTCAACCAAACCTATGTTATACTACTACATATATGCTACACCTTACAATTTTTATCTTATTCTGCTTATTGTTTACTTGCTTGTCATATAGTTATGTTCTTACTCTTATGCTTATGACATCTTTTGTAGATGGCCTGTCTTAGGTGCACCACACGTAAGTCAGTGATCCCTTTCCTGCCCTCTCACCTTGCGGAGCGTCCGCTTCGCCGCACGGTGTCCGGACAGTCGAGTCACCTGGAGAGACTACACCACCTCCTACACGAGGAGCAGTATAATACCTAAAATCACGCTTAGGCATTTATGACAAAGATTCTTTATAGATCTAAATAAATATAAACTCTAAATAATAAGTGTAAAATAATAGATTAAATGCAAAAGAGCATTATATGGACTTTTGCTATATATTGAAATAATCACTAGAATTTCTTAATGGAGAGCATATATTATAAATTTTATTTTAAAAAAATAAGAAATAGAATATTTGAAAGTACTTTAAATGGAACTTCACATTCAAAAATAATGTTTTCTTTAAAGAGAACAATATGTGTATGGCGTGCTTAAAAATGTTTGTTTAAAAAATATAGTAATATATAAAAAAATAATTATTGTATTCATGCTGGAGTAACTCTTTGCGCATTTAATTGAATTTAAAATCCAAAACCGAATTTGAAAGTGGATTTGAAAGCTGAAAAACTAAACAAATAGAGAAGAAAACAGAAAATATAAAAGAAAGAAAAGAAAAGCGTGACTGGGCTGAATCTACCCGCCGGCCCACTAAACATATATCTCGTGCATCCCAACTCCATTGCTGTCCACGCCATATCACAAACATGTGGACCCCGCATGCCAAAACTCCCTTCATCCACGCGCTAACCTCACCGACGGGTGGGCCCATTCCACCAGTTCCTCTGCACACGCGCTCTGCAGCCTGGCCACTGACCTGTGGGACCACCTCGTCAGTTCCTCCGTGTTTCTCAGGAACAAACCGAAGTCGCCATAACAGCTCGCTGAGGATCTCCCAGCCTGCCGTCACACGGACTCGGGGCGCCATCGGGGGTATAAATCCTGTGCCGCCACACTCCTTTGGCCATCCCATATGTTGGTCTACGCGCTCGCAGGGATCCGCCATACATTGGGGGAGACATTGGGCGCTCGAGGAAGACGTGATGGCCATCACCGGTTCCCCATGCCTATGATGTCGTCCGAGGTCCTCGGAATGGTCATGATCATTCGCCAGTAGGTGTGGATGCTCATCATGGCATCGGCGTGCAGGATGGGCTCTCTAGGAGTCGGCGATTCCTCGCCGTATTTTCTCCACCGCCACGGCTCCGCAGATGACCGTGGTCGAGAGCCTGCTTCGTCCAAAAGCCGGTGAGCACCTCCCCAAATGCTGCACCTTCTTCTCCTTAATATGTATCGTCGTTCGAATCAAAGTTCAGGGCTGTGGTGTGGGGTTGGTATGATTCTTGCCATGGTGCCACCGTGGGTGCACGAGCACCGCCGTGTCTGACTGGGGCGAAGGGTGGTGTGGTGTATGCCATTGATCGAGCCATGGAGGGCTGTGATTAAAACCTAAGGCATCTCTACTGTGATCAGATCTGAACCGTGGATGTGAGATCAGGTGGGCGAGGGTTGATGTTTGGGTTTTAGAATCTAGAGTGTGCCTCATCGATTGGATGATTCGCGTCGATGTTGATCCTGGCCGCTGATCTCTGAATGCATGGCTCAGTTGTTAACACTGGTTTGGTCTAATCGTGGCCACATGCCGTTAATCCGACGGCGGGGATCGCTTACCGTTTCACTAGGAACCCAAACTAATCTTGGTTGTCGGGTCAACGAGATTCTTGACCCTAGGTGGGAGTGTCTCTCTCTCCAAGGATGAGAAGCATATGGCCTTGTGAGATGAGCACTAAGGTATGATCTCAACAAGTTGGTGTACATGATTAAGAAAGGTTAAGCTTAGAGAGCTTAAGTGCCATATGTACCGTAGAACACTCAAAACCCTAAATAGTGCCCTATTGGGTGATTTCAAGTTCTATGCACTTTTAGCCAAAATATATACATCAAAGTGATAGAGTAACAAAAGTTTAGCAACTTTTATGTTTGGGGATTTCCAAGTTTTGTGGTGAAACTTGGAATTAAGTGTGAAAAGGATTCATGAGTACCCTTGTTCTTAACTCTGAAAACAGTGTCAACGAGCCAACCTTGGACTTCTGTATCTCTTGATTCATGAAGAGTTTGCTATAAGTCATTATAGCAAAGTGGTAGAGCTACTATAGTAGTCTAAGTTTGATTAAGTAACTTTGCCCAAGAATGGTACAAAAATTGGAGTACCATGTCGCAGTAACTATAGCCGTCATGACCACCGTTTACCCGATCGTGCCACGCCATACTCCATCGTACCACATCGCAGTAAGTCGTGGTGGACAGCCAATCATTGTCCTGAGCCCTTACCCCATTGAGCGCCATGGTAGATGAGCTCCGGTGACTCATCTCTTCACCGCCGTGAGCTCACCTCCATCCAAAATTCGTAGCACCCATAGGTAGTCTCTATAAATTGAGTGCCCTCCCTGTTCCACCCACTTGTTACGCGCTCAGGGGCTGTTTGGTTCGTGCCTAAATGTGCCACACTTTGCCTAAGGTTAGTCGTTCGAATTGAAGAACTAACCTTAGGCAGAAAAGTTAGGCAAAGTGTAGCAACTTAGGCATCAAACCAAACATGCCTTCAGTGCACCACTCCTCACCTCGATCCATTCAACGTATCCCAAGAATTCGGGATTCCCCCAAATCGGTCGTCGTCGCCGCCGTGAGGCATCGCGCCGTGGCTAGCCATTCTCAGGTCAGTTCATGCCTTCTGGGTTCATGTTTTAGCATTCCTTACTGCTAGTGAAGCTCCCGGTCTTGACCAATTGAACGCTACCATGCTGTAGGTTAGGGAACGCCGCGTCATCACCCGGGAACGCCGCCGTGAACATTGCTCATGTCGACCGACCATTTCAGGTTGCCTCCGTCCAAGTTTGAGCAAGCATCTTAGTCCTAGTAGGTCACTGATTCGTTTCGAGTCCTTGGATTGAACAAAACCGACATGTGTAAATTGGAACGGGCTCACCGGAGAGTTTGCTCCGCTGTTGTCACGGACAGATACGATTTAGTGGTGAACTGGTCGAGTTAAGCCCATGGATTTGTTTGAATAGCATTAGTGAAGGAGCCCGTGTACTCGACACCATCAGAACAGGTCACTGTCGGTGAGTACACGCGATTGCGGCCAAGTGTTCGACCGACGCGTGGTTGGAGACCGGAGTCTTGAAGAAACAGAAATAGGAGGGCTTCTATGCAATGGTTAGAGAGACACATGAATAGTACTCAAGCACTCTTTATTGGATATTTGAAACCCTAGGGACCTCCGCGCAAATTGAGCGCGGGCGTGGGCGCGCCAGTTTCTACGTGGGCTTGGGCCGATTAGGCTGGTTTCAGCCCGATACTGTTCATGCTTTTATTCTTTTCTTTATACTGCTAACTTGGGAAATTTATAGGAAATAGTAGAAAATAGGTTAAATCATAAGACCAATTTCGTTAGATTCCTAAAATCGAGTAGTATTTACTAAAAATAATTCCAAGATTTTTAGTTCAAACCTGGAATTATGTAGCGTTTAAAGGTGCTTAAATAAAGCCTTTTAGACTTTTAGAAATAGTTTAGTAATTCCAAAAATCATAAAACATTTTGGGTAGGCTTAATAAGATGGTCAGAGACTCTGAGTGAAGTTTGAAATAGTTTGGACACTGTTTGACCAGAAAACCGAATAACTAGCTTCATAGGATTAATTATTTAATACTAATCCTAAAGGAACACCTAACTAGGAAATCTTAGTGATTGATTCGTACCGTGAAGGAAGGTTGTATTCAAGACGCAACTTACTATATTTCTATTGTATGATTGAATATTCATGACATAATATAAGCATTCATGTACATGTATTATCATGTATATAACATGAGGAAGAATCCGTAGTAGAAGAAGAAGTTATCTCCGAGACCGAGAATCCTTGAGTGGAAAACAACATTTATTTCGACATATGCGATGTGGAAACAGAAACTCCTACAACACAAGGCAAGCCCCGATGCATTTTACCCTTTCCTTGATGTTTTAAAATCTTTATCACCTTATATGATGCATTAGGTGATAGGAATTGTGTGCTAAACAATTGATGCATTTTCCTTCCTTGGAAAAAATAGATTATCATTCCTTGATACCTCTTTATGATAAGGATTTTCATGATGCTTAGTCTTGTTGTAGAAAACAAAATGTTTTGTTTTGAAAAAGATGATGCTTCACACTAGATGGGGATTTTTACAAAGAAAAGACTTATGATGGTGGATCAATCACGACCGTGATGGGTTCAACATCGGAAAAGCGTACCTCTATCAAGTACCAAACTTTGGGTGAAAATGTTAAAGACGAGACCGGGTGGGTGACTTGCACGAGAAGGAAGTCTCGGTGTAGTGTCTCCGTCTAAGTCGTTTAGGACCGAGCCGATGTAGGCTTGATGATCGAGGACCTTTTAACTGGTCACATGCCTCATCATGGGTAAGCTTTGCCTCGGTTGGACCAATACCAGAAAGGCCACCACACAATGGGAGTGGAGAGATGGCGAGAGTAGCGTATACCCTCTGTGGCAAGATGCTGGATGGTATAGTATCTGTGCTCTCGGTTGGCGTGAACCCATTCAGGTTTTGAGAAACCTGGGTGTGAGTTGACATATGCAAGGGTTAAGTGCTACATATGTCGTGTGGTTGGAGATCCCCAGCTGGGTATTAATCGATACGGATCGTCGTTACTTCTCAGACATGAAGACTTGGTCACTGCCCTACACGTAGTGACAAGTGAACTGAAGAGGTGATAAAAGATGGCTAGTATAGGCCAAGTGCTTGATCTAAGGATAGAAGGAATCTAGATGCAGGTAATTACTTAACCTGATGAGTAAAATGAATTCTTAAGGATCCACTTATAGTAAGCTTTTCTGCAAAAGAGTCTTTGAATCTTGATAAGCTTTACCTTGGTTCCCAAAGGTCAGCATATCCTCCTTAGATGGGTAAGACTTGCAAAAGTACGCTCTGTACTCAGGGTTTTCAAACCCATGCTGTTGTAGGTGATGAAACTGCTGAGTTCTCTTGTTTCTGCTCCAAGGTTGTTCCAAAGCAGGAGGAAGAAAACTAAGAACTACCTTTGGAAGATGTTTTGCCTTCCTATGATGTAATAAGTTTAAGCACTCAAAACCCGGTTATGTAATAATCAACTCTTTCTATATTATACTTATGAATGTAAATTATGTTATTGTAATCCTTTCCTCTTACTCCGATGGTGTGTAATGTCTGCGTTATGGGATAAGCACTCTTCGGCGATGTGATGGGGATACAAATAATCGGACCTGCCAAGCCATTGAGCGCACCTCCATGACTGTCTGAGGTTCTTAGGACAAGGACATCTGTAGGTGGGCCTAATATCTTGGAAGGTTCCGTGACAGATGGTATCGGAGCGAAGCCCATTCCTTCAAATATTACTTAGTGCTTCAAAAGATTTTAAAATCCTTACCTTTGAATATTCTTTCATTCTTACCTTGATCCTTTCTTATAGCAATTTATCTTTAGAGAAATAGGGTAAAAAGAGTGCCAAATAATAGGTTATACATAGGAGGTATGTGATAAATGAGTAGTTGATTCCATAATCATAGGTCATGCATGCATCATATTTAAACCATACTAAGTATTCTTCCCCTCTTATAGAGACATGGCGCGCACAATGACTACCCTTCGAAAGGCGGCCGGACCTCAGGATGTACCTCAGCACCAATTGGCTCCTCGACATGAGGGGAGCAGTAGCAGGAGTAATGATCCCATAGGGGCTCTAGAGGCTAGAGTTGAATGTCTAATGATGGAACTGTGCCATGGAGGCAGGGAGCGTGCGTGTGATAGTCACTGCATCGCTAAGTTGTCAGCAGAGGTTGAGCATTTACAGCGGGAGATTGTGGAGCGGGAATAGGGCTATTGACTGGGCTGTAAATTCACGATCTATAGCCTGGGATCGCGTGGCGACTGCCCCAGGATGAGTGGAAGAGCTAAGCATGGCCGTGGAAAATCTGCAAGTGTATAATAATGCTCTGCACGAGGAAGTGCACGTGCTGTATGACCAGCTACATCCGAACATGCCACCGAAAGTTGCTACGATGGGAGCTGGTTCAGCATGAGTAGTTGGCAAAGGACCTTATGGGGAGCTAGATCTCTTTGGAGCCCCTCCTTCCATGAACATCGCGAATGATCGTCCTCTCAAAGCTACCAGTGGAGCGGGAGCAGCCAAGGACACAGATGACTAGATTAGTGTAGTAGTAGGTTGTTTCCTTATGTAATCTAAATAAGGAAAAGCGAGTTGTATAAGTTCAGTATGTATAATTAGAACAAGTTTGAAATAATGTAATAGAGGTTGTGTAATTGTGATATGTAATAATCAAGTATGCTTTCTTCTCAGATGTCGTACAGAACTCGTGCTCATGATGGGGCTGGAACTTCCCATGGTGGGGACGAAACTCCGATCCCACCGCTTGTACCTCCCATGCTAGTAGAGGTCATTCCTGCTTTGATTAATGCCACCCTGATAATACTCGGTTTATTCGAGAAATGGCTGGAAATCAAATTCATCAGCAAGGAGGCAAAGGCCAACACCAAGCACCAGAGACACCACATACATGGAATTTTCGGAAACTTGTCCACCTATTTTTGTTAAAGTAGAAGAACCCTTGGAGGCGGATGAATGGATTCGTGTTATGGAACAGAAATCTGGACTGATTCGAGGCACAGAGACCTAGAACCCCATGTTTGCTGCTCAGCAACTGAGAGGTCCCACCAGTATCTGGTGGGCTAACTTCATAGTTGTTCAACCTGAAGGTCATCTTATTACATGGGCAGAGTTCAAGCAAGCGTTTAGGGAGCATTATATTATGGATGGTGTTCTGCAGATGAAACTAGAAGAGTTTGTTCGCTTAAAGCAAGGAGGAGACTCTGTGATGCAATACCTTGCCAAGTTCAACCATCTCTCTTAGTATGCCATAGAGCAAGTTAGCATAGACCTGAAAAAGAAAAATGTTTTATGAGAGGTCTCAATGATCGGCTACAGAGGAAGATGGCCACCTGTCTAGATCTCACTTTCAACAGGGCCGTGAGCATATCACTCTCGCTGGAGGAAAAGAATTCGGGGTAGGGAAAGAAAAAAAAGGTTTGGACATGAAGGGGGTGAAAGATCCTCTCAAGAATCCAAAAAGCGGTCAAGGCTAGTGATCCGTCCCTTTAACCCAAATCGCTCTTTTCCTCGCCCATCCTCTTACCTTTCAAGCAACCAGTCTTTATCCGTCCAACTGCTGCCCCTACTCAAAATATTCAGCCGAGTGCCCCTGGTACTCGTTTCCCAGCCCTACGTAGTTCATCTAACAATTGCTTCAACTGTGGGAAGTATGTGCATTTCATCAAGGATTGTCCCTATCCGAAGCAAAATAAATCAAACTTCCAAAAGGCTTTTGGAAGCACATCTCAAGGCAAGGGAAATGTGGCAAGCACTGAGGTAGGCAAAAGTGAAAGGAGAACTTGACGGGTCTACTATACTCAAGTGGCTACCACACCGAAAGGAGAGCCTGTGATGATGGGTACGTTTTCCGTTGCCAATCATCCCGCTGTCATTCTTTTTGATTATGGTGCATCACATACTTTCATGAGCAAATCTTTTGTTGAGAAACATTGCATACCTATGTTGAATCAAAGAAGGGTCTTATTATTCAATCACCTGGGGTCAAATTTTTACTAAGGAAGTAGCCTTCCACGTACCCGTGAAATTAGCCGGATACAACTTCCCCACCATTATGATAGTTATAAAAGGGCAAGATGTTGATGTGGCTCTGAGTATAAATTGGTTAGCCCAAAATAAGGTTGTTATCAATGCCAACCAAAGGACTATTCGGCTAAGTCATGGACAAGAAGAAGTCAGGTTATCTATCCTTGTATCTATCCTAGTTAAGGCATCTGGATGAGCTTTTGAAGTCGTAGTGCAAGAGATACAAGACTTCCTGGTTGTGTGTGAATTTCTGGATGTATTCCCTGAAGATTTACCCGGATTACCTCTTGAGAGGGACGTAGAGTTTTTGATTGAGTTGAAACTTGGTATGGCTCCTATTTCTAGAAGATCGTACCGTATGCCTCCCAATGAATTGGCAGAACTAAAGACACAATTACAAGACTTGCTGGGGAAGGGATTTATTAGACTGAGTTCATCACCGTGGGGATGTCCAACCATCTTCATCAAGAAGAAACATCAAACCCTACGAATGTGTGTGGACTATCGACCCCTTAATGAAGTTACCATTAAGAACAAGTACCCCCTTCCCAGGATCAATATTTTATTCGATCAACATACTGGAGCTCGAGTATTTTCTAAGATTGACCTCAGATCAGGCTATCACCAAATAAGAATTCGACCCAGAGATCTAACTAAGACGACTTTCACAACTCGATATGGATTATTCGAATATTTGGTTATGTCCTTTGGATTAACAAATGCTCCAGCCCATTTCACATACATAATGAATTCGGTGTTCATGCCAGAATTAGACAAGTTTGTAGTGGTCTTTATTGATGATATCTTAATTTATTCCAGGAATAAGGAGATGCATGCAGAGCATTTGCAGATTGTTTTAACGTGCTTAAGAGAACATCAACTTTATGCTAAATTTAGCAAGTGCGTGTTTTGGTTGGAGGAAATCCAATTTTAGGGTATATTTTATCAGCTAAGGGAATTGCGGTTGATCCCAACAAAGTTAAGGATATTTTGGAATGTAAATCTCCTACCATAGTGCATCAAGTCAGAAGCTTCCTTGGGCTAGCTGGTTATTACCGTAGGTTTATCCCGGACTTCTCCAAGATTGCTAAACCTATCACGGAGCTGTTGAAGAATGATGGTAAGTTTAACTGGTCTCCCAAGTGTAATGAGGCCTTTGAATAGTTGAAAACATTATTGACCACTGCACTGGTTTTGGCTCAACCAGATACTGAGAAGCTGTTTGATGTATAATGTGAAACATCAGGCATTGGACTTGGATGTGTTTTGATGCAAGAAGGCCGAGTTATAGCTTATGCCTCAAGACAGCTGCGTCGGCATGAGGAACATTACCCGACACACGATTTGGAATTGGCAGCAGTAGTTCGTGCCCTTAAAATCTGGCGTCATTATTTGGTGGGAAATGTATGTCATATGTATAATAATCATAAGATTTTAAAGTACATTTTTACCTAGTCAGAGCTAAATATGAGACAGAGAAGATGGCTCAAGCTAATGAAGGACTATGACCTAGAGATTCATTATCATCCAGCAAAGGCTAATGTGGTGGCTGATGCTTTAAATTGTAAAGCATTTTGTCATTGCCTCACTGTGGGATTGCCTGACACAACCTTATGTCAGGAAATGGAAAGACTAAATCTGGGAATAGTGCAAGAAGGATCCTGATGCACTTGAAGCTTGAGTCAGTTATTCAACAAAGGATTATTGATGCTCAGAAGGTTGATAAGGGTATGAAACATATCCAAGAGAAAATGGAAGCTGGTAAAGCTACTTGTTTTAGGAAAGATGACCAAGGATTGTTATGGTTTAAGGACCGTATAGTGGTACCTAAGGATGTTGAACTCCGTCAACAAATCTTTGATGAAGCCCATCTTAGTAGGTATTCTATTCATCCTGGAAGTACTAAGATGTACCAAGATTGAAACAACATTATTGGTGGACTAAGATGACGATAGAAATCGCTCGCTATGTGGTAAAATGTGACACTTGTAGACGAGTTAAGGTGGTGCATATGAAAACTGCTGGAACCCTACAATCATTACCTGTCCCAACCTGGAAATGGAATGACATAAGTATGGACTTTGTGGTTAGATCACCCAAGACATCCAAAGGATATGATTCTATTTGAGTTATATTGGATCGACTTACCAAGACTGCTCATTTTCTCCCCGTAAAGGTGAAGTATCTAGTGATTACATATGCGAAACTCTATATTGCACGTATCCTGAGTTTGCATAGGGTGCCAAAGACGATAGTGTCAGACTGTGGACCGCAATTTGTATCCAAATTTTGGGAGGAGTTACATAAATCTTTAGGCATGAAATTTCTCAATAGTTCGGCCTATCATCCTCAAACGAGCGGACAAACAAAAAGAGTAAATCAAATACTAGAAGATATGCTACGAGTCGGCGTCTTGAAATTTCCACAAAAGTGGGATGATTGTCTGCCGTTAGCAGAGTTTTCTTATAATAATAGCTATCAAGAGAGTATTAAAATGGCACTGTTTGAAGCTCTGTATGGACGGCGATGTAGAACACCCTTGAATTGGTTAGAACCAGGGGAACGGTGGTTTTTCAGACCTAATTTGGTTAAAGAAACAGAAGAAAAGGTCCAACGTATAAGACAAAACTTAAGAGAAGCTCAAGCACGACAAAAGAATTATGAAGATAAACGACTTCGACCATTAATTTTTCAAGTCGGAGATCATGTGTACTTGAAAGTATCACCAATGAAAGGTGTTAGTCGGTTCAGGGTTAAAGGAAAGTTTGCATCCCAATACATTGGTTTGTTCCCTATTCTTGAACGATATGGGCAGGTTGCGTACCGACTACGGCTGCCAAGGTCATTATCTGCTGTACACAATGTGTTCCACGTCTCACAACTGAAGAAGTGTCTTCGGATCCCTGATCAAACTATGGATATATCAGATGTGAATTTGGATCCAGACTTAACCTATTCTGAACATCCCATCCGAGTTTTGGATCAGAAGGACCGAGTTACTCGAAAAAGGACCCTCAAGTTCTATAAGGTACAGTGGAACCAACACACAGAAGAAGAAGCTACATGGGAGTCTGAAGATTTCTTAGAAAAGCATTTTCCTAAGTTCTTAGCCTCTTGTAACTTTAGGGTTTATGTACTTTATTGTAAAGCTAGAACAAACCCACACACCCACCCCTTGCTCTGTAAGAGAAAATAGGAAATAAAGTTGTGACGTGTTTCCTTTTCCATTACTTACCTAGGAGCCTTAAATCTCGGTACGAGATTCTTTTATGGGGGGAAGGATGTAACACCCATGGTGTTGCGAGAACTAAAACTTTGGCATGACATCATATGCATTAGCATTACATTATGTATAATACACCTAGGATGCATTCACTAGGCTAAAATTTCAAAACAAATATGTGATGTGATGCTTGTGTAATGATCTGACATGGTCAAAGAGATTCTTGACCCTAGGTGGGAGTGTCTCTCTCTCTCCAAGGATGAGAAGCTTATGGCCTTGTCAGATGAGCACTAAGGTATGATCTCAACAAGTTGGTGGAAATGATCATGAAAGGTTAATGTAATACTCAAAATTCTAAATAAAGAATATAGAGAGAGCTTCTCATTGTATGTGCCTTATTTGCATCATAAAAAGAGCACACATCTAATTGAGAGTGATTAATTAAAACCAATAATACCAAAATAAAAGAAAATGCATCATGTAGAGTTTTTATGTGTGTGCATTAAATAAAATAATAATAATAATAAGGATAATAAGATAATAAATGCTAGAAGTTAAATCAAACCCTAAATTAAAAATTAGGGTTTTTGAAAATGAGAAGAGGAGGAATGATATAAATAATATAGTTATATTTCCAAAGTTGGTATTCATAATTTCACAATATGATGGGGAATAAATTTGGAACAACTTTGAATTTAAAATTCGAATTCAAACTATACTTAGAAATGAAGAAAATAAGAAAGAAAAGATAAAAAAAAAGAGAATGAAGGCTTCATGGGCTGGATAACACCTTTCTGGCCCACTTACTGTTCCCTACCTCGCGTAGCCCAGCAGCCATCGGCGCCGACAGGCGGGGCCACCTTGTCAGCCGCACGATCCAAGCACGTTCTGAGAACCCGGCGCTGGCACATGGGGCCCATCGGGCGGTCTCTATCTCTCTCGCACGCTCACGTTCTTTTCCATTCACTGACAGACGGGCCTGCCCCGTCATCCACCGAAACCCCATTGCGAGCGCTGCCACTGTGCGGATGACTCACTGTACCGCGGGCCCTGGGTGTTAGAGACTGAACCAACTTGCCAACAATGGCGGGCGTGCCTGAAGACCCGGGCGGATTCCGTTGGCGCAAACGCCGGAGTCCACCGTGCCCACCCCTATCACGACCGAGCCGCGCCTATAAGGAGTCGCTATGCTAGCGTCGTCTCTTCCGTTTCAACGCCACCGCCGTGAGTGTACAGCCGCCGCGCCGAACTTACCCGCCAAGAGAGAGGGGAGCTTGAGATTCGCCGTGTGAGTTGGGACCACCGCCGTCGCCTCGCCTCCGTTCGTCGCTCTGGGCGGTCGGTTGGTCGTCGTGGGAGCTCTGGTTGGCGCAATTGGTGAATCGGAGCATTGCCAGTGCGACGCCGCCAGGAATCTCGCTCGCGCCGCCGCCGCGGGGTGGTCTGCTCGGCTACCGGCTCTGGGGCGTCGGCAATCATCGTGGGTATCCCCGGGGACACACCGAAGGAGTCCGTGCTGTCGCCAGGCCAACTCGGTGGGCGAAACCTCGCCAATTTCTCGCCGTGATTTTCAAGCCGCCGCGAATCCGCCTCTCGTCGTGAGCAGCTTCAACCAGCGCCTAGTCACCGGTGAGATAGCTTCCAACTGGCTCGCTTTATCCTTACGAACGTGTAGGACCTTTTAATTAGGGTTTAGTGCAGTAGCGGGCCCGATTGGCCATCACCGACGTCGCGTGTTCGTCGGCGGTAGGGGTGTCGTCGGGGGTGGTGAGTCGCTGGGAGAGGGAAGAAGAAGAACGACCGTGGACCGTTGATCTGTCCAGGAACGGTGAGGATTAGGTTTTGAGTGATCTCTTCGCCTATTCGATCTGAGCCAGAGATCGGAAAATGGGCGGACAACATTAGATTAAGCTATTTTAAATCTGGACCGTCGACCGTCGATCGGACGAATATCATTGTGTACCGGTTCACCTTGGCGCAGATCTAATCTGCAGCGCCCACTTGCGATCGCACGGCCAGGAATAGACAATACCCCTTCGCCATACACATTTCACAGAAAGGACCCTCTGTTACTTTAGAATAAACCCGCCATCCTCATTCACTATTTACTGAGTCTAGGGAATCTTCTGCGCTAGCCCCTGACCTTTCTGCAAAATGAGGCCCAGTCCAGAGACGTTTAAAGACAGAGAAATAATATTAGAAATTCATTTTTAATACAAAAACAAATCTAGAAACTTGTAAAATTCATAGAAATTCCATTTTTGGTCCAAATTGAACCATTCCAGTTTCTAAAATTTTGTAATAATATTCTTTATCATTTAGTATCACTGTTTTGACATGAACTCAGTTAGAAAATTAATTTATCATCTAATCCTATTTTAATCACATTAAACCTTAGGAAATTCATAACTTGAAATCTATAACTCCAAATTTAATAATTCCAGTTCCAATGATCTCATTTTAATGTGTAGATTTTTACTGTATATTTTATTTACATGTTTGATGTGATGTTAATTTATGCTATACTATGTATGTATTGTGTTGATGCGAATAGACGAGCAAGCCACTGTGGAAACTGAGGTTCAGCAAGTAGAGATAGCTGAGCAGGAGCTCGTTGAAGGCAAGTTGTGCCCTTGATCACTTCTTTTTACCCAGTCATGTTCTGATTAATCATAATGATCTGCATAGGTTAATTTTGATGGGACCCAACAGGTTACCCTAGTTTGATTATCTTTATACCTTGACTCCACTAAACTTTTTGGGTAGTACCTGCTATTGCTTTATGTGGTTTTGGGTATGAAGATTACACTATTCATGATTATACTTTTGTTATCAGTTGTTATTTATTGTTCATGTTAAGATCATTATGTTAATTGGAACATGGAGCGACCACCCGGGAAAACAGTGCTACCACAAGGGTTTAATGGGACGCGCTTGGCTGATTAACTAGGAAAGCTAGTGGAGGTCTTCCTTACCCGAAAGGGGCAAGGGCAGTAGGGGAGTGGTCAGTGTAGGGAGGTCCTTGGTTGATTTTGCTGCGATGGCGGTCAGGCAAGAACCCTGCACTGGAGCTTCCTATAAACTGTAGCAGGATTTCTGAAGCTAGTGGAACTTTGTAAAGGCCTCGTAGTGTTACCCTGCCTCGCCTCCTCGGTAGAGGTGTATGAGATTGGCCATCTCTTGGCAGATGGGTAACATGACTTGTGGGTAAAGATGCGCAACCTCTGTAGAGTGTAAAACTGGTATACTAGCCGTGCTCACGGTCACGAGCAGCTCGGACCCTCACATGATTAATTATGGAACTTAAATTCAATTTGACATTTGCATCGTATTTGGGATTATTTTACTATTACTGTTCTTTATTATTATTAAGGTTTGGTATTTACTTACACTTAGTAATTGCTAATAAAATTTTGACCAACTTATAAAAGCAATACTCAGCCTCAGCCCTTACTTTGTTGATCAGCCTTACACTTCACATGAATTCCCACCTTTGGTGAGTTCATGCACATTATTCCCCACGACTTGTTGAGCGATGAACGTATGTGAGCTCACTCTTGCTGTCTCACACCCCCCACAAGAGAAGAACAGGTGGTTCAGGAGGAGCCACAAGGCGAGGAGTTTGATCTGATCTAGGTGGCGTTTCTCAGTTGACATTTGCGCCGACGATCCTTTGTTTGTTTTATATTTATTCTTTTATTTTGTAATAAGTCTTCCGCTATGTAATAAATACTCTGATGTTTTATGACATTTATCTCTATACACTCTGTTATTATATATGTTGTCTTCTTGGCGCATGTATGAGATGCACCTGGCTTTGTTCCTTAAAGCCGGGTGTGACAGAAGTGGTATCAGAGGAAATGTTGACTGTAGGACGAAACTTAGATAGAAATGGACAAAACTCTACCTACTTACCTTATTCTGATTCATTCTATACTTACCTTACTCTGATTCTTTCTATACTTATCTTGACTCTGTCTCACCTTCTACTGTTTTACTCTGATCATTCTTATCTTTTCTACTCTAAGACAAGATGAATTTCACACCTTGGAATCCTACATTTATGACCTTTTTAAGAGATAGGAGACCTAAGACAAAATTAAAACTATTTTCTCTATTAAAAAAATATTGGTTGAGTGTTCTGATGATAAATGCTTGATTTGCTTCTTTGATTGATTGAAACATTATAGTCGGGCATCTTAGCATGTACCACCATAATGTAATGTATTAGCGTTAGTAGGTGACACACTAATCTACTTAGGTAATAAATCCCCCGTAGTAACATTTCTCGTAATTACTCGCCTTGTCTACAATTCTTTCTTTCTTACCCTGTATTTCTAACCCAGATGGGCTACCCCTATAGTGTTAGAAGAGAGCACTATAGACGTGATCCTTGATATGTCGTGGTTAAGAAAGGTAAAGGCAGTTTATACACTGGTGCTAAAGGAACCATATAACTCACCAGTTCCAAAGGAGAAGGATTTGAAGTTGGAATTGCAGTAACTACCGCCACCAAACTAGCAGCATTCTTAGTCGATGGGAAGTTTGTTGGTGACAACATCCGTGTGGTTAAGGATTTTCCGGATGTCTTTCCAGAGGAGTTACCAGGGATGCCACCTGATAGAGAAGTTGAGTTTGTTATTGATCTCTTACCTAGAACCGCCCCTATTTCTAAACGGCCATATAGGATGTCCGTAGAGGAGTTGAAGGAACTTAAGAAGCAGTTAACTGAGTTACAAGAGGCAGGGTACATTCGTTCGAGTTCTTCACTGTGGGGAGCACCGGTTTTGTTTGTACAGAAGAAGGATGGATCTCAGCGGATGTGTGTGGATTATAGATCACTTAATGATGTCACTATGAAGAACAAGTATCCGTTGCCCCGTATTGAGGATTTATTTGATCAGATGAGAGGAGCTAGAGTATTCTCGAAGATTGATCTTCGATCCGGTTACCATCAGATGAGGATTAGACCATCGGATATTCCCAAGACGGCTTTCTCGACTCGATATGGATTATATGAGTTTACGGTTATGTCATTTGGATTAACCAATGCACCAGCTTATTTTATGAACTTGATGAATAAGGTGTTTATGGAGTACTTGGATAGATTCGTCGTGGTGTTCATCGACGACAATCTTATTTATTCCCAGAGTGATAGCGATCATGAGGAACATCTGAGATTGGTGCTGCAGAAGCTACGAGATAACCAGCTATATGCCAAGTTTAGCAAGTGCGAGTTTTGGATTGATAAGGTGCCATTCCTTGGTCATATTATTTCTAATGGAGGAATAGCAGCGGATCCTGCTAAAGTGAAGGAGATAATGGAGTGGAGAGTGCCCACTACAGTTACGGAGATTTGGAGTTTCTTGGGACTCGCAGGATATTATCGGAGATTTATTGAAGGGTTCTCTAAAATTGCTAAGCCTATGACATCGCTTTTGGAGAAAGGAAGAGAATTCAAGTGGGATGAGAAGTGCCAAGAAAGCTTTGATCAATTGAAGGAGAGACTAATGTCACCACCAGTATTGATTATGCCAGATCTGCAGAAGGGATTTGACATTTATTGTGATGCATGTGGCCAAGGACTTGGATGTGTGCTTATGCAAGAAGGTCAAGTGATCGCATATGCATCTCGTCAGTTGCGGAAACATGAATTGAACTACCCCACTCATGACTTGGAACTGGCTGCCGTTGTGCATGCACTTAAGATTTGGAGACACTACGTTATGGGAACTAAGTGCCAAGTATACACGGATCATAAGAGCTTGAAGTACATATTCACTCAGAAGGATCTCAACCTTAGGCAACACCGTTGGTTGGAGCTTATTAAGGATTATGACTTGGAGATTCATTACCACCCAGGCAAGGCAAATTTGGTTGCAGATGCCTTGAGTCGAAAGGAGCATGTTCACTCTGCTTTCGTTGTCCAGCTACCTGATGAATTAGCAAAAGATTTTGAGAGGCTCAACCTGGGAATTGTTACACATACGGAAGGAATTACCATTGAATTGGAACCTACCTTGGAGCAAGAAATCCGCAAAGGACAAATTGGTGATGCTAAAATAAAAGAGATTAAGGATCTGATTACTGAAGGTCGAGTTCTGGAATTCACAGAAGATGAGCAAGGCACGATATGGTTCAAGAATCGGATCTGTGTTCCCGATATTGAGAGTCTTCGGGAAACTATATTGAAGGAAGCACATGACTCAGTTTATTCTATCCACCCTGGGAGTACTAAGATGTATCAGGATTTGAAGCAAAAATATTGGTGGTATGGGTTGAAGAGAGATGTGGCTGCCCATGTGGCTATGTGCGATGTATGCCAAAGAGTTAAGGCTGAACACCAGTGGCCAGCCGGACTACTGCATCCACTGAAGATACCTGAGTGGAAATGGGAAGAGATTGGCATGGACTTCATTGTTGGATTACCCCGCACGTCTGCTGGATATGATTCTATATGGGTGATTGTGGACAGGCTAACTAAAGTAGCCCACTTTATTCCAGTGAAGACCACGTATTCAGGAGCCAAGTTGGCAGAGTTGTACATGGCACGGATTGTATGCCTACATGGTGTGCCAAAGAAGATTGTGTCAGACCGGGGATCACAGTTTACCTCTCGATATTGGAAGAAGTTGCACGAGTCATTGGATACGATATTGAACTTTAGTTCGGCTTACCATCCACAGACTGATGGGCAGACTGAGAGGACCAACCAAGTGCTAGAGGATATGTTGAGAGCATGTGCTCTTAAACATGGTGGAAGTTGGGATAAGAGTTTGCCTTATGCGGAGTTCTCTTATAATAATAGCTATCAGGCCAGTTTGAAGATGTCACCGTTTGAGGCTTTATATGGCAGAAAGTGTAGGACCCCATTGTTTTGGGATCAAACTGGTGAAAGGCAGTTGTTTGGGCCTGAGATTATACAGGAAGCAGAAGAACAAGTTCAACAAATAAGGGAGAATTTGAGAACTGCACAGTCCAGGCAGAAAAGTTATGATGATACCCGGAGAAGACTGCTTGACTTTAAGGAGGGAGATTATGTCTATTTGAAGGTGTCACCACTCCGGGGTATGAGAAGATTCAAAGTCAAAGGAAAGTTGTCCCCTCGCTTTATTGGACCTTTCTTAATCTTAAAGCGAGTGGGAGAGGTTGCCTATCAATTGGAGTTACCGGATCATCTCGCGGATGTTCATGATGTTTTTCATGTATCTCAGTTGAAGAAATGTCTTAGGGTACCTGAAGAGCAGTTGCCCATGGAAGACCTTAGTGTTCAGGATGACCTGACTTATGCTGAGTACCCCATCAAGATTTTGGATACTTTGACTCGAGTTACAAGGAATAAGGTTATAAAGATGTGCAAAGTGCAATGGAGCCACCACGGTGAAGACGAAGCAACTTGGGAAAGAGAAGAAGAGCTTCGTATAGATTTTCCCCACCTTTTCCCTAGATCTTCATAAATCTCGAGGACGAGATTATTTTTAAGGGGGGTAGGATTTGTAATACTCAAAATTCTAAATAAAGAATATAGAGAGAGCTTCTCATTGTATGTGCCTTATTTGCATCATAAAAAGAGCACACATCTAATTGAGAGTGATTAATTAAAAGCAATAATACCAAAATAAAAGAAAATGCATCATGTGGAGTTTTTATGTGTGTGCATTAAATAAAATAATAATAATAATAAGGATAATAAGATAATAAATGCTAGAAGTTAAATCAAACCCTAAATTAAAAATTAGGGTTTTTGAAAATGAGAAGAGGAGGAATGATATAAATAATATAGTTATATTTCCAAAGTTGGTATTCATAATTTCACAATATGATGGGGAATAAATTTGGAACAACTTTGAATTTAAAATTCGAATTCAAACTATACTTAGAAATGAAGAAAATAAGAAAGAAAAGATAAAAAAAGAGAATGAAGGCTTCATGGGCTGGATAACACCTTTCTGGCCCACTTACTGTTCCCTACCTCGCGTAGCCCAGCAGCCATCGGCGCCGACAGGCGGGGCCGCCTTGTCAGCCGCACGATCCAAGCACGTTCCGAGAACCCGGCGCTGGCACATGGGGCCCATCGGGCGGTCTCTATCTCTCTCGCGCGCTCACGTTCTTTTCCATTCACTGACAGACGGACCTGCCCCGTCATCCACCGAAACCCCATTGCGAGCGCTGCCACTGTGCGGATGACTCACTGTACCGCGGGCCCTGGGTGTCATAGACTGAACCAACTTGCCAACAATGGCGGGCGTGCCTGAAGACCCGGGCGGATTCCGTTGGCGCAAACGCCGGAGTCCACCGTGCTCACCCCTATCACGACCGAGCCGCGCCTATAAGGAGTCGCTATGCTAGCGTCGTCTCTTCCGTTTCAACGCTGCCGCCGTGAGTGTACAGCCGCCGTGCCGAACTTACCCGCCAAGAGAGAGGGGAGCTTGAGATTCGCCGTGTGAGTTGGGACCGCCGCCGTCGCCTCGCCTCCGTTCGTCGCTCTGGGCGGTCGGTTGGTCGTCGTGGGAGCTCTGGTTGGCGCAATTGGTGAATCGGAGCATTGCCAGTGCGACGCCGCCAGGAATCTCGCTCGCGCCGCCGCCGCAGGGTGGTCTGCTCGGCTACCGGCTCTGGGGCGTCGGCAATCATCGTGGGTATCCCCGGGGACACACCGAAGGAGTCCGTGCTGTCGCCAGGCCAACTCGGTGGGCGAAACCTCGCCAATTTCTCGCCGTGATTTTCAAGCCGCCGCGAATCCGCCTCTCGTCGTGAGCAGCTTCAACCAGCGCCTAGTCACCGGTGAGATAGCTTCCAACTGGCTCGCTTTATCCTTACAAACGTGTAGGACCTTTTAATTAGGGTTTAGTGCAGTAGCGGGCCCGATTGGCCATCACCGGCGTCGCGTGTTCGTCGGCGGTGGGGGTGTCGTCGGGGGTGGTGAGTCGCTGGGAGAGGGAAGAAGAAGAACGACCGTGGACCGTTGATCTGTCCAGGAACGGTGAGGATTAGGTTTTGAGTGATCTCTTCGCCTATTCGATCTGAGCCAGAGATCGGAAAATGGGCGGACAACATTAGATTAAGCTATTTTAAATCTGGACCGTCGACCGTCGATCGGACGAATATCATTGTGTACCGGTTCACCTTGGCGCAGATCTAATCTGCAGCGCCCACTTGCGATCGCACGGCCAGGAATAGACAATACCCCTTCGCCATACACATTTCACAGAAAAGACCCTCTGTTACTTTAGAATAAACCCGCCATCCTCATTCACTATTTACTGAGTCTAGGGAATCTTCTGCGCTAGCCCCTGACCTTTCTGCAAAATGAGGCCCAGTCCAGAGATGTTTAAAGACAGAGAAATAATATTAGAAATTCATTTTTAATACAAAAACAAATCTAGAAACTTGTAAAATTCATAGAAATTCCATTTTTGGTCCAAATTGAACCATTCCAGTTTCTAAAATTTTGTAATAATATTCTTTATCATTTAGTATCACTGTTTTGACATGAACTCAGTTAGAAAATTAATTTATCATCTAATCCTATTTTAATCACATTAAACCTTAGGAAATTCATAACTTGAAATCTATAACTCCAAATTTAATAATTCCAGTTCCAATGATCTCATTTTAATGTGTAGATTTTTACTGTATATTTTATTTACATGTTTGATGTGATGTTAATTTATGCTATACTATGTATGTATTGTGTTGATGCGAATAGACGAGCAAGCCACTGTGGAAACTGAGGTTCAGCAAGTAGAGATAGCTGAGCAGGAGCTCGTTGAAGGCAAGTTGTGCCCTTGATCACTTCTTTTTACCCAGTCATGTTCTGATTAATCATAATGATCTGCATAGGTTAATTTTGATGGGACCCAACAGGTTACCCTAGTTTGATTATCTTTATACCTTGACTCCACTAAACTTTTTGGGTAGTACCTGCTATTGCTTTATGTGGTTTTGGGTATGAAGATTACACTATTCATGATTATACTTTTGTTATCAGTTGTTATTTATTGTTCATGTTAAGATCATTATGTTAATTGGAACATGGAGCGACCACCCGGGAAAATAGTGCTACCACAAGGGTATAATGGGACGCCCTTGGCTGATTAACTAGGAAAGCTAGTGGAGGTCTTCCTTACCCGAAAGGGGCAAGGGCAGTAGGGGAGTGGTCAGTGTAGGGAGGTCCTTGGTTGATTTTGCTGCGATGGCGGTCAGGCAAGAACCCTGCACTGGAGCTTCCTATAAACTGTAGCGGGATTTCTGAAGCTAGTGGAACTTTGTAAAGGCCTCGTAGTGTTACCCTGCCTCGCCTCCTCAGTAGAGGTGTATGAGATTGGCCATCTCTTGGCAGATGGGTAACATGACTTGTGGGTAAAGATGCGCAACCTCTGCAGAGTGTAAAACTGGTATACTAGCCGTGCTCACGGTCATGAGCAGCTCAGACCCTCACATGATTAATTATGGAACTTAAATTCAATTTGACATTTGCATTGCATTTGGGATTATTTTACTATTACTGTTCTTTATTATTATTAAGGTTTGGTATTTACTTACACTTAGTAATTGCTAATAAAATTTTGACCAACTTATAAAAGCAATGCTCAGCCTCAGCCCTTACTTTGTTGATCAGCCTTACACTTCACATGAATTCCCACCTTTGGTGAGTTCATGCACATTATTCCCCACGACTTGTTGAGCGATGAACGTATGTGAGCTCACTCTTGCTGTCTCACACCCCCCACACGAGAAGAACAGGTGGTTCAGGAGGAGCCACAAGGCGAGGAGTTTGATCTGATCTAGGTGGCGTTTCTCAGTTGACATTTGCGCCGACGATCCTTAGTTTGTTTTATATTTATTCTTTTATTTTGTAATAAGTCTTCCGCTATGTAATAAATACTCTGATGTTTTATGACATTTATCTCTATACACTCTGTTATTATATATGTTGTCTTCTTGGCGCATGTATGAGATGCACCTGGCTTTGTTCCTTAAAGCCGGGTATGACAGTTAAGCTTAGAGAGCTTAAGTGCCATATGTACCCTAGAACAATCAAAACCCTAAATAGTGCCCTATTGGGTGATTTCAAGTTCTATGCACTTTTAGTCAAAAGTGTATACATAAAAGTGATAGAGTAACAAAATTTAAGCAACTTTTATGTTTGGGGATTTCCAAGTTTTGTGGTGAAACTTGGAGTAAAGTGCAAAAAGGATTCATGAGTACCCTTGTTCTTAACTCTAAAAGCAGTGTCAACGAGCCAACTTTGGACTTCTGTATCTCTTGATTCATGAAGAGTTTGCTATAAGTCATTATAGCAAAGTGGTAGAGCTACTATAGTAGTCTTAGTTTGATTAAGTAATTTAGCCCAAGAATGGTACATAAATTGGAGTAAAATGCCTTAGAAGTTGGGCTGTCAGTCAAGCAGTAATCTGAAATCAGACTGTGAGTTGTATTGGATCGACTTTGGGGCCAAGTGGTGCTTGATTTATTAAGTTAATGACCAAGATCTCTGTTATAAATTTGAAGCTGGTCTATAGGAGAATAACTTTGATGTAATCAGATTAGTAGCTCATCACATGGAAATTGAAGAAAAATGCCCCTAAAGTTGCTTTGTCAGGTGCACCTAATGGAGTCAGCATGGTACAGTAGACTGAAGAAGATCACAAGTGCATGGAACCTGGCCGCCGGCGATCTCCGCGCGGTGATTTGGGTTGGCCGCAGCGATTCGTGCTCTATTCGGGTGACATGTTACCACGAAGATGAAAATATCTGATGGGAGTGGATCGAGCTGATCTCGTCGTACCCATTTGCCCGGCGACGTGGCCACGCGACCGCCACCGTCATGACCGCCGTTTACCCGATCATGCCTCGCTATACGCCACCGTACCACATCGCAGTAAGTCATGGGGGATGGCCAATTACTGTCCCGAGCCCTTACCCCTTTGAGCGCCATAGTAGACGAGCTCCGATGACTCATCTCTTCACCGCTGTGAGCTCACCTCGGTCCAAAATTCGTAGCACCTATAGCCAGTCTCTATAAATTGAGTGCCCTCCCTGTTCCACCCTCTTGTTACACGCTCAGTGCACCACTCCTCACCTCGATCCATCCACCGTAGCCCAAGAATTTGGAATTTCCCCCAAATCGGTCGCTGTCGCCGCCGTGAGGCATCGCGCTGCGGCCAACCATTCTCAGGTCAGTTCATGCCTTCCAGGTTCATGTTTTAGCATTCTTTACTGCTAGTGAAGCTCCCGTAGCTTAGGGAACGCCGCCGTGGACATTGCCATGTCGACCGGCCATTTCGGGTTGCCTCCGTCCAAGTTTGTGCAAGCATCATAGTCCTAGTAGGTCACTGATTCGTTCCGAGTCCTTGGATTGAACGTGACCAACTTGTGTAAACCGGAACGGGCTCGCCGGAGAGTTTGCTCTGCTATTGTCACAGACAGATACGATTTAGTGGCGAACTGGTCGAGTTAAGCACATGGATGTGTTTGGATAACATCAGTGATGGAGCCCCTGTACTCGACACCATCGGAACAGGTCACCGTCGGCGAGTACACGCGATTTCGGCCATGTGTTCAACCGGCGAGCAGTCGGGGACCGGAGTCGTGAAGAAATAGAAATAGGAGGGCTTTTATGCAATGGTCAGAGAGACACATCAATAGTACTCAGGGACACTTTATTGGATATTTAAAACCCTAGGGACCCCGACGCAAATTGATTAGCGTGGGAGCGGGCGCGCCGGTTTCTGCGTGGGTTTGGGCCGATTAGGCTGGTTCCGGCCCGATACTATTCATGCTTTTATTCTTTTCTTTTTACTGCTAACTTGGGAAATTTATAGGAAATAGTAGAAAATTGGTAAAATCATGAGACCAATTTTGTTAGATTTCCAAAATCGAGTAGTATTTAATAAAAATAATTCCAAGATTTTTAGTTCAAACCTGGAATTATGTAGCTTTTAAAGGTGCTTAAATAAATCATTTTAGAATTTTAGAAATAGTTTAGTGATTCCAAAAATCATAAAACTTTTTGGGTAGGTTAATATGATGGTCAGAGACCCTAAGTGAAGTTTGAAATAGTTTGGAAACTGTTTGAGCAGAAAACCCAATAACTAGCTTCTTAGGATTAATTATTTAATAATAATCCTAAAGGAACACCTAACTAGGAAATCTTAGTGATTGATTCGTACCGTGAAGGAAAGTTGTATTCAAGACGCAACTTACTATATTTCTATTGTATGATTGGATATTCATGACATAGCATAAGCATTCATGTACATGTATTATCATGTATAAAACATGAGGAAGAATCCGTAGTAGAAGAAGTTGTCTCCGAGACCGAGAATCCTCCAGTGGAAAACAACTTTTATTTCGACATCTACGGTGTGGAAATAGAAACTCCTACAACAGAATGCAAGCCCCGTTGCATTTTACCCTTTCCTTGATGTTTTAAAATCTTTATCACCTTATATGATGCATTAGGTGATATGAGTTGTGTGCTAAACAATTGATGCATTTTCCTTCCTTGGAAAAAAATGATTATCATTTCGTGATACCTCTTTATGATAAGGATTTTCATGATGTCTTGTTGTAGAAAACAAAATGTTTTGTTTTGAAAAAGATGATGCTTCACACTGGATGGGGATTTTTACAAAGAAAAGACTTATGATGGTGGATCCACCACGGCCGTGATGGGTTCAACATTGGAAAAGCGTACCTCTATCAAGTACCAAACTTTGGGTGAAAATGATAAAGACGAGACCGGGTGGGTGCTTGCACGAGAAGGAAGTCTTGGTGTAGTTTCTTCGTCTGAGTCGTTTAAGGACCGAGCCGATCGAGGCTTGATGATCGAGGGCCTTTTAACTAGCCACATGCCTCATCATGTGTAAGCTTTGCCTCAGTCAGACCAATACCAGAAAAGCCACCACGCAAGAGGAGTGGAGAGATGACGAGAGTAGCATGTACCCTCCGTGGAAAGAGGCTGAACGATGGAGTATCTGCTGTCTCGGTTGGCGTGAACCCATTCTGGTCTTGAGAAACCCGAGTGCGAGTTGACATATGCAAGGGTTAAGTGCTACATATGTCGTGTGGTTGGAGATTCTCGGACATGAAGACTTGGTCACTGCCCTACACGTAGCGATAAGTGAACTGAAGGGGTGATAAAAGATGGCTAGAATAGGCCAAGTGCTTGATCTAAGAATAGAAAGGAATCTAGATGCAGGTAATTACTTAACCTGATGAGTAAAATGAATTCTTAAGGATCCACTCATAGTAAGCTTTTCTGCAAAATGAGTCTTTGAATCTTGATAAGCTTTACCTTGGTTCCTAAAGGCCAGCATATCCTTGAAAGTTTTTTTCCTTAAACCGGTAAGACTTGCGAAAGTACACTCCATACTCAGGGTTTTCAAACCCATGTTGTTGTAGGTGATGAAACTGCTGAGTTCTGTTGTTTCTACTCCAAGGTTGTTCCAAAGCAGGAGGAAGAAAACTAAGAACTACCTTTGGAAGGTGTTTTGCCATCCTGTGATGTAATAAGTTTAAGCACTTAGAACCCGGTTATGTAATAATCAACTCTTTCTATATTACACTTATGAATGTAAATTATGTTATTGTAATCCTTTTCGCTTACTCCGATGGTGTGTAATGTTTGCGTTATGGGATAAGCGCTCTTGGGCGATGTGATGGGGATACGGATAATCAGACCTACCAAGCCATTGAGCGCACCTCCATGACTGTTTGAGGTCCTTAGGACGAGGACATCTATAGGTGGGTTTTGAGTTTTGGAATTAGGTGAACACGGTTGATCTTTGAAAAGGGCTGAAAAAGACTTAGAGAAAAGGCTGATTTTTCCCTTTAAGTTCTCTAGTTGAGTGATCAATTTGGGGGTGTTTTAGACTCTTTTTGGGGAAACTTTCTTATTATCTTTGGTAAATATTTAGTGATCTTCAATGTGTATAATTAGTCGAACTCATGATAATGTTATCCTCATTGTCATTTTTGCCTAATCTCTGCATTGTTCCATGTGTTCCCTTTGAGTAGACTTAGGGTTTTAGAAACTTCCTCCTTTTATGTGCATAATAAGATTAAGGTAGGCATCCTAAGATAATCATTACCCACTTAAGATTTGGTTGCTAAGTTTTAGCTATCTGGGGCTCAATTAAACTACATGTAATAACAAGTCAAGGGTGTGGGTGCAGAGTAGAAACCCTGAGTAACACCTGGGGTGTTACATGTAGATGGGCCAGCTATGGGCCGAAAGGCCGGGAGAGGGGGGTTCCTAGGCTTCTTTCTCGTTTTCTTTTATTCTGAAATTTTGATATCCTTTTATTTTTATTTTCTGTTTTGAATTCAAATCCAACCATGCCACAAATTCAAATTTGAACATTTGAAACATATGCATCACACAAAAGTCAAAGTCTAGGCTCAGCATGATTCAACAATTCATATTCCCTTAGGGTTTGATCTACTAAAGTATTATTACATTTCAAAATAAAATAGTCAATCCTCTACAAAGAGAAAGAGAATAAGGAAACTAGAGAGAGGAGAAGAGAGGTAACACCTGAATTTTGTAGTTGCTTGAACACAGAGTTTGTTTTGATTGCCTAGTAAAGATTCTATCAACATTTCAGTTTGTACGTTAAACGTTCTCGTAAGTTCGGCGTCTTGGAAAATCTCATCAGCCCCCACTTCTTGCTCGATTTGACTTTCAACATAACCAGCTTCACTAGGACCATATAGTTGTTCACGAGGATTAACTTTGTACACTACCCTCCAATCAACCAAACTCTTCTTCTTAGATGGATATGTCATATAATACACCTGCTCACATTGGTGGGCAAGGATTATAGTGTTGTGGCATTTTAATCGATCATTGTGTTTGACTTCCACCATGCCATATTGCTTTTCTCGCGTTGCACTATTGGGAGTAAACTAATCACAGTCAAAGAACATCACTTTGAGTAGTTTATCTCCGAAAAGCTTATACTTGAGTATATCATTAATGACTCCATAATAATTAGTCACCTTCCCTTCATCATTGACAACTCTAGTTACAACTCTGGAGTTGGTTGTGGCTGCAAGAGGATGAGCATCTTTGAACCTTGTAGAACGGAAAAAAAGCATTGACATCATACTAACCATAACGTCTGGCAGTTACTGCTCCTAGGGACAATTGTCGAAGGTCCAGGTATATATTATCATTCATATCTACATAATCTGGAAACCAACACAAGAAATTAGGTCCCACATCTTTTCCCTCTCGATGAATCTGATCACGTTCATGACTAGACATCCAATTTTGAGAATCAATTTCACTGTTAGTACAAGGAAACAAACCTATTAGGATAAGAAAAATAAGGATAAAAATTAAGTTTGCACTTACAGGAGAAACTGACTCATCTCTTCCATGTTGTTATACATGTAGAGTAAAGCAGTCTTCCATTCACCAGGAACGAGCGGAAAAAAAGTAGCGAGTGGAGCCATAGAAGAAAACTTTTTTCTTTAGGTCAAGGTGATAGCAAACCATTTTTACAATGGCACATAGCTGGCTTCTATCTTCTATCCTATCTTATTATGCCGACGCCTTTCTCGGCCAAATGATAGAGGCGCTTTGGTGAAACAATATGTTGTGTTGGGTCCTACAGTTTTGCCCCTCCATTGAAAATTTCAAGATCACTGAAAGGTGGCTCATCGACATGATACTGCAACACATTCACGTTGACATTGTGTTCCTCTGCAAAGTATAGGCCCATGAACGATGCTATCTCTTTGTATTTGAATTCCTCGGCGAAGCACCCTTCAACTCGTCTCTTATTACCAACCATTGCATGTGCTATTCAGGCAAGTGTTGATAATGCTTTCACCCATATTTCGTTCCTAGTGCATGACATCAATGTTATGCATTAGAATCAAGGCTTTCACATAAGGGAGTTCCCATAGACCACAATTGTGAGTCCAATTATGCTCGGTTCCAAAACCTTCAACCCGATTTCCATGTTCATTTAGTTTCAAATCATTAGTCTCACAAGAATATCTAGACCACTAAGACATTTGGGTGGCCCCCTTGTCACAATCGTGTCCCTTCTAAAAGCGTTGCTATCGAACCTGAACGGGTGATCCCGAGGCAAAAACCTCTATGGCAATCAAAGTAACATATCTTTCCACCAAACTTCAGTCGAAAGCATAAAGTGTCTTCAACACATATTGGACATGTCAGAATCCCATGACAACTCCATCCAGCAAAGATACCATAACCATAAAATTGTGAGTCGACCACAAAAATGCAGCTCGCAGGTTGAACTTCTTTTACTTGTAACAATCATACGCCTCGACTCATTCCCACAAAATTTTCAATTCTTCAATTAGGGGCCTCATCAGCACATCGATCTTTGTTCCAGGATGATCCAGACCAGGTATTACAAAGACATAAGAAAATAGATTCATATTTCATGCAAAGAGCTGGCGGATGGTTGTATGGAACAGCAAAGACGTGCTAGCATGAGTAGGATGATGTAGTTAGATTGAAAGGCGAGAAACCATTTGTTGCCAAACCGAGCGGACATTCCGCACTTCATCAGCAAAGCTAGAATCAAAGGCATCTGTACCTTCCATGCATCTGTATTAGCTAGGTGCGCCATTACATCGGGATTCTCACGTACGCGTTCTTTGTGCCATTCATGTGTCTAGCTGTATTCTTGGAGATAAACAAACGTTTCAACCGAGGTATACGAGGCATGTAATGAAGTTGCTTCCGTGCTACCTCGGTCGTCATGGTCAAACCATTGTCATTTTCAACCTCTACGAATCTACGCTCACCACATACTATACAATTCTTCCCACTCACGGTTTCCTTTCAGAAAAGCATACAATTATTGTCACAGACATCAATTTTTTCGTATTCCATACTGAGACCCGAGAGCAACTTCTTGGACTGGTCCATGTCCTTTGGCATCTTGTGATTCTCTGGAAGTACATCACTGATCAAGTTTAGAAGCTCCTTGTAGCAGTTGTTTGATAATGCAAACTTGGACTTAATAGCCATAAGCCGAGTCATGAAAACAAGGACGGTCACTTTCGTGTGCTCGTGCAATGACTCTTCGGCAGCTTTAAAGAGCTCAAAAAACTTCTAAACCTCAGGCGTAGGAGGATCCTCATAAACGGGGTGTTGATGAGAGTTCTCGGAATCGATGGGCAGAAGCTCATGGCGTACATTGTCAAGCATCTCTTCCATCCTATCGTAGCCCCCCTCTTCATGTGACTGAACTTCTGATACAATACGAGGAAGTGGGTCCTCACTATGGTGCACCCACACCTCATAGCCAGGCATATAACCGTTCTTACAAAAGATCTATCGACATAGTCCTCCTATCAAGGAAATAAATGTTCCGACACTTGCTACAAGGGCACCTAACATCGGTTCTGGTCTCTGACAGAGCTGAAAGTCGCCTAGAGGGGGGTGGATAGGCGAAACCTGAAAATTATAACTTTACACCCCAATTAGATCCCTTGATTAGTGGTTAGAACAAGATACACAATTGTTGGAGTATAAAAACTAAGTCCTTCCCTTGTAAGGAGTATTGCTTTCAAATTATGCGGAATTGATAAATCAATACTACTAATAAGTCTATAAGAATAAATCAAGAGGGTTCAGATAAGAAGAGCAATAACAAAAGTTCTTTCTTGCAAGGTGTTGCTTCACTAAATGAGAATTTAACTTAAAGGAACACCAAATAGTATTAGCAAAGAATAGTGCAAGAAAAACTTAGAAAGGGAAAGAATAAACAAATCACAAGCAATAAGCACACGAGACACGAGTGATTTGTTTTACCGAGGTTCGGCCCTCGAAGGCCTAGTCCACGTTGAGGAGTCCACTAAGGACGGATCTCTTTCAACCCTTTCCCTCTCTCCACCGATCACTCAAGACCGACGAGCTCTTCTTCTTCTCAAGGATCACTTAAGACCCTGCAAGGACCACCACACTCTTTGGTGTCTCTTGCTAGCTTTACAAGCCTCCAAAACTTTGGAGGAAGTTCAATGGGAGTCAACACTCCACGCACAAATGAACGCAAGATGTAGCACACACTTTTTCTCAATGAATCTCACAAGGCACTAGAGCTAATCTCACACGAGAGGCTTTCTTTTGCTTGCTCTCTCTTTTATGGCACTTGTGTTGGCTGTAGTGGTCTAAATCTTGTGTATAGGATGGATCAATGAATAGAGGTGGTTGGGAGGGTTTGAGTATGCAACTATATGACTTGGAATGTTGCTTGGGCTCCCACACCTTGAAGTGGCTGGTTGAGGTGGTATTTATAGCCACCAACCAAATTGTAGCCGTTGGAGAAGGCTGCTGGCGATGGGCGCACCGGACAGTCCGGTGCGCCGCCACGTCACTCTGCCGTTAGGGCTTGGAGCTGGTCGACCATTGGAGGCTTTGTCCTCATGTGGCACCGGACAGTCCGGTGCGCCACCGGACAGTCCGGTGTGCCACCGGACAGCCCGGTGCCCCTCTGACCTGCTGTTCTGACTTCTGCCGCGTGTACTGTGCTGCACTGTTCACTGTTAGAGTCAACCGTTGCGCGCAGATAGCCGTTGCTCCGCTGGTGCACCGGACAGTCCGGTGGCACACCGGACAGTCCGGTGAATTATAGCGGAGCTGCGCCTGTGAAACCCGAAGCTGACGAGTTGGAGTTGATTCACCCTGGTGCACCGGACACTGTCCGGTGGCACACCGGACAGTCCAGTGCGCCAGACCAGGGCACACTTCGGTTTCCTTTTTGCTCCTTTCTTTTGAAGCCTAACTTGTTATTTTGTTGGTTTGTGTTGAACCTTTGACACCTATAGAGTGTATAATCTAGAGCAAACTAGTTAGTCCAATTATTTGTGTTGGGCAATTCAACCACCAAAATCATTTAGGAAAAGGTTTGATCCTATTTCCCTTTCAATCTCCCCCTTTTTGGTGATTGATGCCAACACAAACCAAAGCAAATATATGAATGCATAATTGAACTAGTTTGCATAAGGTAAGTGCTAAGGTTGCTTGGAATTAAACCAATTTACATTTCATAAGATATGCATGGATGGCTTTCTTCTTATTTAAAATTTTGGACCACGCTTGCACCACTTGTTTTGTTTTGCAATGTCTTGGAAATTCTTTTTCAAAAATCTTTTGCAAATAGTCAAAGGTATATGAATAAGAATTTGAGAAGCATTTTCAAGATTTGAAATTTTCTCCCTGTTGGGGACCTTCGACGTCCGAAGGTCCTCAAAAACAGGATTTAACAGTATTCCTGCAGTACACTGTGTAAACAGGTACCCTCGGACTAAAGTCGACATTGCAGTGGACCGGAATAATACGAAGGTTGACTCAGAGCCGAAGGTGCGAGCAGGAAAGCTTCGGCGCGACAGCAAAGAATGGAACCGACTTAAAGATGAAAAGGCTATTCAGACCTCAATAGACTACTATAGAGTTATTATCAAATGTAAAGGGCATGAATGTAATTTTGTAAGGGCTGTGTCCCGTGTCTATAAATAGGTGAACAGTATCCCCGTACTGTTCACGCTGACTTGGCATTCGCTTTTTGCGTCACGCTTGTACTGTCATTTCCTTCCAATTGAAGGTACACTTGTAATTCAATAATATCTTTGTTTATGCTCAATAATAATAAATGATTGTTCACATTTTCTTTTACATTCTTTATATTTCACCCTTCGTCATTGTTTGATGAATTGATGAAGGTATGACCTTCATCACCTTCGTCCGCAAGTCATTATCTCCTAAGGGAAATAATGCTTCGGAGGACGAAGGATATTAACGATTAACATTTTCTATGTTGCCTTGTTCTTAACTCTAAGCATTTGAGAACAAGTCCCCAACATTGGCGCCCACCTCCGGTGAACTCACTTCCATTTCTTGAGCTTTTCAACATCTTCGGCAAGCATCACCTTCGTCATGCCGCCGAAGAAGGCTTCAGCACCAGGGGCTGGCACGCTGCAGCCGCTGGACCCCAATCAAGACGTCCTTTCTCTTAGAGAAGCACGGAGCCAGAAGAGGAAGGCTACCAGTCCAACACCTCCGGAGGATGATCTAGATCAGGAGATTCAAAATCTGGAAATCCTTCAGCAGCAGGTTCAACGCAAGAAGGAAAAGATGGCCAGGGTAGCTGAATTGCAGAGGCAGATAGACGAAGCCTCTGAAGAAGTTCGTCATCTTGCTCAGGACGAGCAACATCGAAGGCCTCAGCATCAAGATTTTCATCAGGAGGGTTTTCCCAACGAAGATGATTGGTATGACAATTTCCATCATGGGAATTTTGTTTTTGATGATGCTTCTCCTCTGTCCGCTGAGCTGCAGGCTACACCTTGGCCCCCGTCCTACAAGCCGCCTCAGCTCCCTGTATTCGATGGCCACTCAGACCCGAAGCAGTTTTTGATGAGCTACGAAGCAACAGTGTCTTCGTATGGTGGCAATGCTTCAGTCATGGCCAAATCTTTCGTTATGGCTGTCAGAAGTGTTGCTCAAACCTGGTATTCCTCCCTTCGACCAGGAACAATCACTTCATGGCAGAAGCTGAAGGATTTGTTGTTAACCAGCTTTCAAGGATTTCAGACGAAGCCGATCACTGCTCAGGCTCTGTTCCAGTGCACTCAGGACCACGAAGAATACCTTCAGGCATATGTCCGAAGGTTCTTGCGTCTGAGGGCACAGGCACCAACGGTGCCCAATGAAATTGTCATCGAGGCCATGATCAAGGGGCTTCGGCCAGGTCCGTCAGCTCAGTACTTCGCCAGGAAGCCTCCTCAAACTCTGGAGAAGCTTCTCCAGAAAATGGATGAATACATTCGGGCCGACAATGATTTTCGCCAAAGAAGGGAGGAGGCTTTCAGGTTTTCTGAAATGACCAGGGGCTTCGGAGGGAAGTTTTACCCGAGGCATGTGAGATCAATTCACAATTCTACACAAAATGATGACAGAGGAAGCCAACAGCAAAGGCCACAATGCTCCTCACAGGCTTCTGGACAACAGCAAAGCTCCTTCCGGCCACCAGCTCCAAGAGGCAGAGGCGCCAGGGGCTTCGGAGGAAGATTTAGCGATCAGCCGAGAAGAATCTTTTGCTTATTCTGCGGTGAGAATAAAGGCCATACTACCAGGATGTGTCATGTTACTATACAGAAGCAAAAGGAAATAGCTGAAGCAGCAGCACAACAAGCCCAACCGAAGCAGGTCATGCATACAGCTTCGTATCATTCGCCCTACATCCCAGAATATGTGGGCAATCATCCTGCAGCCTCTGCCGCTTCGGCAAGTCAGCCTCAAGCTTCCTGGCAACAGCCTCCGCCTCCACCTCCGTTGCAACAAGGCCAGCAGCCAGAAGGGAGCCAATATGCTCCGCATCAAAGGGACTTCAGAGAACAGTCCGAAGCTCGCACGGTCAACAGCACTGTGCCAGAATCAAAGCACATCTATTGACAAATATCGTACCTTAATAGCAATCTTTTTCATTCAGTTTTATTTTCTGTAATAAAGGACATTGTTTAGGTTTCATGTAATTAGTTTCGTTGATTCCTACAAGAAAAATATGTTTTCTTCACAGGTTTGTGATAATAAAAAGGACCTTCGGACTATCGAAAATTCTTCGAAGCAACAAAAAGTCGTTCTAAGGAACGCAGAGTAAGTTTGACGAAGTCACAAAAAGTCGTTCCGAAGGGAGCGCAGTGTAAGTTTTCTGCTCCAAAGTCGTTCCAAAAGGAATGCAGAGCATACAGCGAAAAGTCAACGCTGATACCGCCTAAGTAAAAGGCGAAGAAGCTCCAAAGACGTTCCTAAGGGAATGCAGAGCTTATACCGCCTAAGTAAAAGGCGAAGAAGCTCCAAAGACGTTCCTAAGGGAATGCAGAGCTTACAGCGAAGAATCAGCGCTGATGCAAAAATATTGTGTGGGGATATGTGTGTATCTTTCGGAACAAATGTCATCTACGTAACATAACATCATCACATCATTTTGCATAGCATAAGCATCATACATCATGTTGCATATGACACAAGAAGGGGACACAATATTGATCTTCGGAAGTATGCTTTGAAAGAGTGAAACTCGTGTTGTCACAAGGAGACACAATCTTCATCTTCGGAGTATAGCTTCGGAGAATGTTTTCACGAAGCTAGATATTCTTCATCTGAGCACTATGGACATTGTTGTGATACATAAAAATTTTTCTTCACGAAGCATGAAAAGAAGGGAAGGTGTTTTTTCGCCAAAGACTCAAAAAAGGTACGTATGTAAAGTTTCATGCATCGTAAAGAATTGAACCATAAAGAAAAATAAAACAAATATGTTACATACAGGATTACAAGATATTACACATGTCACATTTAAAATATTTTTACAATAGCATCTAGTCTTCCCTAAGTACCACTTCTGCAGCTTCGTTCAGCAGTCGATCGACAACTTCATCCATAATAGCTTCAGCCATCTTTTTAATCTCATCGTCACCCTTAGGCCGTGCACCCGGAGATACTTCAGTAGGATCTGAGGAAGGACAGGACACGGCTACTTTGCTATTACAAATTGCAAACAAATCTTAAAGCCCAAGATTACAACACGATAAAAACTATTATTTAATACCTATCTGACCTTCGGCCTCTGCGCTCTTTTCAGCAGCCTCAGCTACTTCTCTAGCATCATGGATGCCCTTTTCACTTCTTCGAATAATTTCTCCGGCCATTTCTCGGCCACCATTATCCCAGATATCGGTAAAAAACTTTCCACCAATTATGCTAGCTTCGGCCGAGGGATCTCTTGTATCTTCAAAGGACAAGGCAGCTTCGGACTGTGCTAAAATTTTTACATGTTCGCAGCCCTTCTTCTCTAAGATGGTGGCAATCCCTCTGGCGCCAGAGAAGGCACATATATCTCCTCGGCTATTTAAAATTTCTTCGAAGGCTTCAGCTTCGTGGTCAATCCATTCAATGACACCTTCGGGATTGCCTCTCGAAAAGTTTTCCTCACTTGAGAATGCGCCAACCTTGGCGAAGCTAGCCTTTAATTTCTTAACACAATCTATAGATTTGTTGTAGCATCTCTTTTTGGATGAACGAAGCTCTTCAACAGTCACTTCTAGGTGATCTGCCTATTGATCGCTGAGTTCACGCTTTGTTTCTTCCAATATGCGTTCTTCCTTGGCTCTGGCCAGTTGTTTCCGAAGGTCTTCAATTTCGCGTTTCTGAGCTTCAGCTTGACTTTTAAAAGCAGCTTCGTCTTCCTTTATTTTATTTATCAATGAGTATAATATTTTATCTTTTTCGAGACCTTCGTTCCTCAGTTCAATTACTTCGGAACGAAGGTTGCTCAGGGCTATAGTACACCCTTCGTCTTCGGCATCTTTCTGTGCCCTGAGGGCATTGCTAAGTATCAAGCCCTGCAAAAAGACATATGTGTGCGTCAATAGGTTTTGTCAAACGAAAATTTTTTATTTATTTATTTGTCGCACCTTTAAACTATTGTAAGCCAGGCTGTCGGCCAGATCGTTCTTCGACAGCACCGAAAGTCCGTCTTCTAAAGTTGGGAATCCGAAGCTTCTGCTCATCTCCCGACAGACAGAAATTTCCTTGCTGTCGGGGAGACAATACAAGAAATCTTCTTCTCCACTGCCATTAAATATCAACGCCCCCTTTGGATATTTCAACTTTTGGGCATAATGCTGGGCCTCTTGTTCTTCTTTTTCTGATAATTTTTTCCCCGAAGCATGACGAAAAATATAATCACGAATTTTGGGGCATGCTTCGGGGGTAACAACACCAGTTTCTTCAACAAAAGTTGGCTTTGTTATTTTTTCTGCCTCACTTTCCAACGTTTTTGCCTTTGCGGGCTCTGAGGGCCCAGCTTCGGCTTCAATTTCTTGCTCTGGAGCTGTAGAACCAGAAATTTCAGCTGTTGTTTCAGAAGTAACAGCAGTCTTCTTCGGAGGTGTGCTCGAAGATTTGATCGTTTCTAGTACATCTAGCACATTAGCCATTCTCTTTCTCTTCGGAGTTACGGTTGCCACTTTTTCATTTTTTGCTATCTCAGTGATTGCTGTAGGACTCAAAACTTCTGATGTTTTGGAGCCCTCAGTTCCTTCTTTTACCTCTTCCATTTTTTCTGTGAATGGCACCTCGGCCTTCTCTTTCGTTTCCGGTAACAAAATCTTTGATTGCTCCAATTTTGTCTTTGTTGGCACTTCGGCCGTTTCTATGACTTCTGGCAGAAAAGTTGGCTCGGCTGGTTTTTCAGCTTCGGTGGCCGAAGGAGTTTCTCCGGTAAACTCAGGCACTGAAGCTGGTTCAATATAGCGCGGCCGATGCGTAAGAACCTTTATCTTCTTCCTTTTCGGTTCTGGCTCGCTAGGAGCAGCCGCAGTTTCTTCCTTTGCAGAGGTTGTGTTTTTTCTCTTCTGCCTTCAGGTGGGATAGCAATAGTCAGGGTAGACAAACCCGATGGCATCAAATACCCGATTCAGCCTCTTCTTTTTTCGGCCTCCGAAGGCTGCTGACATTGCAGTGTTCTCGGCCTTCGAATATGCCCCAAGCAGTTCATCACTTAATGTTTCAATGTTTTTCAACCAGTCGTCATCGGGTTCAACAAATTTATCCCCGTATTTGAATGTGTATTTTAGTCTGACCAGTCCGCCTTCGTCGGACTCCTTGATGGTCTCCTTCGGCATTTCCCACTTTCCTGCAAGTGGCCACACCCTGAAGGCAATGTGTTCTTGAATCAAGTCCCTTGTCCCAATAAAAGAGCAGACTACGCCGAAGGCTCTTTGGCATTCCTCGGCTGCTTCATCCATTTTAACCTTCGGCCTTCGAAGTCCGAAGCGTTGCCAGATGGGGCGCATAATGATACTCTTGACATCTTCTTGCGTTGTCAGGTCATTCTTTACATAGAACCATTCAGTCATCCAGGCTCCGGGCCATCTTTTCCGAAAAGTCGGCACAGGGCAGCTTGACCCGGAGCGGGCAACGAAGCTGTAGCACCCAAAGTTGTTGTGATATTGTTCTTTCCCCCAGGGCTTCGTCTCATATAACAACTCATGAATGTTGCAAAAGCTTTTGGCATCTGGTTCTAAACCTTGGCTTCTCGCAGCCCAGACAAACATCCCCATTCTTAGGATAGCTTCGGGAGTAATTTGATGAAGGTAGATTTGAAATGTTTTCAGAACTTCAACAACAAAGTTGCTCAGGGGGAATCGAAGCCCAGCCTTGAGAAAGCTTCGGAAGATTACGACTTCATCTTCTTCGGGGGTGGGAGAAGTTTTTTCTCCATCATCAGCTCTCACAATAGATATATCTTGAAAATATCGGCCCCTCATATTATCAATATGACTCTGCTTAATGGTGGTTTTCCCGAAAACCGCGTGACTTGGCCGCCATGGCCGATCTTCGGACTCTTCCCCACCACTTTCTACATCGTAACTGTCGCTGTCACCAGTATCTTCAGACAAGCCTTCCAGTATCTCCTTGGTAATTTTTTCCGTATTGGTCTCCGCCATCGCTATAAGGAACCCCAGGTTCTTTTCTTCAGAGAGACTCAGCTTCATCTCGGGACCGGCCTTTTTGTCTTCAGACATCTTCGGAAATGCTAAAAATTGTTTTCAATGCCGAAGCTTCAAAAACTAAAAGCTCAGTAAATTTTTGCGCGCAAGAGATAAAATTGAGTAAGCAGGGGCAGATGGCAAGTGCACGTACCAAAATGAGTTTGCGGTATGGCCGTATTTATACGCTCGGTGCGTTGAAAGCTGAAAGACCCCACTTGTCATTGAATGTTGCTATTCTAGCAAAGGGAAGGTGTTTTTTCGGACCTTCGGCGAAAAGCCTTCGTCCATATCGCAATCTAAATTTATTATTTCGAACAAATTAATATTGCGAGGGGCTACTGTTGGGGACCTTCGGCGTCCGAAGGTCCTCAAAAACAGGATTTAACAGTATTCCTGCAGTACACTGTGTAAACAGGTACCCTCGGACTAAAGTCGGCATTGCAGTGGACCGGAATAATACGAAGGTTGACTCAGAGCCGAAGGTGCGAGCAGGAAAGCTTCGGCGCGACAGCAAAGAATGGAACCGACTTAAAGATGAAAAGGCTATTCAGACCTCAATAGACTACTATAGAGTTATTATCAAATGTAAAGGGCATGAATGTAATTTTGTAAGGGCTGTGTCCCGTGTCTATAAATAGGTGAACAGTATCCCCGTACTGTTCACGCTGACTTGGCATTCGCTTTTTGCGTCACGCTTGTACTGTCATTTCCTTCCAATTGAAGGTACACTTGTAATTCAATAATATCTTTGTTTATGCTCAATAATAATAAATGATTGTTCACATTTTCTTTTACATTCTTTATATTTCACCCTTCGTCATTGTTTGATGAATTGATGAAGGTATGACCTTCATCACCTTCGTCCGCAAGTCATTATCTCCTAAGGGAAATAATGCTTCGGAGGACGAAGGATATTAACGATTAACATTTTCTATGTTGCCTTGTTCTTAACTCTAAGCATTTGAGAACAAGTCCCCAACACTCCCCCCATTTCAAATGCTTTTCCTTTGACTAAACAAAACTCCCCCTTAATGAAATCCTCCTCTTACTGTTCAAGAGGGTTTTATATATTAATTTTAAAGAGGGTATACCGATTTGAAATTATATTAAAAATAAGATACCAAATGAAAAAAATCTTTTCTTAACCCAAATTTGAAAGACTACATTTTTGAAATAGGTGGTGGTGCGGTCCTTTTGCTTTGGGCTAATACTTTCTCCCCCTTTGGCATGAATCGCCAAAAATGGATACTTGGGAGTGAAATATAAGCCCTTTTTCAAACTTTCTCCCCCTTTGGTAAATAAAATAGGAGTGAAGATTATACCAAATTGGAGAGCTATGCGGAATAACGGCAAAGAGTGGATGATACCGATGGGGTTGAGTGGAAGCGTCGTCTTTACCAAATACTCCATTTCCCTTTCAATTCTATGACTAAGCATGAGAATACACTTGAAAACACATTAGTCTTAGACATAAAAGAGACATGATCAAAGGATATATCAAATTAAGCATGATCATAGTTCTATACAATATAGATTGCTCCCCCTAAATATGTGCATGGAGAGGAACACATATTTTGGCCTTAAATGCCAATTGCACATAATTAGGTTAATCAGAACATAGCTATATCATACAGAATGTGAAGTGCATTGTGTCATAGTATAAGTGTGATGCTCATGACAGTTTATGCACTTATGCAAACATGTTAGAAACATCTTAAGCATTTACCCTTAAAGACTTCAAAGAGGCTTAAGGACCATCCACCTTTGGAACAAAGGCAGCTTATCCTCGTTACAAGGTTAAGCTTTAAGCTCTTTGACAATAAAATTACTTCACCCTAGCTTTAACAAAGATGCAAGAATCAATGTTTGAGAAGTTAGACTAGGTATGAAGCAGGGCTAATGCATGAACATGCTTTCTCTTCCTTTTATACAAGATATGCAAAGAAAGTATGAAAAAGGAAAATTTAGGTACAAGTTAAAATGAAAGGAAGTTGTTTTACCCTTTTGTACCTTCACATAGAGACACTCTCTTCATTGTGCTTTGTCCTTATTCTTAGTCGCTTAAGACCTATACTCAAGACAGTATATGGAAATATTTTGCACAAGAGAGTGTTCTACAACTAGTGATCCTTTTCTAAGTCATTGTCAGCATATACCAAATGGATCACAAATTGCATAGATGTATCATGAATTCTCCTTTTAACTTAGTGCATACCAAGATAGATGTTGATTGATAGAACATGCGGCACTAAGAGACATAAGTGTTTAATTGAAATTATTCAATGATCAATCAAATAACAGATGTGATAAAAAGAACAACATATGCATTAGATAAGCTTAAAATAGGAGAATCCATTACATATGCTATTTTAACAGTGAAAGTTACAATCCTTGATAAAGGTGACATTACTTTACCAAGATGGATTGAAATGTAGAAGCATACTTCATGAGAAACTTATTCTCAGACATGAGACTATATGAGAATACTAAGATGACAAATTAGTCTCAAAATAATCAAGATATAGAAATAGGCTCCCCCTAAAGATATGCATCAAGAATTTGAATGAATTGGATAGATGCACTCACTTTTAAAGACAAATAGGGAGAGGCACTATTCATCTTGATCAAGGCTAAAAAGATTTGCAATAAATAACTTATGCCTAGTTATTCTCATAATGAAAAAGATTTAGAATGCTTACAACTACACCATGATTGTTTTGAAGATCTCATTATCCAATTTGGTGTTGTTGCTCTTGATGTCTTCCTTTTTCATTTGAGTGTCCTCCCTTTGTAGTTGTCTCTTTTTCCTTTCAAACTTATTGAAAATACTCAAGAGAGATGTTAATAGCTCAAGGGTATGATGAAGAATGATTTCTTTTAGATAAGGAATAAAAACAATTCATCATTCACAAGTCACACAGACATGAAGTAAATTATTAGAAAAGAGGAATATGCACCTTTTGAACATTTTGATCAATCATAAGAGTTTTACTTCTTCATATTGAATTTATTATCATGACTTAAGAGCATATCAATATGAGAATAGATATAGCAAAGGCATGAAATAGATTCTAATGGACTAGTGCATTTATGAGAACGAGATTGAATGCACACCTTTGCTTTTACCTTTCTTCCTTTGGGTGAAGAGTAACCCATGAGGCTTGCGGCTTGCACTTACTCTCTTGTAGATTTTCATAAGTAAGCTCAAGAGATATGTCGTTAGTAACACAAGCACTAGTTTCCCTTTGCGTAATCATTTTGATAAGGAATGGGAAATAGATTACTAAAGCATGGAAACTTTATAATATAAACTAGGTTATTCCATGATGTATGCTTAATTTTGCTTACAAAACAAGCATAGATAATTCTTTACGATTATGGGAATAAATCTAATTCATAACATGGAGAGCGATAAATATGGAAGAATCATATCCAATTTAAGTAGGAGGCAAAAACAACATAAATCATTGGATTGACTTTTCTTTTCATGTTAGATTTAGCATCTCCAAAGAGAAACTTATTCTCTACATGAGAGACTACTTAGGTTATTTAGACAAAAACATTAGTCTCACGATTTCTAGATATAAAGAGAGATTCCCTTTATAAGTGTCCTAAGGAATTGAATTCCTTACGTGACACCTTATTCTTTTAAGAACATGGAATATCTTTATATATCTAGAACATGGCAATAATAGGATGATTAGAGAAGAGCCTGCCATGAGGTGCTTACAATAAATTAAAGCATGTAGATTGCCATAGAATAGAAATGATGAATATGCATTCTACCATATGAGAGGAATTTCTTCAAAGAATTGTGACATAATTTAAAAACATTTGAAGTATTTTCTATGTGACTACACAAGACACATAAGAAATGATAATTTAAGATATTTTCACTTAAAACATAGATGTTACCATCCTATGGTTTTCCTCCACGTTGTAGGCCTTGTTGTTTCTGCACAGGATAATTCTTTATTTCCTACAACATCAATACTTTCCCCGAGATGATATGAGTTTAAGACATAGTAATTTGAAAAATAACCTTGGGTCAATCATGGATATAGATCATTGAAGATTGATAGATTAAGTTAACAAGAATTGAATTGACTCTCTCAAGCACCCCAAGGCTTCATATCATTTCCTTCTCCTGCAAAAACTTGTCAAGCATATTTTGGTACCCATCTCTTGATGGGTCCATCAAGGTTAGTCAACAAAGATCTAGGAACCCAAACGTCCTTTGTGCTAGCACTAGGTAAACTCATTACTTTTCTAGCACAAGTTGCATTTTTGGGTTGCCTAGTTACATGAGAATAAATTGACAAGCTAGGAGTGGGATTGTTACCAATGGGACAATCCTTGCATTATGTTCCTTCTTTCGGCATATGTAGCATAGGCGATCCTCAAGTCTTGAAGATTTCTTCTTTCCTTTTGACAATCCTCAAGTCCTTGACATTTTCTTCAAGGGATTTAGTGCATGCCACGGTTGTTCCCGTCTCAAGCTTCTTCACCATGTGATTATGGTTATCTTGAGAAGGTTGAGCAATGCACTTCCCTTTTAGTTGTGTCAAGCTCATTTTTAGCCTCTCATTTTCTTCTTTGAGCTTTTGATATGTATCATCGTTTGTTCCTACAAATTCTAGCTCAAAGGAAGATTTGCTTGTCGACGGACAACAAGCATTAGCACATGGTAATGTAGTTTCAATTTGAATACATGTGCATGAGTGAGGTTGTTGGGATTTTAAGCTTTCTATCACAACCTCATGAGCAATATTTAATATGATATGATCATCCATAAGATTTTCATGAGAACATAGGAGCATATCATATTTTTCTTGAAAAGCTAGATTTTCATCTTTTAGCTTTTCTGCTTGGTCCTTAAGCAAGGCATTCCTATTTACTAATTGAGCGATACAATGTAAAGCGTTATCTTGCTCAATTGAAATAGTTTCATACCTTTGGACCAAATCAACATGAGAGCACTTTAGCTCCTCATGTTCTTTAGTCAACTCGTCAAAGTGTAGCATTTTCATGGAGAGAACATTTTCTAGCCTTTGACGAGCTTTGATTTGCTCTCACGCTCTTTCTAGAAGTTTGAGCATGACCTCCTTATCTTCTTGGCTTAGGCGAGCGTAGAGTTGCATGAAGCTTCTTTCTTCCTCTTCATCCTCGTTTGTGCTTCCGCTATCATTTTCATTAGCTACACAACATATGTGGGAATCAAAATGGGAAGACAAACCACTTGGAGAGGTGGATTCATCGTTTGGTCTCCATCAATTCATTTTCTTCTTCTTCCTTCAAAAGGTTAGTTTCACAAATACTAAAGGAAGTAGAAGCACAAAATGAACTATCATGTTTGGACTCATCAAATTTGATTTTAATTCTAGCCCAAATATCATGTGCATCATGAATAGATTCATTATAATTCGATATGAAGGCACAATAATCTTCATTGCTAAGAGAATTACTTAAGATGTCATAAGCTGGATAGTTTAAGCGTAAACATCTTTTATCTTCCTCGGAAATATTTTTCTCATTATAACTGGAGGGTATGATACTCTTGTCTATAATTTGTTCTAATTGTGAGTCTATGGTTCTAAAAGCATTTATCACACTAGTAGACCAAGAAGCATAATTAGAACAATCATCAAATAAAATCTCAAGAGTTACCTCCTTGATTTTCTTCGGAGGTGTCTTCTTGTTCTTTTGGGATCTTGCTCGAGCCATCACTTCGAGTTGTTAGACTCAATATGAAGTGCCTAGTTCTGATACCAATTGAAAGTCGCCTAGAGGGGGGGGGGTGGATAGGCGAAACCTGAAAATTATAACTTTACACCCCAACTAGATCCCTTGATTAGTGGTTAGAACAAGATACACAATTGTCGGAGTATAAAAACTAAGTCCTTCCCTTGTAAGGAGTATTGCTTTCAAATAATGCGGAATTGATAAATCAATACTACTAATAAGTCTATGAGAATAAATCAAGAGGGCTCAGATAAGAAGAGCAATAACAAAAGTTCTTTCTTGCAAGGTGTTGCTTCACTAAATGAGAATTTAACTTAAAGCAACACCAAATAGTATTAGCAAAGAATAGTGCAAGAAAAACTTAGAAAGGGAAAGAATAAACAAATCACAAGCAATAAGCATACGAGACATGGGTGATTTGTTTTACCGAGGTTTGGCCCTCGAAGGCCTAGTCCCCGTTGAGGAGTCCACTAAGGATGGGTCTCTTTCAACCCTTTCCCTCTCTCCACCGATCACTCAAGACCAGCGAGCTCTTCTTCTTCTCAAGGGTCACTTAAGACCCCACAAGGACCACCACACTCTTTGGTGTCTCTTGCTAGCTTTACAAGCCTCCAAAACTTTGGAGGAAGTTCAATGGGAGTCAACACTCCACGCACAAATGAACGCAAGATGTAGCACACACTTTTTCTCAATGAATCTCACAAGGCACTAGAGCTAATCTCACACGAGAGGCTTTCTTTTGCTTGGTCTCTCTTTTATGGCACTTGTGTTGGCTGTAGTGGTCTAAATCTTGTGTATAGGATGGATCAATGAATAGAGGTGGTTGGGAGGGCTCGAGTATGTTAACTATATGACTTGGAATGTTGCTTGGGCTCCCACACCTTGAAGTGGCCGGTTGAGGTGGTATTTATAGCCACCAACCAAATTGTAGCCGTTGGAGAAGGCTGCTGGCGATGGGCGCACCGGACAGTCCGGTGTGCCACCGGACAGTGTCTGGTGCGCCGCCATGTCACTCTGCCGTTAGGGCTTGGAGCTAGTCGACCGTTGGAGGCTTTGTCCTCATGTGGCACCGGACAGTCCGATGCCCCTCTGACCTGTTGTTCTGACTTCTGCTGCATGTACTGTGCTGCACTATTCACTGTCAGAGTCGACCGTTGCACGCAGATAGTCGTTGCTCCGCTGGTGCACCGGACAGTCCGGTGGCACACCAGACAGTCCGATGAATTATAGTGGAGCTGCGCTTGTGAAACCCGAAGCTGACGAGTTGGAGTTGATTCACCCTGGTGCACCGGACACTGTCCGGTGGCACACCGGACAGTCCGGTGCACCAGACCAGGGCACACTTCGGTTTCCTTTTTGCTCCTTTCTTTTGAAGCCTAATTTGTTCTTTTGTTGGTTTGTGTTGAACCTTTGACACCTGTAGAGTGTATAATCTAGAGCAAACTAGTTAGTCCAATTATTTGTGTTGGGCAATTCAACCACCAAAATCATTTAAGTAAAGGTTTGACCCTATTTCCCTTTCTGGAGCAAAATCATGGTCGAGACAACATGTCAGTCTTGGCAACCCACTCACTTGATAGAGCACCTCTCTTCTTCCAACATTCATACATCCATCAATGATCCTACACCATACTAGATACGAGACGTTAACTTAATTAGTTAAGTAAATCATGCACCTACATCTATAGGAAAGGATAAGTCCCGAACCCACCAAGGAGTGACCGTCGAGCCCGTGTTCATGACAAGGCATGTGCTCGTGTGAAACTTCGGCAGCATAACCACGTTGTTCTCCAATCGCACGCCTGAAAATGGTGCAATTGGAGAATAGAGGGGTTATGCTGCAAAAACAACACAGGAGCACATGCCTTTGTCATAAACATGCGCTCTGTCGATCACCCCGAGGTTGTCCAATAAAGGGACAATTCTATCCCAACACACCTTACATACGTCACATGTGTGGTGTGTTGTGCCGAAACGGGTGAAGTCTAAGTTTCATTTGTTCACACTATGATACACTACGAATAACTAAAACCATCATACATTATTACGTAGTTCAACTAATAAACCACCAATACAATATTATATATGAAATAACAATGTTGTTAGAACTCACTATACGTGGCCAAGTGGGTCCAAGCAATGGGAAACAGGAACACTTTGATGCTTAGCAACACGGCGGATTAGGGAAACCGTGTTTCTCAGCATGTGCCGTCAAGGTACAGTGCAGGGGTATTTATAGGTAACCAGGAGGCAATCTCACCCTTGTAAGTACAATTATGCCCCTAGTTACTGTAACACTATAAAAACCATCAACTAAAAATAATGCATTTAGTTATTATGGTAATTAGGGTAAAAAAATTCATTCAAGTGTTTGTTATTTATTGCATTTAGAATAATTTTTGATTGCTCATGATTGATTTTTGGATATTTAATAGCATTTCTTCTTAAATGAAAATCCAAACAAATAATATAATATTATTGGTCCAAAAATAAATATTTTATTTGTAAATAATTTTGGAATAATTATTATGAATTTTAGGGTTATTTAAAAATATAATTTTGAATTTAGAAAAGAAATAGAAAAAAAAGAAAATCCCTAATCTAAACTCTAACCCTAAGGCCCACTAAGGCCCATGAAGCTCCCAGCCGCCGCGCTCTCCCTGGCTTTCCCAAGCCGCCGCCGCCACTCCTTTTCTCTCCCCCCTTTTCTCTCTTACGAACCGGCCCCACCCGGCCCCTCTCTCTCCTGCCCTTCCCTCTCCCTTCCAGGCGCGCCACCAGGACCGAGCCCAGCGCCCACGCCGAGCGCGCCCTGCCCCGCCGCGCCGAAGCCCGACGCCGCAACCCTGTGCCTTGTGCCCGACGCGCCCCACGACCAGGACCGCCCTCCCCCGCGCCCGACGCCGAAGCCCCACCGACTATTCGTCTTCCTCGGCATTAAGGAGCATCAAAGCATCTGTTTTTCCCTCCCCACTCTCCTCCATGAAACCGACACCATTGATAGCGCCATGAAGACCCCGATCGCCTCTCTCCCTTCCTCGTCGTCTCTTCCTCTCCCCTCCCTCCTTCTATAAAAACCGAGCCATGGAGCTCTCTCTCCTTGCCCGAGCTCGCCCAAGTCTCTCACGCTCAATTGCCCGGCGTCGAACCACCGCCGGAGCTCGCCATCGAACCACCGCCGCCGACCCCAGAGCCCGTGGAGCTCGCCGGAGCTATGCCATCCGCCGTACCAAGCCTTCGCCTAGACGCACGCCCAAGCCTGTCCGCCGTTCGTCGCGAGGTTGAAGACGACCCAAAGTATTTTTATGTATTTTTGAAATCATTTTTGATTCAATTTGTGAATTTTATAATTATTGTGTTCTAATATGAGCATGTACGTATGTACGCTATGGATTTTTGATAGATGTATGCGATAAATTAGTGCACCGTGATTATTCATGTTATTTGTTTACGATGACTTTTAGAATGTTGGATTAGAGAGAAGTATGACCAAAATTAGTAGACACATGTTAGTGATAAAAAAACTAGATAGGTAATTTTATAGTTAATTTTGTTTGCAAGGAATGTTGGAAATTATTTGGAAGATTATAATCACAAGTTCATTTTAATAGATGATAGAAGCTTTTCTTAACATGGAATTAGTAATTGGTATAGAATTCATGGCAATATAAATATTATAGGTTATTATATGATTTATATCCGATTATTTTATTGGTACTTTATTTTAGAAAGAAAAGAGAAAACTAAAAGAATATCATTAGTCATAACAAAAATAGGTTTTTACTAGCCAAAATAAAGGTGTCCATAAGAATAGCACTTAAATTCTTAAGATCAGTAAAATACTCGTTTATGTAAAAATAACCCTGTTTATGTTATAAAAAGCACAATTGGTGATTTATATTGATTCATAGAATATTAATGTTAGCAGAGTCATTTTTAGCGATACGCATAAATTCAAGTTATAAAAGGAATAAAATCTATTAGTCTATTTATTAGTGTTAAAGAAAATAATTAGCCTTTATTTTCATAAGGAATGTTAATACATATTAATACTAGTTAAAACTATTATTATGACACATACTCATAATTGCATCATTAATGACTCGCAATAATAGTCATAAATGAGTTAATAAGTATTTACGCTTTAGGACATATTTATGAGTGTGATAAGTGTGATGTATGAATGCGAATGTAATGGTGAATGATTACCCCTGTACTGGTGAATGTTTATTTATTAGGCGTACGTATTCTTTTGTATGTGCGATACGCAAATCGATGCTAGAAGTGGACTGTGAGGTAGACGAGCCTAACACGTTCGAGAACGACTCGCAGGACACGTTCGAGCAAGGCAAGTGGATTCTCCCTCTACATATTCTATTTATACCCAATTAATGCATATATTATTGTTTACTTTTTGGATATACTGCATAATTTGATGGGATTTACCTAATTAAGGATTTCCCAGATTTACCAACTGTATTCCTTGATTACCCTGGGAAAATACTATGCTTTGCAAATTGATGCTACCGCTCAACTTGTTAATTTTGATGTCACTCAATATTTGATATTAATGTCCCGGAAAATGAAATTGGCATTATTGTTGTTAATCCGATGATTAAACAAGATCATATGATTTAATTGGAACATGGAGTGACCACCCAGGAAAACAGTGCTACCACGAGGGTGGTATGGGACGCCCTTGGCTAAATAACTAGGGAAGTCTTATGTTGGGTGCTGGTCGTTGTCGACCAGAACGGGGGCACCTGCCAAGCGCTTATATTTTCGGCTCAGGTAGATTGGATACGAGCATAGTTCCCAAGCTTTACCTTGCAAACTTGACTATAATTTGGTTACGTTAGATGTGCTCTATGCAGTTTGACCATTTCCAGCATTTGCATATTGAGGACTCTAGGGAAAAGCCTCGTAGTGAGACCCTAGCCATTCACCTCGGAAGTGAATACATGTCTGATCAACCTAGGCTAGAAGGGAATCTCGACTCATGGGTAAAGATGTGCCACCTCTGTAGAGTGTAAAACTGATATGTTAGTCGTGCTCACGGTTAAGAGCAACCTGGACCCTAACATGATAATTGAACTTAAAGATGGACAATAAATCAAGATCTGATGATTTGCCAATGGTTTGCTTAAGTGGTTTCACTTATGTGTTTTGATATACTGTTATACCTTTGTTTAATGGGGATACTTGGGATATACACTTATTAGTAAGACAGGTGTTGCTAATAAAATATTGACCAACTAAAATGCTTACCGCTTAACATTAGCCTCACCTTGTTAAACTTGCATTAATTTTTCCCCACTTGCTAAGCCCCGACCATAAGTGAGCTCACCCTTGCTAATATTTTGATCAGAGGGTGATGCTCGAGACTTCGCTGATGACGATGATGAGTTTTAAGTCTAACGATGCGACGATCATCTTCCTGTGGGAGATTACCCATATTTAATTCTGCCCTACTTTGATGTTGATACTTGTTAAAGATACAATGATTCAGATGATGTAATAAAGTACTCTACTCTCTTTACGCCTTTATTGCATTGTCTTTTGATATATTGCACTTGTGACGTCAACATATGTGTGGAATTGGATCTTGGCACACATATGCAATGCACCCGACTCTGCCCCCAGAACCGAGTGTGATAGAAGTGGTATCAAAGCTATGCTAACCCTAGGTCATTAGATTAGTTAGAAATGGAAAACCTAGTTTGTTCAAAACTTGCTAATTTCATCCTTACAAAATTATTTTATCAGCCTTACCTCTTTAAAATTCAACTGAGTTGACATTTCTCTTGTAGATGATTCGTACTCTCCAAACTACCCGAGTCAACACCAACTACGCCCCTCCGCCATGACAAATTCCTGTCTACCCAGTGGTAGTTGAGGAAGTTCTGGTGGATCTCCATCGCATTCGAGTGGAGAATGGAGACATCCTGGAGGACAGCTCGGAGGAACTTTTGCCGATGCCCACCCCGTTGGTAGAGTCACTGGCCTTCGCAGCTAGGTCATCAACCTTAGCACCGCCTGCACGAGCCGTTCAAGCTCCTGCACCCAGAGGCGACGACCCAGACAACTCTGGGGACGATGATGAGGATGACGACGACGACGAGGATGACGAGGAGAATGTCAACGAGGAGGCCAACTATGCCCAGCAGGACTACTTCATGGGGTTTGGGCCTATCACCGAACATTTCGCATCAATGTTCGAGATGGGGCACTTCCCCAACCTGCTGCAAGACATGCTGCACGCATTGGGAACCTACGTTCGACCCTTGTATGAGACAAGGCGAGTTTGCGAGCCTCCCCGGGCTTGCTACTACATCACTCGCATTCTCGTCAGGGTGATGGATGCAGGGGATAGGGGATTCAGGACTCTATCAGCTCATGAGTCCCTAACACCGCTATCCACCTACGCTGCTTCGGTCAGCGATGCTGCCAGACAGACTGTGTGGTCTCTCAGCCACACCTACCGGCAGCAGCTGCATGACACGAGGTTCAGACATCTTCCTCTGCGTCTGAGTGGAGGAAGCCAGACCAGCATCGTTTCAGGTGGAGCTGGTGAGGATCGCCTCAACAACCTAGCTGGTGTAGTGGCCGATCTTAACACCGACCTGGACAGTGCCACACTGGATCTCTTTAGGGTGCACTTGGAGCTGGAGGATGCCCATGCCAGGATTGCAGCCCTGGAAGCCCTACTTCAAGGACGAGATCCGCCTAAAGCCTAGGTCCCCGCCATGGCGTTGTCCCCTCCCCACAAGAGGATTCGCTATGGGGAGCCCGGATCCATCACTAGGCTGCTTTGAAGTTTTAAGTTATGTTGTAATAAGTTAGTTCTCGCTCCAGACGATGAATACTCTCTTTTAAAGTTATCTTTATAATAATAACAACCATGTGATGGTGTTGGTTGCAATGTTTGAGCTGGATTTTTGTTTGAGTGCAATGTTCTTATGGAATGATGGCCATAAGAGCATATAAAAAAATAAAACATAAGCTACTCCCCTCTAGAATCTTTATTACTCCTCACTCCTCTAAGAAGTTCACTTTCTAACAAATCAGATGGTGAACGCTTGTTGGGGCGAAGGCGAAGACGCCACCCTTCGCTCGATGCCTTCGCCGACTTCGCTGCATCAACGGAGGCAAGACGACGGGCAGACTCACCCTTCGTCTTACACGCCGCCGGACGAAGACCTGTGACGAGGTCGTCTCATCATGCGACCTCGTCCAACGTAGAGGCCCACGTGTGATCCGGCCCATTGTAACGGGCCCTGCGTGGCCGCTGCGCATTACGGGCCTAATTTGTAAAGGTCTCCCTGTAATTACGGTCTGTAACCCTGCTTTATGGGAATATTCTGGGGATAACCTAGGTGCTTGAGGGCACATGTGTCCTTAACACTGGACGCTGGGCACTCAGATACCTATAAATACCCCCGCACAGTGCCCTTGAGAGGCTAGATTAACAGAGCTATTGCCATCTCGTGCAAAAACCCTGTTTGCGTTGCTACACTCCCCCGTTGGATCAACTTGCACCGGAGAGAAAGTTCCAACATTTGGCGCCCACCGTTCGTGCTACGAAAAAACAACCCGCGATGGCACCCAAGAAAGCTAGCTCAAAGGCTGACGAGGCTGTGAAGGCAGCACTGCTGGCCACAAAAAAGGGCAAGGCCCTTGCCCTCACCCACACCACCCACCAAGAGGCCACTGAAGACGACGCTCTCCGCACCTGCGGCTCTAAAGGACAGCCGCAACCTCACCCAGGCTTTGCTCCACCAGAGGGCGCGGACGTCACCGAGGACGGTGAAGTCATCGGTGTCTCAGCGAAAGAACAGCTACAGCTGCGCGCCTTGCGCATCAAGAACCGCAATCTTCAGAAGCAAAAAGAGATACTTGAGGCCAAGCACCAACGTGTGTCTGCACAAGCCAAGGTGCGGCAAATGATACGCGACGAAGAGCAGAAGGCCCAGGAGCTCGAACAGGAGATCGCGCTAATGCAGCGCGAAGGCCACTTCGGCCTGCAACACGGGCCACCCCTCCAACAGCGCGCACAAGTCGAAGACCTACACTTCCCCCAGCGTGACCACGCCATCCCACACGCCACGACATTCCAAGGTGTCAACTACCTCGATGAGCGAAGTCCCCTAGCGCCACACCTGCAAGTGACACCTTGGCCTGCCAACTTCCGGGCAGGGACCTATCCCAAGTACAACGGCAGCACTGACCCAGCACAGTACATCATGAGTTATCAGGTCGCCGTCGCATCTTCCGGAGGGGACGACGCCACAATGGCCAAGTCCTTCATCATCGCCCTCGAAGGCCCAGCTCTCACCTGGTACTCCAGGTTGCCCCCGTTGTCCATCGACTCCTGGCGAAGCCTCCGGGACAAATTCCTGCTCAACTTCTAGGGGTACCGCCTAGACACCGACGCCTTGGCTGAACTTTCACTCTGCAAGCAGCTGGAAAAAGAGACTCTGCGGGAGTACTACCGCAAGTTTCTGACCCTCAAGTCACAGCTGCCTTCGGTCGATGACCAAATCGCCATCCACTACGCCATCAGTGGCCTTCGGGCCGGCGTCCTTTACAACCACTGCATCAGGGATCCGCCCAAGAGCCTCCAGGAGTTGTATCAGCTATTTGAAAAATATGCCAGATCCGAAGAGCTCCACCAGTGCAAGCTCGAGTCTCAGAGGAAACCCAAAGACACTCCACAGTCCAGCCGCACTTGGATGAGGCCTTCGTAGCCAGACTCCGGTCGGGACGACCGCAATCAGCAGCAAGTGCACAACATCGCCAACCAGCACCCCGCTGGCGAGGCCCCTCGCCGCCAGGAATATCCCCCCCAGGGCCGCGAGAACGGAACTCGCGGTCGGGGCTGGGGACGTGCGCAGCAGCCACGCCGATTTTACTGCCTGTTCCACGGCGAAGACTGCGCCCACCAAACCAGAGACGAAGGCCACCAGAGACAGGATGGCACGGGCACAACCAGCTGACAACCCTAGAGTTGTCGCGCACACATATCAGCAACCCCCTCCGCCATACATCCACGCCCCCGCTCCGCATCCACCACACCACACATACCAACACCACCAGGAAGTACAGATCATACCTCCCCCACCCCCACCTCCACACCAGCAACAACAAAACATCCACCACCCCCATGCCCCAAAGCAAGAGGACTTCGCCGATCAGCCGTATCACGGAGTCATTCATATGATCACTGGGGGGTCTAGCGCCGACTTCGACACGAAGCGGCAGAAGCGGGACCACTACCGCAGCATCAACCACGTCGCCATCACCGGTCCGGTCGTGCAGACGAAGTGGTCCCATGTACCGCTAACCTTCGACGCCCGAGACGTCGATCTGCGCAGCGCCCCCACATCGACGCCATGGTTATCAACTGCAGCGTGGCAGGCTGGGACCTACACAAAGTCCTAGTCAACAATGGCAGCCAAGCAGACATCATTTTCCTCCATGCCTTCGACCGCATGGGCATAAGCCACAGCCTGCTCAAGCCTTCGGACAACCCACTGTATGGCTTTGGCGGCAAGGGCACATTTCCCATCGGCAAAATAGAGTTGCCTCTCTTCTTCGATGTAGCACCCAATGCCCGAAGTGAGCAAGTGACCTTCGATATCGTCGATATGGTGTATCCGTACAACGCCATCATGGGCCGGGGCTCCATCAACAAGTTTGAGGCAGCCATTCATGGACTTTACCTGTGCATGAAGATACCAGGTCCGTTAGGCGCCATCACTGTCTACGGCAACCAGCAGACTGCGTGAAACATAGAGCGGGACTTCGTCCCCGGGCAAAGAAACGTGCACTGCCTCACGGCCCAGCGCGAGGTCCCCGCGTCCACCAGCCCAACTGACAAAGAATACGACAAAGCACAGCTACAGAGCAACGACGGGACCAAAACTGTTCCCCTCGACCAGGCCATGCCCAAGCAGACGGTCACCATCAGCGAAGACCTCACTTCGCATGACGAGGAGAAACTCCTCTGCTGCATGTCCAAGAACAAAGACGTCTTCGCCTGGTCCGCCCTCGACCTGGTCGGGGTCAGCCGATCCATCATTGAGCACAGCTTGGGAATCGACCCTTCGGTGAGACCGAAAAAACAGCGGCTCCGCAAAATGTCTGATGAGAAGATAGAAGCCGCCAAGGCCGAGGTACATTGCCTCCTGGAGGCCAAATTTATCGAGCCAGTGGCCTACCCCACGTGGCTCGCCAACGTTGTGATGGTGCAGAAAAAGAGCGGCAAATGGAGGATGTGCATCAACTTCACCAGTCTCAACAAGGCCTGCCCAAAGGACAACTTCCCGCTGCCTCGGATCGACAAAATAGTCGATAGCGCGGCCGGGTGCGAAGTGATGTCACTCCTCGACTGCTTTTTCGGTTACCATCAAATATATATGAAGGAGGAGGACAAGGCCAGCACCAGCTTCTTAACACCCTTCGACATGTATTGCTTCATCAGAATGCCGGAGGGACTCAAGAATGCCGGGTCCACTTTCTCCCGGCTTACCAAAACGGTGCTCGAAGGGCAAGTCGGCAGAAATATATTCACGTATGTGGACGACATCGTCGTCGCCGGCAGAAGCAAGGAGGATCATCTTGCTGACCTCGCCGAAACGTTTGCGAACATGCGGGACGCACGACTTAGATTAAACCCCGAAAAGTGCGTCTTCGGCGTTCGCCAGGGGAAAATATTGGGCTACCTGGTGTCACACCGCGGAATCGAGGCCAACCCAACAAAAATTCAGGCCATCATCAACATGACGCCCCCGCAATCAGCCAGAGACGTCCAGCGCCTGACAGGCAGATTGGCCGCCCTCAACAGATTCATCTCCAAGTCCGCAGAGCGAAGTCTCCCCTTCCTCAAAACTCTCCGCGGCGCAAAAGACTTCGCCTGGGGACCAGAGCAGGCAGCGGCTTTCGCCTCACTGAAACAGTACCTATCGGAATTGGCAGTCCTTACAAGCCCCGACTCTTCGCTACCCCTGTTGCTTTATGTTGCGGCTTCACCGCATGCGGCCAGCACGGCACTGGTTCAGGAGCAGACAGTAGAGGGCGTGATCAGGCAGTGTCCAGTTTATTACGTCTCCGAAGTGCTCACACCATCAAAATATAATATGACGGAACTGGAAAAGATTGCCTATGCAGTCGTTATGTCTTCGCGCAAATTGCGCCACTATTTTGAAGCATTCAAGGTCCGAGTCACCTCAGATAGGGGACTCGGCGAATTGTTCAGGAACCCGAAGGCATCTGTAACGCCCTGAATTTGGGGGTAGAATTTTTTCTTCTTTTCTCTCACCAAATTCGGGCGTTACTCTCTTTTCTCTTTCCCCGTTTGCTCCTTCTTCCCAATTTCAAACCAGTATAGCGACAAGTGCCCGCGTCATGTATAAACCAAAACCTAAGTGTCATGGGTGTTGCATCATGCCGAAGCACTTTTCTTTGTCTGATGTTGAGTGTTTGTCTCGTTCCGTTCCGGATTTCGATTCGCGATTTGATTCCGTTTAGTGGTCCACGCACGTCGTGGGTTTTCAATCCGCGAAGTGGCTCGACCCAGCCTAGCCCAGCCTAGCCCAGCCGTCCCGGTCCGACCCGGCCCTGCGCGCCCCTGGCGCCCAACCCCCCCCCCCCATGCGCCCCCCCTCTCCTCCCTCTCTCATTTGGATCTCCCGCGCAACAACCTCTCCTCTCCCTCTTCCACCTCTCTCTCCCCGTGGTGCCCTAGGATTTGGAGACGGCGATCACCGGATTTTGGACCCCGAGGTGAGCTCCCCTCCCCTCCCCTTCTTCTCTCTCTCTCCCTCTCCCTCCTCTTCTTCCCCCCCATGCGCGCCCCTTTTTCCCCCCCGCTCGCGCGCGCCCCTTTTTCACCCCCGCTCGCGCGCGCCCCTGCCCGCCAGCGGCGACGCTCGCCCGCCCCTCCCCCGGCCGCGGCGGCGCTCCCTGCCCCTGCCCGGCCCGCGCGGCGGCGCCCCCCGCCCCTCCCCCGGCCCCGCTGCGGCGCTCCCCGCCCCCTGCCTGCCCGCGCGGCGCTCCCCGCCTCCTCCCCGGCGCGGCGGCACCCGCCCCCTGCCCCTCCCCGCGGCGGCGCCCGCCCGTCCCGGCCCCGTGGCGGCGCCCGCCCGCCCCTCCCCTGCTCGCGCGCAGCGCGGCCCCTGCGCGGCCTCCGGCCCCGGCGCGGCCCCTGGCCGGTTCAACCGCCCCGGCCCCGGCTCGGCTGCTCCCGTCGCGCCCCGGCCCGGTCGCCCCGCCCCCGTCCCGGCCCCGCCCGACCGTATCCTCACTCGCCCGCGCTCGCGATGATTATTTGTTAGTCGATAGTTAATGTCAAACTCCGTTAGTTAGCGTGCTGCGTCGCGCGCTTCGCCGCGCGACGGATTGTCTAAATTCAGATTCTATCTATGTGCTGCGTCATGCGCTTCGTCGCGCGACGATCCATTTTAATTTCAGGTTGTTTAAGGTGTAACGCCACGTGTGTATTCACGCGACGTTCCACTTCGGACTCAGTTTAGTCGACGTATGCCGTCGCGCGTCTCGCCGCGCGTCCATCCTCTTTATTTATCTCCACCTGCTTATAATGATTAGACATGAAACATGACTTTACTTTACGCTAAACGTAGTGTCTACATTAAATTTCCTTCCATTAAGCGAGTGGTTAATTTATAATCATGTAACGTGATCGTTTCTCGACTGTCTTTTCCTCTTTCTCTCTTAACCGTACTCGCGAGCCCGCGTGGAACGTCTGTTTACTTATTGCATTCTATTGTATGGTGTACTGTTCTTTTGTATTGAATATGTGGATGTATGTATGTTTGCGCTCGCATAGAGAACGATCCAATCGAAGAGCCCGAGGAACTCGCAGGAGAAGCCCCTGAGCAGCAGTCGGTTGGTGGAGGCAAGTGTCCTTTGACCTATCTCTGTCCTATTCATTATTTAATTCACCTCCCGCTTTACACATTTATGCCTAAGGACTGACTAGCTTTTGTTAACCATGTCCTTGTTTACCTATTTGGGTTGGATTATTATTGTTTAGCTTTATGCTATTGCTCAAACTCTAATCAATGAACATGATGAGATTATCTATGATACGCTGTTTTACCTTCTCTTATTATGATGTTGTACTTGTGGCTTTAAGGGGGCTCGAGCGGTTTCTCGAGTGCCTCTCCGTAAGGACCTGTTCTATGGATGACCGCCCGGGAAAACAGTGCAACCATGAGGGTGGAATGGGGTGCCCTTAGCTGAATAATTAGAGGATCCGGGGTGTAGTTCGCTTCGCCGTCGTGCCGTCAATGGGGCTCGATGTATGCGGCTCGCTCTGCCAAGGTTGATTTGTCCCTTGGGGAGGAGTGCGGTACATTTAGGAAACCTAACGGGCGACTACAGCCCCGGGGAATCTTTGTAAAGGCTACGTAGTGAAACCCTGCCTATTCACCTTGGTAGTGTTTAAGGGTTTGATCGACCCGAGGCAAGAGGGAATCACGGCTTGTGGGTAAAGTGCACAACCTCTGCAGAGTGTTTGAAAACTGATATATCAGCCGTGCTCGCGGTTATGAGCGGCCAAGGGAGCTCCAGTGATTAGTGGTACTTGATCAGAGATACTTTGGTACAGGTGGCGATGAGATCAATGGTTTTGGTTATGACTATGGTGCTGGTAAGTGGTATTCTTTCCGTTTGGAAAGGGTACATCAGGCTAATAACTTGGGTTAATGCTAAAACCTGGCTTTCTCATTAGTAAATAATAATCTGACCAACTAAAAGCAACTGCTTGACTTATACCCACATAAAGCTAGTCCACTACAGCCAAACAGGATACTTGCTGAGTATGTTGATGTGTACTCACCCTTGCTCTACACACCAAACCCCCCATCCCCAGGTTGTCAGCATTGCAACCACTGCTCAGGCGAAGATGAAGCTGTGGAAGGAGACTTCCAGGAGTTCCAAGACTACGACGAGTTCTAGGTGTGGGTTAGCGGCAACCCCCAGTCGGCTGCCTGTGAAGGCCGCAGTTATCTACGTTTCTTTTCTGCACTTTGATTTATTATAAGGACTATATGGACGTCTCAGACGTATGATGTAATCGACTATTATTTCCCTTTTTAATACTATTTGAGCACTGTGTGATGATGTCCATGTTATGTAACTGCTGTGTACGTGAATAACTGATCATGGCACGTACATGGTTCGCATTCGGTTTGCCTTCTAAAACCGGGTGTGACATAAGTGGTATCAAAGTCGTGCTGACTGTAGGACCGCTAACCTAGAGTAGAATGGTCATTCTACGGACTATAGATCTCTGTCTCTGCCTTGACTTTGATATCCCTTCAAAATTTGGTCATACCGACCAAACCTATGTTCTACTATATATTATACCTTGCTGAAAATCATGTTTTATTCTAATCCTTCATTTACTTATGATTCATTATTTGCTGGTCATATTAATTCTGTTCTCACCCTTTTGCTTGCGATGTCTTTTGTAGATGGCTCGACTTAGACACACTGCACGAAAGTCTGTCATCCCCTTCTTACCCTCCCGCCTTGCTGAGCGTCCGCTTCACCGTCCCGTGGCCGGACAATCCAGCCACTTGGAGAGACTGCACCACCGCCTGCATGAGGAGCAGGAACGTCGACGACAGGAGCAGCAGGGCTCTTCCTTCTCGCTCCACCAGGAGATAGAGTCCGTGAGGAGCTGCTCCCCTGTGCTTCCTCTGGAGGCGCCCCCTGCACCACCACTGGGCGCCCCATCTTCTGGAGTAGCTGCTGGAGGAGACCCAGACGACGGAGGTGGCGACGACAGCTCGAGCCACGACACCGACTTCTCTGCTAACCATGAGCCGGAAGGATGGGTTGCTCGACCCATCACTCGCGACGCTGCTCGCGGGTGTCACTTCCACGATGCGCTCGACACCCTGCTACGTCGGGCACTTAACCGGCATACTTGGTCCATCGAGTATCGCTGTGTGGTCTACCAGCACAGTCGCGGGGTCTACCCGGACCGCTGGGAGGCAACCTGCTTGGTGCGCCGCCCGGAGAACAGTCTCCAGGGTGCGGAGTCCTGCTCAGAGCACTATTCTATCTCTGAGCGGGACTCAGCTGAGGCAGCCATGCAAGATGCTGCACGGCGTGCGCTTTCGCACTACTGCTCGGTTTTCGGTGGGGTAGCTGACGGCCTTGACCTGAAGTATTACCCCCGCCGTCCATCTGGCAGCACAGGAGGCGTGATTGTCTCACCTGTCGGTGAGGGCAATCCTAGGTTGAGCAGCACAGTCAACCTAGCCGCCGTGCTAAACACGGAGCTCGACCATGCATTAGACGAGCTGAGTAGGGCTCGTGCTGAGATCGCCCTGTTGCGGGCTGAGCGCGCGGAGCGTCGTCACCTGGATGGTGGTTCCCCCGCTCCCGTCGGAACTCAGCACCCGTACCGCTAACCTCGGCGTGGACACCAGTCTTATGGCAATCCCGACTGCAAGACCAAGATAAATCTAGAACCATAGCTCGTTAGAGTTGGATCTTGTAATTAATACGAAACATATACGTAGAAGCTACAGTCTTAGCGTTAGTCTCGCTTTAGTTAGTCTTAGTTAGACAGGGTAGTTTGCTATATCCTGTGCATTTATGTTTGTCATGATGAACTATGTTTGGTTTGGATCTTTGTAATGACTGTCACCAGAGTGTGGGTATCCCCGCATTTTGGTTTACCTATTATGTTAATGGAGTTAGTTATATAGTTGGGAAACCTTTTATTCCACTTTCCTCTTTATCTGAGAAGCTGTGTGGTCTGTGTTGGAGATCAGTGAAGATGCTCATCTGTTCAGTGCTGTTGAAAAATTCTATACTCTTTTCTTATGCTGCAAGATTTGCCAGATCAGTTCTGATGTGTGGTTGCATTCTGCAGATGTCAGAGAACAGGCGCAGAGGAGGAAGGCGTGCTCAGCAGGAGCGAGCCGCTCAACAGGAGGAGGTGCCCCAGCAGCAGCACCTGCCGCCCCCGCCCCCGATGTCGATCAAGCAGATGTTTCTGATGCAAACTCAGGCAGTTCAAGCCATCGGTCAGACTCTGGCCGCCATTCAGCAGCAGCAGCAGGCCCCACCTCAACCTCAAATGCCTCAAATGCCCAGAGACAAGCGTGCTGAATTCATGAGAGGTCATCCACCAACGTTCGCTCATTCTTCTGACCCCATGGATGCTGAAGACTGGCTGCGCACTGTGGAGCGGGAGTTGCATACCGCTCAGTGCGATGATAGGGAGAAAGTCCTGTATGGTCCCCGTTTGTTGAGAGGAGCAGCCCAGTCATGGTGGGAGTCTTACCTCGCCACCCATGCCCACCCTGACGCCATCACCTGGGAAGAGTTCAGAGGAAGCTTTCGTCAGTACCATGTTCCTGCAGGTCTGATGACAGTGAAGAAGGAGGAGTTCCTGGCCCTTAAGCAAGGGCCATCGTCTGTCAGTGAGTACCGGGACAGGTTTCTGCAATTGTCTCGCTATGCTCCTGAAGATGTCAACACCGACGCCAAGCGACAGTACCGTTTCCTGAGAGGCTTGGTTGACCCTCTGCAGTACCAACTGATGAATCACACCTTCCCGACATTCCAGCACCTGATTGACAGAACAATCATGACAGAGAGGAAGCGTAAGGAGATGGAGGATCGTAAGCGCAAGATCAGTGGACCCCAGCCTGGAAGCAGCAATCGTCCTCGTTTCTCAGGCAATCAACATCAGCAGTTCAGGCAGAACCAGCGTCCACCTCAGCAACATCAGCAGTTTCAAAGGCAGTATCCTCAGCACCAGTACCAGAACCGTCAGAGCAATCAGTCAGGAGATCAGTTTCAGAGGCAGAATCAGCAGGCACCTCGCCTTCCTGCCCCAGCAAACCAGCAGAACAATCAGGCAGCACCAGCTCAGGTTGGAAACAGAGCATGTTTCCACTGTGGAGAGCAAGGCCACTGGGTGATGCAATGTCCGAAGAAGGCAGCCCAGCAGCAATCAGGCCCCAATGCCCCAGTAAAGCAGAATGTGCCTCAGCCTGGAGCAGGCAACCGCTCTCAGCCGCGCTATAATCATGGGAGACTGAACCACTTGGAGGCTGAAGCAGTTCAGGAGACCCCCGACATGATAGTAGGTATGTTCCCAGTCGACTCCCATATTGCAGAAGTGTTATTTGATACTGGAGCAACGCATTCTTTCATTACTGCATCATGGGTAGAAGCACATAATCTTCCAATTACTACCATGTCAACCCCCATTCAAATTGACTCAGCCGGAGGTAGAATTCGAGCCGATAGCATTTGTTTGAATATAAGTGTGGAAATAAGGGGGATAGCGTTTCCCGCCAACCTTATAGTAATGGGTACTCAGGGAATAGATGTCATCCTAGAGATGAATTGGCTAGATAAGTATCAGGCAGTTATCAGTTGTGATAAAAGGACCATCAAGTTGGTGTCCCCACTAGGAGAGGAAGTGGTGACTGAATTAGTCCCGCCTGAGCCAAAGAAAGGAAGTTGTTATCAGGTAGCTGTCGATAGCAGTGAGGCAGACCCAATTGAGAGTATCAAGGTTGTGTCCGAGTTCCCAGATGTGTTTCTAAAGGACTTACCAGGTATGCCACCAGAGCGGAAAGTTGAGTTTGCTATAGAGCTTCTTCCTGGAAGCTCCCCTATCTTTAAGAGAGCTTACAGAATATCTGGATCAGAGTTGGTTGAGCTTAAGGAGCAGATTGATGAGTTGTCAGAGAAAGGTTACATCCGGCCAAGCACCTCGCCTTGGGCCGCCCCTGTCCTATTTGTGGAGAAGAAAGATGGCACCAAAAGGATGTGTATTGATTATCGAGCTTTGAATGAGGTCACGATCAAGAACAAGTATCCCTTGCCCAGGATAGAAGATCTGTTCGACCAGTTGAGAGGAGCCAGTGTGTTCTCCAAGATTGATCTGAGGTCAGGTTATCATCAGCTCTGGATCCGACCTTCGGACATTCCGAAGACGGCATTCATTACCAAGTATGGTTTGTATGAGTTCACAGTGATGTCTTTTGGTTTGACCAATGCGCCAGCGTTCTTCATGAACTTGATGAATAGTGTATTCATGGATTACCTTGATAAGTTTGTGGTGGTATTCATTGATGACATTCTGGTTTATTCTCAAAGCGAGGAAGAGCACGCAGATCATTTGAGGATGGTATTGCAGAGATTGCGAGAGCACCAGTTGTATGCAAAGTTGAGCAAGTGTGAGTTCTGGATCAGTGAAGTCCTGTTCTTGGGTCACATAATCAACAAAGAAGGATTGGCTGTGGATCCGAAGAAAGTGGTAGACATTTTGAACTGGAAGGCGCCAACAGATGCTAGAGGAATCAAGAGTTTCATTGGAATGGCCGGATATTATCGGCGATTCATTGAAGGATTTTCGAAGATTGCGAAACCAATGACAGCGTTGCTAGGCAACAAGGTTGAGTTCAAGTGGACCCAGAAATGTCAAGAGGCTTTCGAAGCGCTGAAAGAGAAGTTGACTACAACGCCTGTCCTAGTCTTGCCTGATGTGCACAAGCCCTTCTCGGTGTATTGTGATGCTTGTTACACAGGTTTGGGATGTGTGTTGATGCAAGAGGGAAGAGTTGTGGCCTACTCGTCCCGACAGCTGAAGGTTCATGAGAAGAACTACCCAATCCATGATCTAGAGTTGGCAGCAGTGGTTCACGCACTGAAGACATGGAGGCACTACCTGTATGGACAGAAATGCGATGTTTACACAGATCACAAGAGTCTGAAGTACATATTCACTCAGTCAGAGTTGAACATGAGGCAACGAAGATGGTTAGAGTTGATTAAAGACTATGAGTTGCAGATCCATTACCATCCAGGCAAAGCAAACGTAGTGGCAGATGCTTTGAGCAGAAAGAGTCAAGTCAATCTGATGGTCGCTCGTCCGATGCCTTATGAGTTGGCCAAGGAGTTTGACAGGTTGAGTCTCGGATTTCTGAACAATTCGCGAGGAGTCACAGTTGAGTTGGAACCTACCCTGGAGCGCGAAATCAAAGAAGCGCAGAAGAATGATGAGAAAATTAGTGAGATCCGGCGACTGATTCTAGATGGCAGAGGCAAAGATTTTCGAGAAGATGCAGAAGGCGTGATATGGTTCAAAGACCGCTTGTGTGTTCCCAATGTCCAGTCCATTCGGGAGTTGATTCTTAAGGAAGCTCATGAGACAGCCTATTCGATTCACCCTGGCAGTGAGAAGATGTATAGGATCTGAAGAAGAAATTCTGGTGGTACGGAATGAAGAGGGAAATCGCAGAGCATGTGGCTATGTGCGATAGTTGCCGAAGAATTAAGGCAGAGCACTAGAGACCTGCTGGATTGTTGCAACCGTTGCAGATCCCTCAGTGAAAATGGGATGAAATTGGTATGGATTTCATAGTCAGATTGCCTCGCACTCGAGCTGGCTACGATTCCATTTGGGTAGTGGTGGACCGCTTGACCAAGTCATCCCACTTCATACCTGTCAAGACCAACTACAGCAGTGCAGTATTGGCAGAATTGTACATGTCTCGGATCGTTTGTCTTCATTGTGTGCCAAAGAAGATAGTGTCAGACAGAGGAACACAGTTCACCTCTCATTTCTGGCGGCAGTTGCATGAAGCTTTGGGCACACATCTGAATTTCAGTTCAGCTTATCATCCGCAGACAGATGGTCAGACCGAAAGAACCAATCAAATTCTTGAAGACATGTTGAGAGCCTGTGCGTTGCAAGATCAGTCCGGATGGGATAAGAGATTGCCTTATGCAGAGTTTTCCTATAACAACAGTTACCAGGCCAGTTTGAAGATGTCACCATTTCAGGCGCTCTATGGAAGGAGTTGCAGAACTCCGTTGCAATGGGATCAGCCCGGAGAAAAGCAAGTGTTTGGGCCAGACATTTTGCTTGAAGCCGAAGAGAACATCAAGATGGTCCGAGAGAATCTGAAGATAGCGCAATCAAGACAGCGAAGCTATGCAGACACAAGAAGAAGAGAGCTGAGTTTCGAAGTCGGAGACTTTGTCTATCTGAAAGTGTCACCGATCAGAGGAGTCAAGAGGTTCGGAGTCAAAGGCAAGCTAGCACCCCGCTACATTGGTCCGTATCAGATTCTTGCAAGACGTGGAGAAGTGGCCTATCAGCTCAGTTTGCCAGAGAATTTGTCTGCTGTGCATGATGTCTTTCATGTGTCTCAGTTGAAGAAGTGCTTGCGTGTGCCAGAAGAGCAGTTGCCAGTGGAAGGTCTTGAGGTCCAGGAGGACTTGACCTACGTTGAGAAGCCAGTGCAGATCCTTGAGGTTGCAGACAAAGTCACCCGAAGGAAGACCATCAGAATGTGCAAAGTTAGATGGAATCACCACTCTGAGGAAGAAGCAACCTGGGAGCGTGAAGATGATCTGATGGCTAAGTATCCTGAGCTCTTTGCAAGCCAACCCTGAATCTCGAGGGCGAGATTCTTTTAAGGGGGATAGGTTTGTAACGCCCTGAATTTGGGGGTAGAATTTTTTCTTCTTTTCTCTCACCAAATTCGGGCGTTACTCTCTTTTCTCTTTCCCCGTTTGCTCCTTCTTCCCAATTTCAAACCAGTATAGCGACAAGTGCCCGCGTCATGTATAAACCAAAACCTAAGTGTCATGGGTGTTGCATCATGCCGAAGCACTTTTCTTTGTCTGATGTTGAGTGTTTGTCTCGTTCCGTTCCGGATTTCGATTCGCAATTTGATTTCGTTTAGTGGTCCGCACACGTCGTGGGTTTTCAATCCGCGAAGTGGCTCGACCCAGCCTAGCCCAGCCGGCCCGGTCCGACCTGGCCCTGCGCGCCCCTGGCGCCCAACCCCCCCCCCCCCATGCGCCCCCCTCTCCTCCCTCTCTCATTTGGATCTCCCGCGCAACAACCTCTCCTCTCCCTCTTCCACCTCTCTCTCCCCGTGGTGCCCTAGGATTTGGAGACGGCGATCACCGGATTTTGGACCCCGAGGTGAGCTCCCCTCCCCTCCCCTTCTTCTCTCTCTCTCCCTCTCCCTCCTCTTCTTCCCCCCACGCGCGCCCCTTTTTTCCCCCCGCTCGCGCGCGCCCCTGCCCGCCCCTGCTCGCCGGCGGCGACGCTCGCCCGCCCCTCCCCCCGCCGCGGCGGCGCTCCCTGCCCCTGCCCGGCCCGCGCGGCGGCGCCCCCCGCCCCTCCCCCGGCCCCGCGGCGGCGCTCCCCGCCCCCTGCCCGCCCGCGGCGGCGGCCCCCGCCCCCTGCCCGCCCGCACGGTGGCGCCCGCCCGTCCCGGCCCTGTGGCGGCGCCCGCCCGCCCCGCCCCTCCCCTGCTCGCGCGCAGCGCGGCCCCCGCCCCTGCTCGCCGATGCGCGGCCCCGGCGCGGCCTCCGGCCCCGGCGCGGCCCCTGGCCGGTTCAACCGCCCCGGCCCCGGCTCGGCTGCTCCCGTCGCGCCCCGGCCCGGTCGCCCCGCCCCCGTCCCGGCCCCGCCCGACCGTATCCTCGCTCGCCCGCGCTCGCTATGATTATTTGTTAGTCGATAGTTAATGTCAAACTCCGTTAGTTAGCGTGCTGCGTCGCGCGCTTCGCCGCGTGACGGATTGTCTAAATTCAGATTCTATCTATGTGCTGCGTCGTGCGCTTCGTCGCGCGACGATCCATTTTAATTTCAGGTTGTTTAAGGTGTAACGCCGCGTGTGTATTCACGCGACGTTCCACTTCGGACTCAGTTTAGTCGACGTATGCTGTCGCGCGTCTCGCCGCGCGACCATCCTCTTTATTTATCTCCACCTGCTTATAATGATTAGACATGAAACATGACTTTACTTTACGCTAAACGTAGTGTCTACATTAAATTTCCTTCCATTAAGCGAGTGGTTAATTTATAATCATGTAACGTGATCGTTTCTCGACTGTCTTTTCCTCTTTCTCTCTTAACCGTACTCGCGAGCCCGCGTGGAACGTCTGTTTACTTATTGCATTCTATTGTATGGTGTACTGTTCTTTTGTATTGAATATGTGGATGTATGTATGTTTGCGCTCGCATAGAGAACGATCCGGTCGAAGAGCCCAAGGAACTCGCAGGAGAAGCCCCTGAGCAGCAGTCGGTTGGTGGAGGCAAGTGTCCTTTGACCTATCTCTGTCCTATTCATTATTTAATTCACCTCTCGCTTTACACATTTATGCCTAAGGACTGACTAGCTTTTGTTAACCATGTCCTTGTTTACCTATTTGGGTTGGATTATTATTGTTTAGCTTTATGCTATTGCTCAAACTCTAATCAATGAACATGATGAGATTATCTATGATACGCTGTTTCCCTTCTCTTATTATGATGTTGTACTTGTGGCTTTAAGGGGGCTTGAGCGGTTTCTCGAGTGCCTCTCCGTAAGGACCTGTTCTATGGATGACCGCCCGGGAAAATAGTGCAACCATGAGGGTGGAATGGGGTGCCCTTAGCTGAATAATTAGAGGATCCGGGGTGTAGTTCGCTTCGCCGTCGTGCCGTCAATGGGGCTCGGTGTATGCGACTCGCTCTGCCAAGGTTGATTTGTCCCTTGGAGAGGAGTGCGGTACATTTAGGAAACCTAACGGGCGACTACAGCCCCGGGGAATCTTTGTAAAGGCTACATAGTGAAACCCTGCCTATTCACCTTGGTAGTGTTTAAGGGTTTGATCGACCCGAGGCAAGAGGGAATCACGGCTTGTGGGTAAAGTGCACAACCTCTGCAGAGTGTTTGAAAACTGATATATCAGCCGTGCTCGTGGTTATGAGCGGCCAAGGGAGCTCCAGTGATTAGTGGTACTTGATCAGAGATACTTTGGTACAGGTGGCGATGAGATCAATGGTTTTGGTTATGACTATGGTGCTGGTAAGTGGTATTCTTTCCGTTTGGAAAGGGTACATCGGGCTAATAACTTGGGTTAATGCTAAAACCTGGCTTTCTCATTAGTAAATAATAATCTTACCAACTAAAAGCAACTGCTTGACTTATCCCCACATAAAGCTAGTCCACTACAGCCAAACAGGATACTTGCTGAGTATGTTGATGTGTACTCACCCTTGCTCTACACACCAAACCCCCCCCCCCCCATCCCCAGGTTGTCAGCATTGCAACCACTGCTCAGGCGAAGATGAAGCTGTGGAAGAAGACTTCCAGGAGTTCCAAGACTACGACGAGTTCTAGGTGTGGGTTAGCGGCAACCCCCAGTCGGCTGCCTGTGAAGGCCGCAGTTATCTATGTTTCTTTTCCGCACTTTGATTTATTGTAAGGACTATATGGACGTCTCAGACGTATGATGTAATCGACTATTATTTCCCTTTTTAATACTATTTGAGCACTGTGTGATGATGTCCATGTTATGTAACTGCTGTGTACGTGAATAACTGATCCTGGCACGTACATGGTTCGCATTCGGTTTGCCTTCTAAAACCGGGTGTGACAGCATCGGTACGGATCGCCAAATGGGCGGCCGAACTCTCCGGCTACCACATCACATTCGAGCCCAGGACATCCATCAAGTCACAAGTTCTGGCAGACTTCGTCGTCGACTCGACTGGGCCAATAACACAGCCGGACCCGTCCGTAGAGAAGGTTTGGACAATCCATTGCGACGGCGCATGGTGCCATGCGGGGGTAGGCGCTGCTGCAGTCATTACCTCACCCGCCGGGGTCAAGCACAGATACGCGGCATGCCTCAGCTTCGCTCTGGAATCTGACAAATGCACAAACAACATAGCAGAATACGAAGCTGTCATCCTCGGCCTCCGCAAACTAAGAGCCCTTGGTGTCACCACCTGCATTATCAGAACAGACTCCAAGGTAGTCGCCGACCAAGTCGAGAAAGACTACGTAGCAAAGGACCCCGCACTTATGCAATACCTCGCGGCCATCCGTAGCCTCGAGAGACAATTAAAGGGTTTCACCTTGCAGCATGTGGACCGGGCCAAGAATGAGGAGGCCGACGCATTGGCCAAGGCTACCGCCAGAGGCGAGTCCATGCCCTCCGACGTGTTCTACCATGTTATCGACATACCAGCCGTCCGCAGCCCCGAAGGGCTCCAAATAACCAATGACAGCGAGGGCCACCGCATAGTCAACCTTATTATGACCGAAGACTGGCGGGCACCAATAACCCTATTTCTACAGGGGCACTACCATCCAACCGACATCAACGAGGCCAAGCGCCTCAAACATCGAAGCCGAGACTTCGCTCTGATTGAAGGCCAGCTTTACAAGAAGGGGGTCAGTCAACCAATGCTTAAATGTGTCACCGATACCGAAGGCGTCCAAATCCTGCGCGAAGTCCACAGCGGTACTTGCGGCTCTCACGCAGGGCCAAGGGCCCTAGCCGCAAAGGTGATCCGTCAAGGTTTCTATTGGCCCGCAATGATCTACGCCGCAAATCGGGTCACAAGGTCCTGCGAAGCCTGCCAGAAGTTTTCTCCTCGATCAGGCAGCCCTTCGCAATTCACAAAACGAATCGCCCACAGATGGCCTCTCCAGCGCTGGGGCCTGGACATTGTCGGGCCCCTGCCCACGGCTCAGGGGAATCTCAAGTTCACCTTCGTCGCTGTTGAGTATTTTACCAAATGGATCGAGGCGAGGGCTGTATCCACAATAACATCAAAGACTGCACAGAAATTCTTCTGGCAAAACATTGTTTGCCGTTTCGGAGTACCGTCCGAACTCACAGTTGACAACGGCAAGCAGTTTGACAGCCAAGACTTCAAGGATTTCTGCTTCTCCATTGGCACCATGCTTGCCTTCGCCTCAGTATACCACCCGCAGTCCAACGGAGTTGTGGAATGCGCAAATGGCAAAATTTTCACAGATGTCAAGAAGATGCTCCTCGACGAGAAAAAGGGCAAGTGGGCCGATTTGGTACCCGAAGCGGTCCGGGTGCTAAACACGACTGAATGCAGGGCAACTGGGTTCACCCCTTTCCGCCTTCTATATGGATCGGAGGCCATGACCCCGCAAGAAATAAAACATGGGTCCCCACGGACAGTCTCGTCAGCTGTCCCCGACGTGGACGAACCCACTTCGAAGGATCTCATCGATGGAGACTGTGTCTTCGCCCTATAGGCTCTAAATAAATACCAAGCCCAAACAAAAGCATGGCGCGACCACGCAGTCATCCCGAGGGAATTCAGCGAAGGGGACCTCGTACTCGTCCGAACAGCTCGGACAGAGTCCAAGGGCAAGCTGGAGCCCAAGTGGGAGGGCCCTTTCATTGTCAAGATGAAGGCATCCCCCAGCGCATACAGGCTCGCAACGCCAAATGGCGAAGATTTGGAGCATTCCTGGAACATTGATAATCTCCGCAATTTTTTTGTTTGACTCATCAGGGCCAACTTGCCCTTGTAATTCGCAAAAACAATTTTTTCTGGCCCGCACTCTTTTCCTCCCGGGGGGTGAGGTTTTTAACGAGGCGGAGTCATGTAATATACAAGTGAAAAATCCCCCGCAAAAATCTACGTCGAAAAAAGACCGCGTCGACGGTCTTCGACATTCGACCAATACAAAGTCACCGCGAGGGGCAGCGCTAGCTACCCTCGCGTGCGACACTCTGCGCAAAAGTCACCTAAGGGTGCAGCTAGACTAGCACAACAAGTGCGAAAAATCGAAGTCTTCCTCAAAAAGACTATCCGTGCATAAGTCGCCTAAGGGTGCAGCCGGACTAAGCACAACAAGTGCGAAGAATCGAAGTCTTCCTCAAAAAGACTATCCGTGCAAAAGTCGCCTAAGGGTGCAGCCGGACTAAGCACAACAAGTGCAAAGAATCGAAGTCTTCCTCAAAAAGACTATCCGTGCAAAAGTCGCCTAAGGGTGCAGCCGGACTAAGCACAACAAGTGCGAAGAATCGAAGTCTTCCTCAAAAAGACTATCCGTGCAAAAGTCGCCTAAGGGTGCAGCCGGACTAACCACAACAAGTGCGAAGAATCGAAGACTATCTGTGCAAAAGTCGCCTAAGGGTGCGGCCGGACTAAGCACAACAAGTGCGAAGAATCGAAGTCTTCCTCAAAAGACTACCCGTGCTCAACCCTACACCATACTGTCCGCGCAAGGACCGAATACAGGCGCGCCGGTCCAACATAATAAACACACTAGACCAAGTGCGCAACGCCTTTATGAGCATAGCCGAATGTGCGAAGGCGCACAACCTCATCATACAAGTTATTACATATGTACAGCGAGGGCATCACACCTTACATCGGTTCAACCTTCGGAATGATTCCCATCTCCCTATAGTTAAATAGCATTATCCTCAGCTCCTCACCCTCAAAAAGACTCCGCAGCTCCCCCTCACCTACACTCGCAACGGCCGGCGAGGACAACAATTCCTGCTTGCCAGCCCTACCCACACGAAGCCGACCGCCATCCGCCTCACTCACTCTACGCTTCGCAACCGCCCTTCGCCGCCTACGCCCAGCACTCGGACCAGGTACAACTTCAGCATCCGCAACACGCGGCGAAGCCTCCGCCGCTGCCACATCCAAGACCGCAAAGTAATCCAAGTCCTCATCCGACGACTCTTCCGTCCACTCAACCGAACTCCCAGAATCACCAAAATCAGAAAACTTAGAAGCAGACTCATCCGATTCATTCCCAGCATCCACGGTCGAAGCCGCTAAAAAATTAGCAGTAGCGGTTGCGTGCGCAGGCCCAAAATCTTGAACCTGCGCAGCAACCAAGGTTCAGCAACATATACAAAATTCCTTAACTACCCACACCCACTAAGCCACCTGCGAAGACCCAACCGCCGTGGGATCCTCCGCTGCCGGCTCCGTCGCTGTCTTCAGGGGATCCTCAGCCCTCGGCACAGCGGTTGGCGACGAACCACCACCGGACGCAGTAGCCGCAGGGGCAGCGAGGGAGCCTTCGACGGTTTCTGGGGGCGGCGCCGGGGCGACCTCGGCCCTAGCCACCACCGGGTTCGACTCCGCCTCAGGCCGCGCGCTGTTCAAAGCTCCGAAGTTCTCCACTTTCTCGTCACGCGCCGCCTGAAACACAACACACAGATTCAGCAAGCCCACATACAACCCAAATTCAACAACACTAAACAAAAGTCAAACATTACCTGACCCCTCGCCCGGTCGGACCGCTCCCTGACCACCTCCCGACCGTGGGGGCCCCACATCCGGTCAAAGAGGGCTCCCGCGGATTCCTTCACCACAGGGTCCTCAACCTTGTAAATCTCGCGCTCGAAATCCTCATCAGATCGGTCGAAGACCTCATAGTGACGGCACCCTTCGCGGGACAGCGTGTTCATCGCCCCTTCGCAGGTGACCAGGGAGGCAAAGGACATAAATCCCTCCACAATGGTCGGGAGCGCCAACAACTCCTCTTGCAGCCACTTGAGGCAACAAAGGCCTGACTCTCGGTCGGGCACTTCAAAGTCAGCGGTCCGCGCGCCCAGCTCGTGGTATGAGTCCATAAGCTGCTTGCGCATCCGCTCAACTTCCAAGCACGTAGAAGCTTCGACCCTCTCCATGCGGGCCTGCAGAGCGTTGAACCGCTGCTCCCATTCTTTGGCGTGCTGGCTGGCGAGGCTACCCTCCACCCATGCCAAATTGGCCTCCGCCTGCGCAGACTGCGCCTTGGCGAGGGCCTGATTAGCTTCCCTCCTCTCCTCCGCCAGCTGGCGCCGGAGCTCAGTCCTCTTGCCCTCCAGCGCGGCCACTTTCTCCGTCAGTTTGTGGCACTTGCTATCGGCGGCCGATTTTTCCCGGACGGCGTCAGCATGCTGCGCCCGAAGTCTCTCGGCTTCGGCAGACACAACTGCCGTAAGGGCCCCCGACGCCACGCGGTCAGCGAAGTCAGCCGCCTAAATAACACACATAAGACCACAATCCCAATGAAAGCAGTAAAAACCGAAGTCTAGCTCAATTTACCTGACTTAGCCGCTGCGACGCCTCCCTCAGCCGGCGGGACACAGCGCCCGCTTCGTCCTTGACGGCGGTGAGCGCCGAAATCTCACCGCCAGCGCTGAGAGCGCTACCCTTCGCCCCAGGCACTGTGGCAGACACCGTGGTCGCCACCGCAGGCGGAACAACAACAAGTTGCCCCTCGCCCGATCCTGCGACGTATCAAAAGTCAAAAAAACGGCCAATGACTTACCAATGAGATAATCTTCCACACTAATATCAGTGCCGAAATCGGCAACGCGCTTCCCCGGTGAAGGCAATTCTCGCGCCTTCGCGGCTCCGGCCGAGGTAGACTTGGCTCCACCGGCGCCGGCTGCCTTCTCGACATCCGGCACCTTGCTTTTCCTAGGGCCGGCCGACTTTGCCGCCAGCGTCGGCTGGCTACCACCGGGGGCGGCAGCCTTCACGGTCCCCCGCGCCCTCTTCGGCCTAGCCTCGGGCAGCCTGATGACCGCCCGGCGTTTTTGCGCAGCTTCCTGACGATCCTTGTCCATCACTGCCGACACAACACCAGCAATATTACGTCCATAAGGAAACACTCTCAAGTCACGAACCATGCGAGATGTAAAAAAGTCTTCGTCGGCCGCGCTGGGGATAGGAACGTTCTTAGGCCACCAACCCCCTGTAACCTTCAGCATCCGCGCCGAAGACTCCCGGAGCTCGGGCGAAGACATCCTTCCCCCGGGGGCCGCGCACGTCCCCATCAACTCCATAGCAAAACTATCGGAGACCCCCAGTCCTCCCATCGCAGTACCTAGCTTCCTCTTCTTAGTGGATGGGGCGGCCACCGGCGCGAGGTCGTCGTCAGTCTCTGCCGCCGGTTTCTTCCCGCGATGGTCGACATCGTCTTGCCCGGGATAACCGCCGTACGACAGACGGTTCAACTCGAAGACCCTGTTCAAGCGATCGTTGGATCCGCGTATATCCCAACTATGCTGGCCCTCCGTCTTTGGCACATAGCGACCAACAATCCGCACCGCCCCATCCTCCGCCTCACGCACGAATGCGGTGGGATTGCGGCTATGCAAATCTAGTGCGAAGGCGGGACTTCACACCATCATCCCGCCACGGGAAGGCATCTGGCGAGGGCATACTTCGCCCAGCGCCCAGCCACGCGCCAAGGGCCACACCCCATACGCGACAAACTCCTCAACCAGATCGCGCCCGCTACTCAGGCCGGCCACGCACCGAAGGGCCCCTTCATCTGCATCCTCCTCCACCACTTCAAACTGCGGGTATGCTGAGTAATAATGCGAACTCATCTTGGCCATGGGGAGCCCCGGGTGGTCTTCGATTGCGCCTTCGGCAACGTAGAACCAAAATTCCCACCAGTTGCCCCATTTATTGCGGGCACATGGAACCAACTCAACGACTTCCATCGAAGTCTTGCCCGTCTTCGGCGTAAACGTGCAAGATCCAAATTGAGCAATCTTATTCCCAATCTTCCTTTTCTGCCAGTGTAGACAATAATACTTCGCGAAGACTTCGACCGAGGGCTGCCCGCCGTACGAAGTCGTTGCCCAGACATATTTCGCCAGAGCCACCACGGCATTTGGCGTCAGCTGGTGGACCTGGACATTGAACCTACGCAGGACTTCGCCCACAAATCGATGTGCGGGCAGACGAATGCCAGCAGCGAAAAAAGCCTCGAACACAACCAACTCGCCTTTTGGCTCAGGGACCTCCTCCGTCCCCGGGACACGCGCCACTCCGCTGCCGAAATAACCAAGCTGTTGCATGTTTTGCACGCGGACCGAGGACATCCGTGACACGCCGAACTCCACTGTGTCACCGGCGCGCAACTCCTCCGCCGCCACATTGCTCAGCGTCTCCTCGGACGACGCGCCGGCCGGCGGTGTAGCGGCTGCAGAAGAGGAAGTGGACGGCATCGCTACGTACCGTCGGCGGTGGCGGGCGGTCTGCTTCACACGGGCCAGATCTCCGGCGAGCAAGAACAAGGAGGGCAGACGAGCAGCGAGCGGTTTGAAAAGGCGGTTAGGGTTTTCGCTGAGCGCGGAAAGATAAAGTTCAAAACGCGCCGCCCCCCGCCCCCTTTTATACATAGAGCGCGGCGCTTCGGGAAACCCGCAATCCAACAGTACGGCGTCAATCAACGGTCATGTCAAAAACCCCCGCGGAACCACTTCGAGCGAGGCAGGGTCTCCACCATCTAGCGACGTCTTCGGCACCAGATGACTTAGTCGAACTAGTCCCTCGGAGGGCAAATGTTGGGGCGAAGGCGAAGACGCCACCCTTCGCTCGTTGCCTTCGCCGACTTCGCTGCATCAACGGAGGCAAGACGACGGGCAGACTCACCCTTCGTCTTACACGCAGCCGGACGAAGACCTGTGACGAGGTCGTCTCATCATGCGACCTCGTCCAATGTAGAGGCCCACGTGTGATCCGGCCCATTGTAACGGGCCCTGCGTGGCCGCTGCGCATTACGGGCCTAATTTGTAAAGGTCTCCCTGTAATTACGGTTTGTAACCCTGCTTTATGGGAATATTCCGCGGATAACCTAGGTGCTTGAGGGCACATGTGTCCTTAACACTGGACGCTGGGCACTCAGATACCTATAAATACCCCCGCACAGTGCCCTTGAGAGGCTAGATTAACAGAGCTATTGCCATCTCGTGCAAAAACCCTGTTTGCGTTGCTACACTCCCCCGTTGGATCAACTTGCACCGGAGAGCAAGTTCCAACAACGCTCATTCAAGACCCAACAATAGGAACCAGCATGGTCAACAGATACCACCACCACCACCAAACCCTAACATGGAGCAGTTTATCGCCACTCAGATGCAGCTTCTGCAGGGACTCACTGCATATGTTCAACAGATTCAGCAAAACCAGTAGAATCAGCAACACCAGCAGCAACAACAGAATGCACCCCTGGCCAGTGATAAGCATCGGGACTTTATGAGCCATCACCCGCATACGTTCTTTCATGCGGTTGATCCTTTGGATGCCGATGACTGGCTCAAAGTTATTGAAAATAAGTTGGATATCACCTAGTGCAATGACCGGGAGAAGGTCTTGTACGCCTCGGGAAGACTCGAGGGTTCCTCGTCCGATTGGTGGGATGCCTTCACAGCGGCACACCCCAATGCGGATACCATAACCTGGCAGGAGTTCCAAGTGAACTTCCGCGCTCATCATATTCCCTCGGGAATTATGAAATATTAAAGAAGATGGAGTTTCTTTCTCTTACTCAAGGGAATATGACTGTCAGTGAGTACCGTGACCGCTTCACTGAGCTTTCACGCTCCGCCCCAGAAGAAGTGGATACGAATGAGAAGCGCCAAGAGCATTTCTTGGAAGATTAATTGCACCACTGAATTATCAACTACAGAGTCATACCTTCCCCAACTTCTAGACTCTGCTGAACAAGGCAATTGCCTTGAAAGCAAAAGAAGGGAACTGTCTGACCATAAAAGAAAGCAAAAGAAGCAAAAGAGTTAAATTTTTCTTTCTCCATCACTCGCCAAATTCGGGCGTTACCTTTCCTCTTTCTCTTTCTTCTCGCTATGCCTTGTTCTTTTCCAAAGTTATAGCGAGATTTAGCTCGACATCTTGTGTAAGTAAAACCCTAAGGTTAATTCTTTTGGTTGTTGCTGAGAGCACCTAGAGAGGGGTGAATAGGTGATCCTATAAAAACCAAACACTAATAGCCACAAACTTTGTTAAAAGTGTTAGTACGGCTATGTAGCTTTGAAACGAGTTCTTGTGAACACAACAATCACAGAGAAGGCAACACAAGTGACACGCGATTTTTATCCCGTGGTTCGGCCAAGTAACACTTGCCTACTTCCACGTTGTGGCGTCCCAATGGACAAGGGTTGCACTCAACCCCTTTCAAGTGATCCAATGATCAACTTGAATACCACGACTTTCTTCCTTATAGACTTTCTCTCGTTTGTGAGGAATCTCCACAAGTTGGAGCCTCTCGCCCTTACAATTAAGATCACAAAGAAGGTGCAAGAGTAAGGCTAGGAGAGCAACACACACAACACACAAATCCGCAGCACACACACGCACACAAGTCAAGACTTGAGCTCGAAACATCGCACAGAGAGTTCACAACTCGAATGGAGCTCAAATCACTAACACAATCGATCAAATGTGCGGAGACAGAGTGTGGGAGTCTTAGAATGCTTAGTGAATGCTTGTGTGTCTCCTCCATGCGCCTAGGGGTCCCTTTTATAGCCCCAAGGTAGCTAGGAGTCGTTGGAGGCCAACTTGGAAGGCCAAACTTGTCTTCTGTCGGGTGGTGCACCGGACAGTCCGGTGCACCACCGGACAGTCACTCTAGCTGTCCGGTGCGTGATCGCCTTCCAAATCAGGCGCATCCGACCGTTGGTCCTCGGGGTCAGTTGGTGCACCGGACAGTCCGGTGTGCCCAACCGACCATTGCTACGGGCCACTCGTCGCCCGCAGATTGTGCGGCTGACCGTTGCGCTGGCGACCGTTGGCTCACCGGACAGTCCGCTGCACCACGGGACAGTCCGGTGAATTTTAGCCACGTCGCCTTTCTTCATTCCCGAGAGCAACACTTTCACCGGAGACCAGCCTGGCGCACCAGACATTGTCTGGTGTGCCTGGTCAGTGTTGATGTTGGCTGAACCTTTGCTAACCTTTTTGTCTTTTCTTCTTTTCTTTTGTTGGCTCTGTTTCTAGCACTTAGCTGACCAAGTTAGTACATAAAACAATATACCAAGTCTAGAAACATACCTTTGTCTTTGATTTGCAGTTTTCACACATTTTGCTCATAAGAACTTTATTTAATGTGTTGGGCATCTAATCACCAAAATACTTATAGAAATTGCCCAAGGGCACATTTCCCTTTCAATCTCCCCCTTTTTGGTGATTTATGCCAACACATCTAAAAGCAACAAAAAGAAGTGCAACCTCAATGCAATTGTGAACCAAATTGTTTTTGCTAATGGTTTGGCATATTTGGATCACTCTTTGCCACCACTTGGTTTGTTTTTGTAAATCAAATCCTTTTTCCTATCTCTAAGTAAAACACACTTGTTTGGACACATAGAGAGTTATTCTAAGAGTAAAATTGATCAAGTGCCAAAAACTCCCCCTTTTTCCCATAATCAAAATTCTCCCCCACAAGAGACCAAATTTTGCAATAAGAGTATTTTGGACAAATCAAATCCTAACTCTACTATTTTCAAAATTCTCAAGTGGTTGTCTGATCCAGTTGCTTTGGCCTTAATTTCTTCCCCTTTGGCATTAAGCACCAAAACGGGATCATTTTTGGCCCTTTAACCCCATTGCCTCACCAAAAATGTCAATTAAGAGCAAAAAGGCAATGAGAGCATAAGTATGAACTTGGAAGTGAGTACACTAATATCATAGTGTAGTGGAAGTCTTTGCATCGTCCAAGTTCACCTTTCCCTTTCAATGCACTTTTGAGACTACATCAAGTATACTCAAACACAAAGGTTAGTCTCAAAGGGTCAAGTTGTAGCATATCTCCCCCTAAATATGTGCATCATCCGCATATGGACTTGTGAGGTCCGGGGATTACTTGTACAACTTGAGCACCATAAATATACAACGAGTGATGTAAATACTTCAAAGTAACATGATCAAAGGCATAGAGCACATCCATTTGAAACAACCTGAAAGAGTGGTGAGAGGCATAGGCTAATAATATTCTAATAGACTCTAGCCTTGCCATAGGAGGAAAAGTCTCCTCGAAATCCAAACCTGCGACTTGGGCATAACCTTTTGCCGCAAGTCGAGCCTTGTTTCTTGTCACCACTCCGTGCTCGTCTTGCTTGTTGAGGAACACCCACTTGGTTCCCACAACGTTTTTCTTTGGACGTGGCACCAGGCTCCAAACTTCATTCCTTTTGAAGTTGTTGAGCTCTTCCTGCATGGCCAACACCCAGTCCGAATCCTACAAGGCCTCTTCTACTCTAAAAGGCTCAATAGAAGAGACAAACGAGTAATGCTCACAAAAATTAGCTAATCTTGAGCGAGTAGTTACTCCCTTGCTTATGTCACCTAGAATTTGATTGATGGGGTGATTTCTTTGGATCGTCGCTCAGACTTGGGTTGGAGGGGCACTTGGCGCCTCTTCCTCCATTACTTGTTCTTGCTGTGCTCCCCCTTGATCACACGCCTCTTCTTGAGGGACCTGTCCATCATCTTGAGTTGGGGGATGCACCATTGTTGAGGAAGAAGGTTGATCTTGCTCTTGTTGTTCTTGTGGTCGCACGTCTCCAATCGCCATGGTGCGTATTGCGGCCATCGGAACATCATCTTGTGATACAATTGACTTATATCCAGAAGGCTGTAACGAAGCGACTATACTAGCAATACATTCGATATGGAGTGCTCGTTAGTGATGGCTATCTTGCCCAAGCCTTTGACCTTGCCTTGGTTCCCATCTCCAAAGATGATCGTATCCTAGGAATCCTTGTTCTTGACGTAGGAGGTGAACATCTTCTTCTCCCCCGTCATGTGGTTTGTGCATCCGCTGTCGATAATCCAGCTTGAGCCCGCGGATGCATAAACCTGCAAGGAATTTTAAGCTTGGGTTTTTGCTACCCAACTCTTGTTGGGTCCTACAAGGTTAGTCACAATAATTTTTGGAACCCAAATACAAGTCTTGTCTCCCTTGCATTTGGATCCCAACTTCCTAGCAACCACTTTTTCATTCTTACATGAAAGTACAAATGAAGTGTTGCAAGCATGGAAAACAGTAGTAGGTATATTACACATTTTCTTAGGCACACGATGCACAACATGATTTTTCCTAGGCCTACTTCTACCATGCACAAAAGTAGAGCTAGAGGCAAACATAGCATGTGAATCATTGTAAACAGTATGAACATAACTCTTATTATAATTGGAATGACTAGCAATATTCCTATCATAAATAAAAGCATGGTTCCTTTTACGACTACTAGCCATAGGGGCCTTCCCTTTCTCCTTGTTGAGAATGGGAGCCTTTTGACTTGTTAAGTTCTTGGTTTCTTTTCGAAAACCATGTCCATCCATAATTGAGGGGTGTCTACCAATAGTGTAGGCATCCCTAGCAAACTTTAATTTATCAAAATCATCCTTGCAAGTCTTAAGTTGAGCATTAAGACTTGCCACCTCATTAATTAATTTAGTGATAGAAACACGATGTTCATCACAGGTATTAACATCAAAATCCTTACATCTATTACAAATAGCAACATGCTCTACACATGACTTAGATCTATTAACTTCCTCTATCTTAGCATTTAAATCATCATTTAAAATCTTTAAACTAGAGATAGATTCATGACAAGCAGATAACTCAGAAGATAACATTTCATTTCTCTTAGTTTCTAAAGCAAGAGACTTTTGTACACTAACAAATTTGTCATGTTCCTCATACAAAATGTCCTCTTGCTTTTCTAGTAGTCTATCTTTTTCATTTAGATCATCAATTAATTCATTAATTTTCTCTACTTTGGCTCTATCTAAACCTTTAAATAAGATAGAGTAATCTACTTCATTATCGGAGGATTCCTCATCACTAGAAGAAGAGTACTTAGGGGAATCACGAATATGTACCTTCTTCTCCTTAGCCATGAGGCAAGTGTGGCGTTCGTTGGGGAAGAGCGACAACTTGTCGAAGGCCGAGGCCACCAGTCCCTCATCGTCGGAGTTAGATGAGAAGCAATCGGAATCCCATTCTTTCCAAGATGAGCCTTGCCTTTCGCCTTCCTATAGCTTTTCTTCTTCTCCTTCTTCCCATGTCTTTCGTGTCCCTAGTCATTTTCATTATCGAGACATTGAGCAATAAAATGACCAGTCTTACCACATTTGAAGCACGAACACTTTCCCCTTGTTTTGTTCTTGTTGGGTACTCCTTGCGTCCTTTAAGCGCGGTCTTGAAACGTTTGATGATAAGCGCCATCTCATCTTCGTTGAGGTCAGCAGCCTCCACTTGTGCCACCTTGCTTGGTAGCGCCTCCCTGCTACTGGTTCCCTTAGGAGCAACGGGTTGAGGCTCATAGACGGGTAGTGGACCGTTTAGGGCATCATCCACATATCGCGCCTCCTTGACCATCATGTGCCCGCTTACGAATTTTCCAAGAATCTCCTCGGGTGTCATCTTGGTGTACTTGGGATTTTCACGAATAAGGTTGACAAGATGGGGGTCAATTACTGTAAATGACCTTAGCATGAGTCGGACGACGTCATGATCTGTCCATCTTGTGCTTCTATAGCTTCAAATCTTATTGACCAGGGTCTTGAGCCTATTGTAAGTCTGAGTTGGCTCCTCTCCCCTGATCATCGCAAATCTCCCCAGCTCGCCTTCCACCAGCTCCATTTTGGTAATCATGGTGGCATCGTTTCCCTCATGAGATATCTTGAGGGTGTCCCAAATTTGCTTGGCGTTGTCCAAGCCGCTCACCTTATTATATTCATCCCTGCAAAGTGAAGCTAGCAAGACAGTAGTAGCTTGGGCATTTTTATGAATCTGTTCATTAATTATCACAGGGTTATCCGTACTATCAAAGTGCATCCCATTCTCTACAATTTCCCAAATGCTAGGATGGAGAGAGAATAAATGACTACGCATTTTATGACTCCAAAATGAATAGTCCTCTCCATCAAAGTGTGGAGGTTTTACAAGTGTGTAACACCCTAGGTGTTACCCAAGGCCCTGGCTCCATACATACACTTATGACTTGTTATCACATGTGTTTAAGTGGAGGAGAAGGAACACCAAAACCTTGGAAACCATGGGTTTAACTAAGGAAGGCTCATGATAAAAGCATTACCCAAGAACTTTATGCAATTATCACCTTGAACAAAAGAGGTTAAAACCCTAGACCCCTTCTTGAGCCATTAGCTCCCAAACACTGGATTAATGGAAATGATAAGCAAAGGAACCTTTCATGACTTAAACCCTTAACCAAAGTTGAAGTACATTAACATATCTACCAAATTTAGTAAGGGAAACCTTACAAAAAGCTCCCTTAAATACCTCAAAATCAGCCCCCAAGTGGAGAACACTAAAGAGTCACTCACATTTTCTCTAAGTCAAAAATGAACCCTAATCTAAAGATCAGAAGTGTTCACCTAGTTAATGGCGCCAAAACCACTTGGTCTAAATAACAAAAAGGAGCCAAACTACCTAAGGAACCCACTGGAAAATTTTGAACCCGAGCCAAAACCGTTGGACATGATTTGACATCCCTTTTGTCTCGGGGTGAACAGTGTGATAGCCCCGATTTGGCGTCCGCATATCTCCCAAGCCAGGGCATATCTCCCCTTGGAACTCACATGAACTAGGTAGTCCTAGGTGCAGGGAAGAGATCTCACAAAGGTCTTAGGGTGAGATTCACACGTTTGGCTGCTCAGCAGGGGTTAGAACACGGGCAGAAGGAAATGGCGACGTGTTCGACGCGCCCTGGCATCGCCAGAGCACGCCCCGGCGCTCGGCCCCGCGCGCACCGCGCCGCGCCAAGCCAAACCCGTGCCTGCGCCCGCGCCCACGCCTATAAAGCCAACCGAGGCTTCGACCGTACGCCCCCGCTCGCTCTCAACCTCGCTGGAGCGCCAGTTCACCGGCGATTGCTGTGCGCACGGTGTGCCAGCAGCCGCCAGAGACCAGAACACCGTAGACCGGCCACCCTAGCCATTCCCCGCCCCGTCCGACCCTCGAGTGAGTCTCTACGTGTCTCGGTGAAGCTCCTAGAGCCAGGAATCGAGCTCTACCTCATCGGAGACATCAGACCAACGTCGCCGAACTTCACCAGATCGCCGGTGTACGTAGACCGAGCTCCATGGTGAGTCTTTCTTTGATTCCTTGCACGGGTAGACTCCTTAGCACCCCGTGAAAGCTCCATGTGCCCTTGGATTGAACCCTACCGCCGTGAGCATGCCGGAGCACACGCCTCCGACGAGCCCGACCGCCTGCGCACGTGGCCCAACCGATTCCGGCCATCACCGACGACGAGTCGTACCTCGACGTGACCGCAAGGACTTCCCAAAGCTAACCCCGCCCTTCGCCAGACCTCCCTCACCACCGGTAAGCCGCACCACCCTGTTTACTTCTGCGGTTACTGTTTAAAAGGGGGAAGGGACCTCGGGGAGGAAGGAAAAGAAGTCATGGGTTTTTTTGAATGGTCAGAGACTCAGGTGAATAATGGTGCAGGGGCATAAGTTAAAGAACTGGTTTAGAAGAAGCCCAGGGTCCTCGGTGTAAACTGGCTTTTTAGAAAACCTTTAAAACATTATTCATTTAAATACAAACAGAGCTTGTAAAATTTATAACTTTAGTTTTATTCAACCAAATTTAGTCAAACAAATTTTGCTAGGTTTTGAATAATGTGAACTGCTTAGGAAAAATACAAACACCCTAAGTATTATAGAATATGTTAAAGTTTAGATTTAATTAGTAATCTGACCCAAGGATAAATAAAGAAGAGAAAAATAGCTACACTGTTAGACTGAGATTAAGAAAAATCAGAGAGATACTTAACCACTCTCTAATCTGTTTAAAAATAGTACATTCCTCAGTACACCAAATTAAGGAAGGGTTTACCTTTTAAACTCATTTTGGCCCAAAGATAAGGAAAATAGAAAAGGTAGTTTAAAATAAGAACCACGGGGCAACCACATTTTTGCTAGCTCACTTATGTAGTATAGCTTACTGGAAAATTTTGTTAGACCCTCTGTTAGTACAAAAGAAATGCACTACCTTTTATTTTGTGAAAACAATGAAAACTTAGAAAAACCTTAGAAAAATAATCCTGAGGAGAAACCACCCCAAACCTTAGGATAACTAATAATATGTTATTATGAATCTAGGAAAAATATAACTTCTGTTGTTTGACATTTTTTAAATGACGAGTTAGTTATAAGTACCTTTTTAGCATTAATCTTTAGAAAATCACAACTAAATATCCAGTAGGACTTTTTCTGTGATTTTTAACACAAAGATCCATTATTCCCTAGGAATCTTGGCAAAAATAAATGTTGACCCAGAAACTTCACAGAGATTAGAGCTATAGTGTAAAGTGCCCTTTTACCCTTGCTTTTGTTAATTTTGCACAAGGAGCATCTGAATTAATTTCAACCTCAAATTTTTAGGACAACCCACAGAGACCAATGTTTACCCACTGTAATTTTTATAACATTTTTGGAAAATGTTAACTGACCATGATAGTTCAAAAATGCTTAATAAGAAGCACAATATGATGAAAAAGGGAATTTTGGGAGAATTAGATAATGTACAACCAAAACCTTCCAAGAATCACATGAAACAAAAAAAATATAATCAAAGAGTGTAATCTTTTAAAATCCCAAAAATGAAGGTATAAAACCCTTAAGTATACCCAAAGGAAACCCTTGGGTACCACTAAATTTAGTCATGTTTTACTATGCGTAGCCTTTACAAATTACCATGTCATTAATATGCATATATCTGATTCATTGCATTCGATAGACTGTAATCTCGCTGACGGGGAGTACATCCTTGTTCCGGAGCAAGGAGTTGCTCAGGAGGTAGCCCAGGAGCCAGCACCAGAGCCGGCCATCGAGGATCTGCCTGCCCCAGCTTTGGAAGGCAAGCCCCAGTTTTTATGCATAACCTATTCTATATGCTATTTTACTGCACTTAATGTTTGTAGGCTTGTACTGTGCACTTAAGTGTAGGAGTTGACTGAAACCTTAGTTGCATGAACTCAGGTTTTCACTTGTGATGGATACTAGTATGCTAGGTCGAGTAGCTGCTTTGCTAATTAGGGATCTCGGTAGAAGTCGAGTGATTTTTCTAGCACTCGCGCGAGGTCAGGAATTGGAATCCATTTTTATATCGTAATGATGTTGGTCTATGGACAACAATCCATGGGGATTGGTTGTCTACGAGACGGAAATTGGAATAAGGATTACAGTGTGGTACCGTGTGTCAAGCGTTTGAACGTACTAAGCACATACCGAGAAATATGGTAAATCGGTAAGCCTAGTACCTGAGTGAACCTGGCAGCAGATTGCCCTCCTCACGCGACCTGAGACGTGGTCTCCCATTCCGGTTATGGTGGGTACAAGTGCGGTCACTGCACGACGGCAGTCGGGGTCAGTGAGGCATTGTACGCCAAGGCGATGAGTCCCTCTCTGCTGACGGGGAATCGATGGGGACGGTTGATGTGTGTGGGGACGGAGTGCCTCGCCACGTCGTGTGTTTAGGTTTACCTTGCAAGGTTTAAAAACTCGATTCGAATCGTCTGCTTCTCGCAGCTAATGAGACTGCTTGATCCATGCTGCTACATTGAGTAACAAGTGGAAATGTGTTGACTTGGCAAAAGATGTTGATTGCTAAATGTTTGATACCATGTATGATTAGCTAGGTACACATTTAGTCTTAAGAGAGTCACACTAAAACTTGAAAAGCTAAAATTTGATTGTAGACTCAGCTAGTGCTTTTGGCAAACCAAACCCCTCAGCCAAACAACTGCATGTCTAGAGTTAGAGGAGTAGACTCCTCACACCGGGTAAGTCTAGCTGAGTATTAGTATACTTAGTCTTGCTTGTGGCATAATTTTTTTTACAGGATCTTTGAAGGACATGGTTGCTGGAGTGACTTGGCCGTCCATCTTGCCACCGGGTTGGACAGTCGAGTGGGACCCTACCTCGGCAGAGGAGGAGCATGAGGAGTGATGGGACAGGCTTCCCCATCCCTCCATTTATTTACCATTAGTTATATTCCGCTACAGTCCGAACAATGATCACTACTTTTGTTAAACTCTGCTGATGTTGTAATAAATTAAATACTCCTTAATGTATGGTTTTAAGCTTTATTGTATTTGCTCTGTGCCTCACCTTCGAGTGAGTACGTGGTACTTGATCCTGTTAGTGGCCTCGTTGGACTAGATCTGAGGGACTGATGTTTTATTCCTATTTAAGTGTGGTCTAACCTTTAAGGTGGGACTTAGGCACTTAAGTTGGAATAATTCGGGCGGTTCCGCCACAGCTGGTATCGGAGCTTGTACCACCACAGAGGAATCAATAAACTGTAGTTACCATCCTTTTCAAAAAGTAAAACATGTTACAAACCCATATTGGATAGATCGGTAAGGCGATAGGGACGAACATAGAGTGTGAAGCCTTAGGAAAATAGAGGGGTAGCTAGGTGGCTATTTGAGTGAGCCTTACAGGCTACTATAAGGGGTGGGGATTTTCCCTATTCCCTATAAGTTGATGTGAGGTCGTTTAGGACGAGCATGCATGCATCAATTAATTCAAACTACTTGGTAATTGGTCAAGAACCTTAAACGCTATGAGCCATGATAATAAAAGATTAAGTGCACTCTGTGACCTCATCGTAACCTTCGAAAAGTCAAGCACTGATCCCCTTTTAATTTTTATAATCCTTTTTCTTTTCACTTACGCTTACCCTTACACAGATGACTTATCACGAATCCTCGGAAGGAGGGAACACACATTCCCACACGGACGGACTTGCACGAGAGGGTTTTCCCTGCATCTTGTGGGAGGTGCTGCAGGGAGCCAGTTATACGACGCCTCCCCAGTACACGGTGCAGCTGTTCGAGGAGCACCGGGTACCCCGCTGTAGGGTGAGGATGACCTTGGAGCCTCATCCCTTGCAGCCAGGCTAGCGTTCGTTGGACTCCGAGTCTTTCGGATACCGGGCTGAGGACACTATCGAGGCCATTGCTCCCCACGGGTTGACGACCTTTTGTGGCTTTCACCCCTTGGAGCTGTCCACTCATCCCATTGGTTTGTTCCCCACTGAAAAGGAGGAAAACCCAATGTGGAAGGATCGAGTGGAGCACGCCAAGGATGTGTGGGCTCTTTACCCAGGGCAGACTGCTCACCTGACGGTGTCACACCCGTTTCCCAAGGGGCAGAGTCGGGTGCATAGCATATGTGTGCTAGGATCTATTTCCACACATATGTTGACGTCACGAGTGTAATATATCAAAAAAACAATGCATAAAAGCGTAAATAACGATTATATTAACATATTACACTTCGAACAGACATAATGTCTTGACCTTTATTATTCAAAGTACAGCGAAACATGGACATCCATCCACAGGAAGATGACCGGGGTATCACTAGACTAGCATCCATGGAGTTTAGCATCATATCTTCATCTGCAAACTTCTGATCAAAATTAAGCAAGGGTGAGCTCACTTATGGTCGGGGCTCAGCAAGTGGGGGAAAAACTAATGCAAGGTAACAAGGTGAGGCTGAGGTTGAGCACTAAGCATTTTAGTTGGTCAACATTTTATTATCAACACCTGATTACTAATAGATGCGAATCCCAAGTATTCCCATTAAACAAAGGTATAAGAGTATATCAAAAACACTTAAGTGAAACCACTTAAGCAAACCATTGGCAGATCATCGGATCTCGATTTATTTTCATCTTCAAGTTCAATTATCATGTGAGGAGTCCAGGCTGCTCATAACCGTGAGCACGGCTGATATATCAGTTTTACACTCTGCAGACGTGGCGCATCTTTACCCATGAGTCGCGATTCCCTTATAGCCCGGGTTAGCTAGACCCGTATTCACTTCCGAGGTGAATGGCCAGGGTTTCACTATGAGGCTTCTCCCTAGAGTCCTCATTACGCAAATGCTGGAAATGGTCAACTGCATAAGGTACACCTACCGTAACCAACTTATAGTCCAGTCCACAGGGTAAATCTTTGGGAACTATGCTCGTATCCAATCTGCCTGAGTCGGTACTATAAGCGCTTGCCAGGTGCCCCCGTTCCTGGTCGACCACGACCAACACCCAACATAAGACTTCCCTAGTTATTTAGCCAAGACCAGAGCCATGATAGTTCTCATGGTAGCACTGTATTCCCGGGTGGTCACTCCATGTTCCAATTAATATGCAATAATCTTGTTTAACCATCGGGTTAACAACAATAATGTAAACTTACCATTTTGGAACAGTAATATCATAAGCAGGAGTGACTGCATAAATTTAAAGTTGTAGCAATAGCATAGCTACTTGATTAGATCATAATCCCAGGTTAAACAAGGAGTAAGGTTGAAAAGGTTATCTAAATAGGTAACCCGTCAAATTATGCATATATATCCAAAAGAATAAACTTTATTAAATGTATTGTTTGGGATCAAACAGAGTATGCAGAGGGAGAAGTCCACTTGCCTTACTTATAGAAAACTTGAGGTTCTTCCACGGATATGAATAGATCTTGATTCTTAACTACTAGATCAACCACTGAATATCACACAAACAAACAAGAAGAACAAGCACCACTCAATAACATACAACATTCACCATACGTAAAGCTAAAAGAAAGCCTAACGAAAAGAGTGTTCGCTTTTCAAAAACATTACACGCAAGGGTTATAATAAAAAGGTATTCTTTTCAAAAATGTGCGATCTATACTTTATTAGACAAGACATGATCTTAAAAATATCTTAATTAAATATACAAACATTAGATTCACCAAATTAATCCTTTATAAAACGTCATACGTGATATGTCTAAGATTAAGAGTTTATAAGACGATAAAACATGTTATAATAATATTAAACCTTTTTAACCTTTTAGAGAAGATATATGTTATATACCTAATGTTAATGAGTCATAAAACACATTATTAAACATTACTTTTATAACAAGCTCATAAATAACTTAAACAACTTTTTATGTGAAAAGATCATAGTTATATTATTAATCACATATTTAAGATGAGTTAGGTCATGGGCCTTAAGTGGATTTTCATGCAAAAGATAATGAACGCATAACCATCATTTAATTTCATTAAAAAGCACATAGCCTATATTATTATACTTAAAGTCAATATATATAAAGTAACATTTTAAGTTATAAAAGAACTTAAACTCTTATTACTTTATTTTATTCCTTTAGGAAAAGCTAAGTGATTTGTATATAATGTGGACTAAATTCTAGGAAATCATTTATCATGGCATAAATCTAGTTAAGAACAAATTGACTATAGGTTTGTTTAATAAATTATGATAAAGGATAATTAATCTATTAATTATCTTTAATTCCATTGTAGGAACAAATGATCTAATTCATTAGAAAGGAGATTATGTATAAACTATCATTTTAGTTATGACGGTGTGAGCCATTATATCATTATTAGAAAAGTTATATGACATATTACTATTTAGTATGGCTATACTTAAACATCTATAACGAATCTTATTAAATCAAAATCATGATGTCTAAAAGGTCATTTTATAGTTAGAAACAAATTCTCTAATTCTTTATTAAGAAACCAATATTTACCAATATAACTATCAATTTCTTTAATAGAAAAGTATGAACGCCTAATTAAGTTATTATTATAAATTCTACTATTTCGGTTTTCATCCTTTCTTTTCTACATAGAGATTATACGTGTGGTTAAAATTGTTTACTTAATTCTTCTAACATTAATATACTAAGAATTAATTGTAAATTACTAGATGAGACTTTTAATAACATAATCATGGTTATTACTACGTACATATTTACTTTACTAATTCTATGTAATTTAGTGTCATACTTATGAATACATTTATTATGAATAGTAAAATCTATATATTTTCATTCGACTAGAAAATACGTGACTTAGTGCCTATTTCAATTTCTTCATGCAAATAAGTTTATACTTAAACTACTACTAACAATTATCGTTCCACACACAAAAGTGAAATTAATTATAAACATTTCGAGTATGAAAATCACGGAAGTAGTGAATAGTGACCGTACTCATTTTTAAAATTATAAAATCATACGCATATTCAAAGTATTGTCGTGGGGTTCGATTTTGGCTACACGTATACATCGCATCTCTAAAAATCATACACGTGAATCACCAAATCGCATAAATATTTCAACAATAATTCATAAGATCAATAAAGTAATTCAAACATGATTTAGAAAATACATTAACGGGTTGGGGTTGTCTTCAACCTTGAGTTCTCATTCTTGCGCAGGGAGTGATGAACGTCGACGAGAGGGAGTGGTTCGACGGGCAGGTAACAACGAGGTTTGGACGGGGTTCAGGGACGTCTCCGGCGAGCAGGGGAATGGGCGCGGTCGTCGGTGGACAGCGAGGTACAAACTCCGGCGCATCTCCACGGACTCCAGCGACGACGGTGACGATCGGTTTGGTCGACGGCGAGCACGGGAATGGGGAGAGCGCGAGAGAGAGAGAGAGCTCGGGAAGGAGGAGAGCTCTACTGTGGGAGGGAGAAGAGATCCTTCTCCAATTTATAGAGGGAGAGGAGAGGGAGAGTCGGCCGGCATCTTCAAGCACCATTAATGGTATTCATCAACGGAGGGATTAATGGGAGAGGAGTAACGGCTCTGTCGGGTACCGTAATTAGGGGTACCCCCAATGCTCCTAAACACAATCGAAAAACATATTCAGAACAAACTATACACGGCTGATAAAACGCGGTACATGTCAAGGCCACGTCTGCCGAGGGACGCGATCTCATCCGAGCCCAGCCTCGGGCGGGAACAGTAGTCCCGGCCGGATTCACGCCTCGCCCGAGGGTCCCCTCAGTCAGCAGACGCACCCTCGGCTCGACCGAAGCCCAGCTTGGGCATACTTTGTCGTGCAGTGACCTTGGCCAAATCGCCTTACCAGCCGAACGTATCGCATGCACATATAATGCAGGGATCGCCTGACACCTTATCCTGACACGCGTGCCTCAGTCGGCAAGGTCGAAGTGACCGCAGTCACTTCGCCCCTTTACTGACCGATCTGACAAGAAAACAGCGTTGTTTGCCCCGCTCCTGTTACTGTGCCAGCCACAAGGATAAAACTAAGTCACGATCTCCCACGAGTTTGGCCTCGGGCGCAACAGGGAGCTCCGCCTCGCCCGACCTCAGGCCTCGGCTTCAGCCTCGGCTTCGGAAGAAGATCTCCGCCTCGCCCGACCCCAGGCCTCGGCCTCAGCCTCGGCCTCGGGAGGAGTCACAACCTCGCCCAAGCCCAGCCTCGGCCTCAGGAGAAGTCTCCGCCTCGCGCGACCTGGCCTCGGACCGACTACGCTACAGGGGATACATCATTACCCTACTCCTAGCTAGCTGCCTTAGTGAAAGGGAATTAGGCTTACACCTAGTTCCTAAATAATTTTGGTGGTTGAATTGCCCAACACAAATCTTTGGACTAACTAGTTTGCTCTAGTGTATAAGTTATACAGGTGTCAAAGGTTCACACTTAGCCAATAGAAAGACCAAGTGTTGGGTTCTACAAAAATGCAAAGGAGTAACCGAAGGCTCCTCTGGTCTGGCGCACCGGACTGTCCGGTGTGCCACTGGACATGTCCGGTGTACCAGAGGACTCAGGTTTCAAACTCGTCACCTTCGGGAATTTCCAGAGGCCACTCCGCTATAATTCACCGGACTGTCCGGTGTGCACCGGACATGTCCGGTGCTCCAAGGAAGGGCGGCCCCAGGAACTCGCCAGCCTCGGGTTTTCATTCCAGCCGCTCCGCTATAATTCACCGGACTGTCCGGTGTGCACCGGACTGTCCGGTGCATCTGCGGAGCAACGGCTACTTCAGGCGCCAACGGCTACCTGCAGCGCATTTATTGCGCACCAGCGCGCGCAGAGGTCAGGCACGCCCATGCTGGCGCACCGGACACTCTACAGTACATGTCCGGTGCGCCACCGGACATCAAGGCTGGCCCAGAAGTCAGAACTCCAACGGTCGATTTCCAACGGCACTGGTGACGTGGCGGGGGCACCGGACATGTCCGGCGTGCACCGGACTGTCCGGTGCGCCATCGAACAGACAGCCCAGCCAACGGTCAAGTTTGGTGGTTGGGGCTATAAATACCCCAACCACCCCACCATTCATAGTATCCAAGTTCTCTACTTCCCAACTACTACAAGAGCTCTAGCATTCAATTCTAGACACACCAAAGAGATCAAATCCTCTCCATATTCCACACAACGCCCTAGTGACTAGAGAGAGAGATTTGCTTGTGTTCTTTCGAGCTCTTGCGCTTGGATTGCTTCCTTCTTTCTTGATTCTTTCTTGTGATCAAACACTTACTTGTAATTGAGGCAAGAGGCACCAATTGTGTGGTGGCCCTTGCAGGAAGTTTGATTCCCAAGTGATTTGAGAAGAGAAGCTCACTCGGTCCGAGGGACCGATTGAGAGAGGGAAGGGTTGAAAGAGACCCGGCCTTTGTGGCCTCCTCAACGGGGATTAGGTTTGCAAGAACCGAACCTCGGTAAAACAAATCCGCGTGTCACACTCTTCATTTGCTTGCGATTTGTTTTGCTCCCTCTCTCGCGGACTCGTTTATATTTCTAACGCTAACCCGGCTTGTAGTTGTGATTATTTTTGAGAATTTCAGTTTCGCCCTATTCACCCCCCCCCTCTAGGCGACTTTCAATTGGTATCAGAGCTCGGTGCTTCATTAGAGCCTAACCGCTCGAAGTGATGTCGGGAGATCACGCCAAGAAGGAGATGGAGACCGGCGAAAAGCCCACTACAAGCCACGGGAGCACTTCATCGGAAGAGTCCCGCACCAAGAGGAAGGAGAAGAAGAAGATCTCCTCCAACAAAGGGAAGGAGAAGAAATCTTCTTCTCACCACAAAGAGAAGAAGGAAAAATCTTCTTCCCACAAGCCGCGTCGGAGTGGGGACAAGCAAAAGAGGATGAGGAAGGTGGTCTACTACGAGACCGACACTTCATCAACATCAACCTCCGACTCCGATGCTCCCTCCGTAACTTCTAAACGCCAAGAGCGTAAGAAGTTTAGTAAGATCCCCCTACACTATCCTCGCATTTCTAAACATGCACCTTTACTTTCCGTCCCTTTAGGCAAACCACCAACTTTTGATGGTGAAGATTATGCTAGGTGGAGTGATTTAATGCGATTTCATCTAACCTCACTCCACAAAAGTATATGGGATGTTGTTGAGTTTGGTGCACAGGTACCATCCGTAGGGGACAAGAATTATGATGAGGATGAGGCGGCCCAAATCGAGCACTTCAACTCTCAAGCGACAACAATACTCCTCGCCTCTTTAAGTAGAGAGGAGTATAACAAAGTTCAAGGGTTGAAGAGCGCCAAGGAGGTTTGGGATGTGCTCAAAACCGCGCACGAAGGAGATGAGCTCACCAAGATCACCAAGCGGGAAACGATCGAGGGGGAGCTCGGTCGGTTCCGGCTTCGCAAAGGGGAGGAGCCACAACACATGTACAACCGGCTCAAGACTTTGGTGAACCAAGTGCGCAACCTCGGGAGCGTCAAGTGGGACGACCACGAAATGGTTAAGGTTATTCTAAGATCTCTCATTTTCCTTAACCCCACTCAAGTTCAATTAATTCGTGGTAATCCTAGATATACTAAAATGACCCCCGAGGAAGTAATCGGGCATTTTGTAAGTTTTGAGTGCATGATCGAAGGCTCGAGGAAGATCAACGAGCTTGATGATCCATCTACATCCGAAGCTCAACCCGTCGCATTCAAGGCGACGGAAGAAAAGAAGGAGGAGTCTACACCAAGTAGACAACCAATCGACGCCTCCAAGCTTGACAATGAGGAAATGGCGCTCGTCATCAAGAGCTTCCGCCAAATCCTCAAACAAAGGAGGGGGAAAGACTACAAGTCCCGCTCCAAGAAGGTTTGCTACAAATGTGGTAAGCCCGGTCATTTTATTGCTAAATGTCCTATATCAAGTGACAGTGACCGAGGCGACGACAAGAAGGGGAGAAGAAAGGAGAAAAAGAAGTACTACAAGAAGAAGGGCGGCGATGCCCATGTTTGTCGGGAGTGGGATTCCGACGAAAGCTCAAGCGACTCCTCCGACGACGAGGACGCCGCCAACATCGCCGTCTCCAAGGGACTTCTCTTCCCCAACGTCGGCCACAAGTGCCTCATGGCAAAGGACGGCAAACGGAAGAAGGTTAAATCTAACTCCTCCACTAAATATGAGTCTTTTAGTGATGATAATAATAGTGATGAGGAGGATAATTTGCGTGTTCTCTTTGCCAATCTTAACATGGAGCAAAAAGAAAAATTAAATGAATTGATTAGTGCTATTCATGAAAAGGATGACCTTTTAGACTCCCAAGAGGACTGTCTAATTAAAGAAAACAAGAAACATGTTAAGGTTAAAAAGGCTTATGCTCTAGAAGTAGAAAAATGTGAAAAATTATCTAGTGAGCTAAGCACTTGCCGTGAGATGATTGACAACCTTAGGAATGAAAATGCTAGTTTAAATGTTAAGGTTGATTCTCATGTTTGCACTGTTTCAACTTCCAATCCTAAAGATAATAATGATGATTTGCTTGCTAGGATTGAAGAATTGAATATTTCTCTTGCTAGCCTTAGAGTAGAAAATAAAAATTTAATTGCTAAGGCTAAAGATTATGATGTTTGCAAAGTTACAGTTTCCGATCTTAGAGATAAAAATGATATTCTTCATGCTAAGATTGTTGAACTTAATTCTTGCAAACCCTCTACATCTATTGTTGAGCATGTATCTATTTGTACTAGATGTAGAGATGTTGATGTTAATGCTATTCATGATCATATGGCTTTAATTAAACAACAAAATGATCATATAGCAAAACTAGATGCTAAAATTGCCGAGCACAACTTAGAAAATGAGAAATTTAAATTTGCTCGTAGCATGCTTTATAATGGGAGACGCCCGGGCATCAAGGATGGCATTGGCTTCCAAAGGGGAGACAATGTCAAAATTAGTGCCCCTCCTAAAAGATTGTCTAATTTTGTTAAGGGCAAGGCTCCCATGCCTCAGGATAACGAGGGTTACATTTTATACCCTGCCGGTTATCCCGAGAGCAAAATTAGGAGAATTCATTCTAGGAAGTCTCACTCTGGCCCTAATCATGCTTTTATGTATAAGGGTGAGACATCTAGCTCTAGGCAACCAACCCATGCTAAGTTGCCTAGAAAGAAAACTCCTAGTGCATCAAATGATCATAACATTTCATTTAAAACTTTTGATGCATCTTATGTTTTGACTAACAAATCCGGCAAGATAGTTGCCAAATATGTTGGGGGCAAGCACAAGGGCTCCAAGACTTGTGTTTGGGTACCCAAAGTTCTTGTGTCTAATGCCAAAGGACCCAAAACCATTTGGGTACCTAAAGTCAAGAACTAAACTTGTTTTGTAGGTTTATGCATCCGGGGGCTCAAGTTGGATACTCGATAGCGGGTGCACAAACCACATGACTGGGGAGAAGAAGATGTTCTCCTCATATGAGAAAAACCAAGATCCCCAACGAGCTATCACATTCGGAGATGGAAATCAAGGTTTGGTCAAAGGATTGGGTAAAATTGCTATATCACCTGACCATACTATTTCCAATGTTTTTCTTGTAGATTCTTTAGATTACAATTTGCTTTCCGTTTCACAATTATGTCAAATGGGCTACAACTGTCTATTTACTGATGTAAGTGTCACTGTCTTTAGAAGAAGTGATGATTCAATAGCATTTAAGGGTGTGTTGGAGGGTCAGCTATACTCGACACATGCTTAATTGCTAAGACTAACATGGGTTGGCTCTGGCACCGCCGACTAGCCCATGTTGGGATGAAGAATCTTCATAAGCTTCTAAAGGGGGAACACATTTTAGGATTAACCAATGTTCATTTTGAGAAAGACAGGATTTGTAGCGCATGCCAAGCCGGGAAGCAAGTTGGTACCCATCATCCACACAAAAACATCATGACGACCGACAGGCCACTGGAGCTCCTACACATTGACCTATTCGGCCCGATTGCTTACATAAGCATCGGCGGGAGTAAGTACTGTCTAGTTATTGTGGATGATTATTCTCGCTTCACTTGGGTATTCTTTTTGCAGGACAAATCTCATACCCAAGAGACCTTAAAGGGATTCTTGAGACGGGCTCAAAATGAGTTCGGCTTAAGGATCAAGAAAATTAGAAGCGACAATGGGACGGAGTTCAAGAACTCACAAATAGAAGGTTTCCTTGAGGAGGAGGGCATCAAGCATGAGTTCTATTCTCCCTACACGCCACAACAAAATGGTGTAGTGGAGAGGAAGAATCGAACTCTTTTGGACATGGCTAGAACCATGCTTGATGAGTACAAGACACCGGATCGGTTTTGGGCCGAGGCGGTCAACACCGCTTGCTACGCCATCAACCGGTTATATCTACACCGAATCCTCAAGAAGACATCCTATGAACTCCTAATCGGTAAAAAGCCCAACATTTCCTATTTTAGAGTTTTTGGTAGCAAATGCTTTATTCTTGTTAAAAGAGGTAGAAAATCTAAATTTGCTCCTAAAACTGTAGAAGGCTTTTTACTAGGATATGACTCAAACACAAGGGCATATAGAGTCTTTAACAAGTCTTCAGGACTTGTTGAAGTTTCTTGTGACATTGTGTTTGATGAAACTAACGGCTCTCAAGTAGAGCAAGTTGATCTTGATGAGATAGGTGAAGAACAGGCTCCGTGCATCGCGCTAAGGAACATGTCCATTGGGGATGTGTGCCCTAAGGAATTCGAAGAGCCTCCAAATACACAAGATCAACCATCCTCCTCCACGCAAGCATCTCCACCAACCCATGATGAGGACGAGGCTCAAGTTGATGAAGGAGAGGATCAAAAGGATGAGCCACCTCAAGATGACGGCAACGATCAAGGGGGAGATGCAAATAATGAAGACAAGGAGGACGAACAACCAAGGCCGCCACACCCAAGAGTCCACCAAGCAATCCAACGAGATCACCCCGTCGACACCATTCTCGGCGACATTCATAAGGGGGTAACCACTCGATCTCGTGTTGCACATTTTTGTGAGCATTACTCTTTTGTTTCCTCTATTGAGCCACAAAGGGTAGAGGAAGCACTCCAAGATGCGGATTGGGTGATGGTGATGCAAGAGGAGCTCAACAATTTCACAAGGAACGAGGTATGGCGCTTAGTTCCACGTCCTAACCAAAATGTTGTAGGAACCAAATGGGTCTTCCGCAACAAGCAAGATGAGCATGGTGTGGTGACAAGGAACAAAGCTCGACTTGTGGCCAAAGGATACTCCCAAGTCGAAGGTTTGGATTTCGGTGAAACCTATGCACCCGTAGCTAGGCTTGAATCAATTCGCATATTATTAGCCTATGCTACTTACCATGGCTTCAAGCTTTATCAAATGGACGTGAAGAGTGCCTTCCTCAACGGACCAATCAAGGAAGAGGTCTATGTTGAGCAACCTCCCGGCTTTGAAGACAGTGAGTATCCTAACCATGTCTATAAGCTCTCTAAGGCGCTTTATGGGCTAAAGCAAGCCCCAAGAGCATGGTATGAATGCCTTAGAGATTTCCTTATTGCAAATGGCTTCAAAGTCGGCAAGGCCGATCCTACTCTATTCACTAAAACTCTTGACAATGATTTGTTTGTATGCCAAATTTATGTTGATGATATTATATTTGGGTCTACTAACGAATCTACATGTGAGGAATTTAGTAGGATCATGACACAAAAAATCGAGATGTCTATGATGGGGGAGTTGAAGTATTTTCTAGGATTTCAAGTCAAGCAACTCCAAGAGGGCACCTTCATTTGTCAAACAAAGTACACTCAAGACATTCTAACCAAGTTTGGAATGAAGGATGCCAAGCCCATCAAGACTCCCATGGGAACAAATGGGCATCTCGACCTCGACACGGGAGGTAAGTCCGTGGATCAAAAGGTATACCGGTCGATGATTGGTTCATTGCTTTATTTATGTGCATCTCGACCGGACATTATGCTTTCCGTATGCATGTGTGCAAGATTCCAAGCCGACCCTAAGGAATCACACCTTTCGGCCGTAAAACGAATCTTGAGATATTTGGCTTATACTCCTAAGTTTGGGCTTTGGTACCCTCGGGGATCCACATTTGATTTGATTGGTTATTCGGATGCCGACTGGGCGGGGTGTAAGATTAACAGGAAGAGCACATCAGGGACTTGCCAGTTCTTGGGGAGATCCTTGGTGTCTTGGGCTTCAAAGAAGCAAAATTCGGTCGCTCTTTCAACCGCCGAAGCCGAGTACATTGCCGCAGGTCATTGTTGCGCGCAATTACTTTGGATGAGGCAAACCCTGCAGGACTACGGTTACAAATTAACCAAAGTTCCTTTGCTATGTGATAATGAGAGTGCAATCAAAATGGCCGACAATCCCGTCGAGCATAGCCGCACTAAGCACATAGCCATTCGGTATCATTTTCTTAGGGATCACCAACAAAAGGGAGATATCAAGATTGCTTACATTAATACTAAAGATCAATTAGCCGATATCTTTACCAAGCCACTTGATGAACAAACTTTTACCAAACTTAGGCATGAGCTCAATATTCTTGATTCCCGCAACTTCTTTTGTTAGATTGCACACATAGCTCATTTATATACTTTTGATCATATCTCTTTTATATGCTATGACTAATGTGTTTCCAAGTCTATTTCAAATCAAGTCATAGGTATATTGAAAGGGAATTGGAGTTTTCGGCGAAGACAAAGGCTTCCACTCCGCAACCCATCCGTCGTTGTCGCTCCAAGCCACTCTCCATCTTTGGGGGAGAGAACAAAAGGACTTCATCTTTGGTATAATCTGAACTCATTTGTTTATGACCAAAGAGGAAGACATTACTTCGAGGGCTCTAATAATTCCGTTTTTGGCAATTCATGCCAAAGGGGGAGAGAGTATGAGCCCAAAGCAAAAGGACCGCACCACCACCAATTTCAAAAACTTAGTGTTTTCCAAGAGTATTTATCAATTGGTATCCTATTGTGTTCAAAAGAGGGAGAAAGTAGTATTTCAAAAATGATATATCAAAACCCTCTTGAACAATAAGAGGAGGATCTCCTTTAGGGGGAGTTTTGTTTAGTCAAAGGAAAAGCATTTGAAACAGGGAGAGAAAATTTCAAATCTTGAAAATGCTTTGCAAAATCCTATTCATTTACCTTTGACCATTTGCAAAAGAACTTTGAAAAAGGATTTACAAAAGAGTTTGCAAAAACAAAACATGTGGTGCAAGCGTGGTCCAAAATGTTAAATAAGAAAGAAACAATCCATGCATATCTTGTAAGTAGTTATATTGGCTCAATTCCAAGCAACCTTTACACTTACATTATGCAAACTAGTTCAATTATGCACTTCTATATTTGCTTTGGTTTGTGTTGGCATCAATCACCAAAAAGGGGGAGATTGAAAGGGAATTAGGCTTACACCTAGTTCCTAAATAATTTTGGTGGTTGAATTGCCCAACACAAATCTTTGGACTAACTAGTTTGCTCTAGTGTATAAGTTATACAGGTGTCAAAGGATCACACTTAGCCAATAGAAAGACCAAGTGTTGGGTTCAACAAAAATGCAAAGGAGCAACCAAAGGCTCCTCTGGTCTGGCGCACCGGACTGTCCGGTGTGCCACCGGACATGTCCGGTGTACCAGAGGACTCAGGTTTCAAACTCGTCACCTTCGGGAATTTCCAGAGGCCACTCCGCTATAATTCACCGGACTGTCCGGTGTGCACCGGACATGTCCGGTGCTCCAAGGAAGGGCGGCCCCAGGAACTCGCCAGCCTCGGGTTTTCATTCCAGCCGCTCCGCTATAATTCACCGGACTGTCCGGTGTGCACCGGACTGTCCGGTGCATCTGCGGAGCAACGGCTACTTCAGGCGCCAACGGCTACCTGCAGCGCATTTATTGCGCACCAGCGCGCGCAGAGGTCAGGCACGCCCATGCTGGCGCACCGGACACTCTACAGTACATGTCCGGTGCGCCACCGGACATCAAGGCTGGCCCAGAAGTCAGAACTCCAACGGTCGATTTCCAACGGCACTGGTGACGTGGCGGGGGCACCGGACATGTCCGGTGTGCACCGGACTGTCCGGTGCGCCATCGAACAGACAGCCCAGCCAACGGTCAAGTTTGGTGGTTGGGGCTATAAATACCCCAACCACCCCACCATTCATAGTATCCAAGTTCTCTACTTCCCAACTACTACAAGAGCTCTAGCATTCAATTCTAGACACACCAAAGAGATCAAATCCTCTCCATATTCCACACAACGCCCTAGTGACTAGAGAGAGAGATTTGCTTGTGTTCTTTCGAGCTCTTGCGCTTGGATTGCTTCCTTCTTTCTTGATTCTTTCTTGTGATCAAACACTTACTTGTAATTGAGGCAAGAGGCACCAATTGTGTGGTGGCCCTTGCGGGAAGTTTGATTCCCAAGTGATTTGAGAAGAGAAGCTCACTCGGTCCGAGGGACCGATTGAGAGAGGGAAGGGTTGAAAGAGACCCGGCCTTTGTGGCCTCCTCAACGGGGAGTAGTTTTGCAAGAACCGAACCTCGGTAAAACAAATCCGTGTGTCACACTCTTCATTTGCTTGCGATTTGTTTTGCTCCCTCTCTCGCGGACTCGTTTATATTTCTAACGCTAACCCGGCTTGTAGTTGTGATTATTTTTGAGAATTTCAGTTTCGCCCTATTCACCCCCCCTCTATGCGACTTTCACTTAGGCTACGAAGGAACAAGACCGGTGTCCCATCTAAGGTTACTCTGGTAACAGGTAATGATGGTTCCCCACGTGCGCCCCTGACGTCGGATTGCTCTCAACCTCCTACGGAAGCAAGACAACGTCAGCAGGATCCGTGCCACACCGACAGCTGTGCTTCTACAGGGCTCAAGGCACTTCCCCGACGGCCACGTTAGCTCGTGTACAGGGCTCAAGGCGCTTCTCCGATGGCCACGTTAGCTCGCAGCTACACCCCCTTGTATAGCTGGACATCTCCTTGTATCTATAAAAGGGGATGTCCAGGGCCTTCCTAAGGCACGTCGCGGACTCATGTTGCAACACTGACAACGTTGGACGTCGAGGACAGGCAGGGCAGACGAGACTAGCAGCACGCAGGGACTCTCTCTCTCTCTCTCTCTCTCTCGCGCTCTCGCCCTCGCTCCCTCGCGTGACGCTTGTAACCCCTACTACAAGCACCCCAGTGCGAGATAACATAAGCCTCATTTCCCTCTTGTGTTCCATCTTGCATCAACCCATCTGGGCAGGTACACGCAGCAACAAATTTACTGGTCGGTTGACGGTCCTCGTGGGTCCGAAACGCCGACAGGCTCCATTGAAGTTTCTTGAACGCAGAGGAAACGGTCGGGGCTGCTCGGCTTCTGTTGTGCTCGCGGTCGTCGCACGGTCGGCCGAGCTGGTGGGGTCTTCCTGGCGGCACGCGCGGGGTAGCGGCTCGGTCAGTCAGCGTGATATGACCACGCCATTAAGCAATACGTTACAACCCCCAAGTCATACTATATCAACTCAAGTACAACCAACATCATCACTAACTCAAGCCTTTGATGGACCAATTACACGTAGCCGAGCTAAGAAGCTACGGCAAGAGGTGCACGCGCTACTTTATGAATTTCATTTAAACACTAATGAGAATTTTATGCTACCTAAGTCGTGTATGTTGATATTACTTAGGTTCACCAAAGAGGAAGGACAAAACATATCAAGGGCGAATCAGCAAGAAGAGCTATATCCGAGTCAGTCCAGCGCAACAGAACCGTCCAGAAGAAACAGTCATATCTTTTGATTCTCAAAAGCTATGAAGGCCCATAAGTACTTTTTGGAAAGCTCTTGAAGTCTAGTTTCCAATTCTTCTAAAGCCGACTTAACCACATCTACCAGAAAGGCAGCCGACCTACTTTAGTGCCGACTGGTCAGAAGGTCAACAGTCAGCTTGATGACCAAGTTTTCGTATTAAACTGCATCATTCTACGAAGTTTCATTAAGCATGCTATATATGGTGAGAAATCTTATCAAGTCAGCTTTCAAACGCATCTAGCCCCACGTCATTTGAAGATTCCTAGAAGAAGTTATTGTCAAAATACTGAAGGCTGCGCAGAAGTCAAACAGCCACACGGAAATCAGCTCTGTAGATCTCCCGAAGAGGCTCCTTCACATTAGCTCGTGAAAATACTTTTGTTTTGTGTTTATACCTTGCTAAGGCTGGTTGTTACTAGTATAAATACCCCCTTATGTCTATGATGTAAGGCAGCTTATGATAATCTAAAACAGAACCACTTTGTCCAGCTGTGTGCTAACAAATATTGAGAGTGATCTCTACCCCTTTGCTCTTGTGAATTCCTTCGCGGGATTACAGAAGCGGCGGCTTCATCTGCTCCCAATTGGTGCTCCTACTCCCTTCGAGGTCTCCTCGATTGATTGTAGGTTGTGTTGGTTGGTTCTTTGAGAGTGTGGTTGGGCGAATCCTCGATTCAGGCTGTCGGTTAAAGACGGTGGTTGGCTTCGAGTTTTATTTGTCACGTTGCACTAGTTATCGCTGCTTGCAGCAAGTTATCTTGGCTTCTTTGAAGCTAGTTATCTGAAGATTGATCCTACGTTGTGAAGATCGGGCATCGTGACATATCATCTGGTATCAAAGCCTCAGTTGCCACGGTAGGATTCTTTACCCTTAGCTACATATATTTTGTGTTTGCCCTATCCACCAAAAACCCATAAAATATTTTGTCATAGCCCTTTGTTTCAATCTGTTGTTCCAGTGAGTTTTGTTAAGTTTCAGTCCTTAGAGTCTTTGTTTAGTTGCTGGTCACTCTATCCTTTGTGTTCCCTTTGAGCCTCTTATATATATCTGAAAATATCCACAAAAAGAAAAATCTAAAAACTCTCATCATTTCTTTCGCGTTAACTTTGATCCTATTTAAGTTATAGCTGCTGGTTGAGTTCTTTGTTAAGTATTATAAAGTGTGCAATATCATATCAGATCTTTGTGTTTAGTTCTATAAAAAAAAGAGTATCAAAAAAAGAGAGAAGAAAGAAAAGTACCAAAGAAAAGTGTTGAACAAGATTGTGAAAGAAAAGTAGAACAATCAGTTTGTTTATATGCACAAGTGCTGAAAATTTTATCAAGTTGTTCAACCAGTTTGCTATTGTCATTTGGTGCAAAATATTGGTTGGATCTGATTGCAACACTTGCATTCCAATCATTCTCCTTGTCTGCATCAAATCTGAAATTTCTTACGCGTGTGTTTGATCTATTTACATCACTCGTATCTTGTGGTCAGCACTAGGCAGGGAACTTCTAGTCGGATGGTTATTTAACTTAACAACAACTAGAATTCAGATTGTATCCCTTGTTTATTAATCCCCACCAAGCTCCACATATAAGCCATCGTAATCGGTACTCGGGTCTTGTATTCGCTTAAGCACCACTTTCTTGTTACCACCACACATTTTCTTGCAACCCGCAGGAAACTCATAAGAGCTTTGGTTGGTAAGAGTGGTGAGGTTGTGAGATTCTATATAGCTTCATATTCCACCTATATTTGTTGCCTTGTTGCCACTAACTTCGCAGGAAGATGGATCCCAACGTTGAGATTGAAGAATGTGTCACCCTGATACAATTCAATGAGCTCAAACAAAGCATAGAAGCCAAGCAAGATCTGTTGGCACAAGATCTTCAGACACTTATGGCTGAAATCAGAGGTCGTCGTCGACTCCCCGACGGTGTAAGAAACCATGATGAAGATGGGGAAGAAGATGAAGGAAATTATTCTAGAAGAGCAAGTGAACATGGTAGGAGAAATCAAGGTGCTGCATATGGTAGAGGAAGAGGCCGGAATCGAAGAAATAATGATAATGAAGAATATGAATTTGGGGATGATCAGTCTCAACATTGCTATGGTCGTCGTCATCATAGAGGTGTCAACCAAGAAGAGAGATTTGGGAAACTTAAGTTTACCATGCCAAAATTTGATGGTAGATCTGATCCTGAAGATTATTTCACATGGCAATTGAAGGTGGAGAAAATCTTCCGCCTACATAATTATTCAGAGGAGAAGAAACTCGCAATGGCATCTCTTGAGTTTGAGGGATATGCTCTGATTTGGTGGGAGCAACTTCTTCGTGATCGTGAAGAAGATGGAGATGACCCTATTATTACTTGGCAAGAGATGAAGCGAGAAATGAGAATTCGTTTTGTGCCGAAGCATTATCGGCGTGATCTTTTTGATAAATTGCAGAATTTGAGGCAAGGAAGTTTCTCTGTTGAGGAGTATTATAAAGAGATGGAGAAGGTCATGATTAGAGCCAATGTGTATGAAGATGAAGAGCAAACCATTGCACGTTTCATGGCTAGGTTACACCGCAACATTCAGCGTATTGTTGAGTTTCAGCCGTACCGAAGTCTTATTGATTTGGTACATCAAGCCACCAAAGCTGAACGCCAGATGCAACAAGATGCTAAGAGCAGCAAGCCCTTGTCATATGGTGCACGAACCATGACTGGAGGAAACAAATCGATCTCAAGGTTTACTGCTGCATCCTCAGTAACAAAAGGTTCAACTGGAGGCTTGCGATCCAATATTCAAGGCAATTCTAGTGGAAAGAACGGTGCTGATCCAAACACAAGTTATAAACCAGCAGTATCTACTTCAACATCAGTGGGTTCAACAGCCAAGAGTAGTGGTATTCAGTGCTTCAAGTGTGGAGGTCGTGGTCATGTCATAAAGGAGTGTCCTATAATCGTGTGATCCTTGTGACTGATGATGGAGAATATACATCAGCAAGTGAAGAGGAAGCTGAAGCAGGAAATGAAGATGACATTGATAAATCTGAAGAACATACGGGATGTGAATTTGAGCATGGTACTACTCTTGTGGTTACACAAATCTTGTGTGTTCAAATGAAAGAAGCTGAAATTGGACAGCGACATAATCTTTTTCAAACGCGAGCAAAAGTGCAAGACAAAATAGTAAAGGTGTTCATTGATGGAGGAAGCTGTCATAATCTTGCAAGTCGTGAGATGGTTGAAAAGCTTGGTTTGAAGTTGCAGCGACACCCTCATCCATATCATGTCCAATGGCTGAATGAATCGGGAGATATCAAGATTGGTTATAAGGTGAAAGTTCCGTTCAAGATTGGAGAGTATGTTGACACAGTGGAGTGCGATGTTGCACCCATGTCTGTGTGTCACATGCTGCTAGGAAGACCTTGGCAATATGACCGATATTCTCAGCATTGTGGAAGAACAAATCAATACACGCTAGATCTGAAAGGGAGAAAGTTTGTACTCAAGCCTATGACCCCTCAACAAATCATGGCTGAACATTTACAAAAGAAAACTGAAATTAGTGCAGCAAGTAGAGGAGGAGAAGAGCAAAAGAAATTGAGTGCCATCCACAATTCGGTGAGCGAGTGCTACAAGCCAAATTCAAGAGATAAAAGGAAGGAAGAGGGAGAACATCTAGTTATGCTAGCCATAAAATCTGAGCTGAGAGAAGTGAGGAACAACCCATATTAAGTGCTCTTTGTACTTGTGAACAAAGATGTTTTGATTTCTCCTAACGACATAACATCTCTTCCTAGTGTTGTGGCTGATCTTTTGCAGGACTTTGAAGACATGTTTCCACAAGAAACATCGGCTGGACTACCTCCAATTCGAGGGATTGAGCATCAAATCGATCTTATTCCAGGGGCTGCACTTCCTAACCGTCCACCATATCGAACCAATCCTGAAGAAACTAAGAAAATACAAAGGCAAGTACAAGAACTTCTTGATAAAGGTTTTGTTCGTGAAAGCTTAAGCCCTTGTGTTGTTCCTGTGATTTTAATACCTAAGAAAGATGGATCTTGGAGGATGTGTGTTGATTGTAGAGCTATAAATAATATTACCATTCGTTATCGCCATCCTATTCCACGGCTAGATGATATGCTTGATGAATTAAGTGGTTCCACAATTTTTACTAAAATTGATTTGAGAAGTGGATACCATCAAATAAGAATGAAAACTGGAGATGAATGGAAGACTGCATTTAAAACAAAATTTGGGTTGTATGAATGGTTAGTGATGCCCTTTGGGTTAACTAATGCTCCTAGTACCTTTATGAGATTAATGAACCATGTCTTAAGAACTTTCATTGGAAAATTTGTTGTTGTCTACTTCAATGATATTCTAATTTACAACAAGTCTTTTGATGAACATGTGAAACACATTCGACAAGTTTTAGATGAGCTAAGAAAGGAGAAATTATTTGCTAATCTTGAGAAGTGCAGTTTTTGCACAGACCATGTTGTGTTTCTTGGCTTTGTTGTTTCAGCAAAAGGAATAGAGGTGGATGAATCCAAGGTGAAAGCCATCAAGGATTGGCCAGCTCCAACGAATGTAAGTCAAGTAAGAAGTTTTCATGGTCTTGCTTGGTTTTATAGAAGATTTGTGCGAGATTCTAGTACTATCGCTTCCCCTTTAAATGAATTGACAAAGAAAGGTGTTGAATTTAAATGGGGAAACTCACAAGAAGATGCTTTTCAAGAATTGAAGAAACGTTTGACTGAAGCACCTGTACTTATTCTTCCTGATTTCACTAAAACTTTTGAAGTAGAATGTGATGCTAGTGGGATTAGGATTGGAGGAGTTTTAATGCAACAAGGAAAACCTATAGCATATTTTAGTGAAAAATTGGGAGGTGCTCAATTAAATTATTCTGTGTATGACAAAGAATTGTATGCTTTGGTCCGAGCGCTTGAAACATGGCAGCACTACTTATGGCCAAAAGAATTTGTTATTCATTCCGATCATGAAGCTTTGAAGTATTTGAAAGGGCAAGCCAAACTAAACCGTCGCCATGCCAAATGGGTTGAGTTTATCGGAAAATTTCCATACATTGTGAAATATAAGAAAGGTAAGGATAATGTGGTCGCTGATGCCTTATCTCGAAGGAATGTGTTGTTGAATCAACTAGAGGTAAAAGTTTTGGGTCTTGAAAATTTGAAAGAAATGTATAATGATGATCCTGAATTTTCAGAACCATACATTCATTGTAAAGATGGAAAAGGTTGGGAAAAATATCATATACATGATGGATTTTTGTTTAGAGCTAACAAACTTTATGTACCAAATTCTTCGGTTAGATTGCTTTTATTGCAGGAGCCACGAGGGAATGGTCTATTTCATGTTCTTGCCAAGATCAATGATAATGCATACAAGATAGATCTTCCACCAAGCTATGGCGTGAGCAACACGTTCAATGTTGCTGACCTCTTACCATATACAAGCGAAGACACTTCAGAGTCGAGGACGACTCCTTTTCAAGGGGAGGAGGATGATATGACCACGCCATTAAGCAATACGTTACAACCCCCAAGTCATACTATATCAACTCAAGTACAACCAACATCATCACCAACTCAAGCCTTTGATGGACCAATTACACGTAGCCGAGTTAAGAAGCTACGACAAGAGGTGCACGCACTACTTTATGAATTTCATTTAAACACTAATAAGAATTTTATGCTACCTAAGTCGTGTATGTTGATATTACTTAGGTTCACCAAAGAGGAAGGACAAAACATATCAAGGGCGAATCAGCAAGAAGAGCTATATCCGAGTCAGTCCAGCGCAACAGAACTGTCCAGAAGAAACAGTCATATCTTTTGATTCCCAAAAGCTATGAAGGCCCATAAGTACTTTTTGGAAATCTCTTGAAGTCTAGTTTCCAATGCTTCTAAAGCCGACTTAACCACATCTACGAGAAAGGCAGCCGACCTACTTTAGTGCCGACTGGTCAGAAGGTCAACAGTCAGCTTGATGACCAAGTTTTCGTATTAAACTGCATCATTCTACGAAGTTTCATTAAGCATGCTATATATGGTGAGAAATCTTATCAAGTCAGCTTTCCAACGCATCCAGCCCCACGTCATTTGAAGATTCCTAGAAGAAGTTATTGTCAAAATACTGAAGGTTGCGCAGAAGTCAAACAGCCACACAGAAATCAGCTCTGCAGATCTCCCGAAGAGGCTCCTTCACATTAACTCGTGAAAATACTTTTGTTTTGTGTTTATACCTCGCTAAGGCTGGTTGTTACTAGTATAAATACCCCCCCTATGTCTATGATGTAAGGCAGCTTATGATAATCTAAAACAGAACCCCTTTGTTCAGCTGTGTGCTAACAAATATTGAGAGTGATCTCTACCCCTTTGCTCTTGTGAATTCCTTCGCGGGATTGCAGAAGCGGTGGCTTCATCCGCTCCCAATTGGTGCTCCTACTCCCTTCGAGGTCTCCTCGATTGATTGTAGGCTGTGTTGGTTGGTTCTTTGAGAGTGTGGTTGGGCGAATCCTCGATTCAGGCTGCCGGTTAAAGACGGTGGTTGGCTTCGAGTTTTATTTGTCACATTGCACTAGTTATCGCTGCTTGCAGCAAGTTATCTTGGCTTCTTTGAAGCTAGTTATCTGAAGATTGATCCTACGTCGTGAAGATCGGGCATCGTGACGTATCACGGCACGTCGGGGCGGGGTCGCATCGAGGCTTGAGCTTCATGGCGCGGTCGACTGCGCAGGGCTTTGTCGGCTCCTGGGCGCGGGCGCTCGGCTGCTGCAAGGCTGCGCAGCGCGGTTGGGCGCGCGAGGCACGCACGGCGGTTGGCGGCTGCTGGCCTCCTAGCGGCGCCTGCTCAGAAGAAAGGGAGGAGAGGAGAGAGACAAGGGCGAAGGGCAGGGTGACCAGGGGCGGCGGCGGCTTCAGCTGGGAGAGAGCCAGGGGTAGCGGCGGCTAGGGTTAGGGTGTTGGGCCTTAATGGGCCGATTCGGCCAGCTAGGGTTAGATTTCGTTTTTTTCTATTTCCTTTTCAAATTTTGTAATACATATTTAAATAATCATAAAATTTGTAAGAATCAAATCAAAATTATTTATAAATAACATATTAATTCTTGGACTAATATTTATTATATTATTTATGTGAATTTATATTTAAGAAGAAATGATATTCCATATTCAAAATCAATCATGAGCATTCAAAAATCATCCCAAAGGCAAATAAATAACGAACACTTAAGAGAAAATTAATTACCATAAATATCATTATTAACTAAATGTATTATTTTTATTTAATGATTTTCATAGTGTCACAAATCTACCCCTCTTAAAAAGAATCTTGTCCTCGAGATTAAGAAAGGCTAGCACGAAAGCAAGGGAGATACATGGTTTATTTGTAGGTTCTTAGTTCTCATTGAACTCCTCCGAACTTAAGGAACTTCCTTACTTCTTTGCTCTGCAATGTATACTAATCAAGCATCCTTCATCATCATACTTATAAAATGGTGGGTCTTCTAAATTATTGCTTAGGTCATGCTTGGCAGCTTTCTTCTTTATTCGGTCTAGACGCTTCTTGGGGCATTCACGAATAAGATGTCCTTCGTTTTTGCAGTAGTAGCAAGCACCTCTTGCTTTGAGTTCTTTGCAAGTCAACTTTGCTTGACCAACAGGGGGTGAGGGTTGACTGGGGTGTCTGTATCTCATATAGCTGAGAGTGACTTGATTCTTCTGTTTGGGTATCCATGTGTTTTGAGGCTTTTGCTTGTGGTTGAGATGAACTAATCATGTATCCAAACATTTTTCTATTCCTTTTGTTGTTCTTCATTCCATTCATCGAATATCTTGGTGACTCATTTTTCTCGTTCATAGTTGTTAAAGTAGGGATATTGTCATTGGCACCATTTACTTCATTTCCATTGGGGGTTCATCATCTAGTCAGAGGGTAAAAGAGTTAGTGAGACAGACTGCATAAGAGGCTTGTATGACATTAAGATAAAGAGCTAACACAACGTTTCGATTTCCAAAATAAGATTAATTAAGGATGATTTCCTATTCCGCCTAGCTTCATCATACCACAAGAGTTTACCGGTGTTATATTCCTTAACAAAGATCTTTTGAACTTTATAGATTTCAGAGCATGATATCCAAATTATCTTTCTGATCCAACAGTATTTCTTTGAACACAATTTGAGAGAAAGACTTGAGCGGGACTTTAGGGCAACTAGAATAGAGCATCACATTGTTTGCATATAGCATATGACACCACACTTCATTCTATTTATAAAGAGGCAAAACACAATAGGTGCGAAAGATTATCCAAATTTATTCATATATTACTTAGCACTATTACAAATCCTTAAAGGGGCAACATTTTTTTCTTCGTGAGACATACTCCTTCTTCTAGCTAAATGATATATTATTCTTCCTTGTCAGATGTACCAATCTGAGCTGGAGGTCGATTGTCTTCAACTACTATTCTTTCTCCAGACGGGGTTTCCAAACACATGGTTCTCTCAGTTTGTTGGATTACTGCCTTAGTTCTTTGTAACCAATTATTTCCAAGAATCACATCCTTTCCCATTGATTCCATCACTATAAGATTAGCTTGAAAATCTATACCATTGATTTTAACACTTACTCTTGGACATATGTAGTTTACTAACATTTTTCCTTCGGGTGCACTGATGGTCTTCCTTGATCTCAAGGGACACTTAAAGATACCATACTTTGTTGCAAACTGGGCACTAATAAAAGAATGTGTTGTATGAGGATCATACAACACGGTGGCGACGGTTGAGTGAATGACTAGTGTTCCAAAAATTACTGCATCATCATATGGAATGGTTCCTGTCACTGCATAAGTTATCTTTCATGTGGTCTCTTAGGACAACCATTAACAAGATGGCCGGTATTACCACAACCAAAGCAAGCACGACTTGATAAGTTACATGGTGGAGTTGTCTTTACTGTGTTGGTAGAAGTTTCTGTGCGTTTTTGTTCATATTCCATGTCTGAAGACTGAGATAGCTTCATCTCGGATGTGATCTGTAGTGAACTCTTCTCAGGACAGTTACGGAAGTAATGACCTTCACGTCCACATTGGTAGCAAGCTTTTCTTGAAGTTATTTCTTGACTTTTCCATGTTTCCCTTTTTGTTTCTTGGACTTGATGCGATGACGAGGCTGAAACTGTGTGCATGTAATAGTCCATCCATCAATGTAACACTCCTGTGTTTCTTCTTGGGGCTGGGCATCCTTGTGATGTTTCCTTTTTGGAATACTTTGAAATTCATCAACTGACAATATATTAGGTATGCGAGAATCTGCTATTAGTTGTTCTTGGGGAGACATTTGTCTATTTATGCCAGAAAATAAAATCCGGTTCTTCTGTTTTGTAGTTTCACTTTCGTTTGTACTGATTTGGCGACAAGGAATTCCATAGTACTCACAACAACAACATTTTCCAAGGTCACTTGTCTGTTGGTTTGGTTGTGCATCCTTTTGTGTCTTGAAGGTCTGTTCATCAGCTGTTTTATTTATAGTGTTGTTTTGACTTGTCAACACACCGCATTCTTTGCATTTAGTGACATCACTTGTAGTTGACATTCCAAGGTCTGACATTTGTATGGGTATGGAAGAATGGAAGGGACGAAAGGGTTGAGTAAAGACAGATTATAGAGAGCAGAGAAAACCCATCTATTTAAGGTTTTACCTAGCTAACTCATGTTATTGTGGACAAAAGTCACACAATACACCAACAATCATTTCAAAGAAGCAAATCAAACATGAACACAAAGGACAATGAACTCAAGCATACCAGCACAACACAATCCAATTCTACTCAATCAACCAAATCAAACAGTGAGACAAGGTTTGGAATAAGAAAGAAATTATAACATCAAAGAGTTGGGTAAGAATTATCAAGGAGTTAGACAAGACATATTTGTTGGTGGACAAGAGTGAAATAAGATAACCATGAACGATTAAAGTGAGGATAAATGATACAACCAAGGATATAAAGTGAGTTAGGGAGAAAGCTTTATCAAGGAGACAAAATAGAGATACATTTTCAAGTAGGAGTAGGGAGACAAAGAATTCAATATATCAAGGTAGATATTGTGCAAGGGTGGCAATACAATGGCACGAAAGCAAAAGTATAAGAATTCAATAGGGAGAAAGCATTATCAAGGAGAAAAGTAGAGGCAAAATTTTAATATATCAAGGTAGATATTGCGCAAGGATGGCAATAATGGCAAGAAAACAAAAGTATAAGGAGTCAAGGGTTATATAGCAATATTAGGGATTAGAAAACCACTTAAAATATAATATAATATCGCCATTACCGATCTAGTCGAAAATCTTAATACTAAAGAACAATCCTATCAACCTAACCAAGAAGTCTGGTAATAGATCCAAATGATCCATAGCAAAACTTCTTGCGGAGCGGGGATAAGATAGAGAATAGGGCATCGTTGATAGCTTCGAAAAGGTTTCTTCTGGCAATCTTCACTTCAAGTTCCGCAATCCTAGGTTGATCATCTTGCAAGCTTCTCATTAGAACCTTCTGATAGACAAAGAATCAGACAAGAACAATTGAAAATAAAAGAGACGAGTCTTGATATAAGTAAGTTTTTATGAAGACAATTAAGTCAAGTTTTGAATGACTGACTGGGCTTTCCATTTCTAACTAATCTAGCGACCTACGGTCACATTGCTTTGATACCACTTCTGTCACACCCGTTTCCAAAGGGGCAGAGCCGGGTGCATAGCATATGTGTGCCAGGATCTATTTCCACACATATGTTGACGTCACAAGTGTAATATATCAAAAAACAATGCATAAAAGCATAAATAACGATTATATTAACATATTACACTTCGAACAGACATAATGTCTTAACCTTTATTCATCAAAGTACAGCGAAAAATGGACATCCATCCACAGGAAGATGACCAGGGGTATCACTAGACTAGCATCCATGGAGTTCAGCATCATATCTTCATCTGCAAACTTCTGATCAAAATTAAGCAAGGGTGAGCTCACTTATGGTCGGGGCTCAGCAAGTGGGGGAAAAACTAATGCAAGGTAACATGGTGAGGCTGAGGTTGAGGAGTAAGCATTTTAGTTGGTCAACATTTTATTATCAACACCTGATAACTAATAGATGCGAATCCCAAGTATTCCCATTAAACAAAGGTATAAGAGTATATCAGAAACACTTAAGTGAAACCACTTAAGCAAACCATTGGCAGATCATCGGATCTCAATTTATTTCCATCTTCAAGTTCAATTATCATGTGAGGAGTCCAGGCTGCTCATAATCGTGAGCACGGCTGATATATCAGTTTTACACTCTGAAGAGGTGGCACATCTTTACCCATGAGTCGCGATTCCCTTCTAGCCCGGGTTAGCTAGACCCGTATTCACTTCCGAGGTGAATGGCCAGGGTTTCACTACGAGGCTTCTCCCTAGATTCCTCATTACGCAAATGCTGGAAATGGTCAACTGCATAAGGTACACCTACCGTAACCAACTTATAGTCCAGTCCACAGGGTAAAGCTTTGGGAACTATGCCCGTATCCAATCTGCCTGAGCCGGTACTATAAGCGCTTGCCAGGTGCCCCCGTTCTTGGTCGACCATGACCAACACCCAACATAAGACTTCCCTAGTTATTTAGCCAAGACCAGAGCCATGATAGTTCTCATGGTAGCACTGTTTTCCCGGGTGGTCACTCCATGTTCCAATTAATATGCAATAATCTTGTTTAACCATCGGGTTAACAACAATAATGTTGTCGGGGACCATAATTAGGGGTACCCCCAAGACTCCTAATCTCAGCTGGTAACCCCCATCAGCATAAAGCTGCAAAGGCCTGATGGGCACGATTAAGGTCAAGGCTCAGTCCACTCAAGGGACACGATCTCGCCTCGCCCGAGCCCAGCCTCGGGCAAAGGCAGCCGACCCCAGAGGATTCACGTCTCGCCCGAGGGCCCTCTCAAGCGACGGACACACCTTTGGCTCGCCCGAGGCCTAGTCTTCGCGGAGAAGCAACCTTGGCCAGATCGCCACGCCAACCGACCGTATCGCAGGATCATTTAATGCAAGGATCAACTGACACCTTATTTTGACGCGCGCTCCTCAGTCGACAGAGCCGAAGTGACCGCAGTCACTTTGCCGCTCCACTAACCGACCTGACAGAAAAACAGCGCCGCCTGCCCCGCTCCGACTGCTGTGCCACTCGACAGAGTGAGGCTGACAGTAGCTAAGTCCAACCTCGGGCGCCATGGGAAGCTCCGCCTCGCCCGACCTAGGGCTCGGACTCAGTCTCGACCCCGGAAGACGGACTCCGCCTCGCCCGACCCCAGGGCTCGGACTCAGCCTCGGCCTCGGAAGATGGTCTCCGCCTTGCCCGACCCAGGGCTCGGACTCAGCCTTGACCCCAGAAGACGGACTCCGCCTCGCCCGACCCCAGGGCTCGGACTCAGCCTCGGCCTCGGAAGACGGTCTCTGCCTCACCCGACCCAGGGCTCGGACTCAGCCTCGACCCCGGAAGACGGACTCTGCCTCGCCCGACCCCAGGGCTCGGACTCAGCCTCGACATCGGAAGACGAACTCCGCCTCGACCGACCCCAGGGCCCAGACTCGACCTCGACCTCGGAGGAGCCTCGCCTCGCCCGACCTCGGGCTCGGACCCGCCACGTCACAGGGAAGGCCATCATTACCCTACCCCTAGCTAGCTCAGGCTACGGGGAACAAGACCGGCGTCCCATCTGGCTCGCCCCGGTAAACAAGTAATGATGGCACCCCGCGTGCTCCATGACGACGGCGGCTCTCAGCCCCTTACGAAAGCAAGGAGACGTCAGCAAGGATCCGACAGCCCCGGCAGCTGTACTTCCACAAGGCTCAAGCACTCCTCCGACGGCCACGACATCACATGAACCGGGCGCCAAAACCTCTCCGGCTGCCACGACGGCATGTACTTAGGGCTCTAGCTCCTCTCTACTAGACACGTTAGCACACTGCTACACCCCCCATTGTACACTTGGGCCCTCTCCTTACGCCTATAAAAGGAAGGTCCAGGGCTCTCGTACGAGGAGGTTGGCCGCGCGGGAGAACGGGCTGGCGGACAGTCTCTCTCTCTCCCTCTCTCACTCTCCCTCGTGGACGCTTGTAACCCCCCTACTGCAAGCGCACCCGACCTGGGCGCAGGGCAACACGAAGGCCGCGGGTTTCCCCTTTTGTTGTTTCTCCCCCCTTCGTGCTCTGTCTCGCGCCGACCCATCTGGGCTGGGACACGCGGCGACAATTTACTCGTCGGTCCAGGGACCCCCCCGGGGTCGAAACGCTGACAAATGTAAACTTACCATTTTGGAACATTAATATCATAAGCAGGAGTGACTGCATAAATTTAAAGTTGTAGCAATAGCATAGCTATTTGATTAGATCATAATCCCAGGTTAAACAAGGAGTAACGTTGGAAAGGTTATCTAAATAGGTAACCCGTCAAATTATGCATATATATATCCAAAAGAATAAACTTTATTAAATGTATTGTTTGGGATCAAACAGAGTATGCAGAGGGAGAAGTCCACTTTCCTTGCTTATAGAAAACTAGAGGTTCTTCCACGGATATGAATAGATCTTGATTCTTAACTACTAGATCAACCACTGAATATCACACAAACAAACAAGAAGAACAAACACCACTCAATAACATACAACATTCACCATACGTAAAGCTAAAAGAAAGCCTAACGAAAAGAGTGTTCGCTTTTCAAAAACATTACACACAAGGGTTATAATAAAAAGGTATTCTTTTCAAAAATGTGTGATCTATACTTTATAAGACAAGACATGATCTTAAAAATATCTTAATTAAATATACAAACATTAGATTCACCAAGTTAATCCTTTATAAAACGTCATACGTGATATGTCTAAGATTAAGGGTTTATAAGATGATAAAACACATTATAATAATATTAAACCTTTTTAACTTTTTAGAGAAGATATATGTTATATACCTAAGGTTAATGAGTCATAAAACACATTATTAAACATTACTTTTATAACAAGCTCATAAATAGCTTAAACAACTTTTTATGTGAAAAGATCATAGTTATATTATTAGTCACATATTTAAGATGAGTTAGGTTATGGGCCTTAAGTGGATTTTCATGCAAAAGATAATGAACGCATAACCATCATTTAATTTCATTAAAAAGCACATAGCCTATATTATTATACTTAAACTCAATATATATAAAGTAACATTTTAAGTTATAAAAGAACTTAAACTCTTATTACTTTATTTTATTCCTTTAGGAAAAGCTAAGTGATTTGTATATAATGTGGACTAAATTCTAGGAAATCATTTATCATGCAATAAATCTAGTTAAGAACAAATTGACTATAGGTTCGATTAATAAATTATGATAAAGGATAATTAACCTATTAATTATCTTTAATTTCATTGTAGGAACAAATGATCTAATTCATTAGAAAGGAAATTATGTATAAACTATCATTTTAGTTATGACGGTGTGAGCCATTATATCATTATTAGAAAAGTTATATGACATATTACTATTTAGTAGGGCTATACTTAAACATCTATAACGAATCTTATTAAATCAAAATCATGATGTCCAAAAGGTCATTTTATAGTTAGAAATAAATTCTCTAATTCTTTATTAAGAAACCTATATTTACCAACATAACTACCAATTTCTTTAATAGAAAAGTATGAGCGCCTAATTAAGTTATTATTATAAATTCTACTATTTCAGTTTTCATCCTTTCTTTTCTACATAGAGATTATACGTGTGGTTAAAATTGTTTACTTAATTCTTCTAACATTAATATACTAAAAATTAATTGTAAATTACTAGATGAGACTTTTAATAGCATAATCATGGTTATTACTACGTACATAATTACTTTACTAATTCTACGTAATTTAGTGTCATACTTATGAATACATTTATTATGAATAGTAAAATCTATATATTTTCATTCGACTAGAAAATACGTGACTTAGTGCCTATTTCAATTTCTTCATGCAAATAAGTTTATACTTAAACAACTACTAACAATTATCGTTCCACACACAAAAGTGAAATTAATTATAAACATTTCTAGTATGAAAACCACGGAAGTAGTGAATAGTGACCGTACTCATTTTTAAAATTATAAAATGATACGCATATTCAAAGTATTGTCGTGGGGTTCGATTTTGGCTACACGTATACATCGCATCTCTAAAAATCATACACGTGAATCGCCAAATCGCATCAATATTACAACAATAATTCATAAGATCAATAAAGTAATTCAAACATGATTTAGAAAATACATTAACGGGTTGGGGTTGTCTTCAACCTTGAGTTCTCATTCTTGCGCAGGGAGTGATGAACGTCGACGAGAGGGAGTGGTTCGACGGGCAGGTAACGACGAGGTTTGGACGGGGTTCGGGGACGTCTCCGGCGAGCAGGGGAACGGGCGCGGTCGTCAGTGGACAGCGAGGTACAAACTCCGGCGCGTCTCCACGGACTCCAGCGACGACGGTGACGATCGGTTTGGTCGACGGCGAGCACGGGAATGGGGAGAGCGAGAGAGAGAGAGAGAGAGAGAGAGAGAGCTCAGGAAGGAGGAGAGCTCTGCTGGGGGAGGGAGAAGAGATCCGTCTCCAATTTATAGAGGGAGAGGAGAGGGAGAGTCGGCCGGCGTCTTCAAGCACCATTAATGGTATTCATCAACGGAGGGATTAATGGGAGAGGAGTAACGGCTCCATTGAAGTTTCTTGAACGCAGAGGAAACGGTCGGGGCTGCTCGACTTCTGTTGTGCTCACGGTCGTCGCGCGGTCGGCCGAGCTGGCGGGGTCTTCCTGGCAGCGCGCACGAGGTAGCGGCTCGGTCAGTCGGCGCGTCGGGGCGGGGTCGCGTCGAGGCTTGAGCTTCATGGCGCGGGTAGCTGCAGGCGCGTCGGGGTAGCATGGCGCGGTCGACTGCGCAGGGCTCCGTTGGCTCCTGGGCGCGGGCGCTCGGCTGCTGCAAGGCTGCGCAGCGCGGTTGGGCGCGTGAGGCACGCACGCGGCTGGCGGCTGCTGGCCTCCTGGTGGCGCCTGCTGAGAAGAAAGGGAGGAGAGGAGAGAGACAAGGGCGCAGGGCAGGGTGACCAGGGGCGGCGACGGCTTCAGCTGGGAGACAGCCAGGGATAGCGGCGGCTAGGGTTAGGGTGTTGGGCCTTAATGGGCCGATTCGGCCAGCTAGGGTTAGATTTCGTTTTTTCTTTTTTTCTATTTCCTTTTCAAATTTCGAAATACATATTTGAATAATCATAAAATTCGTAAGAATCAAATCAAAATTATTTATAAATAACATATTAATTCTTCGACTAATATTTATTATATTATTTATGTGAATTTTTATTTAAGAAGAAATGATATTCCATATTCAAAATCAATCATGAGCATTCAAAAATCATCCCAAAGTCAAATAAGTAACGAACACTTAAGAGAAAATTAATTACCATAAATATCATTATTAACTAAATGTATTATTTTTATTTAATGATTTTCATAGTGTCACAGACGGTGCGATGCATGAATGCCCTGTACCGTCTGCAAGCAGTGCGAGGAGAGGCAATGTCTCAGCTGATGGTCTTGGTGGAGGCTACCAAAATCACTCTAGATAACAGGGAGGACCTTGTGGTAGACCTATCCACTGAGATGGTGGAGAAGGACCTCCAGGTGGAGCAGATGGCCACCCAGATCCAAGAGCTCGAGGAGCTAGTAGGAGCCAGGGAGAACACCATCGAGGTTCTCGAGGATCAACTTATGAACACTCAGCAGCAACTTGAGGAAGCTAACCAGCACTTGGATATGCACCATCAGGAGATTCAGGTCATGGAGGCCGACGAAGATGTTGACATCGAGGGAGGAGTAGAGCCGGAGCCTGCATCCAGCCTAGACACTGCTGGCTCAGGGAGACCACCTTCCCCCGAGTCAAGCGTTGCCTTGTTTGCTCATTAGGTTACAGGGATAGGGTTAGAAGTGTGTGGCGGTAGAACTCCTCGAAACTAACTTAGCTTTTGCGCCCTTGGGGTACTAGGCTAGACAAAGTTGAGTCTTTTGAGCACTGATGTAACCAGTAGCAAACTCTTTTGGAATTATGGATGATGGATGATGTCAACTTTTACTTATGAAGAAAGTTTTATGTCATGTCGTATCTTTTATGAAAAATGCAAGGAAAATGTCGGCATTATGCAAACCTTGTCTTTTCAAACCTTTTACCATGTATGAACCCTGACATCAAAAGTATGATATTAAGATCACCCTAAACTTTCAGATGGTTGGAAGAGCGCGCCGTGGACAGAATGAGCGCATTCCTCCACCACCACCACCGCCTCCTACCATGCAAGAACTGATGGCTCAGCAGAATGAGATTCTACGACAGTTGGCTCAGCGTCAGCCGCCACCTCAGCACTATGGTGGTGGTGATCACCATCAGCGTCCCCCAGTAGCAGCCACTTATCAGGAGTTCCTCAGCACTCAGCCGCCATTGTTCACTCGTGCAGAGGATCCACTTGATGCTGATGTATGGCTCAGGGTAGTGGAATCCAAATTCCCACTGCTCATTGGAGTTTGTTTAGATGTGGCTAAGGTCCGGTTCGCCACCCAACAGCTTCGCGGACCCGTGCGGACTTGGTGGGAACACTTTCTCGCTATGCAGCCAATTGATCACGTGGTGGAATGGAGAAAGTTCAAGGCAGCATTCAGAGGGCATCACATACCGACAGGCATTATGGACCACAAGCTTAATGAGTTTCTAGCACTTACTCAGGGGAATCATATCGTGTTGCAGTACGCTCAGGCCTTCAATGACCTGTGTCAGTATGCAGGCTATCATGCAGACACTAATGAGAAGAAGAGGGACAGGTTCAGGAGGGGCCTCAGTACTAAGCTCCGCGACTGTCTCAACTCAGTCAGGGCCAACAGCTACAATGAGTTAGTCAACATGGCCATTTCTTAGGAAGACTGCATCACAGCTCGCCAGGCAGAAAAGAAGAGGAAGACCCCTATGGCAGGACCTTCAGCTCAGCCTCAGCGCTTCCAGATTGTGTCTGACACTCAGAATAGGGGACCTCAGCAGCAGCAAGGATGTTGGGTGATCCGACCACAGCAACAGCAGGCACCCAACTGCTCTCAGCCCTCATCTCAGAGGAACAATCAGTCACAGCAGCAGTACCGTCAGGCCAATGACAACAGATGTTTCACTTGTGGTAACACTGGACACCATGCCAAGAATTGCCCTAGGAACTAGCAGAGGCAGGGACAGAATTCCAATCAGAACCAAGGCAAGAGGCAGAAGGTGCAAGTGAGACAGGGCAGGCTGAACTTCACCACCATGGCTGACATTCCAGACAGAGCACCCGTCATGATTGGTATCTTTTCCGTTTTGAATTATCCTGCAATCATTCTTTTTTATTCTGGTGCATCACACAGTTTCATCAGTGCAAAATTTAGTGCCAAATGCCAGTTACCTTTCCATCACACCAATGGGGTATTACAATTTCAACACCAGGAGGCAGGGTTGCCACCTATCAAATCAACAGGCAGGTGCCTATAAAATTTGGTAGTTTTGTGATTAGAGCCACCCTCCTCATCTTGGGTTTGGATAGTGTGGACATCATATTAGGAACTAACTAGTTATCAAGGCATCAGGCAGTAATTGATATTGCAGCAAGGGCCATTGAGATACACTCACCTACTTGTGGTGAAACTACAATATATTTGCCTAACCAGGGCTATACCCGTTCCTATGCCTTCACCCTGATAGAGTCACCCATCGAAAGAATCCCAGTGGTCTGTGAATACCCAGATGTTTTTCTGCATGAATTGCCAGGGATGCCACCCGACAGAGGCATAGAGTTTGCAATTGAGTTGCAACCCGGAACTGCCCCTATATCCAAGAGACCCTATAGGATGCCTCCAGCAGAATTGACAGAATTGAAAAAGCAGTTACAAGAATGGTTGGACAAAGGATTCATTCGCCCAAGTACTTCACCATGGGGATGTCCAGCCTTGTTCGTAAAGAAGAAAGATAAGAGTCTAAGATTGTGTGTTGATTACCACCCTCTCAATGCGGTGACCATAAAAAATAAGTATCCATTGCCCCGCATTGATGTATTGTTTGATCAGTTGGTGGGAGCCAAGGTATTTTCCAAGATAGACCTTTGCTCTGGCTACCATCAGATCGAGATCAGGGCTAGTGATATTCCGAAGACGGCTTTCTCTACCAGATATGGGCTTTATGAGTACTTGGTGATGTCTTTCGGGCTGACCAATGCCCTGGCTTATTTCATGTATTTGATGAACTCAGTGTTTATGCCAGAGCTGGACAAATTTGTGGTGGTCTTCATTGATGATATTCTGGTTCATTCCAAGAATGAAGACGAGCATATTGAGCACCTACATATCGTACTTCAGCGACTGCGCGATCATCACTTATATGCTAAGTTGTCCAAATGTGATTTCTGGCTGAGGGAAATTAAATTTTTGGGTCACACCATTTCTCAGGATGGGATATTGGTTGATCCTGAGAAAGTTCAAGAAGTGATGAATTGGAAGCCTCCTACCACTGTACGGTAGATTCGGAGTTTTCTGGGATTGGCAGGATATTATCGGCGCTTCATTCTAGATTTCTCCAGGATTGCCAAGTCGATGACTGAATTGTTGAAGAAAGGAGTAAAGTACAAATGGAGTCAGAAATGTGAGGATTCCTTTCATACATTGAGGCAGCATCTGACGACAGCACCCGTGCTAGCACAGCCTGAAAACACCAAATCTTTTGAGGTTAATTGCGATGTTCCGACACTGGATTGGGATGTGTCTTGATGCAAGACAACAGAGTTATTGCCTATGCGTCCCGAGCACTCAGGCCTCATGAGCAGAACTACCCCACCCATGATCTGGAGTTGGCTACCGTAGTTCATGCTCTAAAGATATGGAGACATTACTTGATGGAGCTCATTGTAATATCTATACTGATCACAAGAGTCTCAAATATATCTTCACTCAGGCTGATCTTAATATGAGGCAGAGAAGATGGTTGGAATTAATCAAGGACTATGACTTGGAAGTGCATTACCATCCTGGCAAGGCAAATGTTGTGGCAGATGCCTTAAGTCGGACGGCCTAGTGCAACTGTGTGATTATGGACTCCAAGATCGCCACTCTATGTGACGAGTTATGCAAGCTGAACATAGAAGTTGTTTCCTCAGGTACCTTGAGTTATCTCTCAGTGGAGCCCACTCTACATGAGCAGATAATCATGGCACAGATCGGTGAAAAGGGTGTTCAAGTCATTAAGGAAATGATCGAACAAAAGGTAGATAAGTACAAATCCTTCCGTCAGGACAACAAGGGAATTCTATGGTTTGGATACCGATTGGTTGTTCCTAAGAACCCTGAACTCAGGAAGAAAATATTGGACGAAGCTCACCTTTCCAAATTCTCCATGCACCCCGGCAGTAACAAGATGTATCATGATCTCAGATCCTTGTACTGGTGGACCAGAATGAAGAGAGAAATTGCTAAATATGTATCTGAATGCGACACTTGTCAGAGAGTCAAAGCTAGTCATTTGAAGGTAGCCGGTACCTTACAGCCTCTTCCCATACCAGCTTGGAAATGGGAGGATATTTACATGGATTTTATTATGGGTTTACCCAACACATCCCGACATCACGATTCTATTTGGGTCATCGTGGATAGGTTGACCAAGACAGCTCATTTCTTGCCAGTGCATACCACCCACAGGGTAGAAAAGTATGTAGAAATTTATATTGACCAGATAGTTCATTTGTATGGAATACCAAGGACTATTCTGTCAGACAGAGGAGCACCATTCGTAGCACGTTTCTGGGAGCAGCTGCAAGAGTCACTAGGAACTCAGGTGATAAGGAGCTCAGCATACCATCCTCAGGCAGATGGTCAGACAGAAAGGGTAAATCAGATTTTGGAAGACATGTTAAGGGCATGTGTGTTACACTATGGGAAGAATTGGGATAAATGCCTTTCCTTGGCAGAATTCTCTTATAACAACAGCTACCAGTCCAGCCTAAAGATGGCACCGTTTGAAGCCTTGTATGGGAGAAGGTGTAGCACACCGCTAAATTGGTCACAAGCTGGAGAGAGGGAAATATTTGGACCTGACCTGGTACTTGAAGCCGAGGAGAAAGTCAGAGTCATTAAGAAGAACCTAGAAGCTGCTCAGGCCAGACAAGAGAGTTATCATGATAAGAGAAGAAAGCCTCTACAATTTGAAGTGGGAGATCATGTTTATCTTAAGGTGTCACCCACCAAAGGTGTTCAGAGATTTGGAATCAAGGGCAAGTTAGCTCCTCGCTACATTGGGCCCTTTAGGTCGAAGAGATTTGAGGACCTGTAGCTTATCAATTGAAGTTGCCACCTCATATGTCAACAATCTATGATGTATTCCACGTATCTCAGTTACGGAAATGTGTCCACTTACCCACGGAAGTGCTACTGGAACCAGAATTGGAGATGGAACCAGACTTGTCTTACCAATAGCACCCCGTCAAGGTATTGAACCAAAAGGAGAGGTCAACTCGAGCAAGGTCAATCAAGATGTATAAGGTTCAGTGGAGCCACCATTCAGTAAAAGAGGCTACGTGGGAGATTGAGGATTTTCTACATTCTCGCTTCCCCGATTTTCTACCTAAAGGAGTCGGTACGTAACCCAAAACCCCACCCCCACCTGCCCTTTGAATCTAAATATAAGAAAAACATAGTTATTAAGAGTAAAGTAAGCTTTGAAAATAACTCTAAAAGGACTTCCTTCTGAAGTTGCAAAGAGAATGACATTCGAAGAGCAGTTAATTAGAGAAACTTGGTTAAAGGGAAATGCAACACACCAACACACCTTCTTGGTACCCCTCTAAAGGATCCCTACCCAAATCTCGAGGCGAGATTCCTTTAAGGGGGGAGGGTTGTAACACCCCAGGTGTTACCCAAGGCCTTGGCTCCATACATACACTTATGACTTGTTATCACATGTCTTTAAGTGGAGGAGAAGGAACACCAAAACCTTGGAAACCATGGGTTTAACTAAGGAAGGCTCATGATAAAAGCATTACCCAAGAACTTTATGCAATTATCACCTTGAACAAAAGAGGTTAAAACCCTAGACCCCTTCTTGAGCCATTAGCCCCCAAACACTGGATTAATGGAAAAGATAAGCAAAGGAACCTTTGATGACTTAAACCCTTAACCAAAGTTTAAGTACATTAACATATCTACCAAATTTAGTAAGGGAAACCTTACAAAAAGATCCCTTAAAGACCTCAAAATCAGCCCCAAAGTGGAGAACACTAAAGAGTCACTCACATTTTCTCTAAGTCAAAAATGAACCCTAATCTAAAGATCAGAAGTGTTCACCTAGTTAATGGCACCAAAACCACTTGGTCTAAATAACAAAAAGGAGCCAAACTACCTAAGGAACGCACTGGAAAATTTTGAACCCGAGCCAAAACCGTTGGACATGATTTGACATGCCTTTTGTCTCGGGGTGAACAGTGTGATAGCCCCGATTTGGCGTCCTCATATCTCCCAAGCCAGGGCATATCTCCCCTTGGAACTCACATGAACTAGGTAGCCCTAGGTGCAGGGAAGAGATCTCACAAAGGTCTTAGGGTGAGATTCGCACGTTTGGCTGCTCAGCAGGGGTTAGAACACGGGCAGAAGGAAATGGCCACGTGTTCGACGCGCCATAGCATCGCCAGAGCACGCCCCGGCGCTCAGCCCCACGCGCACCGCGCCACGCCAAGCCAAACCCATGCCCCCGCTCAAGCCCGCGCCTATAAAGCCAATCGAGGCTTCGACCGTACGCCCCCGCTCGCTCTCAACCTCGCCGGAGCGCCAGTTCACCGGCGATTGCTCTACGCTCGGCGTGCCAGCAGCCGCCAGAGACCCGAACACCGTAGACCGGCCACCCTAGCCATTCCCCGCCCCGTCCGACCCTCGAGTGAGTCTCTACGTGTCTCGGTGAAGCTCCCAGAGCCAGGAATTGAGCTCTACCTCGGCGGAGACACCGGACCAACGTCGCCGAACTTCACCAGATCGCCGGCGTACGTAGACCGATCTCCACAATGAGTCTTTCTTCGATTCCTTGCACGGGTAGACTCCTTAGCACCCAGTGAAGCTCCATGTGCCTTTGGATTGAACCCTACCGCCGCGAGCAGGCTGGAGCACACGCCGCCGACGAGCCCGACCGCTTGCGCACGTGGCCCGACCGATTCCGGCCATCACCGACGACGAGCCATACCTCGACGTGACCGCAAGGACTTCCCGGAGCTAACCCCGCCCTTCGTCGGACCTCCCTCGCCGCTGGTAAGCCGCGTCGCCCTGTTTACTTCCGCGGTTATTGTTTAAAAGGGGGAAGGGACCTCGAAGAGGAAGGAAAAGAAGTCAAGGGGGTTTTTGAATGGTCAGAGACTCAGGTGAATAGTGGCGCAGGGGCATAAGTTAAGGAACTGGTTTAGGAGAAGCCCAGGGTCCTCGGTGTAAACTGGCTTTTCAGAAAACCTTTAAAACATTATTCATTTAAATACAAACAGAGCTTGTAAAATTCATAACTTCAGTTTTATTCAACCAAATTTAGTCAAACAAATTTTGCTAGGTTTTGAATAATGTGAACTGCTTAGGAAAAATACAAAACACCCTAAGTATTGCAGAAGATTTTTAAGTTTAGATTTAATTAGTAATATGACCGAAGGATAAATAAAGAAGGGAAAAATAGCTACAGTGTTAGACTGAGGTTAAGAAAAATCAGAGAGATACTTAACCACTCCCTAATCTGTTTAAAAATAGTACACCCCTCAGTACACCAAATTAAGGAAGGGTTTAAAGTTAAGGAAAATAGAAAAGGTAGTTTAAAATAAGAACCAGGGGGCAACCACATTTTTGCTAGCTCACTTATGTAGTATAGCTTACTTTAAAAAAAATTTAGACCCTCTGTTAGTACAAAAGAAATGCACTACCTTTTATTTTGTGAAAACAATGAAAACTTAGAAAAACCTTAGAAAAATAATCCTGAGGGGAAACCAACCCAAACCTTAGGATAAATAATAATATGTTGTTATGAATCTAGGAAAAATATAACTTCTGTTGTTTGACATTTTTCAAATAACAAGTTAGTTATAAGTACCTTTTTAGCATTAAACTTTAGAAAATCACAACAAAATATACATTAGGCCTTTTTCTGTGATTTTTAACACAAAGACCCATTAATCCCTAGGAATCTTGGCAAAATAAATGTTGACCCAGAAACCTCACAGAGATTAGAGCTATAGTGTAAAGTGCCCTTTTACCCTTGCTTTTGTTAATTTTGCACAAGGAGCATATGAATTAATTTCAACCTCAAATTTTTAGGACAACTCACAGAGGTCAACGTTTACCCACTGAAATTTTTATAACATTTTTGGAAAATGTTAACTGACCATGATAGTTCAAAAATGCTTAATAAGAAGCACAATACGAAGAAAAAGGGAATTTTGGGAGAATTAGATAATGTACAACCAAAACCTTCCAAGAATCACATGAAACAATAAAAATATAATCAAAGAGTGTAAGTCTTTTAAAATCCCAAAAATGAAGGTATAGAACCCTTAAGTATACCCAAAGGAACCCTAGGGTACCACTAAATTTAGTCATGTTTTACTATGCGTAGTCTTTACAAATTACCATGTCATTAATATGCATATATCTTATTCATTGTAATCGATAGACTGTAATCTCGCTGACGGGGAGTACATCCTCGTTCCGGAGCAAGGAGTTGTTCAGGAGGTAGCCCAGGAGCCAGCACAAGAGCCGGCCATCGAGGATCTGCCTGCCCCAGCTTTGGAAGGCAAGCCTCGGTTTTTATGCATAACCTATTCTATATGCTATTTTACTGCACTTAATGTTTGTAGGCTTGTACTGTGCACTTAAGTGTAGAAGTTGACTGAAACCTTAGTTGCATGAACTCAGGTTTTCCCTTGTGATGGATACTAGTATGCTAGGTCGAGTAGATGCTTTGCTAATTAGGGATCTCGGTAGAAGTTGAGTGATTTTTCTAGCACTCGCGTGAGGTCAGGAATTGGTTGTATCCATTTTCTTATCGTAATAATGTTGGTCTATGGACAACAATCCATGGGGATTGGTTGTCTACGAGACGGAAATTGGAATAAGGATTACAGTGTGATACCGTGTGTCAAGCGTTTGAACGTACTAAGCACATACCGAGAAATATGGTAAATCGGTAAGCCTAGTACCTGAGTGAACCTGGCAGCAGATTGCCCTCCTCACACAACCTGAGACGTGGTCTCCCATTCCGGTTATGGTGGGTACAAGTGCGGTCACTGCACGACGGCAGTCGGGGTCAGTGAGGCATTGTACGCCAAGGCGGTGAGCCCCTCTCTGCTGACGGGAATCGATGGGGACGGTTGATGTGTGTGGTGACGGAGTGCCTCGCCACGTCATGTGTTTAGGTTTACCTTGCAAGGTTTAAAAACTCGATTCGAATCGTCTGCTTCTTGCAGCTAATGAGACTGCTTGATCCATGCTGCTACATTGAGTAATAAGTGGAAATGCGTTGACTTGGCAAAAGATGTTGATTGCTAAATGTTTGATACCATGTATGATTAGCTAGGTACACATTTAGTCTTAAGAGAGTCACACTAAAACTTGAAAAGCTAAAATTTGATTGTAGACTCAGCTAGTGCTTTTGGCAAACTAAACCCCTCAGCCAAACAGCTGCATGTCTAGAGGTAGAGGAGTAGACTCCTCACACCGGGTAAGTCTAGCTGAGTATTAGGGTCTGTTTGGTTGGGCTGTGGCTGTGAAAAAAGTTGCTGTGGGCTGTGAGCTGTGGAAAAAGCTGATGTAGGCTGTAAGCTGTTAAAAAGCTAAAAACCGTTTGGTGGAAACCACTAAAAGTCGTTAAAAATTCTTCGATATATGTTTTCACAGTTTCATTCGAAAAGCCACTAAAAGCAGGTCTAGGGGTGCTTTCAGATTTGCACTACGAGAAAGTCGGCTTTTAGAAAAAGCTGCTTCCTGGATCCAGCCCTTTGGTTGGCTTTTTACTTTTAGGGGGGCAAAAGCCAAAGCCAAAAGTTAAACCAAACACACCCTTAGTATACTCAGCCTTGCTTGTGGCATAATTTTTTTACAGGTTCTTTGGAGGACATGGTTGCTGGAGTGACTTGGTTGTCCATCTTGCCACCGGGTTGGACAGTCGAGTGGGACCCTACCTCGGGAGAGGAGGAGCATGAGGAGTGATGGGACAGGCTTCCCCATCCCTCCGTTTATTTACCGTTAGTTATATTCCGCTGTAGTCCGAACAATGATCACTACTTTTGTTAAACTCCGCTGATGTTGTAATAAATTAAATACTCCTTAATGTATGGTTTTATGCTTTATTGTATTTGCTCTATGCCTCACCTTCGAGTGAGTACGTGGTACTTGATCCTGTTAGTGGCCTCGTCGGACTAGATCCGAGGGACTGACGTTTTATTCCTATTTAAGTGTGGTCTAGCCTTTAAGGTGTGCATTTGAATTGTACGGCATGTGGGAATAATCAAAAGAATAGTTTTGATTAACCGTCTTTTTCTTTGACAAAGAATTGTCATCGTTGTTGTCTCTTGGTGAAGAAGAAGATGCATCGCTGTCGTAGTAGATGATCTTCTTGATGCGCCTCTTCCTCTTCCCGTCCTTCTTCTTGTGACTCGAGCCTGAGTCAGTGGGCTTGTCATCTCTTGGCTCATTGAAGATGGACTCCTCCTCCTTGTCATTGACCACCATCCCCTTTCCCTTAGGATCCATCTCTTCGGGCGATTAGTCCCTTACGTGAAGAGTACGACTCTGATACCAATTGAGAGCACCTAGAGGGGGGGTGAATAGGTGATCCTGTAAAAACCAAACACTAATAGCCACAAACTTTGTTAAAAGTGTTAGTACAACTAAGTAGCTTTGAAACGAGTTCTTGTGAACACAACAATCACAGAGAAGGCAACACAAGTGACACACGATTTTTATCTCGTGGTTCGGCCAAGTAACACTTGCCTACTTCCACGTTGTGGCGTCCCAATGGGCGAGGGTTGCACTCAACCCCTTTCAAGTGATCCAATGATCAACTTGAATACCACGACTTTCTTCCTTATAAACTTTCTCCCATTTGCGAGGAATCTCCACAAGTTGGAGCCTCTCGCCCTTACAATTAAGATCACAAAGAAGGCACAAGAGTAAGGCTAGGAGAGCAACACACACAACACACAAATCCGCAGCACACACACGCACACAAGTCAAGACTTGAGCTCGAAACGTAGCATAGAGAGTTCACAACTCGAACGAAGCTCAAATAACTAACACAATCGATCAAATGTGCGGAGACGGAGTGTGGGAGTCTTAGAATGCTTAGTGAATGCTTGTGTGTCTCATCCATGCGCCTAGGGGTCCCTTTTATAGCCGTTGTAGGCCAACTTGGAAGGCCAAACTTGCCTTCGGTTGGGGTGCGTGATCGCCTTCCAAATCAGGCGCATCCGACCGTTGGTCCTCGGGGTCGGTTGGCGCACGGCACAGTCTGGTGTGCCCAACCGACCATTGCTGCGGGCCACGCGTCGCCCGCGGATTGCGCGGCCGACCGTTGTGCTGGCGACCGTTGGCTCACCGGACAGTCTGGTGCACCACCAGACAGTCCGGTGAATTTTAGCCACGTCGCCTTTCTTTATTCCCAAGAGCGACACTTTCACTGGAGACCAATCTGGCGCACCGGACACTGTCCGGTGCACCACCAGACAGTCCGGTGTGCCTGGTCAGTGTTGATGTTGGCTGAACCTTTGCCAACCTTTTTGTCTTTTCTTCTCTTCTATTATTGTCTCTGTTTCTAGCACTTAGATGACCAAGTTAGTACATAAAACAATATACCAAGTCTAGAAACATACCTTTATCTCTGATTTGCACTTTTCACACATTTTGCTCATAAGAACTTTATTTAATGTGTTGGGCATCTAATCACCAAAATACTTATAGAAATTGCCCAAGGGCACATTTCCCTTTCAGTTGCATCATGCCGGACCATGCACCCCTTTTGCTTGTTGAGTGAATTTATGGAACATGCATTTCGGTAAAGAACTAGATTTAAAACACAAATCAGAGAATAGATTCAAAAGGAAAATAGGAAAACCTCCCCCCAAGCTCCCCTCCCCCGCGGCCCAGCCGCCCCTCCCGCGCGTGTGGCCCAAGCCCGGCGTCGCGCGTGTGGCCCAGCCTGGCGCGGCCTGCTCCCCCCTTCCCCCTTGGATCATCCGGCTCGGCGGCCCAGCTCGCCCCCGCGCGGTCCGGCTCGGTGGCCCAGCTCGCCCCCGCGGTCCCCACGCGCGCCGCGCGCGCAGGCGGTTACTCCTCCTCCGCCGCCCTGGTGGGGCCCACCTATCATCCCTCTCCCTAAAACTGCCTCCCTCTCTCTCTCCCCTTTACCCCCCCACGCATGTCTCTCTCTGCCTATCACAATCTCTCTCTCCCACCTCTCTCAGACACCCTCGCTGCCCCTCGATGTCGTCCGCCCTCGCTCCTCCCTTGGTGAGCCCTGACTCCTCTTCTTCCTCCCTCCCTCGCCCCTTTCTTCCCCCAACTCGGAGGTCCCCTTCCCGCGGCGTGCCCGACCTCCCCTCCTCGACCATGGCGTAGCCCGGCCATGGCGCGCTCTCCCCGCGCGGCTTGCCCCGGCCGTGGCGCGGCGCGCTCACCCTCGCCCGCGTCCGCCCCGTTCCGCCCGGCGCGCCGTCCCGGCGCGCTCGCCCTCGCCCTCCCCGCGCGGTGGCACACCCGCCTGGCCTGGCGCGTGGCTCCCCCGCCTCGGCGCGCTCCCCTGCCCCGCCCGGTGTGGCTTCCCCGCCACGGCGCGCTCCCCTACCCCGACCCCGGTGCCCTGCATAGCCCCAGCGCGCCCGCCCCGTCCCGGCGCGGTGGCCCCGGTCTGCTCGCCCGGCGCAGCGCAGCGGCCCCGGCCGGCCCGCCCCTCCCCACGGCGGCCTTCCCCGGCTCGCCCGCACCTCCCCGCGCGTGTCCGCGGTGGCGTGGCCCCCGGCCATGGCGTCTCGCCCAGCACGGCGCGACTGGCCCCGCTGCCTCGTTCGCGGCGCGTGCTCGTGTGGTGCGCCCGGTGTCTTGGCGCAGTTTGCCGTGCTCTCGGCGCGACGCGTAGCGCCCCTCCATGCTCGCGACGTGCCCGTCTACCCCCCTGTGTATTTTATGCGCGTTGATCATGTTATTTATTTTAATGAAATTGAACTCTACTTAAAAGTTGATCACGTTAGTTATCTCATGTAGTTAATCACCGACTTTGTTTAATGTCGACCAATTGGAAATAGTTGTAACTCTATTAGTGCATGTGATTAACACCTGTTAGTATGACTAAGCAGAGCTAGACGAGGTAGTGATTAATTGCACACTTACACGTAATATGTTTCGACTATAGCTTTAACCACTGCGAGACCTTTATTTTTCTCTTTCTAGCAATTGCGAATGCAAATCGTATGTCATATCTTATGCATATTTGATTTATCTGCTCTCTTGTATGGCGTACTATCTATTTCCTAATTCAAAGAGATGGATGTATGTTTGTGCTCGCATAGATAACGGGTTGATTGAGGAGTCCGAAGAACTCGCAGGAGAAGACCCTGAGCAGCAGCTGGTTGGTGGAGGCAAGTGTCCCTTGACCCACTTATGTCCAATACATTCCTTAATTCACTTTTCGCATTTACACAGTTATACCTAAGGATTGACTAGCTTTTGTTATCTGTTTTCTTGCTTACCTATTTGGGTCGGATTATGTTGGTTTAGCTTCATGCTAGTGCTTCACATTAATCAATGAACATGATGAGATTTATCTATGATACACTGATTCCCTTCTTTATTATGATGATATACTTGTGGCATTTAAGGGGACTCGAGCGATTTCTCGAGTGCCTCTCCGTAAGGACCTGTTCGTTGGATGACCGCCTGAGAAAACAGTGCAATAATGAGGGTGGAATGAGACGCCCTTAGCTTAATAATTAGAGGAACCGGGGTGTAGTTCGTTTAGCCGTCGTACCGTTAATGGGGCTCGGTGTATGCGGCTCGCTCTACCAAGGTTGGTTCGCCCCTTGGGGAGGAGTGCAGTGCATTTAAGAAACCTAACGGGCGGCTATAGCCCCGGGCAATCTTTGTAAAGGCTACATAGTGATACCCTGCTGGGTCACCTTGGTAGTGATCAATGGAGAGTCATGATCTCCGGGCAGAAAGGGAATCACGACTTGTGGGTAAAGTGCGCAACCTCTGCAGAGTGTTTGAAAACTGATATATCAGTCGTGCTCACAGTTATGAGCGGCCAAGGGAGCTCCATTGATTAGTGATACTTGATTAGAGATGTTCGGATTACAGGTGACGATGAGAATTGTGGTTTTGGTATTGACTATGGTAATGGTAAGTGGTATTCTTTCCGTTTGGAAAGGGTACTTTTGGGTTAACAACTTGGGTTAACACTAAAATCTGGCTCTCTCTATGACACCCCAGTGTCACCTAGGGTTTCTCTCAAGTGCTAACCCAAGAACCATCATCTTATGTGAACCAAAATTGAGCTTGAACATCAAATTGACTTAAGAATAAAGGATCCACTAAGCTTATACTTAAAAGTATCATGTTCAAAACAAATGGGTTTTACAAAAAGGCAAAACGTGCAACCCCAATAAAAACCCTAATTGAGCCCTATAAACAAAATTCAAGAGAAAGGGCAAAAGAGTATGAAGAATATAGAATCATGGCTTGGGCCAATTATAAACATTAAAGTATACTAAATAAGCAACAACAAAGATTATGGAAGCTTGGCCAAAACAATTTAAATAAAACCCTAAACAAGCCTCTCAAGTGGGATTTCATTAGGGAATTCTGAAATTCAGAATTCTGAATTTCAGACCTTGAGCCAAAGATCAAGCGTGTTCACCTTGATCCCTAACTCAAATCCTAATGGCCCCATTGACAAAAACGTGCATAACTAACCTCTCTGTCTTGTGCCAGAAGATGGCATCGGGACGCGTGCCTTGGACACGTCAAACCAGAGATCTTCTCCCTGTGTGCGGCAGTGAGACAAACCAGATTTCTTCCCTCTCTATCTCTTAATCTAGTCAGCCAAACCTGCTAGCCTCCACACACAAACGACAAAGGAACCTGAGAGGAAGAGATCTCTCAACGGGATCATGGCCATAATCTCAAAGATTTGGGGCCAATCTGCGCTCGAACTCAACCTCTCTCTGCGCTGCCTCGTGCTCGACGCTGTGCCAGACACCAGAGCGCGCACTGGTCTTCGCCGCGCACGCCCCGAGCGCTTGTCAGAGCCCCGCCTCGTCCGTGCTCACCCGTGCCTATAAAGCCTCCTCGGGCGTGCCTCACTTCGCCCCGTGCTCACCATCGCAAGCCAGACACCCCTCCTTAGCTCCAGCAAGCTCCTTTCCGCCCGCCATTGCCGCCAGAGCTTCGGCCACCGTGGCCAGCCCACTCCAGTCACCCCCAAGTTGCGCCAGCGCTTCGGTTAGCTCCGCCATTGGCCCGTGAAGCTTTCCAAGCCCTCGGACCTGGCAGAACTTCACCGGAAGGCGAAGATCGACCTCACCGGACTTCGGTCGCCCGCCTGCGCGAGTAGACTGGACACTCCGGTGAGCCATTCTTCAATTCCTCGCGCACACACCTTCCTTGATCCCTGGTGAAGCTCTCTGGCCCGTTTGATTGGTCAATTGTGCCCTGGATAGGCCGGACTCCTCGCCGCCGACGAGCTCCCCCTCCTGCGCACGCAGACCAGCCAACTCCGACCATCCCCGACGGCGACCCGCACATCGCCGTGACCCTCAGGACCTCCCCTACACCCTCGGCCACCTCACTGGAGCAATCTCGCCGCAGGTAAGCCCCTCCGCCCTTTCTTCCGCCGCGGGTACTATTTAATTTGGGGGAAGGACCTCGGGTTAGGATTAGAAGAATCCAGGGGGTTTTCTGAGATGTCAGTGACTCAATTGAATAGTAGCCCAGGGACCAGTCTGTAAGGAAAACTTAAAACACCCGCCTGGGACCCAATTGCAAAGTAGTTTTCCATTTAATCATTTCTGTTTAATCTTTTTAATGAACAGAGAACTTAGAAAATTCATAACTTGATGAATACTTAACTAAAAGTTGTCAAACCAATTTTGCTAAATTCTAAATATTATGAACTATCAATTAAAAATACTGAATCCTATGCTTTCTGTTCTAATTTTTAGAGTTTAAAATTAAATACAGAAACTAACTAAACCTTGTTTAATTAAGGAAAATTTGTTATGCTCCTGTGCTGAACCTAAGAAAATTTGTAGATGTTCAAACCCCATTTAAACACTATTTAAAAATAATGAGAACCCCAGTATTGAAAATTTTAGTGTAGATATCCATTAAAAGCCATTTCTGCCCAAACCTTAGGAAAATCAGAAAGGCCTTAGAAGTTAATGACTAGTGGATGAAATTATTTTTCCTAGTTTGCTTGAGTAGCAAAGAACCTAGGAAAAATAAAGGAACCTCTAGTCCAAATCAGATTCAAAGTGAAATGTTTTAATTAGCATTATTCCAACTAGAAATCAATTATTAGAATTACAAAACTAGACCCAAAACTGATAATAAAAATCCAGTGGACTTGTAACCACCAAAACCCCACTGCAAAAAAATAAACACCCCAGCCCATCAATTTAAGTAGGGTAAATAAATATAATATGATAATGAGTCATATTCCAAATAAATCATGAATAACCCATAATAATGCAATAATGGGCAAATAAAAATTTTGCTAGATCAATAATGAGATAGGCCACCAAAGAAAAATACAAACCCATTGGAAAGATGCAAAATAATACCTATTGTTAATATTTTGTAAGAAAGGCCATTTAATCCAATTAATTCATACCACCACTTCCCTTAAACAAAAAGATGCCAAACTTCAGAATGATTGTTCTTGCGCAAAATAGAAGCTAGAAAAAATCAGAAATCTGTTGTTTGATATTTTTCAAATATAGTGGTAGTAGAAGGCACCCCTTTGGCTAGAAACTTTAGAAAATCCTAGTAAAATAATTAATAAGTATTAATGGCTAGAAATTTTAACCAAGTCATGTTATAGCATCTAAATGCCAGCAAAAATATGTCTTAGAGAATTACCTACAATTAAATGATAGTTGTAGTTCAAATCACCCCTTCTGCCCTAGCATTTGGTAATTTTGTCCAGAGAAAACTATTCACTTTTTGAACCCCCAATTTTGAGACAGAGAATTATACACCAGTAATAAGCCACTGTAATTTTTACATAATTTTTGGAAATTTATTAAGGTGACTTGTAGTTCAAACCCACTCCAAAAACTTAAAGAGAATAAAGAAAAAGAAAGGAGAAATAAACCTCACTCCAGTAAGTCCAACTTGAGTTCTTGACAATTCTCACTAAAGACCTTAAAAAGAATTCAGTGGAACCCCAAAAATAAACCTATCACTTAACTTAGCTAAGTTTGAACCAATTTACCAAGTATACCACCAAAAATCTCGTATAAACAAGACTTAGCTCTATCTAACTGAAATAGATCATACACCATCAAAAGTTTAAATTACTAAAGCACATATCATATCATGCATATAACTTACGCATTGCATTCATTAGATTGTAATCTCGCCGACGGAGAGTACGTGCTCATCCCCGAGGCTGCTATCAAGGATCTCCCCGCAGCCCCAGCTATTGAAGACAAGCCCCGGTTTATATGCATAACCGTATTATTATATGCTACTTTACTACACTTAATGCTTGTAGGATTGTAATGTGCACTTAAGTGTAGGAGTTGCTTGAAACCTCTAGTTGCATGAACTGAGGATTCCTTTTTGAGATGAATACTAGTATGCTAGGTCAAGTAGCTGCTTTGCTAATGAGGATCTCGGTAGAAGTCGAGTGATTTTTCTAGCACTCGCGTGAGGTCAGGAATTGATTGTATTCATCTTGATAACAGGATCTATGTTAGTCTATGGACTTGGATCCAGGGAGGATGCCTTGACCATGAGACGTGAAAAAGGAATTAAGGATTAATGTGTGGATACCTGAGTCAAGCTTTTGAACGTACTAAGCACATGTCGGGAAATATGGTAACCGGTAAACCTAGTACCTGAGTGAAACCGGGCGCGGACTTTATCCCTCATGCGACCTGAGACTGGGTCTCCCATGCTAGCTATGGTGGGTACAAGTGTGGTCACTGCACGGCGGCAGCCGGGGTCAGTGGAGCATTGTATGCCAAGGCGGTGAGGCCTGGACGCGAACAGGGAATCGATGGGGACGGTTGACATGTGTGGGGACGGAGTGCCCTGACATGTCGTGTGTTTAAGTTTACCTTGCAAGGATAAAAACTCGATTCGAATCGTCTGCTTCTCGCAGCTAATGAGACTACTTGACCCCTTGTACTACATCGAGTAAGAAGTGCAATGAGGTTACATGAGACAATTTGTTGATTGAACTAAATTCTTGTTACCATGTATGCTTAGGAGGAGCAAACGTAGCTAAAATAATAATACTAGAATTTGAAAAGCTAAGAATTGATTTTAGAAACAGCTAGGGCTTTTGGCAAACCAAACCCCTCAGCCAAACAGCTGCATAGTCTAGAGGTAGAGGAGTAGATTCCTCACATCGGTTAAGTCTAGCTGAGTATTAGTATACTCAGCCTTGCTTGTGGCACAACTTTTGCAGGTACGATTCAGGATATGGTTGATGGTGTGACTTGGCCTACCACCCTGCCACCGGGTTGGACGGTCGAGTGGGATGTTGCTCCGGCAGGAGAGGAGCACGAGGAGTAGTGGGCTAGGCCTTGCCCATTTTCTCGATATCGATTATCCACTGCATTTTATTTCGTGAACTCTTATTTGCTACTCGAAAAACTCCAATCTATGTAATAACTCAGTACTTAATTTGAGGTTTCCTGTTTTATTGTATTTCTTCTGTGACTCACCTTCGAGTGAGATTGTGGAATTTGATCCTGGTTAAGTGGCTCTATCAGACTAGATCTGAGGGACTGACGGGTTATTCCGATTTAAGTGTGTTGCGGCCCCTAAGGCGTGACTTAGGCACTTAAGCTAGAATAATTCGGGTGGTTCTGCCACAGCTGGTATCTGAGCAAATTCCACCACAGAAAAAGACAATAAACCATGAAGCCCATTTTCAAAATTTAAAACTTGCCTAGAAACTGCTACGGATCGTCAGGACTAGACCGCTAGACCTAGGACGAAAGGCCTTAGGCATAGCGGGAGAGATAGGTGGCTAATTAAGTAGGCCCTGGGGGCCAGTACTTAGACTTTTAAGGATGCCCTAAGAGCACCCTATTATCTGGAGAGGAGACGTTACTTCCAGCATGCATGCATTATAAACTCAAAATGGAATTAAAACTTGAGCTAACCCACTTCCTTTAAAAACCATCCGGGCTCTTTTTTTTCCTTCCACCATAATCTTTACCTTTGATACCCTTCCGGAGATGAATTCACCCACCCCCGCCAGTGGAGGAGACACCTATTTCAGTTCTGACTTCCTTTCTCACGATGGCTTTCCTTCCATCTTGTGGGAAGTGCTTAACTCCGCCGGTTACCCTATGCACCCTTTGTACACAGTGTAGCTGTATGAGGAGCATCGGGTACCTCGTTGTCGGGTCTGGCTGACTTTGGAGGCTCATCCCCTTCAGCCGGGTTGGCGTTCTCTTGATTCCGAGACAGTTGGATTCTGGACGGACGACACCACTGAAGCGGTAGCCATGAAGACTCTGACGACTTTCTGTGGCTACCATCCCCTGGAGATGGTGATGCACCCCTTGGGACTCTTCCCTGCTGAGAAGAAGGATGACCCCATGTGGTGTAACCGCGTGAGCCATGTGAAGGATGTGTGGGCAATGTATCCTAACTTGGTTGGGAGGGTCACCGTTCAGTGCATGAGTGTGCTATACCGCCTTTAGGCCCTTCAGAGCGACGCTATGGCACACCTTGCTAACATCGCTCAAACCACCAAGCTCACTCTCGATAGCCGAGAAGATTTTGTGGTCGATTTGTCCTCCGAGTTGGTGGAGAAGGATCTGCAGGTGGAAAGGCTGAGCCAGCGCATTACCACCTTGGAGCAGCAGGTGGAGATCTGAGACAACACTATTGATGTATTGGAGAACCAGCTCCACGATGTGCAGAGGGAACTCGAAGAAGAGAATGACCACCTGGACATGCACCACTTGGAGATGGAGGCCAATGAAGCTAGAAGCGAGGGAGAAGAGGCTCCCGAGGAGCTAGGACCAGCCCCAAGTGCCAATGCGACTACCTCCGCGATGCCTCCCTCACCCATATCCAGTGTCGCTTCCACCGCTCAGGGTTGATCAGTCACTTCGACACTTTTAGGCGGATAGAAACCTAAGCGAGCTTGGTTAATGTCAGATTTTGGACTAGGCTTACGGGTACTTTCCCCTGAATGATGTAACCCTATGAACTTTTGAAATTTGTGGGATGTTTGTAACCACGTTATCTTCATTTCGAACCTAATATTATGATTATGGCATTTTTCCTTCCATATGAGATAATATATTGTCGTTCGAAATTGCGAGTTGGGATAACAATGGCGGCAATCTCTATTTTCAGATGGCAGCTAGGCAGCGTCGCGGGAATAACGAGCAGGTTCCCCTGCCACCTCCTCCAGCTCCCACAGTGCAGGAGCTAATGGCCTAGCAGAATGAGATTCTGCGACAGCTCTTGCAGCGCCAGTCCCACCCTCAGCAGCATGGTGGAGGCCAGCATCAGCGACCTCCGGCAGCAGCAACCTACCAGGAGTTCCTGAGCACGCAGCCACCCTTGTTCACCAAGGCAGAGAATCCGTTGGACGCCGACGTGTGGCTCCACGTCGTTGAGTCCAAGTTTCCCCTCCTCACGGGAGACTGCCCTGATGAAGCCAAGGCTCGCTTCGCCGCGCAGCAGCTTCGCGGCCTTGCTCGGACTTGGTGGGACCACTTCCGTGCTATGCTCCCCGCTGATCGTGAAGTGTCTTGGGAGGAATTCAAGACTGCTTTCAGAGGGCACCACATCCCAGCTGGCATTCTTGATCGCAAGCTGAATGAGTTTTTGGCACTTAATCAAGGAACCCGCACGGTACTGCAGTATGCGCAGGCCTTCAACGACCTATGCCAGTATGCAGGATACCATGCTGATTCTGATGAGAAGAAGAGAGACCGCTTTTGCAGGGGTCTTAGCACCAAGCTGCGGGAACGACTCAACACTGTCCGGGCTGACAGCTTCAATGAGTTGGTCAACCTGGCCATCTCCCAGGAAGATTGTATTGTAGCTCACCGGGCAGAGAAGAAGAGAAAGGCACCAATGGCAGCACCATCCGCTCAGGCCCAGAGGTTCAGGATTGTTTCTCACAATCAGAGCAGGGGTTTTCAGCAGCAGGCAGGCAGATGGGTGATCAGGCCACCTCAACAGCAGCAGCCGGCACCCAACCGCTTTCCAGCTCCCGCTCCAAGGAACAATCAACCTCCACAACAGCAGCAGTTCCGCTAGGGCAATGGGAACAAATGTTTCACTGGTGGCAATGTGGGCCACTATGCCAAGAATTGTCCCAGGAACTAGCAAAGGCAGATGTCAGCACCAAGTCAAGACAAGGGAAGAAAGCAGAAGGTACAAGTCAAGCAAGGGAAGCTCAACTTCACTACTCTGGAGGAAGTACCTTAGGGAGCTCCTATCATGACTAGTATCTTTTAAGTTTATAATCAACCTGCTTTAATTCTGTTTGATTCTGGTGCATCTCATAGTTTCATTAGCCAAAAGTTCAGTGCTAAATGTGAACTGCCATTCTCTAATTCAAAAGGGTCATTTATGATAGTCATACCTGGGGGTAAAATTTCAACTAATCAATTAAACCAAAGTGTGCCTATTCAACTGGGAAGCCACATTGTCAAAACCACCCTTCTTGTTTTGGGGTTGGAAAATGTGGACATTATTTTGGGAGCTAATTGGATGACCCTGCACCAAGTTGGGCTTGATGTAGCCAGTCGTATCGTGGAAATCAATTCTCCGTTCTGTGGGAACTTCACCTTAATTCTGCCCAGTCAAGGTTCTACTCAGTCATGTGCTTTCTCTATGACGGAGTTACCTCTGAAGAAAATCCCAGTGGTCTGTGAGTATGCAGATGTCTTTCCTGATGAATTGCCAGGAATTCCACCCGACCGGGATATTGAATTTGCCATCGAGTTGCAACCGGGAATGGCACCAATTTCCAAGAGGCCCTACCGAATGCCACCCGCCGAGTTGGCAGAATTGAAGAAGCAATTGCAGGCGTTGCTGGATAAGGGATTTATTCGCCCAAGTACTTCGCCTTGGGGATGTCCAGCACTGTTTGTGAAGAAGAAGGATGAAATCTTGAGGCTGTGTATAGATTACCGCCCTCTTAATGTGGTAACTATCAAGAACAAGTATCCTTTGCCTCGTATTGATGTCCTTTTTGACCAGTTGGTCGGGGCCAAGGAGTTTTCCAAAATAGACCTTCGCTCCGGCTCCCATCAGATCAAGATACGAGCAAGCGATATTCCGAAGACAACATTCTCAACCAGATATGGGTTATATGAATTCTTGGTGATGTCTTTCGGGTTGACTAATGCACCAGCATATTTCATGTATCTGATGAATTCTGTTTTCATGCCTGAATTGGACAAATTCGTAGTGGTGTTCATCGATGATATCTTGGTGTACTCTAAGAACGAAGAAGAACATGACGGGCATTTGCATGTAGTGCTTCAACGTCTGCGAGAGCACCACCTTTATGCCAAGTTGTCAAAGTGTGATTTTTGGCTAAAGGAAATCAAATTCTTGGGTCACACTATCTCTCAGGCAGGAATAGCTGTTGATCCTGATAAGGTGCAAGAGGTGATGAACTGGAAGCCACCAACGACCGTCTGTCAGATTCGGAGTTTTCTGGGATTAGCTGGTTATTACTGAAGATTTATTCCGGATTTCTCTCGAATTGCGAAGCCTATAACTGAGCTGCTGAAGAAAGAAGCCAAGTTTGTTTAGAGTCAGAAGTGCAAAGATGCCTTCCATGCATTAAGGAAGCATCTGACCACAACACCAGTATTAGCGCAACCCAACAACAGCAAGCCTTTTGATGTGTATTGTGATGCCTCTGGCACTAGACTAGGTTGTGTCTTAATGCAAGACAACCGAGTCATTGCTTACGCCTCAAGAGCACTCAGGCCTCATGAGCAAAATTATCCCACTCATGACCTCGAGTTGGCAGCAGTGGTTCATGCATTAAAAATGTGGAGGCACTATTTAATGGGAACCCACTGCAACATCTTCACTGATCATAAGAGCCTTAAGTACATCTTTACTCAGGCTGATCTCAACATGAGGCAGAGAAGATGGCTAGAGCTGATCAAGGATTATGATCTGGAGTTACATTATCACCCAGGCAAAGCCAATGTGGTAGCAGATGCCTTGAGTCGGAAGTTGCAATGCAATTGTATTCTGATGGATTCTCGCATCAACACCTTGTGTGATGAGTTGAGCAAGATGCAAATAGAAGTGATTCCTTCTGGTGCTTTGTCTCACATTTCTGTCGAGCCAGCTTTGCAAGACTAGATCATCATAGCCCAGCTAGTGATAAGGGAGTGCAGATTATCAACGAGAATCTCCATCAGAAGGTTGAGAAGTATAAATGTTTCTGCCAAGATGAAAAGGGTGTATTATGGTTCAAAAGCCGATTGGTGATTCCTAAAAACAAGGACCTCAAGAAGAAAATCTTGGACGAAGCTCATCTCTCCAAATTCTCTATGCATTCGGGAAGCACCAAAATATACCATGATCTGAAGCCTTTGTATTGGTGGACCAGAATGAAGAGGGAGATAGCCCAATATGTATCGGAATGTGACACCTGTCAGAGGATAAAGGCAATCCACTTGAAATCAGCTGGGGCTTTGCAACCCCTATCTATACCTTCGTGGAAATGGGATGACATCAGCATGGATTTCGTCATGGGTCTGCCCAACACCTCTCTTCATCATGATTCGATTTGGGTTATTGTGGATCGACTGACGAAAGTGGCACATTTTCTCCCCGTGCACACCACTGATAAGGCTCAAAAGTATGCAGAATTGTACATTGACCGGATCGTGTGTTTGCACGGATTACCTCGGACCATTGTTTCTGACTGAGGAGCCCAATTTGTTGCTAGATTTTGGGAATAATTGCAGGAGTCATTGGGAACCAAGCTAATCAGAAGTTCAGCTTACCACCCACAGACTGATGGTCAGACGTAAAGGGTAAACCAAATTCTGGAGGATATGCTGAGAGCTTGTGCAATCGATTGTGGCAAGAACTGGGATAAGCACCTCTCCTTGGCAGAGTTTGCTTATAACAACAGTTATCAATCCAGCCTAAGGATAGCACCTTTCGAAGCTCTCTATGGAAGAAGGTGCAGGACACCACTCAATTGGTCTCAGCCTAGAGAAAGAGAAGTTTTCGGACCTGACTTAGTGACTGAAGCCGAAAGGAAGGTCAAACTAATCAGGAAAAATCTAGAAGCTGCTCAGGCTAGGCAGAAGAGTTACCATGATAAAAGAAGGAAACCTCTCCAGTTCAAGGTGGGAGATTTCGTGTATCTCAAGGTATCACCCACCAAGGGAGTGCAGAGGTTCGGAATCAAAGGCAAGCTAGCCCCTCGTTACATTGGACCTTATGAGATCATAGAAGCCTGTGGACCCGTGGCATATAAGCTGAAGTTACCTTCAAAAATGTCTGCCATTCACAGTGTGTTCCATGTATCTCAGCTAAAGAAGTGTGTTCGATTGCCGACCGAGATCATAGCAGAGCCAGAATTGGAGATAGAGCCAGATCTATCGTACCAAGAGTACCCTTCCAAGATTCTGGATTGCAAGGAAAGATCAACTCGGGCTAAATCGATCAAAATGCATAAGGTCCAGTGGAGTAATCACTCAGAGGAAGAAGCTACTTGGGAGACTGAGGAATTCTTGAGATCCAACTTTCCCAATTGCCTACCTAAGGAAATTGGTACGTAATCACACCCAACCCCTCCTCCTGCCCTTCGAATCTAAAATTCAGAAATATGATCTTAAATCAGAATGAAGTAATCATGGAACAAAATTTAAAAAGGACTTCCTTCTGAAGTCACAAAGAGAATGACATTCGAAGAGCAGTTTGCCCTAATAATAACAATAAGCACCAACTTCCTATAAGTCTCACCCTTCGCTTCACCTCGGGAGGACTCCGACCCGAATCTCGGGATGAGATTCCTTTAAGGGGGGAAGGCTGTGACACCCCAGTGTCACCTAGGGTTTCTCTCAAGTGCTAACCCAAGGACCATCATCTTATGTGAACCAAAATTGAGCATGAACAAATGGGTTTTACAAAAAGGCAAAATGTGCAACACCAATAAAAACACTAATTGAGCCCTATAAACAAAATTCAAGAGAAAGGGCAAAAGAGTATGAAGAATATAGAATCATGGCTTGGGCCAATTATAAACATTAAAGTATACTAAATAAGCAACAACAAAGATTATGGAAGCTTGGCCAAAACAATTGAAATAAAACCCTAAACAAGCCTCTCAAGTGGGATTTCATGGAAGCAACAACAAAGATTATGGAAGCCTTGGACATGTCAAACCAGAGATCTTCTCCCTATGTGCGACAGTGAGACAAACCAGATTTCTCCCCTCTCTATCTCTTAATCCAGTCAGCCAAACCTGCTAGCCTCCACACACAAACGACAAAGGAACCTGAGAGGAAGAGATCTCTCAACGGGATCATGGCAATAATCTCAAAGATTTGGGGCCAATCCGCGCTTGAACTCGACCTTTCTCTACGCTGCCTCGTGCTCGACGCTGTGCCAGACGCCAGAGCGTGCACTGGCGTTCGCCGCGCACGCCCCGAGCGCTTGTCAGAGCCCCGCCTCGGCCTTGCTCGCCTGCGCCTATAAAGCCTCCTCGGGCGTGCCTCACTTCGCCCCGTGCTCACCATCGCCGGCCAGACACCCCTCCTTAGCTCCGGCGAGCTCCTTTCCGCCCGCCATTGCCGCCAGAGCTTCGGCCACCGTGGCCAGCTCACTCCAGTCACCCCCAAGTCGCGCCAGCGCTTCGGTTAGCTCCGCCATTGGCTCGTGAAGCTTTCCAAGCCCTCGGACCTGGCAGAACTTCACCGGAAGGCGAAGATCGACCTCACCGGACTTCGGTCGCCCGCTTGCGCGCGTAGACTGGACACTCCGGTGAGCCATTCTTCAATTCCTCGCGCACACACCTTCCTTGATCCCTGGTGAAGCTCTCTGACCCGTTTTATTGGTCAATTGTGCCCTGGATAGGCCGGACTCCTCGCCGCCGACGAGCTCCCCCGCCTGCGCACGCGAACCGGCCAACTCCGACCATCCCCGACGGCGACCCGCACATCGCCGTGACCTCAGGACCTCCCCTACACCCTCGGCCACCTCACCGGAGCAATCTCGCCGCCGGTAAGCCCCTCCGCCCTTTCTTCCGCCGCGGGTACTGTTTAATTTGGGGGAAGGACCTCGGGTTAGGATTAGAAGAATCCAGGGGGGTTTCTGAGATGTCAGTGACTCAATTGAATAGTAGCCCAGGGACCAGTCTGTAAAGAAAACTTAAAACACCCGCCAGGGACCCCGTTGCAAAGTAGTTTTCCATTTAATCATTTCTGTTTAATGATTTTAATGAATTGAGAACTTAGAAAATTCATAACTTGATGAATACTTAACCAATAGTTGTCAAACCAATTTTGCTAAATTCTAAATTTTATGAACTATCAATTAAAAATACTGAACCCTATGCTTTCTGTTCTAATTTTTAGAGTTTAAAATTAAATACAGAAACTAACCAAACCTTGTTTAATTAAGGAAAATTTGTTATGCTCCTGTGCTGAACCTAAGAAAATTTGTAGATGTTGAAACCCCATTTAAACACTATTTAAAAATAGTGAGAACCCCAGTATTGAAAAATTTAGTGCAGATATCCATTAAAAGCCATTTCTGCCAAACCTTAAGAAAATCAGAAAGGCCTTAGAAGTTAATGACCAGTGGATGAAATTATTTTTCCTAGTTTGCTTGAGTAGCAAAGAACCTAGAAAAAATAAAGGAACCTCTAGTCCAAATCAGATTCAAAGTGAAATGTTTTAATTAGCATTATTCCAACTAGAAATCAATTATTAGAATTACAAAACTAGACCCAAAATTGATAATAAAAATCCAGTGGACTTGTAACCACCAAAACCCCACTACAAAAATAATAAACACCCCAGCCCATCATTTTAAGTAGGGTAAATAAATATAATATGATAATGAGTCATATTCCAAATAAATCATGAATAACCCATAATAATGCAATAATGGGCAAATAAAAATTTTGCTAGATCAATAATGAGATAGGTCACCAGAGAAAAATACAAACCCATTTGTACTATAGTCATTGAGCAAATTCTACTATTGTCATTGAGCATTTGTCATTGAGCATTTGTCATAAAAGGCCCTATGTGTTGTAGTGATTGGAAAGATGCAAAATAATACCTATTGCCAATATTTTGTAAGAAAGGCCATTTAATCCAATTAATGCATACCACCCCTTCCCTTAAGCAAAAAGATGCCAAACTTCAGAATGATTGTTCTTGCGCAAAATAGAAGCTAGGAAAAATCAGAAATCTGTTGTTTGATATTTTTCAAATATAGTGGTAGTAGAAGGCACCCCTTTGGCTAGAAACTTTAGAAAATCCTAGTAAAATAACTAATAAGTATTAATGGCTAGAAATTTTTACCAAGTCATGTTATAGCATCTAAATGCCAGCAAAAATAAGACTTAGAGAATTACCTACTATTAAATGATAGTTGTAGTTCAAATCACCCCTTCTGCCCTAAAATTTGGTAATTTTGTCCAGAGAAAACTATTCACTTTTAGAACCCCAAATTTTGAGACTAAGAATTATACACCAGTGATAAGCCACTGTAATTTTTACAGAAGTTTTGGAAATTTATTAAGGTGACTTGTAGTTCAAACCCACTCCAAAAACTTAAAGAGAATAAAGAAAAAGAAAGGAGAAATAAACCTCACTCCAGTAAGTCCAACTTGAGTTCTTGACAATTCTCACTAAAGACCTTAAAAAGAATTCAGTGGAACCCCAAAAATAAACCTACCACTTAACTTAGCTAAGTTTGAACCAATTTACCAAGTATACCACCAAAAATCTCGTATAAACAAGACTTAGCTCTATCTAACTCAAATAGATCATACACCTTCAAAAGTTTAAATTACTAAAGCACATATCATATCATTCATATATCTTACGCATTGCATTCATTAGATTGTAATCTCGCCGACGGAGAGTACGTGCTCATCCCCGAGCAAGGGACTGTCCAAGAGGAAGACCAGGAGCAAGCTCCCGAGGCTGCTATCGAGGATCTCCCCGCAGCCCCAGCTATTGAAAGCAAGCCCCGGTTTATATGCATAACTGTATTATTATATGCTACTTTACTACACTTAATGCTTGTAGGATTGTAATGTGCACTTAAGTGTAGGAGTTTCTTGAAACCTCTAGTTGCATGAACTTAGGATTCCTTTTTGAGATGAATACTAGTATGCTAGATCGAGTAGCTGCTTTGCTAATCAGGATCTCGGTAGAAGTCGAGTGATTTTTCTAGCACTCGCGCGAGGTCAGGAATTGATTGTATTCATCTTGATAATGGGATCTATGTTAGTCTATGGACTTGGATCCAGGGAGGATGCCTTGACCATGAGACGGGAAAAAGGAATTAAGGATTAATGTGTGGATACCTGAGTCAAGCTTTTGAACGTACTAAGCACATGTCGGGAAATATGGTAACCGGTAAACCTAGTACTTGAGTGAAACCGGGCGCGAACTTTATCCCTCATGCGACCTGAGACTGGGTCTCCCATGCTAGCTATGGTGGGTACAAGTGTGGTCACTGCACGGCGGTAGCCGGGGTCAGTGGAGCATTGTATGCCAAGGCGGTGAGGCCTGGATGCGAACAGAGAATCGATGGGGACGGAGTGCCCCGACATGTCGTGTGTTTAGGTTTACCTTGCAAGGATAAAAACTTGATTCGAATCGTCTGTTCTCGCAGCTAATGAGACTGCTTGACCCCTTGTACTACATCGAGTAAGAAGTGAAATGAGGTTACATGAGACAATTTGTTGATTGAACTAAATGCTTGTTACCATGTATGCTTAGAAGGAGCAAACATAGCTAAAATAATAATACTAGAATTTGAAAAGCTAAAAATTGATTTTAGAAACAGCTAGTGCTTTTGGCAAACCAAACCCCTCAGCCAAACAGCTGCATAGTCTAGAGGTAGAGGAGTAGATTCCTCACACCGGTTAAGTCTAGCTGAGTATTAGTATACTCAGCCTTGCTTGTGGCACAACTTTTGCAGGTACGATTCAGGATATGGTTGATGGTGTGACTTAGCCTACCACCCTGCCACCGGGTTGGACGGTCGAGTGGGATGTTGCTCCGGCAGGAGAGGAGCACGAGGAGTAGTGGGCTAGGCCTTGCCCATTTCCTCGATACCGACGACATCGATTATCCGCTACATTTTATTTCGTGAACTCTTATTTGCTACTCGAAAAACTCCGATCTATGTAATAACTCAGTACTTAATTTGAGGTTTCCTGTTTTATTGTATTTCTTCTGTGACTCACCTTCGAGTGAGACTGTGGAATTTGATCCTGGTTAAGTGGCTCTAACAGACTAGATCTGAGGGACTGACGGGTTATTCCGATTTAAGTGTGTTGCGGCCCCTGAGGCGTGACTTAGGCACTTAAGCTAGAATAATTCGGGTGGTTCTGCCACACTCTCTACTAGTAATAATAATCTGACCAACTAAAAGCAACTGCTTGACTTACCCCCACATAAAGCTAGTCCACTACAGCCAAACAGGACATTTGCTGAGTATGTTGATGTGTACTCACCCTTGCTCTACACACCAAACCCCCCTTCCCCAGGTTGTCCACGTTGCAACCACTGCTTAGGAGAAGATGAAGCCGTGGAGGAAGACTTCCAGGAGTTCCAAGATTATGATGAGTTCTAGGCATGGGTTAGCGGCAACCCCCAGTCGGCTGCCTGTGAAGGCCGCGTGTATCTACGTTTCGTTTTCGTACTTTGATTATTGTTAAAGACTATGTGGTTGTCTCAGACATTATGATGTAATCGACTATTATTGCCCTTTTATATTATTATTTGAGCATTGTGTGATGCTGTCCAGTTATGTAACTGCTGTGTACGTGAATTGTTGATCCTTGCACGTACATGGTTCGCATTCGGTTTGCCTTCTAAAACCTGGTGTGACATAGGTGGTATCAAAGCTGTGCTGACTGTAGCACCGCTAACCCAGAGTAGAATGGTCGTTCTAAGGATTATAGACCCCTATTCTTACCTTGACTTTGGTATCCCTTCAAAAGTTGGTCATATCGACCAAACCTATGTTCTACTATATATTATACCTTGCTAAAAATCTTTTTGTTTATTCTAATTCCTCATTTATTTATGGTTTACTTGCTGGTAATATTAGTTCTGTTCTCACTCTTATGCTTACGGTGTCTTTTGTAGATGGCTCGTCTTAGACACACTGCACAGAAGTTCGTCATCCCCTTCTTGCCCTCTCGTCTCGCTGAGCGTCCGCTTCGCCGTCCAGTGACTGGTCAGTCTAGCCACTTGGAGAGGCTGCACCACCACCTGCACGAGGAGCAGGAGCGTCAACGACAGGAGCTGGAGCAGCAGGGCTCTTCTTTCTCGCTTCAGCAGGAGATAGAGTCTGTGAGGAGCTGCTACCCTGTGCTCCCACTGGAGGCGCCCCCTGCACCATCACTAAGCGCCCCAGTCACTGGAGTAGCTGCTGGAGGAGTCCCTGACGACGGAGGCGGCGACAGCAGCCCGAGCTTCAGCACCGACCTTTCAGCTGACCAGGAGCCGGAAGGATGGATTGCTCGACCCATCACTCGCAACGCCACTCGCGGGTGTCACTTCCACGACACGCTCGACACCCTACTACGCCAGGCACTCGACCGGCGTACTTGGTCCATCGAGTATCGTTGTGTGGTCTTCCAGCACAGTCGTGGGGTTTACCCGGACAACTGGGAGGCGACCTATTTGGTGCGCCGTCCGGAGAACAGTCTCCGGGGTGCGGAGGTCTGCTCAGAGCATTATTCCATCTCTGAGCGGGACTCAGCTGAGGCGGCCATGCAAGATGTCGCACGGTGTGCACTTTCACACTACTACTCAGTGCTCGGTGGGGTAGCGGATGGTCTCAACTTGAAGTATTACCCCTGTCGTACATCTGGCAGCACAGGAGGCATGATTGTCTCACCTGTTGGTGAGGACAATCCTAGGTTGAGCAGCACAGTCAACCTAGCCGCCGTGCTAAACAAAGAACTGGACCATGCATTAGACGAGCTGAGTAGGGCTCGTGCTGAGATCGCCCAGCTGCGGGCTGAGCGCGCGGAGCATCGTCACCTGGAGGATGGCTCCCTCGCTCCCGTCGGGACTCAGCACCCATACCGCTCACCTCGGTGTGGACACCAGGCTTATGGCAACCCCGACTGCAGGACCAAGATAAATTTAAAACCATAGATCGTCAGTGTTTGGTCCTGTAATAAATGCTTAATATAGAAGTCTTAGTCTTAGTCTCAGTCTCACATTTAGTTAGTCTTAGTTAGACATGGTAGTTTGCTTATCCTGTGCTTTTATGTTTGTCATGATTAACTATGTCGGATTTGGATCTTTGTAATGACTATCACTAGAGTGTGGGCACCCCCTGCACCTTGGTTTACCTATTAAATGTTAATGAAGATATGTAATATCACAAAAAAAAGTTGCCAAAGGTTGATCTTTGGTGCGTGGATGTGGGAAAAAGGGTTGTGGGCCATTGGATGCTAAGTGAGAGTCATCTGTGGCGTCGTTTCGTTTCTCCCGCAAAGAAACCCTAGTGGTGCCCTTTCCCCCTTTTGCCCTTCTTGGCCGCCCCCGCCCCCCTTTTCTCCCCCACACACTTGGCCGCCCCTTCCCCTCTCCCCTTGGCTGGCCGCCCTCTCCTCCCATGGAAGCCCCTCTCCACGGCTTCCTCCTCCCTCTAGATCTTCCCCCACGCAGCAAGGATCGAGAAGAGGAGGAGCACGTTGAATTGAAGAGGGAGAGAGGATCAAGGAGATGTTCTTCCCCATCTTTTCTTGAAGATTTTCTTGGGAACACCCTAGGTATGGATGAAATCCTTGTTCCTCAAAGTAATTATGTGCTTTTGGAGGTTGTAGATCATGGGGATTAAAGGATTAGAGGTTGGATTAGATGTGGGGTTAGGTTTTGATCTCGAATTTAGTTTTTTGCAGAATGACAGATTCGACAGTTTCTGTTCATGCCAGTTTTCCGTGGTTTTATTGGCCTCAAAAAATGAAAAGTCTATATATGAGTCGTAGATAATTTGTAGATCTTTCCGTGGCCGTGAAGAACACCTCAATCGGACATGAGATCAGAAAATTATTGCAGTTTGATTATAGCAGTTTTTCAGTCTCATAATTCTGTGCATAATCTATTCTCTTAAGATTTAGGCAATTTTATCAACAGAATTCAACCTTGGGTTTGTAAGAAAAGTTGTATATAATTTCATAAGCTTTACAGATTGTTAAAAAGTGCATTCATATGAATTATGAAACTCCCGTTATGTTTGTTTAACTGTGGTTGTTCCTGTTTGCCTGACAAAAATGAGCGGGTCAGTTCATTGGTAGGTTTCATCATGTAAATGACCGAATTGGATCTTCGAACTATGGAGACTTCTGTAGAGGGATAAAAGTTCTTACTGCCAGTAGAATTGCATGATTTTTGGTTGAGTGGTTTGTGAGATATCGAATTTTGAAGTTAACTACGCTACTGTCTGAAACAGATTCAGTTAGTTATCTTGTCAGATGTTTTAGAACTTATAGATTGCAGAATTTAATTATCCATTGAATACCGAAGTTGTAGGGTATTTTGTGTAGATACTCCTAGATTATTTGTTTGATATCACCACTGTTGTAATTTTAAAGATACTAAATTAACAAACAGCGCTGCTGCTATATGGCATGTGGTTCAGGGGGGAGGCTTTCCACCAGGTCTTGGTTTCAAGTGTAGGAGTGATTTGTTGATTGTTGGCAAATGTTTGTGAAATATTTGTACTAAGTTTTATGTCCACTAGCAGGTGGCTACAATCCAGATCATGCCTAGTACATTTCTTCTTCTTCGATGAAGGCAAGTGAATGTAGCGGTGGTTGCTTCCGTTCTGACTTGTTATTTCTATTGCCTACACTCTAATATTCAGAAGTATTGGATTATTTCATAATTGGACTCTATGTGATGCTTTATGTTGGGGGCCTTCGTCTTCCGAAGGTCCTCAAAAACATGATTTAACAACGTTTCTGGAGTATTATACATGAACAGGTACCTTCGAACTCGGATCAGAACCACAATATGAAGAAGTACAAAGAATGCGAAGGTTGGCGCAGAGCCGAAGCTGTGCGTAGGGGACCTTCGGCGTGATATCAGAAAAGGGAACCGACCTAAAAGGGAAAAGGCTATTCAGACCTTGATGGATTACTATAGAGTCATTAGCAAATGTAAAGGGCATGAGTTTAATTTTACATGGGCTGCGTCCCGTGCTATAAATAGATGAACAGTGCCCCTGTACTGTTCACGCTGACTTGTCATCCTGCTTTTGCGTCACGCTTGTACTTTTACCTTCTTTCAAGCCGAAGGTACATTTGTAATTTGATGTCATTTCTATTTTTCCATAATGATAAAATAGAAATGAGTTGATAATAATACATAATTGTTCATGTTATCTTTTATATTTCATATGATTCTCTCTTCGTTATTATATGTTGCGCTGATGAAGGTATGTCCTTCATAACCTTCGTCCAAAAATCATTATATCCCAAGGGAAATAATGCTTCGAAGGACGAAGGACTTTAACGTTTAACATTTTTTATGTTGCCTTGTTCTTAACTCATAGCATTTGAGAACAAGTCCCCAACATTGGTGCCCACCTCCGGTGAACTCTTTTCGACCACCTTCGGCAAGCACTGACCTTCGTCATGCCACTGAAGAAAGCTTCAGCGATAGGGACTGTTGCTCTGCAGTCGCTAGACCCGAACCAGGAGACCCTTTCTCTTCGAGAGGCCCAAAGCCAGAAGAGGAAGGCCACTAGTCCAACACCCCAGGAGGACGAGTTGGACCAAGAAATCAGAAACATGGAGATGCTTCATCAACAAGTACAAAGGAAGAAGGAGAAGATGGCCCGACTAGCCGACCTTCAGAGGCAGATTGACGAAGCCACTGAAGAAGTACACCATCTTGCTCAAGATGAGCAAGAATGAAGGCCCCATCACAGGGAGCTTCATCAAGAAGGCTTGTTCGATGATGATGGATGGTATGATGATTCCAATCATGGTACCTTTACTTTTGACGATGCTTCTCCCTTGGCAACAGAACTGCAGGCTATCCCATGGCCCCCATCGTACAAGCCACCTCAGCTTCCGATGTATAACGGACATTCTGACCCGAGGCAATTTTTGATGAGCTATGAAGCAACCATATCTTCATATGGAGGCAATGCAGCTGTCATGGTCAAATCCTTCGTCATGGCAGTTAAGAATGTGGCCCAGACATGGTATTCTTCCCTTCGGCCAGGAACTATCACTTCATGGCAGAAGCTCAAAGACATGCTGGTGACAAGCTTCCAGGGCTTCCAGACGAAGCCAGTCATAGCTCAGGCTCTGTTTCAATGCACGCAAGATCACAAGGAGTATCTCCAGGCATACGTCCGAAGGTTCTTGCGTCTGAGAGCACAAGCGCCTACAGTGCCCAATGAAATTGTCATTGAGGCCATGATCAAGGGGCTTCGTCCAGGACCTACTGCTCAGTATTTTTCTAGAAAGCCTCCACAGACCTTGGAGAAGCTGCTTCAAAAGATGGATGAATACATCCACGCTGATAATGACTTTCGTCAAAGAAGAGAGGAGGCCTACAGGTTCTCTAAGATGACCAGGGGCTTCGGAGGGAGAATCCACCCAAGGCATGTCAGATCGATCCACTCCACCCAGAATGACGACAGAGGAAGTCAGCAACAGAGGCCACAATATTCCTCGCAAGCTTCGGGGCACCAACAAAGCTATCTTCGGCCGCCAGCTCCAAGGGGCAGAGGCGCTAGGGGCTTCGGAGGAAGGTTTGGGGATCAGCCCAGAAAAATTTATTGCTTATTCTGTGGTGAGGACAAGGGCCATACTACAAGGATGTGCCATGTCACCATTCAGAAACAGAAGGAAATAGCAAAATCTACAGCTCAGCAGAACCAGCCGAAGCAGGTCATGCATACTACTTCATATCACTCACCCTACATACCAGAATATGTGGGTAACCATCCTGCAGCGTTTGTTGCTTCGGCTAGTCAGCCACAGGCATCCTGGCCACAGCCTCCACCTCCGCCACCACTACAACCTGCATATTCACGCGGCCAACAGCCAGAAGGGAGTCAATAGACCCATCAGCAGAGGGACTTCAGGGAGGAGTCCGAAGCTCGCACAGTCAACAGTATTGTGCCAGAGTCGAAGCATATCTACTAAGAGATATCCTACCCCATAATCAGTTTTTACATTCATTGTCACTCTTTCTTACTAAGGAACAATTGTTGAAACTTGGTTTTCTTGTCGTTTTCAATTCCTTGTAATAGCTTCGTTTTTGCCATAGTGAAAATATATCTTCTCCACAGACTTACGGAGTCCAAAAAGTCGTCGAGGCACAAAAAGTCGTTCCTAAGTCACAAGTATCTTCGAAGCTACAAAAAGTCGTTCTACGGAACGCAGCGTAAGTTTGCCGAAGTCGTTCTATGGAACGCAGCGTAAGTTTGCCGAAGCTACAAAAAGTCGTTCCTAAGGGAGTGCAGTGTAAGTTTTCTGCTCAAAAGTCGTTCCAAAGGGAATGCATAGCCAAATACCACCGAAATATAAGGCGAAGCACGAAAAGTCAACGGGAATACCGCCGAAATAGAAGGCGAAGAAGTTCAAAAGACGTTCCTAAGGGAATGCAGAACTTACAGCGAAAAGTAAGCGCTGATACACCGAAAAATAAGCGGTGAAGCCAAAAAATAAACGGCAAAGAGATTGTGTATTCCAATATGGGGATCTGAGTGCGTGTCTTCGGCACAAAGTATCATTTTGCATAGCATAACATGATCACATCATTTTGCATAACATAACATCATACATCATATTGCATCAATGGCACAAGAAGGGAATATAATGTTGACCTTCGGAGAATGCTTCGAAAAGGTGAAATTGTGCTAAGGCACACAATAAGTTTTGAAGAGATACAACTTTATCAGCTCTGAAATGGAGGAAAAAGTCTATTGTTGACGAAGCATCAGTGTTATGGCGACGCCTGAAGCATCTTTTATGTACTCTGATATCGAGGAAGAAAGTCTATTACTGACGAAGCATTAATGATTCTGCGACGATTGGAGGATTTTTCACGAAGCATAAAAACTCTTCTTTACGAAGCATGAAAATAAGGGAAGGTGTTTTTTCGCCGAAGGCTCAAAAACGGTGTGTACAATAAAAGTTTCATGCATCGCAAAGAAATGAATTACAAAACCGTTTATACATTACATTAAAAGCTCATGAGCACCAAATATTACAAGCATAGTCCAGCAAATGTTATATTAATATTCTAGCAATGTTTTTACAATATCCATTATTCTTCCTTCAAAACTTTGTCTGCAGCTTCGGTCAGCAGTTGAGTAACGACTCTGTCCAAAATGCTTTCGGCCATGTTAATAATTTCTGCTGGTTCTTTTGCCCCTGGCTCGATCAATGACTTGAAGGGCTCTGGGGGAGGAGATAGTTCGGCTGCGGTAGAAAACGTAAATAAGTTCGAAGTCACAAAAATAAAAAATAAAGTTAAAAGCTATTAAGCAATAACTATCCGCCTTTCGAGTTCCGCAGCTTTTTCAGCTGCCTTCGTTGCTTCTCTTGCATCGTGAGTATCTTTTTCGCTCTTTTTTATTATTTCGTGGGCCATCCCTCGGCCGCCATTTTCCCACATGTCAGTAAAGAATTTTCCACCAACTAAGCTCGCTTCGGCTGAGGGGTCCTTCGTGTCATCAATAGATAAAGTAGCTTCGGCTTGTGCCAAAGTTTTCACATGATCGCAACCTGACTTCTCCAAAATAGCCGCAATTCCCCTCGCACCTGAGAAGGCGCAGACGTCTCCACGGTCATTTAAAATCTCCTCAAAGGCTTCGGCCTCGCTGCTGATCCACTCAATTGGCCCCTCAGGATCGCCCCGTACGAAGTTGTTTTCACTTGAATATGCGCCAACATTGGCGAAGCTAGTTTTTTTCTTTTCCACACATTCTATAGATTTTTCATAACATCTTTCTTTTGAAGAGCGAAGTTCTACAACTATTTTTCCCAATAATTTTTCCAGTAATCATTGGCGTCTCGGTCAGTTTCGGCAATAGCACATTTCAATTTTGCTTCAGCCAGCTGTTTCTGAAGGTCCTCAATTTCGCATTTTTGGGCTTCAGCTTGGGCTTTGGAAGTAGCTTCGTCTTCTTTTATTTTATTCACCAATGAGTTTAATATTTTATCTTTTTCAAGACCTTCGTTCCTTAGTTCAATTACTTCGGAACGAAGGTTGTTCAAAGCTATAGTGCATCCTTCGTCTTCGGCACTTTTCTGCGCTCTAAGGGCGTTGCTAAGAATCAGGCCCTGCAAAATAAGTGTGGTATTAAGTATAAGCAAATAAAAAAAATTTGTTTTTAAGTACAAGAAACTCATTCTCACACCTTTAAACTATTATATGCTAAGTTGTCGGCCAATTCATCTTTCGATAGCATCGAAAGCCCGTCTTCTAGTGTTGTTGCTCATCTCCCGGCACACAGAAATCTCCTTGCTGTCTGGGAGACAATACAAGAAATCTTCTTCTCCGCTGCCATTGAATATCAATGCCCCTTTGGATATTTCAGTTTCTGGGCATAGTATTGAGCTTCTCACTTTTCTTCTTTAGATAACCTTTTTTCCGAAGCGTGTTGTACAATATAATTAAGAACTTCGGAAGATGCTTCGGGAGTAGGAGTGGTAGTTTTTTCAGGCAGAATTTGTTCTGCAGCTTCTTTTTCCGTTTCCTCTTCTCCGGTTTCCAAGGATTTCTCCTTGGCGGGCTCTGAAGGCCCAGCTTTGGTCTTGGCCTGGCTCTTTGCAGCTTCGGCTTCGGTTAGTTTTGTCTCAGTCTGCGCTTTTGAAGCTTCGACAGTTTTCCCTAGAGTAGAGCTTGAAGTCTTTATCGTCTCCAGCGCATCTAGTACATTGACCATCCTTTTCCTCTTGGGGGTCGCTGTAAGACCTTTTTGTGCCTTCGGCACTGTCACTTCTGCCGAAGGGCTTATAACTTCTAATATCTTTGTTCCTTCAATATTATCGGCCTTCGGCTCAGCTATTTTGGCTGAGGATGCCTTCGGCATTGCAGCCGGCTCTTCAATCTTCTGCGTAAGCGCATGTTCTTTGGCTTCAGTAGCCGAAGAGGTCTCACCGCCAAATTCGGGCACTGTGGCCGGTTCAATGTAGCGCGGTCGGTGAGTAAGAACCTTCACTTTTCTCTTCTTCGGCGCGGGCTCACTCGGAGCAGCTGAAGTAACATCCTTCCCAGAAGTTGCACTCTTTCTCTTCTGCCCCCTTGACGGGTAGCGGTAGTCAGGATACATAATTCCGATAGCATCAAAAACTCTATTTAGCCTCTTCTTTTTTCGGCTCCCGAAGGCCGCAGATAGTGCGTTATCTTCAGACTTGGAGTAGGCTCCAAGTAGTTCATCGCTGGTGTTTTCAACACACTTCAGTCAGTCGTCGTCTGGTTCGATAAATTGGTCTCTAAACCTGAAGGTATATTTTAGTCGAACCAAACCACCTTCGTTAGGGTTGCTGATGGTCTCTTTTGGCATCCCCTAGTTGTGTACCAATGGCCAAATCCTGTAGGCCACGTGTTCTTGGACTAAGTCCCTTGTCCCGATGAAAGAGCAAACTATGCCGAAGGCCCTTTGGCATCCTTCGGCTGCTTCATAAATCTCTACCTTCGGTTTCTGAAGGCCAAAGTGGGACCAGATGGGGCGCATGATGATCTCTTTAATATCTTCTCTCGCCTTTAAATCAATTTTCACATAGAACCATTCTTTCATCCAGTCTCCAGGCCATCTCTTCCGAAAGGTTGGAACTGGGCAGCTTGAGCCTGAACGAGCAATGAAGCTGTAGCAACCAAAATTGTTATGATACTGCTCCTTACCCTAGGGCTTCGTCTCATACAAAAGTTCATGCATGTTGTAGAAGCATTTTGCACTTGGTTCCAAACCTTGACTCCTCATGGCCCACACGAAGATCCCCATTCTGATAATTGCTTCGGGGGTAATCTGGTGAAGGAAAATCTCATATATCTTCAGAACTTCAACCACAAATCTACTTAAGGGGAACCGAAGCCCAGCCTTGAAGATGCTTCGGTAGATTACGACTTCATTCTCTTCAGGAACAGGAACAATCATGTCTCCGTTGTCAGCCCTCACAATGGATATGTCTCGAAAATACCTTCCTCTCATGTTATCAATATGACTTCGTCTGATAATCGATTTTCCGAAGACTGCGTGACTTGGTCGCCAGGGCCGATCTTCGGAATCTTCACCCCCGCTTTCTGCATCATAACTATCGCTGTCATCGGTATCTTCAGATAAGCCTTCTAGAATTTCTTTTGTAATCTTTTCTATATTTGTCTTTGCAATTGACTCAATGATTCTAGCAATCTTTTCCTCAAGAAGCTTCTCATCTTCGATTAGCTTCATTTTAGCAATCGTCTTCTTGTCTTGAGACATCTTATCTTCAGAACTGACGAAAATATGTCCTTAAATCCGAAGCTCAGGAGCTCAGAAAACTTAAGAAACAAAGCAACTGTCGGAAAGCAAGAGCTAAGAAATCAAGCAAAGCATAGTAAGCATATCAAATGTGCTCGGGGTGAGTTCTTATTTATACGCCCAGCGTGCTCCAAGTTGGAGGGCCCCGGCTGTCATTGACTGTTGCTATTCTAGCAAAGGGAAGGTGTTTTTTTGGACCTTCGGCTTAGGGCCTTCGTCCATATCGCAATCTGAATTCGTTATTCTAACAAATTAACCTTGCAAGGGGCTACTGTTGGGGGCCTTCGTCTTCTGAAGGTCCTCAAAAACATGATTTAACAACATTTCTGGAGTATAATACATGAACAGGTACCTTCGTACTCGGATCAGAACCACAATATGAAGAAGTACAAAGAATGCGAAGGTTGGCGCAGAGCCGAAGCTGTGCGTAGGGGACCTTCGACGTGATATCAGAAAAGGGAACCGACCTAAAAGGGAAAAGGCTATTCAGACCTCAATGGATTACTATAGAGTCATTAGCAAATGTAAAGGGCATGAGTGTATTTTTACACGGGCTGCGTCCCGTGCCTATAAATAGATGAACATTGCCCCTATACTGTTCACCCTGACTTGTCATCCTACTTTTGCGTCACGCTTGGACTTTTACCTTCTTTCAAGCCGAAGGTACATTTGTAATTTGATGTCATTTCTATTTTTCCATAATGATAAAATAGAAACAAGTTGATAATAATACATAATTGTTCATGTTATCTTTTATATTTCATATGATTCTCTCTTCATTATTATATGTTGCGCTGATGAAGGTATGTCTTTCATAACCTTCGTCCGAAAATCATTATATCACAAGGGAAATAATGCTTCGAAGGACGAATGACTTTAACTTTTAACATTTTTTGTGTTGCCTTGTTCTTAACTCATAGCATTTGAGAACAAGTCCCCAACACTTTACCTGCTTGCATTATACTGATGCTCAATCATATATTGATTATGATTATGATTCGAGTATGACTCATGAGATTAATTCACACCCCTGAAGGTAAATGAAGTATTATTTGAGGTTGGTATTGTATCTGAAGGTAAATGAAGTATTATTTGAGGTTGTATTGTATGTGAAGGAAGTGAAGTATATTGATAAATGCAGCATGTCATATACATTGCATGATTCACTTGCATCTGAAGTTGGGTCGTGACCTATGGTCCGACCGTACTGGTACAACTTAGCATTGTACGTTGCTCGAGGAGGGGTACGATGCAACTTCATACCCTTAGAGGTATGAAGGCAGAGGACATATGCATTGCATTTATATGCATTCATTGAAGTGATATTTGCAGATGATGTGGTTTTATACCCTCGTAGGTATGAAGACAGAGTACCTACACTTTGCATTCCTATGCATACATTGAAGTGGTATTTGCTAGTTTTGTTGACGCAGGGAAGTGTTATAGAACCTATTGTGGTTGTTCGAGGAAATGAGATGGTATTGGTTATATTGGGACTACTGAGTTCTACATCTACAAGTATTTCTGATCTTAATTGTGATTCTTTTAAAATGTTGATTAATTCAATTTGTTGTTTAAATATCTCGTCAAAACAATTCGCTTGCTGAGATGTTTCATCTCACTCTTGCATTACTCAATGCAGCTGCTTGTTGCTCATCCAGGGAAGTGGGAAGTAGCAGCACATCCACCTTCACTCTCATAATAACGCTGCTTAGGCGCAATCATGATTTAATTAGAAGCTTCTTGTCAAAGGATATTTGTTTCTAACTAGTTGTGCACACTGGTTAATTTAGTTCATGTTGTTATGGTTGTCTTCCCATTGCTAGCAGGTTATTAATGTTGGCTATGTTTTCTTATCATGATATCTCTTTATACTTTGTTGCTTTCCCGTTTATGCAATTTTCAAAGGAGATGCTGTCGAAATTTTATATACGAATGTTAGAGGTGTAGTTTAGTAGCATTCTAGGATGTTTGTGGATCCCAGGGTGTTACAGTTGGTATCAAAGCTTAGGCTTTAGATTCTTGGTAATTTGAAGATAAATTTGACACACTTGCACATATAGGAAGGGTATGGGTTAAAGTATATTTGATATATATTAGTGACTTTGAAGTGTAGATGACAATAATTTCACCCCTCCCTATTCCTTTACGGTGATGTGGTAAGTTGTTTATGGCTTAATGCTTGATACAATTTATTTTGAAATTTTGATATTGTTTTATTAATGCGGTTGATATCGCTGGTCATTTGTGAGATTGAAGTTGTTACTATGATTGTGATATACAAGTATGCCTATGATGTTTTCACCATGTTTTTCATGGTTGAGTTTTACTACAATAATATTGTTATATATGCTTGATTGAGGTTGTTTCTAAGAGGAGTGTGAATTGCGTGTTTTGGGGTACAAGGTAATCATCAATTTGAATTTAAGTTGTTGAGTGGTTGGTGGATAGCTCCAACTATCTTTGCAAGGAATGTTTGTTTATGTCGAGAAACCAGATCTGAAAGAAATGAATATTGGTACTTTTAGATGGATTTTGGGGGAAGTCTTTACATAGCCAGAATGGCTTACATGTCTCTCTTCTATCGTGTGTTTTAGTAGCCACAAAGCCTAGATGTGGTTTAAATTGGTTGCATGTTAGTCATGCTAATTGTAGAATAAAATCTTTGATTTTCTTGATCCATTGATTATGTATTAATACGTTGAGGATCTGATGGTTCTCTCCCCGATGCATGTTTGTGGAGCCATTGTTGGACCACTTATCTATTGGTTTGAATGAAGTCATTGCCTAGCCTAGAGTTGGTTGTGTGTGGTTAGTCACCTATTCCTAAATGATGTGGTTTTTACATCAGCTTGAGATGTTTGCCAAATGTGTGAAGGATTATGGGGTTTGTATTGACCCTTTAGGTCTGGTACTTTGAGTGCATCATATGATAGAATGAAATGTAAGTTTCTGAACTACAGTAGATGAAGACTTATATTATGTGTAGGTTAACCTTACTAGTAGTATATTTTCTTAGTTGAGATGTTGAATGAAGTATAGTGACATGGGTTAAGCAAGTATTGTGTTGTTGTTGGGCTGTCAGTGCTCTATGTAGAGTTTTTGGCATTTCTTCGATGAACTGTGCTGCGCAAGATGTTATTGGCTTCTTGTCGGCTTTATTGCTCTATTAGTTCTGTAGATTTTCTCCCTTTTTGTGGGGTGCAAAGTATGTTAGATTACATGATTATCTTTTCATTATGGCAAGAACAAGGTTTAGGAAGATTAGGAGTTTTGTTTCAATAGAACTACTTGTTTCGTGGTGCTGTGAGGTGAGGTGTTTGATCTTCTTATACATTCATCTGGTGTGGATGTTTCACCATTGAATTAAAATGAATTGTTGAAGTTGGTAA